>NW_027507784.1:112464319-113064319 GCF_037356315.1 Lithobates pipiens | reverse complement strand
GGGTTTACATCCACTTTAAGGCCAAAATACAGGATTGATTTGAACTTGGAACACCTTACTCAAATATTTGTAAAGGAAATTATATGGCTTACTAACTGTAAATACAAATTTCTTACTTTTATTCCTCTTGATTAGAAGCACTTCTAGTAAAATCTTGCTGTAAACTAATATTGCCACTTCCTTATGATGAAGACATTTATGTGAGCCATTATGCACATAAATGTGATTGATATGTACATTAAGTGTGCGATCAAAATGTAGACATCTAATAAGCTGGGCATCAATCCCACAGCTGCTCACACAGAACTTCTGCCACTCATGATTTATCTCAAATTTCTTTTTTCTCATTACAGTAATTGTTTATATATGGTCATGTTGTTGTATGGACTTTCTTTTTTATGATTTAGAAAGCTGTTGATGTGTTTAATGTTGCACACACTTTAAATATATTTAATATATCCTAAGGCATATGATTAAGGATGAACTTTTTATGTAAAATAAAACCTTGGCTATTAATTTGGTATCTTTAGGTGAAAGGTGTCAGTTTGTCAATCTATGTCTACATCTCCGCATTTCCTGCGTATAGCATTTGCGTGGGCACATGATATGAATGGGCTGCTGTACTCATGTTTCCCACATGGAAAAAGTCGCTGGCCCTTTTTTTAAATGCGGCCGCATGGAACCATGTGGTGCTTTTGTACTACATGGTTTCAGCACCCAAAAACATGTGGCATTTTCTGATCATGGGGATCTTATTAAGGATTAATAGAATAATTTGAATTTGGCTACGGGTGTTGGAAGACTTGCAATTTACACGCATACATACACCCGCAATAGCGTGAACCTAGCCTTAGCAGATGCAGTGCAGAAACTGATGCAAAATGTAAGGAGACGCCAATTAATCTCTTAGCCAGCAGCAGTTGTATTTGTGGACCTGGGCAACCAAAGCTGGCCATACATTAGTATAATTTGGAACATTCGTACAGAGATTCATATGCAAATTCTAAGTACATTTGATAACTTGATGAATGTAGTTTAGGCTTAAGTCATGGGCTGTGTCTCCTGCAAAGTGGCCCATGCCCCAGGTCAGTGTCACATATGCAATTCAGTTCTGATTTTAAAAATGAACAACAGCTTTGGTTATGCAGGACTTCTGTCTGTACTGGAACTTTACATTTGCCACACTCTGGCTTATGTTTTACAAACTCCCAACTGTACAGTAGTATCAGCTGTCTCTAATGTAGCTAACCTGATGCCCATGATCTAGGAGTGTCCAGTCCCTCTTGAAGGGGTTCTCAATGAAGACACCTGGAGTAGGGTTGCCACCTTTGATTCAAACCAAACCCGAACACTTCAGCATTTTTTTTTGGGGGGGGGGGGGGTATACGCTATAAGATTATAAAAGACCTGGGACACTTCTGGTGGCCTGAAAGTGAGTAGTAATGTGGCACATAGCTCGCCGCTGCAAACAGTGCGTGTGGCTAAATTGTGAGTGTTCTGCATGGAATTTACCACCAATGCCCCCAACGTCCCAGTGTGAAAGGGGTATTATGGCACAAGGCTAGATTTCCCAGGCTTGAGTGTTGCAGGTAATATTCCTAAGGCTGGGTACACACAAGCTGAAAATCGGCAAGTCCAGCAGAAAAAGGCTGGCTTTTGTACAGTTTGTACAGCTGTGTGTCTGACAAAAACTGGTCTAACGGCCGGCTTTTGCCAAAGAGACATTCTGGAAAACCAGCATCCAATCAGTGCTTACAGCTCTAAACCTGCTGGTTAAAGAAAAAAAAACTGAGAGCGTGTACACATCTTTAATATAGATCCTTGTCCTGAAAAAGTCAGTTTGTGTGGCCCCTTCCATGTACATACACAGATGGTTTCCAAGAAGGGAGTGTCCAATTAACCCAGAGATCCCATTTTAGACATATCTAATATGCAAGTGATTTAGTAATTAAGTCAAAGAGCTACTTGTGATTATTACAGATATACTATACATGTAGATGTCTCCATAGAAAATCAAGATACTTGATTCTGCATAATTATTGTGCTGTATATCTAAATCCTTAAAGCTGATGTCCATGTTTCATGTTACTTTAAATAGTTTGCTGATCCAAATGAACTATTTTGCTTCACTAAGTGCTGTGGTGTCTCTAAACACTGTATGTACTGCATGTAGCTTCAGCTACATACACAGTGCTGTGTTCCAGCTCTGAGACAGAGACTTCCAGTCTCACACCTGAAACAAAACAGCGGCGCTCAGCCATTCAGCCATTCAAAGGCAGCTTTGTATTCTGTGAATGAATACAAACCTCCCTCTGATTGGCAGAGTCTGAGAGTGTGTACCTGTCTTTCACTGTTATCCTGTTCCCACTTCTGGGAGCCTCAGCCGCTGATAGTGATGTCACCATCCAGTAGGAGAGAGCAGCAGAGCCTCGCGCATGTGCAGTAGGGTTCCCGGCGTGATGCCATAAGGCTTCACTGCTGGGTTCCCTTACTCACAATGGAGGCAGCATGCACCTGACAGCTGACGGAAATATCAGCTGTGGTGTCGACATCGCTGGACTCCATGACAGGTGTGTCCGATTATTAAAATTCAGCAGCTGCAGTATGTGCAGCTGCTGGCTTTTAATTTTTGCAGCGGTGGGCAGGACTTTCTTCAAAATTTGAATAGATTAGGAAATGGTTTAAAGCCTTTTTTTGGCAGCTGTGTCCCACTGGGGGGATTTCCCTTTACTTGCTGTCTTGTAGATACAACATAATGTGAAGGGGAATCTCTTTAAAATTAGGGAAAATTCCTTTTTTAGACAATTGAACTCCCCACCACCTTCCCCATATGTCACCTTCAAAGATTCCCTTCTATTCCTGTTCTGGGGACAACTCAAAACTTCACGTTTTTTCCTTTATGTTCAGTTTCGGTGAGAATGAAAACCTAAATAAATTAAGCCTGTGACATCCCCAACTGGAACACAAATCGCCAAAGAAACTATTAGCCCGTGTACACGCGGGCAGATATTCTGATGGAAAATGTCCGATAGGACCGCGTTGTCGAATAATGTGTGTGTGGGCTCCATCGGACTGTTTCCGTCGGAATATCCGACCGACAAAGTTTTAGAGCTGGGCTATAAAATTTTCCGATCACATGATCCGATCGGACTTTGTCCCATCGTTTGTAGAGAATTCCGATTGGACAAAGTGCCACGCATGCTCAGATCACATTACGACACCAAAGCTATTGGCTACTAGCCGCAAAGTAGTCCTGTCGTAACAACAGAACGTCATCATGCTCCGAACGATCTGATTTTCTGACAACTTTGTCCGACCGTGTGTATGCAACACCACTTTCGGGCAAAATCCGGCAGAAAAAATCTGACGGATTTTGTTGCCGGAATGTCTGACCGTGTGTACAAGGGCTTAGAAATTTGTTGAATTTGAAGTGTGGTTCAGTGGTGCCATTCAGTCTTCAATATATGAATACAAACCAGAGATGACCTCAACCATGTGCAGATGAGTGTGCAGGTAAATAGAGTGTCCCTGACCATGCTATGTGATATAGCAGGGGGCGTTTGAATAAAAAAATTGGCTGAACATAATCACACATCTTTTCGCAATTAAAACCATTTGCAGTATTTCAACTGTGTGTGTGTGTGTGTGTGTGTGGGCAGAGTTTATCTTGAAAGGCATGTAAAAAATAAATAAAGCAATCTACCGTTTTATTATTAACCAGTTGCAGAATGCATGCCTTGCTTTATAAAACATCTGAATGTGGAAAGTAAAATAATATACCTGTGGCAGTACACTGCATATATAAATAGATAATACCGCATTCAGAATACATGTTCCATGGCGCAAAGATTCTAGTTTACAAATTGTCTTAACAATGTGTTTAATATGTTGCATCTGGTATTTGCAATGGCTTAGCTTTAGTAAATGACTTGTCCAGTAATTAACAACAGTATCAGCTACTTCAAATCCCCCATGGAAGCAAGGTCATTAATAATAGCATCAGCGAATGAAAAGAATATGAGCTTTTGTTTCACAGCTGGTATCAATGTGTTCCCATTCAAAAGCCTCTTCTATTGTGTTTCTAAAAAGCAACCAACTAAAACAGTCTCTTCTTTCTTGAAATCCTTTTTGGTTTCTCTTTAAGTTTGACATGCATCAGAAGTTTTTGCTGTGGTTTTTTTCGTGCTATATTTCTCAAATGTCTGATGATGTAAAATGTAATAACCTTTAAAGTGATATTAAAGTCTCATATTTCTAAATAACTAACATGTTACACTTACTTGCTATGTGCAACGGTTTTGAACAGATCAGCCTGGATCTTACTCCTCTGCCCCCGCTTTTGGCTCCACCTGCCTTCCAGCACTTCCCCAGCATGCTGCTTGCTAGGGAGGTACTTCTACGGGCTCGATCTTCAGCTGCACCGTGTGCATCTACTGACACACAGAGTGCGACTTGGCCTCACCCCCCTCCCCCCCACACACACACACGCACTCTCTAGTCACTGGATTGGGTTGACAATCCAGAGATTGAGCTCAGGTAAGGATTTTTGGAGGAGGGAAGGGGGAGGGGCTGACGGAGCTGCACATAAAAATGATTTTACCTTAATGCAGAGAATGCAACTCAAAACTAAGATCCAGTTTCTTCACCCCAACAAAAAACTGCAAGACAAAGGCATAATGAGCTAATACTAACTCATTACGAAATACTTACCTTAGAATGATGCCCTGTAGTGCTGCCCACACTCCGCTCCCACGGCCGACATCTTTCACCGGAGTTACTTCCGGGTTTGTGGGCTCCGGCGTTGTGATTGGCCAGAGCCACGATGACGTCACTGAAAAAGTGTTAGTGTGCATATAGCGCATATAGTGAATATCTCCTAAACTGAGCAAGTTTAGGAGATATTTACAATACCTACAGGTAAGCCTTATTATAGGCTTACCTATAGGTGCAAGTGGTGTAACAGAGTTTACAAGCACTTTAAAGCTAAACTCCTGTCACATTTTTATTTCTCCCATACAGTGGGGCTGTGCCTGCACTGCATGGGTTAACTGCTTGTTTTGTCTAAGGATGAGCTCACCCTTCGATGCTCCAGAAAACAATGCTCCCCCACATCAGTCAGTGGACTGTTCCTGAAGTTTTCATGTCCAGAGCTGGTCAGTCGGCACAATGACGTCAGGAACATTCCACTGTACATGACTGCCAGTCAGGGGCGGACTGACCATTCGTGCCCTCGGGCACTGCCGAGGGCCCCATGCCACTAAGGGGCCCCATCAGGGGTGCCAGCCTCAATAAAACCAGGGACAGTATGTAAAAGCTGTGTTTTTAAAAAAATCCCAAGATTATAACTGCCCTGCCTCTCCAGTACCTTTTCAGTGTGTGTATGTGTATTCTGTGTGTGTATACTGTGTGTGTATATTGTGTGTCTGTGTGTGTATACTGTATGTGTGTGTATACTGTATGGTCCCATAATCTATTGCCTGGGGTCCCCATAATATCCTATTGCCTGGGAGCCCCATAATCTTCTCCTATTGCCCAGGGGCCCCATAATAGCCTATTGCCCGGGGGCCCCATGAGTTGTCAGTCCATGGGTTAGGGCAGGGACTGTTCTTGTGCTGGGAGGAAAGGAGGATTAGGTGAGCATATGCCAATCCCTTAGACAAAAACAAGCAGTTAACCAATGCAGTGCAGGCACAGTACCACTGCATGGGAGAAATACAATTTTCAGAGTTCAGCTTTAAGGATGGAATAGGTGGAAATAAAGTGATTATAAATAGAATTCGTATTATAACATTATTGTATAATTATAACATTAATTGAATACACTCATGTATTAAAAGTTCATGTAATAAAGTTTATGTATTAGAGTTCTTAAAAAGTGGTGACCACTCGTGAGTCATATTCATATCTGTGACAACATGCTGAACCTCCACCATTGGTATCACTAGCAGCTCACCTCTGATCATGGACCAGATAGCAGATAGGTCAAAAAACCCATCCCATAAAGGGTTGAATCCAAATCAAATCGATCAATGAGTTAACAACCAATGTCAATATATGAAGGCATCAAACAATCCAAGTCTTAGTCACCTTATTACCAGATGTCGGAACAAATGGATATCCTTATTCATAGAGTGTATGTTGTATTCCTCCTGAAGAAGTGGTGAGTAGCCACAAAACATGTTGAGGATGATTGTGCACGTGCTTTTTGCATTGTTCCTTAAAAGATTACAAATCTGCTTCCTCGAGTGACAGCTGGATGGTTGTAGTTGTGGCCTCCAAAAGGTTCCAATACACAAGATAACTGAATAGAGATGATAGAAGCGGCTATCCTGGGTCAGGCAGATAATGCAGGTTAGATGGTAGTCCTGTGTAAATCCTGCAGGTCCGTTGTTCCCATGGTAAACTCTGAAATGAGCATCATCCCAATTCACCTGTGCAATAAGTAGCAGGTGCAGATAGTCCATGCACCCCCTGATGCACTGCATCTTTAACCATTTGAAAGGAACCCAATGACATATGCAGTACGACCCATTTACACTAGATGGACTGCAATTGCTGGGCTGCTGGTTACTGATATATACCTGGAAGTCACGGAAAATCTTCACCTACTATCTATACACTAATACATGAACTTTTTACATGAACATTTAATACACGAGTGTATTCAATTAATGTTATAGCGCTGCACTAATTCTATTTATAATTATTCCACTGGGGTTTTGGTTGATTGACCCTGAGTGTACAGCTGCTTAATTTATTCTGATTGTCATTTTGCACTGATTGATTATTATTACAAATATCATTGGAAATAAAGTGAGCATAAACGTATCAGCTGTTAAATCAAAGACCCATGGCACTTTGGGTCATATGACCTAAAATGGTCCCACATTAGGTTGTGTGACCTACAACAGCTCATGTCTTCATTGACTCTGACTGAAGTCTCTGCTGATATCTCTACACCTTTATTGCAGTGCAAAGGTCAAGTGACCTTGATGACCCTGGGACTGATAAAAAATACATTACATTCTAATATTGTTTTAAGGTACTTTCTGTTCAATTATGACATCCCTGGAATTGAACTCAAAAAGTGAAGACTTTCTCTGTCATAGGGAACATCCAGAAAAATGAATTGCATTGCTAAGCAATACTGAAAGTTTTATATTTTGTCTTTAATTCCTACTGGTAAAGACTTTAGTGCATTTTCTGGCATGTGAGTATACCTATTCTTGTACCTACAGCCTAATAGCTATATATCTGCAGTGTGAATCTAAGACACTGCTGCCTCTAACTGGTATTCTTACCAGATTTAGAATGAAATTTGGCTCTGGCATATGGAAGCAAAGCCCTGCCCAAGATGGCAGCCTCCACAGAGAAACACAGTGCAGAAGAAGACATGGCAAGTCACTAGCAGAAAAAGATCAGCTGCAGGGAAACCACTGGCAATACCGGTGACCTATTGTTTGTCATTTTATGTCACAAACTTGATTTGCATGATACCAAGTAAACTTTTATCGTTTCTCCTTTTGTTCTAACTTAGCTTTTTTTCATCTTGCCTAAGTGGTTCTTGAGCATTGTTCAGGCAGGTGTACCACTTATTAAAGCGGAGGTCCACCCTAAAGTGGACCTTCCACTCATCGGAACCCTCCCCCCTCCGGCGCCACAATTGGCACCTTTCAGGGGGGAGGGGGGTGCAGGTACCTGTACAGTACAGGTATCTGCACCCACTTCCGGCATAGCTCTCTGCGGAAAGGGGCGTAGATTACGCCCCTTTCCGAAAGTCCCCCCGCTGCCTGCTGGGAAACACACAGATCCCAGAGGCAGCGGGTCCATCCTTATTGCGCAGCGCGACTCGCGCATGCGCAGTAGGGAACCGGGAAATGAAGCCGAAAGGCTCCACTTCCTGATTCCCATACCCAAGATGGCGGCGGCAGTACCCGAGAGACGATCGAGAGATCGGCTTCGGGTGCCGACATCGTGGGCGCGCTGGACAGGTAAGTGTCACTATTTTAAAAGTCAGCAGCTGCAGTATTTGTAGAAAAAAAAAAAAACGCGGAGTCCCGGCGGACTCCCACTTTAATGTCAATCTTCAGACACCAGCACATATACTACAAGTTTCAGGGAGCTCCATAGGTTCCTTCAAGAGTTTAGCTGTGTGCTATTATGAGTTCCACCTCATCCTTCCTGAAATCATAAAATTATTCTATTCATTTCTACCATTTGCATGCAGTGCAACCTCATACGTGTGTATAAAAAATATAGTGAAATCCTGCTTAGTAACCTTATAAGAACTTACAGCCACTGTTGGCAAAAAGGGGAGCTTGTTCTCTAATATTAACACTTGGCTATCAATTATCAAGCTACATGCCATTGTCAAACATAATAACCTAATGTGTTTGCTAGAGGCCTACCTGTAAAAGAAAAATATGTGTATTTTCCTCTATCCAGTATAATCAACATGGATACGGCTTCAAGATGAATAATTTCTCCATTACCGGACTACTAATTTCATGCTTCATTAGAGTTTTCATCTCATCAAGGGATATTTACTAAAATTAAATTCATTTTTTCCTTTTATAAATGAAACCAGACTTGTTTTTTTTAAATGTTAAATAATTTAATACCAGGGAATAGTGTTTAAATTGCGTGCATTCACGGTTTTGCAATCACTTTAATAGAAAGTAGAGTCAAAGAACCTTGATGATAAGTTTACATTTGAGTGATTGTAAGGGAGACTGAAGTTCTCATATAATAATGCTGTCTTAGAATTTTGTAGTTGTTTTATCACATTTTGAATTTGCAGAAATAATCAGCAAAATGTATAAGGAAGGAAATAACAAGTCCTCAATAGTCCATATAGAATTAAATGCTAAATTTAAATAATTACATAAAAAATTTGCTGTAATTTTTCTGTAAAACCTAACTCTGGACTGCCCCTACGCATCCTAAAAGCCCTTTTCCTCTTTGCATTACTATTTTTTCCTTTTTTGTTTTTCTTACCTTTGCAGATTTCTTTGGGCCAAGTACAAAGGGTTCTTCTCTTCCTTTTTCCTGGGGCAGAGTGGTCCGTAATGATACAGAGAGAGGCCTTGACATGATGCTGTTAGCACAGCTGTCAGCATGTATAGTAGGGTGCCTTGGTAATCCACCGCACCCAGAGAACATGTATTAAATATCACTGGGAATCATCCAAATCAGAATACCAAGGACTTCTATTTTTTTTTATTTTACACCTCCATGGACGCCATTTTAAAAAATTGTGCAGCGTCTTTAAATTCCCACCAGATTTCTGTCACAGCAGTATTATTGCATTATCCAATTCCTAGATATTAAACTTAGCCCGAAATGAACTTTTATCTTTTAAATTATTGATAACATTTAAAAACAACTGTAAAACTTACCCTGCCACTAACACGCAATTCTGGACTTTATTTTAACCTTAAAGCAGTATTAAACCCAAAAGCAAACATTTTATTATATTGCAGCTTATCAATTCTTAGATGTGATGATGCCTGCATTCATTTTCTTGTTTAAGCTTTCTTTCTTCATTTTTCATCTGGTGATCCAATTAGTAAATATATTTTTCACAACAAGGAAAAAACAGTTTTCTGTAACTGATTATAAACTGTGAGCTGAAGTTTGGCTTCAGTTTTTTAGTGTATTTAAATATGCTAGTACATTTAACACTACCTTCCCCCCGACTGACAATGCTGCTTTCTGCTGTACCCCCTGTTCTCATTCATCCAGAGTGGAGGCACTGTAATACAGGAGGTGTGTTACTGGGCAGATCTCCAGGTAAAAATAGAGAAGAAAAAAAAACACTAAAAACTAAAACGAACGCAGCCACCACATCTAATGATTGGTAAGCTGCAATATATTACATTTTTGGTTTGGGGTTTAATACCTATTTAAGGCACTGTGGATGCATTTGGTTAAATTCTCAAGAGCATAATACATGCAATGTTACCTTGATTTTTGCCATTTTTGCAATCAAAAAATGTTTTTTTAATCAATAAAAGCAAAACTGTACAGGTCCTCAAATTATAATTTTTAGATGTAAAACGTATTTAAAAATTAATTTAGAAATCTTTTTGGACGTATTATCTGTTCTTAAAAAAAAAACATTTTGAATAACTTTTTTAAGACATACTGCAGCCATCAATTTCAAAATGACCTTATATTTTTTTCTTCAAATGGTACATTTTCTAAATTTTAACACTTGATTTGTTTTCTATGTTCTATTGTGAATAAAATATGTATTTATGAGATTTGCAAATCATTGCATTCTATTTGTATGTCGATTTTACCCAGCATTCCAATTTTTGGGGAAATGTGGTTGTATCTGCTGCACTTGCACAGCAACTCCTGGCTGTCATTTTGAAAGCTAAAAATTGGCCACAAATACAAGGGGGATAGTGGCAGTGGGGCAGAAACACAGCTCATACTACATGAGCTTAGTTTACTTTGGTAAAGTTTTTTTCCTGCATGTGGAGCTTTCCCAAGGTCATCAAACCCACTTCTTGTGAGTCCAGGCCATGGGAGTGATCTTGATTCCTGCCTGAGCTCACAGCACTTTTTGGACAGCGCAGCACTTACACATCATTAAATGAGCATTGCACTTTCCAGGAGTAAGGACCACTTTGAAAACCACTAGAGAAGTGGAAGGACCCATCACAATGCTGTACAAATAATTTAAAGAGGTTCTTCAGTCTCTAGAAAAAAAATTAAATGTCAGCAGCTACAAATACTGCAGCTGCTGACTTTTAATATAATGACACTTACTTGTCCAGAGATCCAGCGCCATCCTCACCTGAGCCAGTCCTTTGCCTATCTTTGGGACCCTGCTGCTGACATGTTTAGTGTGGGAAGCCAGCTGTGACTCCTTGCAGCTTCTAAGCTGGCTTCCTACTGCAAGTGCACTTTAGGAATGGTCCCGCAGCCTCTTGGGACCTGTGACATGTCCAAAGAGGTTGTGGGCAGGGGGGTGAGGGCAACTTCCGGTGGAATTCCGGGAGGTAATTCCAGCAGAAATGGAACCGGGTAGCTGCCAAAACCAGGTACACGCCCCTCCCCGAAAAAAAAAAAAACCTCCAACATTGCCAGAGGAGGGTGGAGGATTCATAAAACCCATTTTGGGTGAAGTTCTGCTTTAAGAGTGTGTGTGTGTGTGTGTGTGTGTGTGTGTGTGTGTGTGTGTGGACTATATTATATATGGAAAATCCTGTAGGATAGGGGATGAAGACAAATGCCTCCTGATATGCTTTTATTGTGACAAGAGAGGGCCATCACTAAGAAATTGATATGACCTCTTTCAATGCTATGCTTAGGCAATACATCAGTCAACAGTCACCACATATAGCACCTCTGTAGCCTTTTATAGGCTTCAGTTTACAGACTTGACCACAAAAGCAGTTTTCCCAAAACGTCCTTCAGGACAGCACCTGAGAGATCATGTCTCCTCCTTCCACAGGACACACCTCATCAATTAAATCTTTATCAGGAGGCCTCTACATTGCTTCCATCAGTTTTTTTGTATTTCCTCCAGCCAGAGGAACACCTCTGGTGGGATCCATGATCTCTCAGGGCTTTCCTGGGAGATGAAAGGTTCTCCCCTGTCAGTTTTTCTTCTTTCTAGGAGAGTGATTCTCCCACTTGCCTCTTGCTGGATGGTCCAGTGGGCTCCCTCTCCCCCTTTTGTGCTTGGGGAGAACCAGTATTGCCTGGGAGTGCTGTACTTTTTTCTTGCAGGATGGGCAGTTTGCTGTGGTCCCGCATCGCAGGATGGCGGTGGTGCAAGGCTGAGCAGCTGCCATTGTTCTGGAGGCCAAGGAGAGTCTTTGGCCACATCCTGTGCAGTGTACAGGAAGAGGCAGCACTTCTGGGTCAGGCACGTGGCGTAATTTCCAGCCGCAAGCGCAGGGGGAGAGGACAGGGTCATTTGGTGCCTCCTTAAACTTCTGGTTCTGGATCAGCGGGGCAGCATTTTTGAATCCAGGAACTGGCTTCTTTACAAACCACGTGACCGCAGTGCATTCTGTCAACCAGTCAAGAGAAGGTGCCCTGTCTGCAAAGAAAAAGTAAGCGAAGCTTGGACTAAATCTCTTTGTGCAGATTGCATCTCAGATTTAGTCAGGGAAGAGTCTCCATATATTTGTGGTTATCTGGTTACAACCATTAAGGATGATCTCCGCGCTACCTTTCAAGCCTTTAGGTCAAACCAAAGAGAAGAACCAGGTCGCTCAGGGGAACCTAGGGCTCCGCAGCCATTTTCATAATCCCAAGGGGGTTTCCTAATACTGGTGGGGGGTCCAATCTCCCAGGATACTTCACAAGAACCTGTTTTCCTCATTCCAGATGGAACAGATTCAGGAGGAGGAGGATGAAAATGAAGCAGTTGCCGCCTCTAAATATTAGATGTCACTAGAAGAGATTGAAGGACTTTTAAAAGTAATCCATGCTACCTTGGGGATAGAGGAGGAAAAGAAGGAGCTCTCCCTGCATGATCGCATGTACGCAGGTCTGGGAGACTCAAAAGGCCGTATTTTTCTGGTCCATTCAATAATCACAGACATGATAAAAAAAATGAAGAAGCCATTTTTTTCTCAGGCTCACAAGAGAAGATTTCCATTTGATGATAATACTGGCTCTATCTGGAACAAAGTTCCAAAGCTGGATTCCACTTTCTCACAGGTCTCAAAGTCAACTGACCTCTCCTTTGAAGATATGGGCACACTAAAAGAGCCCATGGATAAGAGGATGGGCCTGCTTCTTAAAAGAGCCTGTCAATTGGTGATGAACTGAAGCCAGCAATGGCAACAACATGCCTTGTTAGGAATTTGGAACACTGGATTAACCAGATGAAGGCCCATGTTACTGCAGATTCCCCGAAACAGAAGATATTGGTCTCCTTTACAACTTTATCTGCAGTAGTATCATATATTGCGGATGCCTCGGCAGAATCTATGCGCATGTCAGCCAGGTCCACAGCATTAACAAACTCTACTGGGGGGGCTTTATGGCTTAAAACCTGGCCTTGGGACTTTACATAAAAAAAAACAGGCTGTGTAGCATTCCCTTTGCAGAGGATTTGCGGTTTGGTTCTAAACTAGAATCTATTCTTGACTGGATGGCTTTTAAAAATAAATTGTATCCAGCCAAGAAGAAGCAGGTGCAGACCCATAAGCGTTTTTTTCGGTCTCAAAAAGAACAACAGGAAGGTAAAACGCAGAGCAAAAGGAAACCATGGTCTTTCCAGAAGCCCAAAGGTAGGAGTGCCCTTCAATCCTCTTGCAACTGCTGGAAAGCCGCAGTGACTCCATCCTCCCAGTTGGGGAAAGACTCCGGGAGTTTCTTCCACAATGGAGAGGCATTACATCAAACCACTTTTTTGTAAATAAGCTCTCCCAGGGATACGTGATTGAATTCACGGAAGAACCTCCAAAAAGATTCTTGGTGACAAATTCCTTATCTGAATGACCTGCTGTCTTTCCCGTTCTTCCTCTCTGTGAGGCGATCTCTGGTATCCCCGCAGCGAGCGAGTCCGTGGGACCTGCAACCTAACTCTTGGAGCTTCACGCAGGCGCCCCTGCTGCCTCATAAAGGGCAACGTACAGGTGCACGATTCTGCCTGTACGTGCCCTTCTGCCGACGTATATCGGTGTGAAGCGGTCGGGAAGCAGTTAAACCTTATTCTTGGGTTTTCGTATCAACTCCAGAAGTGGTGTCGTCGTTACAGTCCAGTCAGCTCCTATCAATCAGGAAGATCATGTCAGCTTTGGGAACCCTGACCTCTTCTATACCGGCAAGTCAGTGGGCAAGCCTCCACTTCAGACCTCTACAAAAACCTGGGATCACCAGCAATATTCACTGGACTTGAAAATAAGTCTTTGGTAGTGGAAGAACCAGACAAGGTATTCAGCAGGTCTGTTATGGTCTTTCCCAAACCATGTAAGATCAACAACAGATGCCAGCTCCTGGGGTTGGGGGACTCACATGAGCGGTCAGTGGGCTCAGGGCTCGTGGTCCACAAGAAAAGCAGTAAGGTCCTCTATTGAAGGCAAAAGAAATGGCCTTACTGACATTTGCTAAAGAAGTTCACGGACTGCATATACAGATCCTGTCAGACAACGCCACGGCGGTGGCCTACATAAACAGACAGGGGGGTACCAGAAGCAGAGTTCTTCGGGGCCTAGCAGGAAGCATTCTAAGATGGACAGATCTCCATATTCTATACTTTTCCGCGGTCCACCTAAAGGGGACTCTAAACAGGGTAGCGTACTTCCTCAGCAGAAACCAGGTATACAAAGCGAAGGGGTGATTGAACCCAGATATCTTCCACATGATCGTGAAAAAATGGGGACGGCCAAGAGTGGATCTCTTTGCATCTCAGGAAAATACATAGGTGTCTCTCTTCTTCTCCCTGAACAGAAACGAGTCATCCCTGGGGGTAGATGCTCTGGCGCACAGTTGGAAATGACACCTTTGCTACGCCTTTCCCCTTTTCAGCTTATCCCTGGAGTTCCTGCAAGAAGGGCCTAGCTGTCAGTAGCCTCAAAGTTCAAGTTGCCACACTGGGGGTATTTTTGAAAAAAGCTATCTCATCAGAACCCCTAGTGATCAGATTCTTTAAAGCCTCACCCGGTCCAGACGGGTAGTGTCCAAAGTGGGACTTATCAGTTGTTCTACAGGCCCTGACTAGGGAGCCTTTCAAACCCATTAATTTAACCTCCCTGAAACGGATTACTTTGAAAACAGTTTTTTTAGCGGCTATAACGACAACTCGAAGAATTAGTGAGCTGCAAGCCTTATCAATTGGGGAGCCATTTTTTCAATTTTTTCAGACCGAATTGTTCTGAAGACGGATCCTAATATTTTACTGAAGATCACTTCGGTCCAAAATCGAGCTCAGGAGATGATTCTTTCTACGTTTTGCTCTAATCCATCAGACGCATCATTTGTTTAATTGTTTAATACTGGTAGTATAAAAGGAAGCCAAGTTACCAGAGGAATCATTGCCAGATGGTTGAGAATGGCTATCTCAGTGCCCTATTCCCTTACGGGCCAGGAGAGTCCAGTTGGTATTAGGGCTCATTCTGCAAGAGCTTTGGCGGTGAGTTGGGCAGAAAAAACATGGACGAGTCTGACGACCTTTGCCGTTATTATAGATTAGACCTCCTGATGGCTGGGGACCAGGCTTTCGGAACAAAAGTCTTACAGGCTGTTGTCCCACCCAAAATGGGATAAGTCTTGATTATCCTTGGAAAAATGCAAGTTAGACTTACCGATATAACGTCGCTTATTTGTTGCAGCCGGGGCTGGAGTTTCTCTACAAAAAGCTGATGGAAGCAACGTGGAGTCCTCCTGATAAAGATTTAATTGATGAGGTGTTTCCGGTGGGAGGAGGAGCCATGATCTCTCAGGTGCTGTCCTGAAAGACTATTGGAAAACAAGTTACCAATAAGTCTAACTTGAATTTTTGACAGTTTTGTTTTTTCTAATGCTAGACTATCCTGTTTTCTGTTCAACCCTCTTAAAAACCAGCCATTTCCAAATTGCAGCAAGGTAAACTTTTTGTTCAGCTAATGTCTGCCACTCATTCTTTTTATACAGCATTTATTTTGTTTCCATGACAACGGTGAGTGTAACAACAAAAGAGTGGCTTGCTGATACGATCAGCTAAAGAAAGTTAAATGCTACCCACCGTTATTGTAGGGCGTAAAAAAATAGACCCAAAAGACAGGGTTCACACGGTTAGAAACTGGCTCTTCAACTGTCGCTCATGACATTTCTAAAGCAGAATGAGTAGAAAAGACAACTGCATTATTTTTTTAAATGCTATATTGTATATTGTATTCTTTCTTTTTATTTGTCTTGGATGAACTCATCACAGCCTGAATAAAAGCAGTAGCAAAAGAAATAAACACAGCTTGTCAAATGGAGAATTGGTTTGACATGTTTCTCAGTCTTCAGCGGGTGAAGCCTTCGTAGTTATGAATTATGCATATTGTTGTGTGTTTTTTCCCTTAAAATTACAAAAGTTAAGAATCAGTCATAATGGTATAGAACAGTTTAAGGTGTAACAGAAAAAAATCAGTTAGTCATACAGTATCTGTATATACAATTTTCCAATTTTATTACTATTAGATGCAGGCTATTCCAGGTTTTAAAATTACTTTATGCATTACTTCTTTTATAAATCTTTAGGTAGCTTTTGCTTAAAGCAGAATTTAAACATTTAAAGAAAATTTGAAAAAAAAACTTTTTGAAGAAAGCTGTAAATATGAACATTATAAACATAAAAAGGACATGTTATGTCAGCCATTCTCAACAAGGGTTCCTTGAAACCCTAGGGTTTCCTCAGAAGTTGCTAGGAATTCCTTAATCAATCAATGATCAATTTCTGCCTTTTAGATGAGTAACTTCTGACAACAATAATCTTTTTATTTAGCTATTGTAAAAGAGAATTTTTCCCAATGACCATAAGTGTAGGTAGCCTACCTCCCAATAATCATCACACCAATGTACAATGAGCTGTAGATACATTAATTATTAGCAGGGGTTCCCTGTGACCAGAAAGTTATTCCAAGTGTATTTCTATGTTAAAACGGTTGAGAAAGTTTGTTCTATGTGGTCATCTTATGCCCCAACACTGCCTTGCGAGTTTGTCACCCATGTGCAAATGCCATTGCCTGTAGCTTGGAGCATCTAGACCTCTTCCTGTTATAGGTTGACCATACATGAGGATGTAACCTGGCAGAGTCCCTTTCTTTTGATGAACTCCTCTGCAATCCTCGTGAACTCCCATGCTACATGAAGTCAATTGACGCAGTTTAAAAAATAGCGTTTTGCTTATTCACCAGATAGGAGTTTGTGTCTTACTGAAACATTACCGGTTAATAAAACATAAAAGGAAATATAATGTCCCAGACCATTTTTGGTGAGGGTCCAGATATTTTCCTATTTGTATAAACTGTTGATCTTCCCTTAAATGCTATTTATTTCCAGTGTAGAGCAGATTTAATAGGTAGATAGACAGATAGATAATAGTCCACCAGATACTAGTAATTTATGAATAGATAATGTAGAACAGAACAGTTAGGAAGTCACCACCCAAAGTGATCTGTTGGTTTCAAGCTTTATTTCTTCTAAGCTGTATGCATTTGTAGTTGCACACAGCTTCATGGTATAGTGCTAATGAGTTGAAATTATGCACACATCTTTGAGCATTCTTGCAAACACAAAAATGTTTACAGGTTGAGAGTCAGAAATAGGGTTGCAGGTTAGGAAAACAGCAAGGACACTATGGGGGTGTTTTCTTCATTTGCTCTGGTGTCCTCCCACATACTGCTGGGTTAATTGGCTTCTATTCAGAACTGTCCCTGTGGCATGTACTGTAAATAGCACAACAGTTGCTTATTTTTAAAGTAGAATTCAAGTTTATTTTCAAACAAAACAAGTGCCAGAACTACCACTTTGTGATTTGTGTTGGTAAACTGGACCTAGCATTTGATAAGTTTATTTTTATTAAGTCTGTCACGTGCCTAGTGGACGAGCCCGACCTGCAGGGAGAGACCTCTCTTGTGGCTCCGACTCGAGGACCCTGGTAGGGTATACAGGAAGAACAAGAGTCAGGAGTGGCACAAGTGCCTGGCAGGATCAACAACAGCGGATGGATCTTGAACCCAGGAAGCACTGTGTAGCGGAACCTCCGACAGGATCAGGAGACAGGCTGGGACCAAGAAGGAGCTGGATCGGCAGGCGGGTGCAGCAGGCTGGAACTGAACAACAGGTAGGCAGCAGGAACCAGGACTCTGAAGCAGGACCTCAGGCTGTAACTGGGCTGCAGGCAGGAGCTGGACCAACAACTGGAAGCTTGGCAGCAGACAGGCACCAGGAACCAGGACGCTGAGAGCAGGGTAGTCAGAAAAGCCGGGTCGGTAATCAGGCGGACAGCAGATGTACCAGAGGATCAAGCAGGAGGGTAGTCGGGCAAGCCGGGTCGGTAATCAGGCGGACAGCAGAAGTACCAGAGGATCAAGCAGAGTGGTAGTCAGGCAGACCGAAGTCAGGTGCAGGCGGCTATCAGGGATGGTAGGTAGACAAGCTGGGTAAGTAAGCACAGGAGACAGGTTCTCAGGGTCAGGATACACACACGCTGTAGATCAGACAGCAAGATCTCAGTGTGACCGTCAGAACTAAATAGCCCATCTGGCGCCAACAGGTGCACAAGCGCCTGCACGCACATCCGCGCGCACTGGCACACAGGCACGCGCACGCGGCCTAAGCCGTCTGTTACTGTCAGGATCTTCCTGACAGCATCTATGCCAGGAAATGCATAGTTGTAACAGAGGTATGCATTACTCCTTACGGAGATGACAGTACTCTTCCCCTCAAAATGCCTTCTTCTACTTTCCTTTACAGAAGGACAAATTACACATGATCAGCATCTACATCCTGGACTGAGATGCTGACCCAGAGTTTGTCCCCAGACCAAAATGGTATTTAAGCACAAGCCTTTGAAGTGCTGTGTTTTGTGCTTGGGTGCTGTGTTCTCTTGCCAGCTATTGTTTCTGCAAAAAAGCTATTATATATCCTAATTACCTTACTTTTTGCTGACCTAGAATGTCCTGACTACTTTCTTGCCTGCTGCCGGCCCACAACTTCTGCCCAGACTTGTCTACTCTCTTGCCTGCTGCCTGCCCTCACCTTCTGCCTGTACCCGACTATTCCTCTGCCTAGTGTTTCATGCTATCCCTTTGCTGGGGCAATCCTGAGGCTGTGACAGCTTGCAGCACAGAAAACGGGGGCCGCTAAGGTTTCTTGTTCATCTCCACCATCAGGAGCTCTGGTAAAGACCAGCTGTCACTTAGACTCCACACTTTGAGTGAGTCCACATTATCAGCAAGGGAGCAGCAAAACATCAATATTGCAATATATAGGAACAGGAATTCATGAAGATTTGTAAAATTACTAATTGGTACAATCTAAGAACATTGATATTAGTAATGAGGATTTGAGGTTCAAGATAGGTTTTGATGAATCTACTAAGAAATTTAATAAATCTGTTAAACCTTGCGAATGAAAATAAACAGATGCAGGCAATAGCCATCACTTAACTACACACCCATGAAAACTTTAATTTTTATTATTTTATTCGTGTTTTTCCTTTCTTAATTCATTAAGGCAAAATATTCAGCCATGCATTTTTTTTCCTGATAAATGTTTAAGGTAAGGTTAATGTTTTAGTACTCATTGCATAGAAATATGTAAAAAGTATTGACTTGGGAATTTGGTGTCCTGAAGAACCTGATTACTATTCTGTACAAGGTAAATTAGATAGTTACACAAGATCAAAATGTTATGAAAAGATGAGAAAAATGTACTAAAATTCCCAGAGGAACTTTACAATTCAGTGTGTTTGCTGTATTAATAAAACAAATGGTGAACCTGGAACATGCTCTCTGCTTCATTAAAGTAAACTTGGAACTCCTAACAAATCTGTGGCTTTGTGTAGTCTTTGAACCTCAAGATACCAAGCATTGATCTACATAAATAAGTTTGTGCTTTTGCTACATAGCTGACCAACAGAAACAAGGAACCTGAATGAATTTAGCATTTTAATCTATATATACATTTTAATCTATATATATATATATATATATATATATATATATATATATATATATATATATATATATATATATATATATATATATATATATATATATATATATATATATATATATATTAGTATTGGCTACTAACACACACATACAATACTGATAAACATATACAATACAAAACAAATTCTACACTGCGTGGCTTACGTAAAGTGTAAATCTGTAATTTTGCCAAATACTAACTAGGGAACAAAATAAATGTGGACTGGTTGCCTACTTCCTCCTGCATCTCACTATTAGTTCCTCAGTGATGACAGCCTTACTGACCAGTGACCAATAATAAAAAAAAAGAAAAAGAAGCAAGACTTTGACTTTCTCTGCTTATATATAACATTATACAATAGCATTTGTGGGTTCCCAGGTTGCTCAAGCTTCTATGTATGCCTGGCTGAGGTTTTTGGTTGAAATTTTCAGGCATCTATCATCCTGCAACCATAATCTTCCGGTGCTGTGAGTGTTGATATGACCAGCTGGATTTGTCCCAGGCACTCAAGAGTGCTGACTGTATCCACCGTTAAAGCACAATCTATGATTGGAAGAGAAGGACATTTCATTCATCCACTTGCCTTCCATTTATAGAGCACTTTTCATTCATGGAAGCTATAGTACACTTTCATTGACTGGAGGAGGTAGGCAGAAATGGGCGACATAGTCGGCACTCTTGGGGATTGCATGTGACAGGTCCCTTAGTTCGTATTCACCCCCTATGGCATTGGGAGATGACTGTTGTAAGGGTATAGGGGAGGGGGGGATAAGTGGACTGAAATTTTCAACTAAAATCTCAGCTGGCAGCACAAGGGACATTGCTCATTGATTGTAAGTACCATCACTTGTGCTGATTTTTTTTTTTTTTATTTGACTAAACTTAGGCTTTAGGTCATAATAGTAATTTACCTTAAATAGGCTATCTTTGTGTAAAACATTCTCCTTTTAAGGACTTAATGATTTATTATTTATTTTTCAAGCAAACTAACAGATATTCAAGATCAATAAAAATTCATACTGTATGTTATAGGATTTTTTAATAAATGTTTTAATAAAGGATTCATAAATTTTTTTCAATTAAATAAAATAATGTATCCGCGCTTGGGCCAAAAGGGAAATAAGGTGTTCAGCCTACCCTGCTAGGTCCCCAATAGGGGACTAGAATGATAATAGTGCAAGTATAAGGGTAAATGGCGCTACCGATATAATGAAAGGCGACAGACCTTGTTCACTTGTTAGGTGCTATGTGCCTATCTAGTGACTAATAAAAGTACATATACCAATAGCGCAATCCTAATAAATTACCAATGTGCATATATCAGTGGTGTAAACCTCACTAGGTTGCCAAATAAATATGAACTTGATATAAATAAATGTTTAAAAGTGATACATAAACCATGATACTCCAATAACAAAACTGCAAGTATATAAAAAAATTAAAATAAATGTATATGTGCACTATTTTTTTCAATTAAATGCTATTAAGATTTCAATTAAATCCTATTATTTCATGAATCTTGGGTAAATGTTATATGAATCTTGTGTGAAAATTTTTTTTTATAGAACCTATCGCACTATTGTATAATACATTGAGATGATGTCAAATTTAAGGTATCAACATTGAATGTTTTCTCTGTACCTTATTCTTTTGGATTGCTAGGGCATTATTATCCATTTTGTTTTGTTTTGTTTTGTTTATAAACTATAAAAAAATGTTAATTGTGTTTATTTCATTGCTTTTAATGCTACCCCAGGGATATTTGGTAAGTCACGTCCAATAATTCTTATTTTTATTGTATGCTTTTATACTACTTGTCTTGAATTGTCAGTGTTGTACTATGATCAAACTTTTATTCGGTTTTTATCTGTTTTTAAACTGAAGGGCTTGTTTCAAAGAGTCACTACAAATCAGCTCAGCTAGCAATCAAATTCAAACATTATCATTACAATTATTTTCCAAGGATGATAGAATAGGTGTTCTTGTTCCTGTATTGTGATGAATAGATCTCATAGTGGTCTATAGAAGCATTCTTGTTTGCTGCTTTCATAAAAAAAAAAAAAATTGTATTTCAGGCAATATGTAAATGCAATCAATAGGCTGAAAAGGCTATCTAGTAAACACTGCATAGGTGCTAAAGTCATTCAATTTGTTCAGTTCTCCTTATTTCAATTCCCTGTAATTCACTGACTTTTGACACTTGTAGGCCAAGAGGTCTGATGATATACAGTACGGACCTCTGTTCATATTATCTAGTTTCAGAAAGACCTGACTGCAGAATATTCTGCATAAAGAGAAAATATAAACCTTCGAGGTCAGTACTGTTTTTCTTAAAGCTGAATTCCAAGCAGATATAAAAGACACAAATGAATGCAGCTCTGTAATTGTTAATACACCCTAATGATCTTTAGTTTTTAAGTGCAGGCAGTGTGAATACTTTAATTGGAACTGTTATCAGGCTCTTCCAGTCTCTGTACAGTAGAGCTCAGAGAGGGGAAACTAGAAGCTGCACAAGGCAACCAATAAGTTGGGCTGCAGTGCAAGGAGTATGCTGATAGGAGAGTGACAGAGAGATGGGCTTTTCAGCCTTGTACTCCTTTCACAGTCCCATCACAGGGTGAGGGAGTATATTTGTAAGTGTTATTAACCATTTGCCAACCAGGCGTTTTCTGCACTTTTTGTTTACAGGTTTAAATCAGTATTTTTTGCTAGAAAATTACTTAGAACTCCCAAACATTATTATTTTTTATTTTTTATTTTTTTTAGCAGAGACCCTTGGGAATAAAATGGTGACCATTGCAATTTTTTATGTCACATGGAATTTGCGCAAGGGTTTTTCAAATAAAAATACATTTTAATGAATTAAAAAGAACAATACACAATATATGCCCCAATCTTTTTGTAAAATGTGGTAGATGATGGTACACAGAGTAAATAGATACCTAACATGTCATGTTTTAAAATTACACACACTTGTGTAATGGCGACAAACTGCAGAACTTAAAAATCTCCACAGACAATGTGTTAAATAGTTTACCTGTTTAGAGTTACAGAGGAGGTCTAGTGCTGGAATGATTGTTCTTGCTCTAACGTTCGCAGTGATACCTCACATGTGTGGTGCGAACACTGTTTAGATATACGCGTGCAACTTACATATGCGTTCGCTTGTGCACGCGAGCACAAAGTGATACAGGCGCTTTAAAAAAAAAAATTCTTATTTATTTTACTTTTATACACTGTCCCTTTCATTTTTTTTTAATCACTTTTATTCCCATTAAAAGGAATGCAAACATCCCATGTAATAGAAAAAAGGATGACAGGTCCTCTTTATGGAGAAATCTGGGGTCAAAAAGAAAAAAAAAATCCCCAAAAAATAATAATATTATTTACTACCAGCTTGGACCAGAAGTGGCATCGTGGCGTTGCTCCGGTCCTCCACGGCCAAAGAGGGGATCAAAGAGTATCTAATCTTTGATCGCCAGTAGGAGCAGCCACCCACACCTTCGCATCATTTCTCAGATGAACTGCATCGTTATACTGTGAGTGATAGGCCCCCTGGTGACACTCTGCACGCACTTGATGTCCTCACTCTTCTGGGTTGAATTCAGTCTGGAATCTGAAGGCATCCAGCGTCAGAAAGAAAATATTGAAGAGGACAGAGCTGTTTTTTTTTTGCTTTTACCACCTGCTGGAGGACTATTAAAAGAAATAGCTAAGTTGGGCCTGCTGCAGTCTTTAAAATTTTAAAATGGTTGGGAACCTCATACATGAAGTCTGAACAAAGCACATATTTCTATAGTGTTTACTTGCTTCTCTCCAAAACACAAAGTGTCATTTTTCCCTGCTGTCTAGTTCCTCGGTTATCAGCACAAGTCACTTCTAACATGTTTTCCTGACAACAAGAGCTAAAAAGACATAGAAGGGAGCTCCAGCACACAGCCTGTGATTGACAGCCACATCTCTGATCCTGTGTAAAGGGGGGTGTGCCACTTCCCTCCTATCAGCTCTCAGAACTCTTGTGTAGTATATAACTGCAGCTCCCTGCCCCCTGCTTTGTGAGTGTGAAAAATCTTTTTTTTTCCAAGGATGTAAAGGACAAATGGTTTTAAATAAACCGGTGCAACTTATGTGGGAGGATTTAATTCACCTCTGTGTATCACCCGAGGCTAGTTACTTCACTGGGTGTAAGTAAGGATTTACAACCATTTTAACATTACAGGAGAAGAACAGCCAAAACTTGGTTGGCTGTACTTATCCTATGGATCACAGGAGTGCAGATCATTCTGCACTCCTGTGACCCATTTTCAGCAGACAGCGTGCTGGAGCCTGCTGTCAGCTGACGTCACAGAGCTTGTCCAGGCTCTGTGATCGCAACTATATGGGCATGATCCACCCACGTGCCTGGACTGGCACCCAGCTCAGCCTCTCAGCGAGCAGCTGAGAGCCTGAGCCGGCCGCTCCAGCCCCCTCCACAGCCCAGTGCTCCAGTGAGGGTGGGAGGGGGGCTAGAGCAGAGAGCCAGTGAATGACAGCTACCAGCTCTCTGCTCAGGGAGCACTGAGAATTGAGCGATCAATGGTATTTGCTCAGTCAGTACATTTTTTTTAAAATCACACTTACCCAGGTGGATGCAGCATCGGTCTGATGCTGCATCTGTCCCCCGCTGGCTCTGGGGTTGAGAACTGAGTGATCAAATACCGCTGATTGCTCAGTTCTTAGCCCTCGAGCCAGCAGGAGACAGATGCAGCATCAGACCAATGCTGCATCCACCTGGGTAAGTGTGATTGAAAAAACAATTCCCATACTTCTCTTTTAATTAAAAATTTAGAGAGACGACTTATGGATACTACATAGAAAAATGCTATCCGTTTTATTACTTTCAGTTTGCAGCAATTTTGAGTTGCATAAACTTACAGCAGACCAGGCTCTAAACTCAGTGAGACCCACCTGTATCCTTCAGGATCCAGAATATACCAGCTTCTGACAAGTATGTTCTATACAAGATGTTCCATGCCACTTATTTGCAGTTTTATACTTGTTTTGTTCATACTATAATTTGGAGTACTGTTCCAGATGATAGGCAGCATTTCTAAGTCTTTATAGTCTGCGTGTTCATTTGTTGCCCTTTGTGGCATCTGAGTTCATCAAATCATTATTTCAAAAGACGTCTGTTGCTGTGGGGTTGGCAGAGCTCAGCTTTATAAAGGCATGGCTGCTTTCTCCTGAGGCAAATTGGTTAAAGCTTTCTGTGCTGCTAACTAGTTAGGGATGCCTTTTAAATAACATGAAGTGACCTTAAAGTGCAAGAGCAGTTTCTCAACAAAGCACTGCATCCTTCTGTAGACTAAACCTAAAATTTTGTTTCACTGTTAGCAATGCTATTTCATGTTGTGTAAGGTTTTGTTATATTTTAATGTGTACATTCCCACATCTCTTCTAATGCCTTAAGCACATATGCTGAAAAAATGCTGCTCCATTCACATCTGGTGTTTTGGGATCTCGAGATTGTCACGTGAGAAACCGCAACGCGTGAAGCTTGTTGCCCAAAAAGGAGCAGGAGCTTCTTTTGGGTGACAAGCTTTGCACATTATGTTGGCCATGATTGCCGCATGATTCGTCACAATTGTGGCAGAACCGCATCGCATTTAGGTTTCATCTGGGGGAAATCCTGAAAACATGACCTTGGGGCGCCTTGAGGACCTAGAAAGACATGTAAGGAGAGTTTCCATTTTGATGTTGATAATGCAAAATATTCATGGAAAAGTAAAATGAACATTGTTGTCCCCTACTGGAGGTATGAATCGTACAAACATTGCTGAGAATATATATGTAGCTTTGAGAATCATCACATATTCCTCCATTTGGAATACAAATGCCACTTGATTCCCGATTGTCTTTGTTGAGTGTTGCTGTGTCACAATTAATTTCCCTTTGGGATTAATAAAATATGATTCTGATTCTAGTGTGTTAAAGCCCAACTCCAGATAAAACCTTTGATTTAATTTTGGATAGACCAGCAATTTCTTTCTCAAGGTGTTAAAAAATTGAAAAGACACTCCTATAATTGCCACATCCGTATGAAAATTTGGTATAAAAGAAAAAGTTGGGCATATGATAGCCACAAAGGTTGGACTTTAAAGGCAGTGAAAAAATATAGAAAAATATATTTTATTTATAATAATATATGGTACATGGAACACAAAAAGGGTAAAAAGTTAAAAACATATACATAATACACGGCAAATATAAGCATGCATAGTGTATATAATAGTGAGTCCCTGTATGTCAACACGTTTTGCTGTCTAGCTTTGTCAGGATACATTCAGGGATTTATGGAGAAAAACAGGTCTCACTATCTTGCAGAGGAATCCATGAAAGGTAGTGTCACCCATACAGCTTCTATAGTATTCCCAATACTTGATTGTTCGTACAAGAACGCCAATGGGCTGGAAGTATTCTGTGGTAAGTATATTACAAGGTTATCACATGTCAAAGCCACAACCAGATAGGAGAGAAGGAATGGGGGGGGGGGGGGGGTGGTGATAAGGACTAGGACACTATGGGCAGTATAGACACATTAGTATGGACATCTGTTGTCAAGTGCGTGGATCTATAATAAGGGGGGTTTTCGGAACGGACATTTTTGGCTATGATGGCTCTGAGGAACTGATGAATTTGATGCAACCGAGCACCTGTTTTATTTTGACCAAGGCTTGGGCTCCTTGATTTGAGGGTTTATAGGCATATAATTGGTAACCAACAGATGTCCATACTAATGTGGCTATACTGCCCATAGTGTCCTAGTCCATATCACCACCCCCCATTCCTTCTCTCCTATCTGGCTGTGGCTTTTCCATGTGATAACCTTACCACAGAATACTTCCAGCCCATTGGCATTCTTGTACGAACACTCAATTATTGGGAATACTATAGATGAGAATTTTTTGAAGCTCTATGGCTGACACTATCTTTCATGGATTCCTCTGCAAGATAGTGAGACCTCCTTTTCTCCAACAATCCCTGAATGTGTCCTGATGAAGCTAGACACCGAAATGCGTCGCCGCACAGGGACTCCATATTATATACACTATGCATGCTTATCTTTGCCGTGTATTATGTATATATTTTTAACTATTTACCCTTTTTTTGCTCCATGCACCATATATTGTTATAAATAAAATATATTTTCTATATTTTTTCACTGCCTAAATTGCCTTTAACCACTTCAGCCTCGGACCAATAAATACCTTAAGGACCAGAGGTCTTTTTCCAATTTTGCACTGCGCTGCTTTAACTGGTAATTGCGCGGTCATGCAATATTGCACCCAAACGAAATTTGCGTCCTTTTCTTCCCACAAATAGAGCTTTCTTTTGATGGTATTTGATTGCCTCTGCAATTTTTATTTTTTGCGATATAAATGGAAAAAGAGCGAAAATTTTGAAAAAAAATGATATTTTCTTCTTTTTGTTATAAGAAAAATCGAATAAACTAAATTTTAGTCATACATTGAGGGCAAAATTTATTCAGCCACATGTCTTTAGTAAAAAAAATGTCAATAAGCGTATATTTTTTGGTTTGCGCAAAAGTTATAGCGTCTACAAACTAGAGTACATTTTCTGGAATTTACACAGCTTTTAATTTATGACTGCCTATCTCATTTCTTGAGGTGCTAAAATGGCAGGGCAGTACAAACCCCCCCCAAATGACCCCATTTTGGAAAGTAGACACCCCAAGGAAACTGCTGATGGGTATGTTGAGCCCATTGAATATTTATTTATTTTGTCCTAAGGGATTGAATAATGACAAAAAAAAAAAAAAAAAGTACAAAAAGTTGTCACTAAATGATATATTGCTCACACATGCCATGGTTATATGTGGAATTGCACCCCAAAATATATTCCGCTACTTCTCCCGAGTACGGGGATACCACATGTGTGGGACTTTTTGGGAGTCTAGTCGCGCACGGCATCCCGAAAACCAATCACCACCTTCAGGATTTCTAAGGGTGCAAATTTTTGATTTCACCCCTCACTACCTATCACAGTTTCGAAGGCCATAAAAAGCCAAAATAGCACAAAACCCCCCAAAATGACCCCATTTTGGAAAGTAGACACCCCAAGCTATTTACTGAGAGGCATGTTGAGTCCATGGAATATTTTATATTTTGCCACAAGTTGAGGGAATATTACAAACTTTTTTTTTTTTGCACAAAGTTGTCACTAAATGATATATTGCTCACACATGCTATGGGCATATGTGAAATGACACCCCAAAATACATTCTGCTGCTTCTCCTGAGTACAGGGATACCACATGTGTGGGACTTTTTGGGAGCCTAGCCGCGTACGGGACCCCGAAATCCAAGCACCGCCTTCAGGATTTCTAAGGGCATAATTTTTTTATTTTACTCCTCACTACCTATCACTACCTATCACAGTTTTGACGGCCATAAAATGCCAAGATGGCACAAAACCCCCCCAAATGACCCCATTTTGGAAAGTAGACACCCCAAGGAAACTGCTGATGGGTATGTTGAGCCCATTGAATATTTATTTTTTTTATCCTAAGGGATTGAATAATGACTAAAAAAAATAAAAAATAAAAAATGTACAAAAAGTTGTCACTAAATGATATATTGCTCACACATGCCATGGTTATATGTGGAATTGCACCCCAAAATATATTCCGCTACTTCTCCCGAGTACGGGGATACCACATGTGTGGGACTTTTTGGGAGTATAGTCGCGCACGGCATCCCGAAAACCAATCACCACCTTCAGGATTTCTAAGGGTGCAAATTTTTGATTTTACCCCTCACTACCTATCACAGTTTCGAAGGCCATAAAAAGCCAAAATAGCACAAAACCCCCCAAAATGACCCCATTTTGGAAAGTAGACACCCCAAGCTATTTACTGAGAGGCATGTTGAGTCCATGGAATATTTTATATTTTGCCACAAGTTGCGGGAATATTACAAACTTTTTTTTTTTTGCACAAAGTTGTCACTAAATGATATATTGCTCACACATGCTATGGGCATATGTGAAATGACACCCCAAAATACATTCTGCTGCTTCTCCTGAGTACAGGGATACCACATGTGTGGGACTTTTTGGGAGCCTAGCCGCGTACGGGACCCCGAAATCCAAGCACCGCCTTCAGGATTTCTAAGGGCATAATTTTTTTATTTTACTCCTCACTACCTATCACTACCTATCACAGTTTTGATGGCCATAAAATGCCAAGATCGCACAAAACCCCCCCAAATGACCCCATTTTGGAAAGTAGACACCCCAAGGAAACTGCTGATGGGTATGTTGAGCCCATTGAATATTTATTTTTTTTGTCCTAAGGGATTGAATAATGACTAAAAAAAAAAAAAAAAAAAAATGTACAAAAAGTTGTCACTAAATGATATATTGCTCACACATGCCATGGTTATATGTGGAATTGCACCCCAAAATATATTCAGCTACTTCTCCCGAGTATGGGGATACCACATGTGTGGGACTTTTTGGGAGTCTAGTCGCGTACGGCACCCCGAAAACCAATCACCACCTTCAGGATTTCTAAGGGCGCAAAGGCCATAAAATGCCAAAATAGCACAAAACCCCCCCAAATTACCCCATTTTGGAAAGTAGACACCCCAAGCTATTTACTGAGAGTCATGTTGTCTGAACGAAAAAAAAGAGATTGATCGGTGGGTATGCCCACCATTAGATACCTCCCTTCATCCACCCACTTCTAATGATGGACATACATGCACCATTTATATATGCCGAAGCATGGGGGCATCCTCCCGCAAAAAAGTTATGCCGCGTACATACGTTCAAACTTTTCCATGGGCAAGCCCCCTGTCGGAATTTTGACCGTATGTACGCGGCATTAGGAGCAAAATCACTCCTCCACCCCTTATGCCCCCATGCTTCGGCATATATGCTCTTTTTTAACTGTGGTGGTGAAATCACCGCCTACAGCACTGGAGTCACGGCTTTATGTATCGTGGGAGCAAACGCTGTTGCTGTCAAGATAAATAAATCCGCGCTGCAGCTGAATGGCGTACCTGCTAAGCAAATTATGGTTAACGTTAAAACAAAGTAACATCCCAGTAAAACCTTACCATACCATACCTGCAAAGCAATTGCCAAAAAAAACAGTAAAAAATAAAACATTTTTTAACACAACCTGTGCCTAAAATATATATATGCCGAAGCATGGGGGCATCCTCCCGCAAAAAAGTTATGCTGCGTACATACGTTCAAACTTTTCCACGGGCAAGCCCTCCGTCGGAATTTTGACCGTATGTACGCGGCATTAGGAGCAAAATCGCTCCTCCACCCCTTATGCCCCCATGCTTCGGCATATATGCTCTTTTTTAACTGTGGTGGTGAAATCACCTCCTACAGCACTGGAGTCGCGGCTTTATGTATCGTGGGAGCAAACGCTGTTGCTGTCAAGATAAATAAATCCACGCTGCAGCTGAATGGCGTACCTGAAAACATGAAAAATGGTTAACAATAACACAGTAAACAGTAAAGTATAAAAAATTTGAGAGAAGAGAGAGAGAGAGAGAGAGAGAGAGAGAGAGAGAACAATAAAACGACAACTATTTTTGGTTTTTATATTTTATATTTTTTTTGGTTTTTTTTTTTTTTTTTTTTTTTTTTTTATACACTTTTTTTTGAACTGTAAACTGTAACTGTAACGGTTCGGGTCTCTCAAAATGCGATGGCATCTTGGGAGACCCTGTGTAAGTGTGCCTAGCCTGTGAAATGCTGTACCCTACGCTAATACTTCACTAGTGAATGGTAGCATTCAAAACACTCACCCTGACAAAGACCAGGATTGCCAGGACAGCGTGGACAATAAGAACGGGTGTCACGCCTATATCCGCGCTTGCTACAGACACGACATCTTTTTTGGGGGGCTCGTTGGGTAGGGGTACTCGGGAGGACATAAGAATAATGCCTCTCATACAGCCGGCTTACTGCATTTGGTTGGGAATGGTGAGGTACAGAACCGTCTGGAAACAGAAGCTCTGTGACAACCTCTCTTTGGAAGAAAAGAAAGGTTAATGTTCCGCCTGAAGCTTTGTATAGCACAAAAGCATTCAGCAAAGCCAATTGAAATAAGTAAGCAGACACTTTTTTGTACCAGCGTCTGGTCTTACGGGAAGTTAGATACGGCGCTAACATCTGGTCATTGAGGTCCACCCCTCCCATATTTTTGTTATATTCGTGGACACAGAGGGGTTTCTCCACAATACCAGTCGCCGTAGAAATTTGGACCGTCGTGTCTGCATGAAGGGAGGTAAGAACGAAAACATTCTTATTATGCCTCCACTTCATAGCGAGCAAATTATTACACCGATAGCAGGCTCTCTCCCCCAGCCTAAGACGGGAATCTACAAGCCGCTGGGGAAAGCCCCGGCGATTAGGTCGCACGGTGCCACATGCTCCAATCTGATTATCAAATAAATGACTAAACAGTGGCACGCTGGTGTAATAGTTGTCCACGTACAAGTGGTACCCCTTTCCGAATAAGGGTGACACCAATTTCCACACTATCTTGCCAGCGCTTCCTATGTAATCAGGGCAGTTCTCCGGCTCTACGTAACTATCTTTACCCTCATAAACCATAAAGCTCCATGCATAGCCTGTGGCCCTGTCACAGCACTTATAGAGCTTGACCCCGTACCTGGTACGCTTGTTGGGAATGTACTGTTTGAATGACAAGCGACCAGTAAACTTAACCAGGGACTCATCAACGCAGACAACTTTTTGGGGAATAAACAAGTCTGCAAAACATTGGTTGAAGTGGTTTATGAGGGGCCGAATTTTGTAGAGCCGATCGTATTCAGGCTCTCCACGTGGACGACAAAGTTCATTGTCACTGAAGTGCAAGAACCGCAAGATCTGCTCGTATCGTGCCCTGGGCATGGAGTTAGAGAACAGGGGCATGTGGTCAGCCGGATGTGTGGACCAATAAGCCCGCATCCGCATAAATTTGTGTGTGCCCATGTTGAGGGAAAGGCCCAAAAACGTCTTAAATTCGGAAACCGTAACTGGTTTCCAATCTCTGGCAAGAGACGGCAACTGGGGATTAGCGGCGATGCGTTGACCAGCATATAAATTGGTTTGGTCCACAATAGATCTATAGAGATCTTCCGTGAGATACAGAGAATAAAAATCGAGTGGCGTAAAATCATCTGTATCCACCTGAATACCGGGTTGGGCAGTGAATGGGGGAAGTACGGGTTCTGCAGAAGTGGTGGGCACCCAATTGGGATAGGCGAATTCTGCAGGAAGGGCACTATGGGTACGACGGGCCTGTCTTTGTCTTCTTCTTCTTGGTGGCAGCGGGACACTACTTGTGCTTGCCACCTCGCCAGCTTGAACTGCACTTATGGGACTCGCCACGTCACCACGTGATACTGCAGTGCTGGATGTACGTCCAGGGTGTACTAGGCCGCTGGTGCTTGCCAGTTCACCAAAAGGATGAGCGGCGCTAGTACTGGCTCTATACTCCATACGAGGGACTTGCGGTTCCTGCACCTCAACAACATCAGAAAATCTGGGTCGGGTACGCCTGACAATAGCAGGGACCTCTTCTTCTTCGTCAGAGCTATCTGACATGGAGGCGCTGTCCTCTACAGGTTCGTATTCTGAGCCTGATTCTGACAGATCAGTGTCTTCCTCTTCACTATCTGTCATGCTCAGAAACGTGTAGGCCTCTTCACTAGTGTACCTTCGCTTTGCCATTTTGGGCTCTAAATTTAGGGGTACAGTAGTGAGACTCACAGGTAAAAAAGCACCTAGCCTGTCAGCGACTGTATAAAACGCTACCAAAAAAAACTGTTAGCGATCGCAGGGATCAGGCCTGACTCTGCGAACGCTGCAGTTATGTGTGTTGTGTTTTGTAAGTGACAGTGATCGATCGATACTGCACTTGGGTGGGCTGGGCTGGGCTGGGCTGGGCAGAGGGGCAAAACGCAGGTGCTAGCAGGTATCTGGGCTGATCCTGCTAACAATGCGTTTTTTTAGAACCCTAAATTGCTGGGCACGCTAGTATAGATCTGATCAGATCAGATATTGATCTGTTCGGATACTATACCACTAAGGGAGGTGTATGCTTTGCGCGTGGGTGTTAGCGGTGCTGGCACTAACCTAGCACTGCCTGGGGCGACGCAGACCCTTTCTGACCCTAAAACCAAATTTATATCACCCGCCGGGTGATCAGGGGGTTAAACCTTTATTAGGTAATAAATGGCGGGTGCCCTGATGCTATAAAAAGCGAACTACCAAACCAGCGTCACCCGTAACACTTATACGGTGATCACTGGTGAAAGGGTTAACTAAGGGCAATCAGGGGTTAAAACCTTTATTGGGTATTTATATGGGGGTACCTGAAGCTTTATAAAAAGCTGACGGGGAACCTAAATAACTAAATAACTAACTGGCTAACCAGCGTCACCAGTGACACTTATGCAGCGATCGCTGGTGAAAGGGTTAACTCTAGGGGCAATCAAAGGGTTAAAACCTTTATTAGGTTATATATCGGGGTACCTAACGGTATAAAAACCTGGCGTTGAACCTAAAAAAAAACTAGCTTCCTAGCGGGACCAGTGACACTATTGCAGCGATCAGAAAAACGATCGCTTAGTGACACTGGTAAAAGAGGGTGAAAGGGTTAACTGGGAGGGCAATCAAGGGGTTAAACCTTTATTAGGGGGGGTAGGGGGCTACCCTGGACCTAAAGGGGCCTAACACTAGCTGCCCTGACACTTTTTACAGTCACAACTGACACTAAATGTAGTGATCAATAAATAAATGAACACTGCATTAGTGACACTGTGACTGGGGGGGGGGCGGGGGGCCGATCGGGGGGGTGATCGGGGGGTGACTGGGGTGAAATGTGTGCCTGTGTGTACCTATGTGTCAGTGGACTGTTGGTGCACTTACTTGCGTCTTCACTCCTCGCTGTCCGGTTCAAAAAGACCGCCACGAGGAGTGTGACATCACTTCCTCCTCCTGTGTTTACATTTTCACAGGGGAGGAAGTTCGTCACTGGCCAGGAGCGATCGAGAGGGGATGGGCGGAAACCAACGGCCATCCCCTCATCGCCGATCGCTCCGGCACCGAAAGGGACCGCCGTATCTAGCGGGAGGGGGTCCGATCGGACCCCCCACCCGCTAGAAGGCATTCACGTACATTTACGTGATTATGCCTGCCTGTGCCATTGTGTTGACGTACATTGGCAATACGGCGGTCCTGAAGTGGTTAAAGTCCGAACTTTGTGGCTATCATATACCCAACTTTTTTCTTTTCTCAAGGTGTTATTGCTGTCAAGGGTTTTAAATGCTGTTTTTATTGTTGTCTGTGCCTTCTTGTCCTGGAAAAAACCACACGTCCCATCATCTGTATGGAAAATCTTCTCAACAGATAAAACGATAAGAAAAAGCTGTTAGAAAATTCAACTTCTTTCACTCTATCCAAATAATTTGTCTTGACTTACAATTTAAATTGAACGAATAATGTTTTTAATATATGCTCTTTATTTGTTTTATTAATGCTATATTTATTCAGTTAAATATAAAATGTTGCATATGACTATTTAATATTTGCCATTGCAGTCAACAAATGGCAAGCTCCAGTTAGAACAGCAATGTTCTACATGCCATTTGTGAAACTGCGGTCCAAAAAATGTGCAGCTGAATGATTCTGAGTAGGAACACCCCCCCATGTCCTAAAAATTATTAGGATTTCCTAATTACTCTCAATTTATATACAGACTCCTGTGAGACAGACCTGAATGGCAGGAACATCAGACAACATAGAAAGCATAGTCAATCATGGAAGAGAAACAATCCATATTCCCGTAGCACACATTCCTGGAGAAAGTTCTAGGGTATTGGGTGCTGTAGAAACCACCAACTGGACATTGGCTCATAAAGCCACAATGACGATATTTGCCAGCACACCTTGGATCTTCAAGTTGAGTCCAAGCGGTGTTCATTGAAGCATGATCACATCACATGTGAGCATGCCAGACGAAGAGGTCCTGTGTGACTTCGAAACATTGTCTTTTTTGTGATGTGATCATACTTCAATAAAAACCATTTGGACTCAACTTAGTAGAGATGGCCATGAAGGCATTATGATAAAGCTCACCATACTTTGTTAACTGAATGTGATGAATGTATTCTGATACATATGTGTATTTGTTTTGTTTTATTTATTTTTGTTTGAGCAAATGATATAACTTTTGTAATAATCTTGTAAACCACCATACAATAAAAAGTAATTGAAATTATCTTATTTAAATACAAGAGGGTACAATATATTTGACAAGTTTTGGTCCACCTCAAAACACAAAGAATGATGGCTTTTTTGTTTTTTTTAATCCCAATTTTGCTCAGGCTGCAAACATATTTTTCTTTGAGAAACTGTTAAATGTTCATGTTTAGCACATTTTAATACTGAGAATGGTTTGCTGGAAATGTATTGCTCTTTGTATTCACATATCGCAGCTAATATGCATTTCTCAGGAAGCCTGCAGCCAATTCTTTGTGGCAGCTTATATCTATCACAGGCTGATGGGCGCTTGCTTGTATGCACTGAGTATTCCACAGCCTTTTGTTCCATTTAAATGATAAAGCACTGTGTATGATTAGTATTTTCAAATATTCTTTTTCTTTTCTGGCTTGAAAAAATGTACTTAAATACCGAACAGCACCAATGACAACTAATGCCACGTACACACAACCAGACTTTCTGGAGGAATAGGTCAGACGGAACGATCCCGTCAGACATTTCAATCGTGTGTGGGCTTCATCGTTTTTTGTTTTTTTTTTCAAAAAAATCAGACAGACCTAAAAATAGAACATGTTTTAAATCTTCCCGCCGGATCTCAGCAGGACCCAGTTCCCATCCGGAAACCCATTCGTCTGTATGCTGGTCCGACGTACCAAATATGATGCAAGGGCAGCTACAGCACCTGTCCCCGAAAATGTTTCCTGCACGATTTTATCACGCTGGTTCTTGCTACAGGGTACTGTACATCCCGCACTCGCTGCAATAGGAAAAACACATTTTCTTATTGCAGTGAGCGAGAAAGAGAAGCAACAATGTCCCTTAGGTCTGGTATGGATTTTAAGGGGAACCCCCTATACCGAAAAAACGGCGTGGGGGTCCCCCCAAACTCCATACCAGACCCTTATCTGAGCATGCAGCCCAGCCAGTCAGGAAAGGTGGTGGGGACGAGCGAGCACCCCCCCTCCTGAACCGTACCAGGCTGCATGCCCTCAACATGGGGGGGTGGGTGCTTTGGGGAAGGGGGCGCCCTGCGGCCCCCCACCCCAAAGTGCCTTGTCCCCATGTTGATGAGGACAAGGGCCTCTTCCCGACAACCCTGGTCGTTGGTGGTCAGGGTCTGCGAGTGGGGGGGTTATCGGAATCTGGGAACCCCCTTTAATAAGGGAGCCCCCAGGTCCCGGCCCCCCACCCTATGTGAATAAGTATGGGGATACATCGTACCCCTACCCATTCACCTGGGGAAAAAAGTGTCAAAAACACACTAGACAAGTCTTTAAAATAATTTATTAGGCAGCTCCGGGGGTCTCTTCCATCTTCAGGGGTCTCTTCCCACTCCTCCGCTCTCTGCAGGCTCTTCTCCTGCTCTCCGGCTTTCTCTTCCGGTCTCCGGTTCTTCTTCCGCTCTCCGCCCTCTTCTCCTGCTCTCCGATTCTTCTCCCGGGCTCCTCCACTATCTTCTGCTCTTTTTCCGCTCTTTTGCTAGCAATGGCCCGGTCTTTTCTATAAATTTCTTCCCTTTGGTCTTCTTGTTGAGACGCCGCTCTCTCCCACTGTAATGCTGTGGGCATGGTGCGCTACGAATTATATAGGCATGGGGTGGGGTCACCGGGTGATGTCACTCGGTGACCCTGCCCCTTATGAAAGCACAGTCCCAGCATGCCCAGTGACCCCGCCCCTTATGACGGCACAGTTCCAGCATGCCCTAGGACTGTGCCGTTATAAGGAGCGGGGTTACCGGGCATGCTGGGACTGTGCCGTCATAAGGGACGGGGTCACCAGGTAACATCACCCGGTGACCCTGCCCCATGCCTATATAAGTCATTGTTAAAGGGGGCTCCTGGATTCCAATAAGCCCTCCCGCCCGCAGACCCCGACAACCGATGGCCAGGGTTGTCAGGAAGAGGCCCTTGTCCTCATCAACATGGGGTCAAGGTGCTTTGGGGGGGCGCTAGTTTTTTCGGCGTAGGGGGTTCCCCTTAAAATTCATACCAGGTGACAGGGCTCGCAAGGTGTCAATCTCGCCGATAAAACAGAGAGATTGACTTCCTTTTCTAGTTCCGTCGTACCTCATCATGTTCAAAATGAACGGACTTTAGTCCGGGTGTGGGCACGTCCGTTCATTCGGAAGTCCATCGTAACTCAGTCGAAAGTCCACCGGGAAGACCGTCGGACCTAGTCTGCTGGAAAGTCCGGTCGTGTGTACGCGGCATAAGTAGTACTGTTACATGAAATTTCATAACGTGGATAATAAAACTCTTGGGAACACAGACTTTTATAAGGCTTTATAATACAAAAAAAAGCTGTAAAATGTTTCTTTAATGGCTCCTTTGCACCCATTAAGTATGCAATACCACAACACAAAGCAGTGCACATTAGGTGCATTACTGTGTTCATTTTCAATGGCATCCCAATGTGCTAACACAACATACCTGCGTAACAGTGCAACACAACACATGGTAACACACTTTCATGTGTAGTGGTGCTCTGTGTCTGAAACTTCTGCTGGTACATTTTTAAATTAGCGTGTGGCCATAACACAAGCACACCAGCTAGCAAACAAGATAGGAAAGGTGTGAAAGGTGCCTTAAGGGGAACTTTAATGGTTTGGGGTAGTGTTTTACTAAATGTATCTGATCTTTATTTTAGAAATACATGTTTAATCCCTGCCAAAAGATACCCGGAGCACTATGGTTTATTTAACAGGAAAGTATAGCAGTAGTTATCTCCTCTGCAATGCTTTTTCAATAAAACCTTGGACAATGTCTTTCAGGAGAGAGAAAAGTGAGGGGGAGGAAGTCACTCCTTTTATTCATGCAATTGTTTCTAAAGATTTTAGCTTGAGCCACTGAGCTTTGTAAACAGCCTAAACATTCACCTGCTGCCTCAAAAGCAGAATAAAGGACATTCATTTTGAAGAATGTACAAAATATACATACACACACACACACACACACACACACACACTGATACTCACCTTTGCTGTGTTCAGCATCTGGCTGTTACTGGTATGGAAAACCATGAGAGCACCATGTCAGGTCACCTGAGTTCAGGTGGCAGATGCACCCCGTTGGGGTCAGGAGTGCACTGAAAGATATTGAACCCTACGGCTGACTGCTGTGGATGATTCAGGAGAGCCGGTGTTCTGGAGTGCCAACACGAATTACGCTGGGAGCTAGAGCATGAGATTTCCCAGGGAGCGGAATCTAAGAGGCAGCGGTTGTTCACCGGATGCCCCTAGTGGTGGGGACGGATTTAGCTGCAGGTCGTGACCGCCAGGGCCTCCCAGCTCATGCTCATTGTAGAGTACAGTAAGGTAGAGAGGAGGCAGCAGACTGCGACAACAAAGGATGGTCAGGAGATAGCCAAAGGTCAGGACAACAAGCAGGTAAGGATAGTCAAGGAACACGCCAAGGTCAGGATATGAAGTAGACAAGGACAGTCAGAAACAAGCCAAGATCAGTAACTAGAATCAGATGTAGTACACGTGGCAAAGAGCACACGGAAGCCAAACAAAACAATATTGATCAGCAGGGCTGGCTTGCAGTGCACAGGTTAATATAGTGATCCCTGGTAGGGCCTGGGGTGGAGCCATGCTTTTATTAGAGATTACTTAAGCAACCAGGTGAAGGGTGGTAGGTCTCTCAAGCTGAACACATCTAAAGGTAAGCTGACGAACATTACTGCGGATCCATGACACACCAGCTGTAGGCTAGGAGGCAGAGTGCCTCTAGAAAAGTTTCTCACCTTGCCTCATTCTAGGATGGATACTAGTAGGGATATCATTGTTTTTAGGGTGCATTCACACTTGCAAATCACCCATAATCTGATTACATGCTAAAACCCCAGCGGAGGTTCCCACAAAAATCTGCGAGAGGCAGTCCTATTGAAAGCAATGGAAGACTACCAACTCCCAGCTAATCATGCTCACTCACATGTAATCTCATGCAGTTATCAAATGGGAGTGATCGACCCTGGATGCAGATTGATCACTGAATGAGAGATGCATTTTGTAGATAAATGCAGTTCATCAACACTAGCAGTGATAGGCTTACAAGACATCCATGCAATTCCATTGTTCTCAATATACCAGTCTCAATTTGTTTATAATATAACAAACACAAAAATGAATATGCTAAAAAAACATAAAATACACCTTCCACATAAGGATAACTAGTGAACGATATCCCCTCAACAACAAAAACTCCACAAGTACTCACTTATGTCATTATACGGTTACATCAATCTAAAGGTGCGCCCATCTCCACAAGGGAATATCTAATAGCTTATTCCTATATGGGAACAAGAGGTAGAGAGGTTCTGAGGCAGATCAGGGGAAAGAGACTACAACATTGTTTGTTAGTATAAGTAGAAGAAAAAAAAAAATCACTTACCATGCCTTAATGTTGGCATATGATAGGGTAGTTGGAAAGGAGAAAACCTCCTCCCTTTCAATCAACAGAGTAGGAGGGACTGGGAGGGAGCCACAGAGTAAGAATTAGCCCAACGAGGCAAGCCTCCTGTCCTCTACTCTAAATACCCCTTACTTCCCCCACTTAGCCAATGAAGGCCAGGGAGGTAGTGGGCAAGTATAGTAACGATATATAAGTGGTCTTTGTTGTTTGTCACACAGAAAGAATAATGTATTGAGCATCATATAAAAGCCTTTTAATGTTTGTATGTTGTGACTACAACAATACACTTTTTTTTATACTTATGTGCAGAGGCGTAGCTTGAAGCTTGTGGGCCCCCAATGCAAAAGTTGACCTGCCCCCCCCCCCCCATTTCCAAGATACCCAAAGTGGCTTAAGAGTTTTGAGTTCCCAGAGTTCCCCTCTACATCAAAGGACAGGGATTACCGCTGGAGAATCAGTGGACAGGGATCACAGGGATCACCACTGGAGAATCAGAGGACAGGGACCCCTGGCAGGTCACTTGGCAGAGCTCCATTCCAGTCCCAGCACTGTATACCGCTCCCCCCCCCCCCCCCACACTACACAGGGCTGAAATCAAATTCCTTTTCACACAGTCTGTCAATCTGCACAGGCTGGCTTTTATGTTGCCCTTCTGACCTGGGAAATTCTCTGGTCGGAACGGCAGTGTAGTTGCTGTAGGCAGATACACCCTGTGCAGATCATGGCTGACTGGCTGTGTTGTAAAGGAATGTGATTTCAGGCCTGCAGAGGAGGAACAGTATAGAGTGCTGTAATGGGAAAGGAGCTCAGCTGCCGGGCATAGCATGCAGGGTGGAGGGGGTGGTCAGGGGGCTTGGAGGGTCAACTTAGATCTGGGAGGGCAAAGCCATGTGACACAAAATCTGGAGCCTGCAGCCCTTCAGGGCCCTCCCCGAGGAGGTGTTAATGGATTTGTTTTAGCAATTTCTGAAGGGTTCTCTGTCAGTGTTGGCAGGTGTTGGGGGATGGTCACCTCCCAGAGGTGTGTGTCTTTTCCCCAGTTTCAGGGAAGTGGGGTAAGTAGACATCCCTGGGTGGGGGGGGTACAGAGAATCCCAGCTGGTGACTAGAAGACACTGAGCAGTGTCATACCTCACCAGTGACATTGGTCCAATCGTGGCTGCAGGACTGCACTCTCCTCCTCTTGCCTCGCTGAGCTCGGTTACCATTCCATGTTGCCAGCACACAGCATGAACACTTCCCCATTCTGGGCTGTTCTCACCTCGTGCTCTTCTTCATTCAGGAACTGGCTCACAGATTTCCCCCAGCCAATGGGAACAGAGGGGTGTGGACTGTCTAAGGCAAAGTAGAAGCACAGTACTGGAATGTGGCTGTGGGGCCCTAGGGCAGATCAGAGCTGGATTTTGTGGAGGATATGATAATATAACAGGGTGGCTGCTGGGGCCCCCTAGAGCTAGGGGGGGTTGTGATTGTGACCTCTGCAAACCCTTATGCTATGCCCATGCTTATGTGGGACATCTGTATCCCTGGGTGTCTACCTTGAAAGTTTTTTGTATTTTATTTTGTTGTTGATAGAGCAATTTGCAGGCAATTCAGAGAGCTTTGAGTGGGGTTAGGTGTGGTTATGCACTAATAGGTCTTTCAACTCTGCCAACATTTAACCATATACAGCAGCAGCAAAGCAAAGGTAACAACGTTACAGGGGTTTCACTGTAAGAGGTGGACTGTTGTCACCCTATCAAAAGATGTGCCTATGCAATGGTTTACTGGCATGATAAACAGGTATTTGCCAAATGGAACTTGGAGTCCAGTGCTATTGGAATGGAGAATTTATCTCATTTTATAGTCTAACCTTAGTGCTACCTAATTGGTTTTCTTGTTCAAACATTTTATTGTGACAATGCAAATACAAGAAGTACAGCCAAAGAAGCAATGCAGAAAATAACCACAAACGATGCCTAATGGCACATGTAAACAGCAGGGAAGCAGCCCCGTGTAATACTAGGAGGTATCTGAAAGTCCAAGTTAGATTCATATTAACGACAGTTAGTTTCTAAATGTCATGCAAATCTCATAATCCCAACAGAGACAACCTTAGTGAGTGGGACCTAGAGGCACCATATAGATACCACCATTGATCTGGAGCAACTGTGCGACTGATCTCTGCACGTTTCATGAGATGGCTCTCGCTTCTTCAGAAGCACAGGAAAGTATAATTAATGCCAAATACTGGCCAGTTCACACCCAATTGATGATCAAGCTGAAAAATGAATGGTAGACTCCTATGCAACAATTTTGCTTGCGCATGATTGGAGGATGGCAGTCAGCAGAACTTCACCTCGTTTACTAAGCTCTTCAGATGATTCCCTTGCAAAGTGCAATTTTCCTGGCAAAGTGAACAGCCTATTTGCCTTTACTAAATCAGCCTCATGGAGGCACAGTGAAGAGCAAGACATGGTAAGTCTGTAATGGAAAAAAAAAATCAGCAGCAGGGCAGACCACAAGCAATAATGATGACTAGGCTTTTGTCCTTAATTTTAAGCACAGCTTCCTAGAGTTCAGTTCCTCTCTAAGACACAACAAATACATGGTGTATTTATTTAGAAAAACTAAAAGGAAAAAAATACTCTATTTACAAACATAACACAAAGAAAAACATTTTGCCCAAGGGACTTTTAAAGAGCCACATCTCAAACAATATCTATAAAAATATGAAAAATGTATTAATTGACATACATTTAAAAACAAATATTGCACAGTAACTTGTTGATAAACATGAACAGTGCTGCATAGAAATCACATAAGAAAAACTTAGTGTGTGGGACCTAGAGGCACGATATAGATACCACCATCTATCTGGATCAACTGTGCGACTGATCTTGGTGTGTTTCGTGAGATGGATCTTGCTTCTTCAGGAGAAGCACAGGAAAGTATAATTAATGCCAATTGCTGGCCAGTTCACACCCAATTGGTGATCAAGTTGCAAAATTAATGGTAGACTCCTATGTAACAATGTACATGGTAGCATACAAATGGTCTCCGTGGGACGTGCCAAGAGGTCCACTAGTCTTCCCCCTGGAAGCTGTGAAGGGTTGGGGAGATGGTAAAAACGTGATATGCTAATTTTAACCATCTCCCCACCCCTTCACAGGCCCCAGGTGGAAGACTAGTGGACCTCTTGGCACGCTCCCACATCACATAAGCAAAACTTTAATTCATTTTCTTTCATTAGTCTTTTACCAAGGAAGTAAAACAACTTTCAGCTGTAAGATACAGATAGAGACATTTACGGGAGAACCCACAAATCTGTATTCCAAACATGAGCAAGGAGGTAAAAAGTCAAAACCACTTTTAAGAAAATGTAGCAAACTACTCAGAATGAGCACTCATTTAAAATGCATGGCAGTTTTGTTTAAGCACCATTGTTATTTCAGATTAGAAGTTCATGTTGTTTAGTTTATTAGTGTCCAATCAAGGCACAAATAAAAAGTAGCGACAGTAACATTAGGATTATGCCATTGGCAAACTAATCCTTTTTTGCTTCCTAAATCTATTTAAATGTAGAAAACAATAGGAGGATTAGTAGAGCGCAAACCCTCAAATCTGTTGCTTTTCTTTCCAACAAACCTCTCTTATCTGAAATGTAATTTTAATTTTGTTAGATTTTTTTGTTTCATTTATTATAAATTGTTTAAACTTGTATTCTCAGAAGATAGAGAATTGTGAAACCAATGTGTGAAGTCACTGAGCGCAGTGAAAATGCCATTGTTAGGGAAGCATTTAGTCACAGCCTATAGCTAGCATTGTTGATCTTGAAGACTAAGTTATGGTTCTTGAATTCCGTAAACATAGCAAAATTTTATGAATTCCAAATATATAACCACATTATGTCTCTGCTTTTTCAGAGGGTTTTAAATGTCTGCTAATATTGGAATCCTAAGCACTGCCAACACAGCACAATTCAATTCCAGTACATTTAGACCTACTGAAGTAAAAAAAGATGGAAGGTATCATGCAGTGACTTTAGCACTTCTTAGTCTTCCGGACAAATACATGTGATCATGGTAGATTGAGCGAAAGTGATGAAGAGGATGAAGGTGCTATGGCAGAACCTTGTAAATAAAGTAGGCAGAAATATAGAGCTAATGTGGAAAGGCCTAAGGTAGTGTCTCAGTCCCAAATTAGTATGCACAACACAAAGAAAAACATTTTGCCCACAGGACTTTTAAGGAGTCACACCTCAAACATTTAAAAACAAATATTGCACAGTAACTTGTTGATAAGCATGAACAGTGCTACATAGAAATCACATAAGAAAAATGTAGTATGTGGGACCTAGAGGCACCATATAGAAATCATCATCATCTATCTGGAGCAACTGTGTGACTGATCTTGATTATTATTTGCTGGCCAGCTCACACCCAATTGGTGATAAAGCTGCACAATGAATGGTGGACTCCTATGTAACAATATACATGGTAGCATACAACCGATCTCCGCGGGATGTGCCAAGAGGTCCACTAGTCTTCCTCCTGGGAGGTCTGAAGGGGCGGGAAGATGATAAAAATTAGCATATACCATTTTTACCATCTCCCCACCCCTTCGCTGCTTCCAGGGGGAAGACTAGTGGACTTCTTGGCACGTCCCATAGAGACCGTTTGTATGCTACCATATATATTGCTACATAGGAGTCTACCATTCATTTTGCAGCTTGATCACCAATTGGATGTGAACTGGTCAGCATTTGGCATTAATTATATTTCCTGTGCTTCTCCTGAAGAAGTGAGATCCATCTCACAAAACGAGCCGAGATCGGTCGCACAGTTGCTCCAGATAGATGGTGGTATCTATATCGTGCCTCTAGGTCCCACTCACTAAGTTTTTCTTATGTGATTTCTATGTAGCACTATTCATCTTTATCAACAAGTTACTGTGCAATATTTGTTTTTAAATGTATTTCAATTAATAAAATTTTTTTTTCATATTTTTATAGATATTGTTTGAGGTGTGACTCTTTAAAAGTCCCGTGGGCAAAATGTTTTTCTTTGTGTTGTGCTTGTAAATAGAGTACGTTTTTCCTTTTAGTTTTTCTTTTACAATAAATACACCATGCATTTGTTGTGTCTTAGAGAGAAACTGAACTCTAGGAAGCTGTGCTTAAAATTTAGGGGAAAAGCCAAGTCATCATTATTGCTTGTGGTCTCCCTGCTGCTGATTTTTTTTCCATTACAGACCATGCCTTGATCTCCACTGTGCCTCCATGAGGTTGATTTAGTAAAGGCAAATAGATTGTTCACTTTGCAAGGAAAATTGCACTTTGCAAGGGAATCATCCGAAGAGCTTAGTAAACAACGTGAAGTTCTGCTGACTTCCATCATCTAATCACGAGCAAGCAAAAATGTTTTTTTTTTTCCCTGCACAAATTTTTTAAAAAGTAAAATTTCACTAGACCTGGAAAAATTCCCTTGCAAAGAGCTACTTCCCCTGCAAAGTGAACAGCCTTTTTGTCTTTAGTAAATCCACTCTTATGTGTAGGGTGGCAATCTTGGTAAAGGCAGGGTTTTACTTCTTCAAAACAGTAAGCAATGCAGTAGTGACATCATCTCCTCTGACTAGCAGAGCGAGCAGTACCTTATATTTAATCATAATAAAATTATACCTCTACGCTACCACTGTGCAAAGACCCTGTATTCTAAATCAATGTGTACAATGTGTGTGTGAGCTTAAATATTCTAGCGGTCAAGTTGCTGCAGATACCCGCTGTGTTCCCACAAGTATAGATAATATGTAGATGTAACTGGTGTTGCACAAACTCTATATCGTGTAGACATGTGCATTCATTTTCGTCCGAATGCATTTTCGTCTGAATTTCAGGTATTTTCGTTTTCGTTTTGAGAAACGATAACGAAAGCACAGAATCCGAAAAACAAAAGATCCAACATAAATAAATGCTATATTTTCGTTTTCGTTGTTACAACGGTTCGATATAGAATAGGAGATTCGACGTGACTCTGACAATAACAATCTGTGTCTATTGAACCTGTGGTCGAATGTGTCTAACCTTACCTCTATTAGTCCAAGATTATATAGAGAAAAGATTTGACAGAGAGAAAATATTCGACATAGAGAGAAAAGATTCGACAGAGAGAAAAGATTCTGGAATTGGGTGGGGGAAGTAAAATAGAAATAATGATGATGATGGATGTCATTGGCTGATTGTAACCAAAGAGGAGCAGTAAAATAGCTAGAAATAAGTACACACGTACAGCCAACTTACCGTACTTTCACTTACGATTGCTAGCAGAGAGAGACACACACACTGAATCATTTCAGAAGACAGTCAGTCTTAGCTGGTCCGTTTGAATTGTCACTTGTCAGAGAACCCGAATTTTTATTAAGCATAAGCACAGCAGCAGAACAATAGTGAAGCAAGCTACAGTTCAACTTAGCTTTTTTCTAATAATCTGCTGCTATTGTGTTAGTGTGAGAACCTTATAGTGATTCTAGTGTTGCTGCTAGTGTTGTTGTGATAGGCTTAGAGGCTGCCTGTGTTGTGGGGGGGGGTTTATTATTATAGAATTTTGTTACCTGTCTGATCAGTGATCGCTATCACCAGTCCACCAGTTTCTGTTTGAACGAGTATATAATATATATACAGAAACACTTGTAGATGGCCCAGGAACGTCCTCCAGTGCCTCCATGTCGCTCTCACAATGGGTTGCCGCCATATTCATTATTATCAGTCACTTACTATCTGACACCTGACACTGTGAGACTTAGACCATTCATTCAACATGAACGACGGAGATTCGACAAAGCAACGGAAAACACACGTTTATAATAATATTCGACGGATCATCGAAACTGTATGACACTGCAATCGTACATTTCCGGAGTCAAATGCTCCGCCTATAGGCTATATAGAATTTAGCAGCTCCGTCAAATCTTCTTTATACATTTCAGACACCATAAGCCTTAAAAAAAAAATATTTCACTCTGCACATGTCTAATATTGTGTCAATACATATATAAATAATAATCCAATCTATAAATCAGGATATATATAAAAATAATCAAAATTAAATCACATATAAGTGCATATTACTGGTGTATTCCATATCAAAGTGCACACATTAAATACAATTAAAGTGCATAATAGTTCACTATCCAATAGTGAATAAATGTGTACAATCCACTTACTACTACTACTTAATACATTCCTGCCTGACAACATGAAGACAAATGGTGTGCTTCCACCTCAATGACACTTATGTGCTTCCGGTACTCTCACCTTACTGAGTAATCATAAGCCTTTTGATTACACTTGAACCATCCTCCATCGATGTTGGCTTGATCCTGGTAGTGTGAAATCTATCTTGGTAATCTGTGGTAATGATCGCTTTAAAGTGATTATAAAGGCTCATTTTTTTTTAAAATAACAAACATATCATACTTACCTCCACTGTGAAGCTCATTTTGCACAGAGTGGCCCCTAACACCCTCTTCTGGGGTCCCTCGGCGGCTCTTGCGGCTCTTGCGGCTCCTCCCCCACATAACCCCCTAGGAGAAGTGCTCTCCCGGGGGTTACCTTGCAGGCCCACTCCCGAGTCCAGCATTTGTGTCCATAGACACGAATGCCAGACGACACGGCCCCGCCCCCCCGGTGCATGCTCCATTGGATTTGATTGACAGCAGGAGGAGCCAATGGCTACACTGCTATCAATCTATCCAATCAGGAGCCGCGACTCTATAGAGAGAGGGACAATGTGTCCCCGCTGAGGGAAATACGTGGCTCAGGTAAGTAAAACAGGTGGGGCTAGGGGGCTGTCACTGCCAGGTGTTTTGTTCGCCTTAATGCATAGGATTCATGGAGGATGGTTCAAGTGTAATCAAAAGGCTTATTTGATTACTCAGTAAGGTGAGAGGTGTCACAATAAGGTGGAAGCACAATGTTTGTCTTCACGTTGTCACGCAGGAATTGATATTTAAAGGGGTTGTAAACCCTCATGTTTTTTCACCAAGGTGAAAAAACTTCTGACACTGACCAGCCCCCGAGCCCCCCCGTTTTACTCACCTGAGCCCTTTCATTCCCTCGGTGGAGATGCACTATACCTCTCTGCCCGTTGTCTCGGTTCTTGATTGCATATATTGATAGCAGTGCAGCCATTGGCTCAGCTGCTGTCAATCAAATACAATGATGCGGGCGCTTGGGGGCAGGGCCGATTCCAGAATTCTATGGACACAAATGCTGGACTCAGGAACGGGCCACATGGTAAACCCCGGGGAGTGTGCTTCTCATAGGGGGTTTTCCAATGCGGGGAGGAACTGATAGGTGGATCGGGGCCAGTCTGTTTAAAACAAACTGCACAGTGGAGGTAAATATGACATGTTTGTTATTTAAAAAAAAAAAAACAAGGGTTTACAATGACTTTAATGATACTTAAAGGATAATTAACTATTATGTGTGCACTTTGATATGGACTACACCAAAATATGCACTTACAGTACCTTGCAAAAGTATTCATACCCCTTGACATTTTCCACATTTTGTCATGTTACAACCAAAAATGTAAATTTATTTTATTGGGATTTTATGTGATAGACCAACACAAAGTGGCACATAATTGTAAAGTGGAAGGAAAATGAAAAATAGTTACACATTTTTTTTACAAATAAAAATGAGAAAAGTATGGGTTGCAATTGTATTCAGCCCCCTTTACTCTTATACCCCTAACTAAAATCTAGTGAAACCAATTGCCTTCAGAAGTCACCTAATTAGGAAATAGAAGGCCAAGGAAGACACCAGACAGGTCAGGGCTAAAGTTGTAGAAACTTTTAAAGCAGGGTTAGGTTATAAACACAAAAAAACAAGCTTTGAACATCTCACGGAGCACTGTTCAATTCATCATCCGAAAATTGAAAGATTATGGCACAATTGAAAACCTACCAAGACATGGCCATCAACCTAAACTGACAGGCAAGGAGAGCATTCATCGGAGAAGCAGCCAAGAGGCCCATGGTAACTCTGGAGGAGCTGCAGAGATCCACAGCTCAGGTGGGAGAATCTGTCCACAGGACAACTATCATGCACTCCACAAATCTCGCCTTTATGGAAGAGTGGCAAGAAGAAAGCCTTTGTTAAAAGAAAGTCCCATTTGCAGTTTGCGAGAAGCCATGTGGGGGACATAGTGAACATGTGGGAGAAGGTGCTCTAATAAGATGAGACCAAAATTAAACTTTTTGGCAAAAAAGCAAAAACGCTATGTGTGCCAGAAAACTTACACCGCACATCACTCTAAACACAACATCCCCACCGTGAAACGTGGTGGTAGCATGTTGTGGGGATTCTTTTCTTCAACAGGGACAGGGAAGCTGATCAGAGGTGATGGGAAGATGGATGAAGCCAATTACAGGTCAATCTTAAAAGAGAACCTGTTAGAGTCTGCAAAAGACTTGGGACTGGGGTGGTGGGTCACCTTACAGCAAGACAATGACCCTAAACATACAGCCAGAGCTACAATGGAATGTAGATCAAAGGATATTCATGTGTTAGAAAGTCCCAGTCAAAGTCCAGACCTAAATCCAATTCAGAATCTGTGACAAAACTTGAAACTTGAAAACTTGAAAATTGCAGTTCACAGATGCTTATCATCTAATCTGACAAAAAATCTGAAAAAGACTTGCAGCTCTAATTGCAGTAAAAGGTGTTGACTCAGTGGGGCTGAATGCAAACACACGCCACATTTTTCACATATTTATTTGTAAAAAATGTTGAAAAACATTTATCATTTTCTTTCCACTTCACAATTATGTGCCACTTTGTGTTGGTCTATCACATAAAATCCCAGTAAAATCCTTTTCTATTTTTGGTTGTAACATGACAAAATGTGGAAAATTTCAAAGGGTATGACATTTTTTTCAAGGCACTGTATATGCGATTTGATTTTGATTATTTTAATACATAGCACTATTTATAGATTGGATTGTTTTTTTTATATATGTATTGACACTATATAAAGTTTGCGCAACACCAGTTACATCTACACCTTATATTTCATAGTGCAGGTATACAGCTATAAGGCCACTTTAATGTAAACTATCTTGCATTTTTCTTTAGAGCAGACCATTTTACAGACACACAGATAGATAGATAGATAGATAGATAGATAGATAGATAGATAGATAGATAGATAGATAGAGAGATAGAGATAGATAGATAGATAGATAGATAGATAGATAGATAGATAGATAGATAGATAGATAGATAGATAGATAGATAGAGAGATAGATAATTTTAAGTCACTGACCTGTAACTGCAATGCAGTGGGAGAAGTCCAAACTTGTATAGCAAAATCTAATAAATCCACTCAATTTGCAGAGAAGACAGGCAAAATAGCATCCTGAGTGTTTCTTCAGAACCAGGGGTAGCCTTTGGGTCTTGCTCAAATATAAACGCCCATACCATATTTGGGCAATAATGTCACCCAGCATGCCTGTCTGTTTTTTTTACAATTGCAGTTGGCCAGGCATCTGTAATTTCAGGAAGGAGCAAGATCGTCAGGCAGCCGGTCATTATGGTGACAGGCTGTTGAGATTAACACTGGCTCTAAAAAGGACTTGGGAGGATGTCAGGATGAGGCCCATATCCCCTTTACATGAGAGCAAGGTATCTTGCAAAGGGGTGGAGTGTTCTACAAGGTGCAGTCTCTATGTTGAAAGAATTGTGCCCTGGTAAAGGTTGGCATGCTCGCCGCACTCCCTTTCCTGGCCATCCATGCTGCATGCCTGGATAAGGGTGTGGTATGAAATATAAAGTAAGGGTAACTTTGGAATGTGGTATAAGTTATAGAATATGAATAATTATAGAATAAATGAGGTTCGTGAGACTCAGGGCAACTGCAACCAATGATACAGGGCAAGGGGTGAGTCAGGCTAAATATTGTAAAGGAGGCCAAGGTAATGTTTTCTGTAAAAAAGCTCTGTAAGTAGAGGTCTCTAAATAGCCATAATCAATGGTCTGGGTGTACCCAAGTATCTTCCCACCTCTGACATAAAGAACGTTAAAATGGGGGGGGTCTAATTTATTACAGGATGTTGCTTGAGCATATGATTCCAGCATTATTTTAAACTTTTGTATAGTATAATACTTTTATGAGTAGCAGAATTTCACCCCCCCCCCCCCCCCCCGACTACACACACACACACACACACACACACAAACACATTTGCTGCTGGTGAACTGAAATGCATTCCTTATGGACAGTTTGTTACTTTCTTGTTCTATAGTCAGGCAAGGCACCCTTTAAAATCCTGGAGGCCCTCCCATTCTAAAATGAAAAAACAAAGCAAATCGTTTTACATAACGCAGCAACATCCACACATGTAGAACACCCAATGTTAGAGGTCATTTATTCTTCCAAAGCAAATCCACCTTTGCACACTGGTACTGACTAGTATTCCAATGTTTCTCTTCTCCCTCAGTTTTCTCCCTCACTCAGCTAATGTGACCCCAGTGCTGACAGAGAGGAGCAGGGGAGGGGCAAACAAGGATGCTGTCAGGTACCCAACATCCTCTTTATCAACCAATGTGATGTCATTGGTTGTTAGAACACTGGTTGCTGGAAGGTTATAATTTTGCACAATGAAAACCTGTGGCTTTGTGTAACTAGAAGTCAGGCTTCATCCACCTACTGACTTGTATACAACTTGTGGGCAGTTTTTAGGCATTTTGCCAAGGGACCCCAGAAGAAACCTAAAGGCACCCCAGTGTGCCTCAATACCTACCTTGAAACAGGCTGCTATACAGTACTGTTCAGTCCAGCTAAAGATCATTATGTAGTGCAGTGCACTATTACATTTACATCCAATAATTTAAAGTTTAGTGACCTGAATTAGCATGTTATGTAGAACATATAGATAATTGTCTAATTGTCCTCCAGCTGTGTCTTTTTGAAGATATGCCAGTGTAATATCAAAACATTCCTCTTTGGTTTACTATTCAACATTATGAAAGTGTTATGTGTCCTCATTAGCAGACTCACGAGGGAGCTGCGTGCAGTCATTTTATGCAGTATGTTAATGTTTCAAATAAAAGTATCACCAAGGGTTCTGACTAATGAAACAGTTTAGCATTGTTGGGAGTTTGTGCATAATGTTAAATGACTAGTTAACAATATGACATCCCAGCACACTGTCCTTATAGTGGCTAAAATGTGCAATTTTAAAGTTTAATTTCAAGTTCAAAGAATACTATTATCCAGTTTAGAAAAGTGTATTAAAGTTATGATATGCCTATCACCATACCTCCTCTAACTGTAGTTACCGCTATGTTTAATAGGTATAGGTACTTTTTTATGTATATGTTGAAAGTTGGTCTTATGTTGTCCTGTTTCTTTATACCTTATGTGTCATATTACATATGATAATATCAGAATAGAACACAGGAAGACACAGCATAAGATGATTGGAAGAACAGCTACATTTGCACGTTTCTAGGAAATCAATTAATTATACAATAGCTTGAAACATAGTTACATAGTTAGTCAGGTTGAAAAAAGACACAAGTCCATCCAGTTCAACCACAAAAAAATAATAATAATAATAATAATAATATCATACAATCCCATATACCAAATTCTATACCCACAGTTGATCCAGAGGAAGGCAAAAAACCCCAGCAGAGCATGATCCAATTTGCTAAAGCAGGGGAAAAAATTCCTTCCTGATCCCCCGAGAGGCAATCAGATTTTTCCCCGGATAAACTTTACCTATAAACCTTTCCTATCTGGCATTCAGATTTATAAACTAAAAATATTCTTGGTAATGGGGAATATCTCTCAAGCCTGTTATTGAATGTGTAGAGGGTAACATGCCAAAGGTTACTCTGGGTTGCCTATAAAGACCCATAGAAGTTCATTTTCTGGAAAGTTTGCAATATTTGTACTGGAGAACAATTTGGATTCATCTGAGATCATCCAGAATTAATTTACTGGTTCAGAGACCTGCAGTTGACCTCCTTCCCAACCAACGCTTGACCTTTTTCAAGCTGATTTTGTATTCGCACAGACTTGTATGGGGCGAGAAGCAGTTCTGACTAAAGCCCATCAGGTCTACCCTTATTTAGGTGTAGGATTCATAGACCTTTGATACATTGCAAATGGTATCTCTTATGGTGGTCACACATGCTTCAATAAATGATTGATAGTTTATGACCATTCTCTTCCAATGGGAGTAATTGATCTATTCTTGAGAACCGGTTTGATGGATATATCACTAATGGTGAAAAAGATGTTGAAGGATAGTTGGAAGGTACAACCGTAATTATTGATCACTCTCCACCATGCAATCTCATAATTTGATCGACTGAAATATGATCAAATTCATGACCAAAGCATCTCAGTGCTTCTGGCCAATGCAAAATTATTGATTATTCTGTGCCCTGGCCAATTAATTTGGTTTGTTAAAATTTGATCTAAATTGAGTCTAAATCCATCCGGAGGGAAGTTAAGAAATTTTTTACCAATCTGATAGTTTTGATTGAATCACACTGTTAGAGGGGAGGAGATTTGCAGATTTGAAGGACAATGAATATAATTGTCATTTAGCTAATCTTGTGAAATGTGAAAAATATTACAGCAGGGGGGTCAGGGGTCCTCATTACCTATCCTTCATAAGGGGCAGCATTGATGTGTAAAAGTGGAAGCATGTACTCCATTTTATTTATCATTGAAGAAAGCTTACGCCTTAAAGTGTCATCTGCTTTTGTAATTATTATTGATGTTTTAATAAGTTTAAATGTGGAACAGCTTTTAAGGTTACATTATGTACAATAAAACCACTTTAATTGATTGACTCGATCAACCATTTTTAAATTCCAAACGTGAAATTTTGTAGCTGCCACATGAAGATGAGACTTTCGTTTCTGTCAAATCTACAGGAAACTGAAGCCAGGACATCAAACAAATATTCCATCAGATTTGAACATTAGGGCAGTTGAGTTTGGTGAGAGAATTACCTTTATGAATAGTCATAGATAGGACAAATGGTGTGGTGAAACCTCAGAGGAACCAAGATTAAGATTGCTTCATTGTCTATGCATACCCAAAACTGGCCAAGTAGACAAGGACAGAGACTTCTATCTTTCTAACATTTTAAGGACAGACTATGGCTTTATTACATTTAAGTTATAATGTTTGTTGGCACTATAGATTGAATCAAATCTCTATTAGTAAACTGGTAAGTGGCTACTATATTAGGTCTCTGTTATGATGACCACGCGTGCTTTGATAAAGAATCAATTTCTATAATGATTGATCCTTCTCGATAGGAATAATCAATTGATATTCAACACCACAGTTGATTAATGTGCAACACACATAGAAGTGGCATTCGATTGATAGTTGGAAGATACAATCATAATTTATCCATCATACAGTGCCTTGCGAAAGTATTTGGCACCCTTGAACTTTTCAACCTTTTGCCACATTTCAGGCTTCAAACATAAAGATATAAAATTTAAATTTTTTGTGAAGAATCACCAACAAGTGGGACACAATTGTGAAGTGGAACGAAATCTATTGGATAATTTAAACTTTTTTAGCAAATAAAAAACTGAAAAGTGGTGAGTGCAAAATTATTCGGCCCCTTTACTTTCAGTGCAGCAAACTCACTCCAGAAGTTCAGCGAGGATCTCTGAATGATCCAATGTTGTCCTAAATGACTGATGGTGATAAATAGAATCCACCTGTGTGTAATCAAGTCTCTGTATAAATGCACCTGCTCTGTGATAGTCTCAGGGTTCTGTTGAAAGCGCAGAGAGCATCATGAAGACCAAGGAACACACCAGGCAGATCCGTAATACTGTTGTGGAGAAGTTTAAAGCCAGATTTGGATACAAAAAGATTTCCCAAGCTTTAAACATCCCAAGGAGCACTGTGCAAGCGATCATTTTGAAATGGAAGGAGTATCAGACCACTGCAAATCTACCAAGACCTGGCCGTCCCTCTAAACTTTCAGCTCAGACAAGGAGAAGACTGATCAGAGATTCAGCCAAGAGGCCCATGATCACTCTGGATGAACTGTAGAGAACTACAGCTGAGGTGGGAGAGTCTGTCCATAGGACAACAATCAGTCGTACACTGCACAAATCTGGCCTTTATGGAAGAGTGGCAAGAAGAAAGCCATTTCTCAAAGATATCCATAAAAAGTCTTGTCTAAAGTTTGCCACAAGCCACCATGGAGATACACCAAACATGTGGAAGAAGGTGCTCTGGTCAGATGAAACCAAAATCGAACTTTTTGCCCACAATGCAAAACGATATGTTTGGCGTAAAAGCAACACAGCTCATCACCCTCAACACACCATCCCCACTGTCAAACATGGTGGTGGCAGCATCATAGTTTGGGCCTGCTTTTCTTCAGCAGGGACAGGGCAGATGGTTAAAATTGAGGGGCAGATGGATGCAGCCAAATACAGGACCATTCTGGATGAAAACCTGTTGGAGTCTGCAAAAGACCTGAAACTGGGACGGAGATTTATCTTCCAACAAGACAATGATCCCAAACATACAGCAAAATCTACAAAGGAATGGTTCACAAATAAACGTATCCAGGTGTTAGAATGGCCAAGTCAAAGTCCAGACCTGAATCCAATTGAGAATCTGTGGAAAGAGCTGAAAACTGCTGTTCACAAAAGCTCTCCATCCAACCTCACTGAGCTCGAGCTGTTTTGCAAGGAAGAATGGGCAAGAATTTCAGTCTCTCAATGTGCAAAACTGATAGAGACATACCCGAAGCGACTTGCAGCTGTAATCGCCGCAAAAGGTGGCTCTACAAAGTATTAATGCAAGAGGGGTGAATAATTTTGCACGCCCCACTTTTCATTTTTTTATTAGTTAAAAAAGTTTCAAAAATCCAATAGATTTTGTTCCACTTCACAATTGTGTCCCACTTGTTGGTGATTCTTCACAAAAAATTTAAATTTTATATCTTTATGTTTGAAGCCTGAAATGTGGCAAAAGGTTGAAAAGTTCAAGGGGGCTGAATACTTTCGCAAGGCACTGTATCTCTTTTTCCATAAGGCAAGCTCATAAGCTTATGAATTGAAATACAGTCAAACTTATGATCGATAAAGGAAAACTCAGACTCCATACATAACTTGTTATTGCCCTCAGATTCTGACTTGAGGGCACAGTCATATTCAGAATTGAGGTTTCCTTAAGTTTTCCCTGAATGTCCACCATGTCTCTGATAAAAAAGCTCTGGAAAAATACAAAACTAAGTCTGAGGGTTTTAATCTTCTTAAAAGCCAGGTCATTATGGCATAGTCCCAATTATGTAGAATTGGCTAAAGAACTAAAATTTTATGAGTGAATCATCTTAATTCTGCCCTGGCTGATCAACTCAGTTTTCTCTAATCCAATCGAAATCAAGTCTAAATCGATTAGAAGTGAAGGTATGACTTTTTCATCTATTTCTGATTTGATTGTTTTCTTTAAATCACATATCACTCAAAATAGAAGTGTGTATGGCCACCATTATAAGCACCAGTTGATCAGTAAATGTGTACTTTTTCTGACCACCTCACTGAACAAAGTCTTATTACAGAAGAGTGATCTGGCAAAAATATATTTCTCTAGTTTCATGAATTGGTCGGTTCCAAGAGCATACAAAATGTTATACCTTTTCTGTAATTATATATGTGTTCATTCTTTGGCTATAAGTTCTTATAAAAGGGATTGCTAATTTACCTTTTTGTACAAGAAAGCTGCAGATGGAAAACAAAGACTAGAAAGAAAGAGAATTTTGGTCAGGGGGACTTTGAATGAGCCCAATCACTATATAGCGTAAGCACATAGGAGGTAAAGCTTGTATTACTTGTATGTGTTCATTGCATAATATCTGACAAAAAGTTTTTTTTTGGACTTAAAATGAGAAATGTATACCAAAAAGCAGCCATTGCAAAGAACATTTCACTGTACCTTGTGAGATCATATACAGCATACTCAATAACAAAAAGTGCATGTACAAAATTGGATAAATGCAAGGCATGCTAAAAACCACATATACATATTGACGCCATGGTACTTTGGCATATCATGGGATGTAGACAAGTCCTACACAACATATGCTACTGGAAGGGCTGGATGGTATTTAACCTCTTCCCGACCAGCTGAACAGCGGCATGATGGGTCCCCTGGGCAAAATTACTTTACCTCATGTCGCTTCGCCTTTTGACCACTAGGGTCAATCAGGTGCTCTTTTTTTTTAAATGTGGGATATTATAGCAAAAAGTAAAAGGTATTTTGTTTTTTTCAAAATTGATTGTTTATAGCGCAAAAAGTAAAAAACACAAAGATGATCAAATACCACCAGAAGAAAGCTCTATTTGTGGAAAATGAAGGACATAAAATATGTTTGGGTACAGCTGCACGGCCACGCAATTGTCAGTTAAAGCGACAATTGCCGTATCGAAAAAAATGGCCTGGTCATTGAGCAGCCAAATATTCTGGGGCTAAAGTGGTTAATAGTCTTGAGTGGAACAATGTAAAAGACATATAAAATCATATGTATGGACATCATGCATCTATGTAGGTCCAACGCGTTTTGGAGTCAGGAGTTTATGGTTTTTCTGGCATGATCAACAAGTATTTTTATTTGCTTGCAATTTTTTTTAAAGAGACGAAACACAGGGTGATATGCATCCATTACAGAGGAGTACAGCATATCGTTTTTCCCCTACACATACACTTTAATATCTCTGGCAATATCACAGCATGTGCTCCAGATTTATTTATTTATCATTTAAATGCACAAATCAATAACCTAAACTTGTAGTTTCAACATAATTACTGAAATTCACGTAAGATTTGATCGTGTTTCCAAGATAATTGCAGCTTTTAGAAAGGTGAATGAAAGGATTGATCAGTTGTCTGAAAATTTTCTCTCCACCAGTGTATTTAATCAACAATTTAATTCAGCCAACTATATAATGATCAATTTAAGATCAAAGGTTGCTTTACAATGCCCATGTGGTCATACGCCATGGAGAAGGGATATTTTACACTGTAAGATCAGACTGATGAAAGGAAGAACATAAGATCCTGTGACCTCCTATGTTTTTCTCTGCTATATAAAAGATGAACTTGTTATTAACAGTACCAGTCCAATAACTGTGCATTATCAATCTATGAAATCCAGCCTCTTTTTCTTTCCATGAAGAACTGGCTATATTAATAATGCCTTGCCACAAACGTGTTTCCTTGGAATATTAAAAACAGCTAACACTACCATATATCACCATAAATCACATGGAACATGTCGATCTATTCAGCACTAAGGCCGCGTACACACGGGCGGACTGTTCGCCCAACCTTGTCCGCTGAACAGTGTTTGGGCGGACAGTCCGCTCGTGTGTGGGCTTTCAGCGGACAGTTTCAGCGGACAGTTGGACGGACAAAGTCTTTCGGAAATTCCGAAAAACTGTCCGCTGAAACTGTGTTTGAGCGAACAGTCCGCCCGTGTGTGGGCTTGTCCGCTGTACTTTCGAAATGAGCGGACTGTTCCCGCTCGGAAAGTCCGCCCATTTCGAGCGCGTGTACAGGTAGGCGGGGCCCGCGAAGGAGACGTCGCGGGCTCCGCCGCCTGGAATGGGCTTAAAGGGGAACCCCAACGCCGAAAAAAATCGGCGTGGGGGTTCCCCCCAAGTCCACACCAGACCCTTGTCCGAGCACGCTACCCGGCCGGCCAGGAAAGGGGGGCGAGCGAGCGCGCCCCCCCTCCTGAGCCGTACCAGGCCGCGTGCCCTCAACATGGGGGGTGCCTTGGGGAAGGGGGGGCCGCGCGGCCCCCCCACCCCAAAGCACCTTGTCCCCATGTTGATGAGGACAAGGGCCTCTTCCCGACAACCCTGGCCGTTGGTTGTCTGGGTCTGCGGGCGGGGGGCTTATCGGAATCCGGGAGCGCCCTTTAAGAAGGGGGCCCCCGGATACCGGCCCCCCACCCTATGTGAATGAGTATGGGGTACAATGTACCCCTACCCATTCACCTGTGAACTAAAGTACAATAAAAAACACAACACAGAGAAAAAATATTTTATTGCACAGCTCCGGGGGTCTTCCGTCTTCGGGGGTCTTCTCGCCGGACTCCTCCGCTATGTGTGTGTAGCTCTTTTGCTAGCGGAGGAGTCCGGCTTTCTTCCTCCCCGCCGCCGGCCTCTTCTCCCGACTTCGGGGGTCTTGTCCCCCTCTTCGGTTCTTCTGCCGGGCCACCGCGCCTTCTTGTAGCTCTTTTACAGGCGGTGGCCCGGTCTTCTGTCGCCGCCGCCGCCTTCCGTTCTTGTTCTTCTTCTTGTTCTTCTTCTTCTCCTGGAGATGTTGACTCGACGAGCTCTCCGGCCGGAATGCCAGGGACACGCTCCGCTGCCACTTATATAGTGACAATGGGGCGGTGTCACATGGTATATGTCACATGGGTTGGTCACATGGGTTGATGTCACATGGGGACTATGACATCGTAAGGGGGCGGGGTCACCATGTGACCAACCCATGTGACATATACCATGTGACACCGCCCCATTGTCACTATATAAGTGACCGCACAGCGCGGCTCTGGCATTCCGGCCGGAGAGATCGTCGAGTCAACATCTCCAGGAGAAGAAGAAGAACAAGAAGAAGAACAAGAACGGAAGGCGGCGGCGGCGACAGAAGACCGGGCCACCGCCTGTAAAAGAGCTACAAGAAGGCGCGGTGGCCCGGCAGAAGAACCGAAGTCGGCGACAGAAGAACGGAAGACGGCGACAGAAGACCGGGCCACCGGACCAGGCGCGGTGGCCCGGCAGAAGAACCGAAGAGGGGGACAAGACCCCCGAAGTCGGGAGAAGAGGCCGGCGGCGGGGAGGAAGAAAGCCGGACTCCTCCGCTAGCAAAAGAGCTACACACACATAGCGGAGGAGTCCGGCGAGAAGACCCCCGAAGACGGAAGACCCCCGGAGCTGTGCAATAAAATATTTTTTCTCTGTGTTGTGTTTTTTATTGTACTTTAGTTCACAGGTGAATGGGTAGGGGTACATTGTACCCCATACTCATTCACATAGGGTGGGGGGCCGGTATCCGGGGGCCCCCTTCTTAAAGGGGGCTCCCGGATTCCGATAAGCCCCCCGCCCGCAGACCCCGACAACCAACGGCCAGGGTTGTCGGGAAGAGGCCCTTGTCCTCATCAACATGGGGACAAGGTGCTTTGGGGTGGGGGGGCCGCGCGGCCCCCCCTTCCCCAAGGCACCCCCCATGTTGAGGGCACGCGGCCTGGTACGGCTCAGGAGGGGGGGCGCGCTCGCTCGCCCCCCTTTCCTGGCCGGCCGGGTAGCGTGCTCGGACAAGGGTCTGGTGTGGACTTGGGGGGAACCCCCACGCCGATTTTTTTCGGCGTTGGGGTTCCCCTTTAAGCCCATTCCAGGCGGCGGAGCCCGCGACGTCTCCTTCGCGGGCCCCGCCTACCTGTACACGCGCTCGAAATGGGCGGATTTGCCTCCGCCTTACGTGGGCGAGTCCGTTCATTTCAAAAGTTGAGCGAACTGTTTGCCCAACCTTGTTCGTCAAACAGTCCGCTCGTGTGTGGGCAAGTCCGCTCATGCAAATTTTGAGCGGACTGTTTGATGAAACTGTTTGCCGAACAAGGTTGGGCGAACAGTCCGCCCGTGTGTACGCGGCCTAACAATTGATAGTTGTTTAACATTCACTAAAGTTAAAGGGAAGCTATGATGATTTTCATTTGATTTTATTCTTTTTTAGGTTTATTTTTTTTAATAATTTTTTTGTATAATGTGTATGTAAAACACCTTTGTTTTACAAATAAACATTTACTGCAGGGTGCCCCCATAGTGCCATAAAACAGGCAGATGCAAATGCGATAGGTCACTCATTAACTAATGTTTGTAAATTCCAGCTTGAGCTATTGAGCTTTGTAAAAGTGTGAGATATGTTTGAAAGCAGATAAATATTGTTAGGTGAATGTTTGAAGAGCCAAGAGCTCCGCCAAGTGGGATAAGAGAATACGACATATCCATATGCAAATATATTTTATCTGACTAAAACAAAAAAACGTTTAAAGCATTGTTTGAAAGTTTTTATCTTAATAAATAAAGTCAATATGCAAGATCATGCCAGTTTCATGTTGGGCTTATTAAATTATAGGTCTATAAAGTCCTAACCCTGCACAAAAAGGACAATAAGTGCTCAGCGCAAAAGATTAATTGTTGTGAAAATCAAACATACTGTAAAAAAAAGGTTTTAAGTTAAATGATTTTACATAAACATGTGTATTGTGTTGAGAGCTGCTAGTTATAAGACTAGATAGTCTAAATATAGACAAATGAAATAAATTAATATACGCACTCTCACTTCCCCATAATGATGGTTTTCACTTAAATAATACAGAGATTAAAAATATATGCAAAAAATTATGTGTCACCATAGAATATTGTGCTTTCCTTATAACCAGAGAAATGTGAATGTGAAATTCTCTCACTACTCAACATACATAACTATAAATAATGTCCAAAAAATATATACAAATTAAGTGTGAATTGCAAAAAAGTCCAAATAATTCTAAGCAAGTGCTGATTTAGCACCAAATGAGTGATTGTGTGACATATAGATATGCAGCTCACTCACCAGAACATCATGACCCCCATTGCAGGAAGTCAAACAGCGCTCTATTGATCCTTAAATGTCAGACTTTCTCATCAGGCTCTGAGGTCAAGGTACTCCACTCATATCCACTCAAATTCGTCCAAGAACCCCAAACACACAGAGAGGTGGGCACCAAGAGACAACAGAGAGGTTCTCCTGCGCTTTTAAACACACTCTACATATGGCTCACATAGAGAAGGAGAGAGGGACCTCTCATAGTGTAGTAAGTTTATATTTAATAAATAGAAGGGTACAAAATTTGCTTACACTGAAAAGAACAAGTTAAGGCATTAAAATAAAAGTGGAAATGCCGGTTTGGGTTCCACCTGCGCTCCAGTCCAGATGGCAGAAGTTACTACACTATGAGGGGTGTGAATCCAGCCTTAAACAGACTCTACATATGGCTCACATATAGAGAAGGAATGAGAGACCCCTCATAGTGTAGTAACTTCTGCCATCTGGAGCGCAGGTGGAACCCAAACCGGCATTTCCACTTTGATTTTAATGCCTTAACTTGTTCTTTTCAGTGGAGTACCTTGACCTCAGAGCCTGATGTGAAAGTCTGACATGCATTTTTAGTGCTTTTTGCATTTTGCAGATTTGCACTACAGAACGTGTTCCATAGGAAACCATGTTAAATGTTCTGTAGTGCAAATCTGTAAAATGCAAAAAGCACTAAAAATGCATAGGTGTGAATCCAGCCTTAGCCCTTGTACACACGGTCGGACATTCTGACAACCAAATCCATTCAATTTTGTCCGACGGATTTTATCCAACGGATTTTGTCCGAAACTGTTGCATACACACGGTCGGACAAAGTTGTCGGAAAATCCGATTGTACATAACGTGATGATGTTATTTCATTACGACAGGACTACGTTCAGGCTAGTAGCCAATAGCTTTGGTCTAGGAATTTGATCTGAGCATGCGTGGTACTTTGTCTGTCGGAGTAGGCTACACATGATCGGAGTATGTCCGATCGGAGCATTTTGTCGGAAAATTTTACGGACAAGTTGAAAAACAGTCCGATGCAGACCACACACAGTCGGATTATCTGACAAAATGGTCCGATAGGAAACATTCCGTCGGAATCTCCGACTGTGTGTACAAGGGCTTAGGGTCAGTTCACAGCAGACGCAGTTCCGTTCAGTTCCGTTCGTTTTTTTCTGTACTAAAAATGCATGCAGTGTTTTCCATGTATTCCAATGGCTCTAGTTCACACCATGCAGTCAGTTTCTACTTAGTTTCCGGTTAATTTCTGGTGTGGAAACTGACCGGAAACTGACTGGAACTGACTGCAACTGGCCCTAAAAGTGCAGGAGCGCTGCACTGTTGTCTCTGGGTGCCCACCTATCTGTGCATTCGGGTTCTTGGCTGCATTTGAGAGGATATGAGTGGAGTATTTTGATCTCAGAGCCCAATGAGGAAGTCTGCCAGTTAAAGAGGAACTTCAGTCATTTTTTCATCTTTCCATTATTAAATCTTCTGCCCTTGTTGCTTTAACTTTGGATAGTAATTTTTTTTTTCTGCCAGTAAATACCTTATACAATCCATGTTCTGTTTCTTGTCTGGTAAAAAGCCTAGGCTTATGGCATCATGCACAGCTCTCTCTCTCACTCTTGCGAGAGTTTGCCAGGAAGGGAGGGGAGATAAGTAATAAGAGGGCCAATGAGAGCTGCAGAGCTGGAAGCGTGCCTCTGTGTGTCTGTGTAAATCCAGGTAGTGAACAGGCAGCAGCTTCAGCTGCCCACAGTTAAAATGGTTGTAGCCAGACTCAGTGGAGGGAGATTTCTGCAGCATATTTGGCACAGTGGTTGGAGGGAAAGTGGTTATTTGGACTTTTTTGCAATTCACACTTAAAGTGTTACCAAGCCCACAACAGTAAAATCAGTCTGTATATGCAGTAAAGCATGCTTGTTATACTCACTGTGGAATCCAAGGGGTTAATCCTTCATATTGTGTAAAAAGGCTGTTTGATCCTGTCTTCTCTGATCCTCCTCTTCTTCCACTGACTCCGAAAAAAGGCCAGATAAGACAGAGTTACTGGTTTGGTGTGTATTGCTACTTTTTTCTTGGGACAGTGCATGTGATCAGCACAGAGCCAATCAGCACTGTCCAGACAGAGGGTCGGGGGTCCTTGATTCTGGTAGATCTGCTCAGTGCAGTATGAAAACTCCTCCTACAGTCTTTAACCATGAACTCATAGAAGTCACAAGATTGCTATATACTGCTGATGAGAAAAGCTATTTAGCAGTTTATATTTACTAAAATAATAACATTTCTGTGTTCTGTTTACTGTGGGAGGCCGTTTTTGGCCATATGGCACTGCATCGCTTTAACTGACAATTGCGCGTGCAACGTTGTACCCAAACAAAATTGACGTCTTTTTTTTCCCAACAAATAGAGCTTTCTTTTGGTTATATTTGATAACCTCTGTGGTTTTTATTTTTTGCGCTATAAACAAGAAAAGAACGACAAAAAGGTTTATGGCATTTTTATGGCATTTTTATTATTTATTTATTTTTTACTAGTAATGGCGGCGATCTGCGATTTTTATTGGGACTGCAACATTGTGACGGACAGATCGGACACTTTTGACACATTTTTGGGACCATTGACATTGATACAGCAATCAGTGCTATAAAAATGCACTGATTACTGTGTAAATATCACTGTCAGGGAAGGGGTTAACACCAGGGGGCGATCAAGGGGTAAACTGTGTTCCCTCAGTGTGTTCTAACTGTAGGGGGAAGGAACTGACTAGAGGAGAAGACAGATCATTGTTTCTAGCAAGTAGGAGCACACAATCTGTCTCTCCTCACAGAACAACATTTGTGTGTTTACACACGTCCCTGTTTTGGCACTCGTGCCCGCAATCGCGCGTGGTCTACAGTCATCGCAACCGCCACCCACGCGCATCGGTTCCCCCAAAGTACAGCGGGTGCGCATGCTCCTGCTATCCCTGCTTAAAGGGCCGAATTACAGCTTTGACGGCTCGTGGGAACGTGCCGACCTGCCGCAGTATAATGGCGGTGGCTGGTCGGCAAGCGGTTCATTTTATTTATTTTTATGGACATTATTTATGGTTATGTATGCTGAGTGGTGAGAGAATTACACATTTGCATTTCTCTGGTGAAAAAAAAAAGAAAAGCACAATATTCTTTGGTGGCACATTTATAATTTTGTGTGTATATTATTAATCTCTTTATGATTTAAGTGGAAACATCATTATGGGGAAGTGAGAGCTCAGTTACTAATTCATTTTGGGCTTAGCTGTTTGGTTAGTATGCTTTTGCCCTGTACTATATAGAATTTATCTTTGACTTTTTCTTTACCGGTTTTATATTGCAGTTATATAATGTTAGCATAAGCTGCAGGATTTAGGCTATCAATTTGCATATGTTTATTTCTAATTTTATGTAACAATGTCAGTATATTACCAACATAGAATTTGTGAATAGAAAGGACAAAAACCTTATTGTAAAAAGAATGTGGGTATACTTCAAGTGTAAATGTGTAATTCACCCCTTGAAATTGAGGAAGTGAGGACAGTTCAGCAGCAACATAGATGAAATTAATACTACTAAAGTAGTGGAGGTAAAGAACTCTAGCTTTTTTTAATGCTGATCGCATGTTGCAGATTTTTGTTTGACCTTTTGATTAGGACATCCCACCCTTCACATGGTTTCTGTTTAGTGGCATGTTGCAGAAGCCCCACAGTGCTGCGTAACTTGTGCCCATCAATGATTATTATATTGGTGCACCCTCTGTCAGGAGGGAGGTGTAAGTGCAGCTACCCACGTTTGGTGCCACTGGGCATGTCCTGCACCCCCTGAAGTGTCACACTCATCTAGATAGAGACAGGCAGAGCAATAGACAGTTTATGTACTACACAACCTGAATGCACCATGTACATAATTCTGTGCATTCTTGTCATATCAGTTTAACAGCCATAAAACATTAAAGTGGTTGTAGAGGCAGAAGGTTTTCTTTTTATCTTAATGCATTCTATGCATTTCTTTTCTTGGGAGAATGCATGTGATCAGCACAGGGCAAATCAACACTGTACAAACAGAGGGTCAGGGGTCCTGCAGCCTCATAGGACAATCAGGGGAGAATGAAAACTCCTCTTAAAATCTTGAACAAGACACTGATAGAAGTCACCAAACTGCTCTAACTGCTGATGAGAAAAGGTATTTAGCCGTTTATATTTACTAAAACGTTTGCATTTCTATGTTCTGTGTAGTGTTGGAGGCCAGATATAGTGAATGCAGGGTCCTGGGTTTAGTAACACTTTAAATGAGCGATCTCAGTGTTATAATGGGAAAAGCATTGGTGTTTGTATATCTTTCTAGCCTTAAAGAGTATCATACCACCTATTGCAGGGGATGCCTGAAATTTGACATGAAGTTAAGTGCAGACTTCTGGGAAAAGCACTGAGCCACTCACATTGCCAGGACTTAGCAGGATACAAAACCATTCCGGGTTGTCATATTATGATGTAATGTCCTTGAATTTTTTTCTAACAGTTTTTGTAAATTCAGGGTCACTGAGGATTGAAATTAAAGGTCATGTCTCATTCATTGGGATACACGGGTCTCCATTGTCCATTGAAAGTGTTGTTGGCCTGTGGCCACCGTTGGAATGTTTCTCTGGAAGATTGCCTTCAATTTATATGGTTTGTTCACTGCTTGCTACTCCTCAGCTTGTATTGTACATGCAGAGGTGTAACCACTATTTTGGGACTTTACTCCAGTACAACCACCTAGAGGGAGCAAGCTATACCTCATGTGTAGAAAACCTCAAGGAACTACTGAAGAAGAAGTACAAAAATCCTTTTTATTAATAACATTCAATTTAAAAGTAGCTTTTGTAACAATTTTATGTTTCTGTATTTCTTCGACAGAAAATTGAGTTTTTATTTAACTACTTTGGTACATTCTTGAACAGCAAATCACCAGCCTTTTATTTACTCAGTGGTGTTTATGAACACTGGACAAATAGTGTTACCTCCTGCACAGTTTAGGAGATATTCACACTGCATGGAGGCGGTGAGGTTGCTGGCGAATACGCTCTGAAGGGATGGCATACCCACACTGTCCCTTCAGAGCTCCTTGCCACGGATCGTGATTTTGGCGTGCATGTGCAGGAGTGACGTCATTGCGGCTCACCCAATCAGACAGCCAGAGGATGCATACCTTGAGGGAAGACAGAGTGAAGATGGAAGCGCTTCCAATATTGACAGCGTGCCACTGGAGGGCTTCATACTAAGGTCAGTATTTCATAATGTGCTAGCATGCAATGCATACCAGCACATTATGCCTTTACCTTGCAGGGTTAAAAAATAAAAAAATTGGTACGGTTTACTTCCGCTTTAACAAAACTAATTTGGGTACAGTGTTGCATAATGAATTAATTCTCAATCAAACTATCACAGCAATGAAAACCGAAAAAATGGCCTGGTAATGAAGGGGTATAACAGGCTAGTATAAAAGCAGTTAATGAGCTGTTTACTTTCTGACATCTGAACAAAAATGACAGGGAGCAAGCTACAGAGCACTTTTCTCTATGCAGCTACATATATTATTGGTGGCACTGCCAACAAAGGAAAGCTGACACCTGAAATGCCTCCCACCCTTCTGTCTTGGCAGCTTAGCGGATCTTTAACAAAAGGACAATTTTGATTACCATTGGTCTGGAAACTACGTACAATTAAAAATATCTCTGTAAAAGGCAATTGAAAGGCAAGTCAAAGAACATACATTCTTGAAAGTTTTGGGTGCCACAACATATTTAATAATGAAAACTTACTTTGCTCTCTTTGTCAGTTCTGTGTCTGCTCTGGCGGCTACTGATTAGCATTCCTTTTCTTTCTAATGACACTTGGTTCACCATTCCTGATAATTAATGTAATTTCGGGGTACTCATTCAACTTTTTTTTTCTAAAAGTACATTACATTTTACTTAACTTCATTACTTGACATCCTATTCAAAGAAAAGGCTTTTAGCCAAGTGAGAATGTCCTTTTATCACCGAACACACATTTCTGTTTAGATTTCATTTTCATCCTCTCTCCAGCCGTGATTACATTTTGAAAGCTGAATGTTTTTTTTCTTCTTTTTTTCTTCTTTTCAGAAAAATAACAAACTGTGATTGGTATTTTTCTTGTATCGGCGGAAAAGCATACTCAACGTGATTATAAGGCACAGTGTCATTTTAAGATTTATTTTCATATGCATTTTTTTTTTACTGTGATGCTGTTAAATTGTTCACACAATACAGCAATTCTTACACAATACCCTGTAATATGTGGTGGAGTCGCGTTTTTCACGTGAAAATTGGATTTTTAACTCAAGCTGTGTTCTATTTCAGTTTTAAAATTCTTGTGGCACATTTTCATTTTAAGGTATCATAAAGAAGAAAAATCTGGTTGATGTTCAGAGTAGGGCACTTGCTTTCAGTAGACATCATAAGAACCACCTCCAGGCTACACAACTACATACGTTTTGCCCACAGTCTATCTCCCCATAACTAGTTTGAACTCATCGGTGTGGGTGGGTAGCAACTACCTGTAGTTAGTTAATACATATCAATGTGGAGCGTCATAGCTATCATCACCCTGACTGACACCTTTTGTGAACTAGATCTTACTACTTTCCTATTGCTTTTTAGGGTTAAAGGAGAATTCAAGTTGTTATACAGACAACTTGTTATTTTTTTAGTTTTGAGCAGAGTAGGGAAGATTTAAAATTCATTCACTTCCTGTCCTGGAGACAGAGCAAAAACCGACTAACAGGAAATGGCAATAAATCTCTATAAACTGAGGGCAATTCCCCTTGTAACCAGTTCTTCTCCAGGACATTTTTTTTTTGTTTTTCACATACATGTAAAAATATACATTTTTGGCAATAAAATTACTTAAAGTGGAAGTAAACCCATCGATTTAAACAGTTAAAAAAAAGGCATGCCGGGAATGCTAACTACACATTGGCTGTGCTCTCAGCCAAACTATCAAACCATCCAATGGCTGGTGTCATAACAAATCACATGTGCAGCACCATAGCAGTTGAAGATTAAACAGAGGCAAAGATGGCAGCTTCCTTGACTGAAAACGATAGGGGAGTTTACTTCCACTTTAAACACCCAGAACATTATATTTTTCATAGTTGCAAAGCTTTTTGTTAGATGATATTTGTGCAACTGTTTATTAAACGCAAATTTTTCAGGATTAACATTTAATAAAATTAATTCTAGTGCAATAACACACAATATAATACCCATTTCTTCTTAAAATATAAAGATGAGGTTGAATCAATTAAATAGATACCAAACATTCCATGTCTTAAAATTGCCTGAGCCCACGATAATCATGTCAATGTCACACGTGCGGTGCAACCACGCTATACATATCGTGCACACGCTGGGCTTGTGTTTGCCCAGGTGTACAGGGCAATAGGTAGTTATGACAATTTATTTTATTTTTTTATTTTCCAGTAACTTTTATTGAGATTTTTAACAAAGTATAAGAATCGACAGGTACATCAGCATCTGATATTGTTCATAAATTGCATATCTGGTTACATATATTCAGAACATGGTAAAACAGTATATTTTCTTTTGAGCAAATTACTAAGGGCTCATGCACACAGGACATTTTTACAGCTGCTGTTAGGGGCATTTGATAATTTTTTTAATTGTCTCTAAAAGCCCCTCAATGTTAGCTTATGCGTCCATGCACATATAAACTGTCAGAGGCATTTGGAGGCATAAGCGTTTAGGGGCAGTAGAACAAAAACGACAGCCTGTGCTTCCAGGAGCAGTAAAAACGAGCTGTAAAAACGGAAAACACAAAAAAAGTTTAACTTTTTAGGCATTTTTACATTATAGGGAGTGTTTTTAAGGAAAAAAGCCCAAAACGCTAGCGTCCAAAAAATCGGGAAAGATGTGCAAAAATGCACAATAACGCTAATGTATAAATGTGGCTAAACGCTGCTGTATCGCTGGCGTTTTTAAAATGTCCTGTGTGCATGAGGCCTTAACATGAGGGATTAATAAATCCAAACTATAGTTATTGAAAATATACCCTCTCCTATCCTATTATATGCAATCCCTCTATTCAACATGGAGGGGGAAGAAAAGCAGTGATTCTGCTGTGGTATTAGTGATATTGTGCAAACCCTCCATTGGAGTTCAGTATGTGGGGGTGGGGGGCAAATGATGCAAAACGTGTCTCTAGTCATGTTCCACCCACAATGCACCCTCAGGGTACAGACCAAAGGAGGACAGTTTAAGTACATGGCAGTACTACAATAGGTGGGAGGGTAAAGTAGAGAAAGAGTGGATGGGGTACAAAGAAAGAAGTGTACCCTGTCATGTCCAAGAAAGCTTTAGTATAAGCTTCCTACAAGGTGTCTGAAAGATATGTAATCCAGGGGTCCTATATTTTATCGAAAAAGGCAGTTTTGTCGTTCAGGATCGCCAAAAGGTATTCATTAACTATGATCCGTGATAGTTTGGATTTTACCAAACTGAACTGGATTGTGGGAGACCTCCATGATCTAGTGATGGCAGTTCTAGCTGCCAAAACATTAAATATTATGAGCCTTCGTGTATGTCCTGAGGTCCCCTCCACTTCATGTCCCAACAGTGCCTGTAACAGTGATTTGGTTAGGTTCACTAGAGTAAGCGAGTAAATAAAGTTGCATGTACGAATCCAAAATCTCCTTAGTTTTGGGCAGCTCCATCAAGTGTGGAACATCTCTTGGCCGCAGCCTCTAAAGCAGTGGTTCTCAACCCCTCTATTGGCATGACCCCTTGATAAAATTTCCCAAGTTGTGGGGGCCCCTAACCGTAAAATTATTCTCATAGCGTGGGTTTTTAGCACCCAAGGCAAAACAAGTAATTTGCACCCCTAACCCATGGACATTTAGCCCTCCCTGAGTCCCTTCCACTCGTACAGTATTAAAATCCCCTATGGTACATTTTAGGATGTACCACTTTTTCTTTGTTCTCCTTTCTTTCCCTTTTATCCCCTTCTATCCTAATTTATTGCCCCCCCCCCCCCCCCCCCAATCCATCTGTCTTGTTCTTTCTCTTATTCTTTCTCTCCCTTTTTATTTGTTCCTCCTCCTCTTTTCCTCTCCCTTCCATTTATTCTCTATTTTTTTTTCTTCTCTTACTCCTTGGTGGGGGGGGGGGGGGTGGGGGAATGGGATGAGTGGCAGTGCTGGCGGGGAGTTGGGATAAGTGGCAGTGCTGGGGGGAGTTATGATCAGCCAACTTAGGTACTCTTGTTTAAGGTCATCTGCTGATCTGAGAACTGTAGTGGGGACTTTTAGTGGCAACTATAATCACAGGTAGTGTTACTGTGTCTCCGACTTTGTGGTGTCTCGTAGCAATGACACCTATGCCGAAATCAGGAGATAGGGTCTCCTCCAGCCCCTCCCACTTCATATTTCTCACCAGACACCTCTAGTCTCTGCCCCCAGCCATGCCATGAACTGAATGGGCAGCTGCGAAGTGGCTGAGTGAACGGCCGCGGGCTCCAGGGACAGCCCTGATGGGCGGCTGCAAAAAGGCTAGGAGAGCTGTGCAGGCTTCAGGAACAGCCAAGAATTTGGTGACCCCTGGCAAATTATCATTTGACCCACGAGGGGGTCCCGACCCCCAGGTTGAGAACCACTGCTTTAAAGCATAGTGGGGAGGCCCCCGGGACACAAGATGCCACTCTCACTGGCACCATGTACCACCTTGGAGTGACTTTATAATTTGAATTAATCAATGAGTCGTTGATAAAAGTTTTATTTGCCATCTTACACCAATCTTCCAGCATCTCTTTAATATCCTGTTCCCATTTATGCATATAAAACAGTTTGATGGAGTCTGAAGTCAACATACTGTAGATCTTGGAGATGGGACCAGTGTGCTTGTCGAGATACCTGCAAAACGATTACATTGCAGTAGAGGAGGTTAAATCTGAAGTTGTTTCGACAAGACACCTCTATGATCATATAAGTCTGCAATACATAGCAAACCATTGTTAATCCACCAAGTAAACATTTGGGGTTGGAGACCAGGGATGAGCCGAACACCCCCCGGTTCGGTTCGCACCAGAACTTGCGAACGACCCCCGCGTTCGGCACGAACGTTAGAACCCCATTGAAGTCTATGGGACTCGAACGTTCGAATTGGAAAGTGCTAATTTTAACGGCTAATATGCAAGATAGTGTGCTAAAAAGGGTTTGGCGATCTGCCTCCTGCCTCAGGGGACATGGGTCACTGCAAAAAAAAGTTTTAAAGACTACCGTTTTGGCGGGAGCACTGATTTTAATGACGATTAAAGTGAAAAAAAAAAAGTGAAATATTCCTTTAAATATGGTGCCTGGGGGGTGTCTGTAGTATGCCTGTGAAGTGCCATGTGTTTCCCGTGTTTAGAACAGTCCCTGCACAAAATGACATTAAACGGAAATAACACCATTTAAAACTGCTTGCGGTTTTAGTGTTATATCTGGTTCCTGTAATATGGTTGAAAATCATTCAGAAAAATGGCATGGGTAGCCCTCCCTGCCCATTACCAGCCTATTTGGGTCTTGTACGCATATTAAGGGGAACCCCGTACCCATATTAAAAAAAGGAAATGCGTGTGGCCCCCAGGCCCTATATACTCAGAACAGCAGTATACAGGCGGTGCAAACAAGACAGGGACTGTGTAGGTTTGTTGTGTTAAGTTGAATCTGTTTGTCATTTTCAAGCGGTACATTTTTAAAGTGTAGCTCCAGTCAAAAAAAATATCTTTAAGCTTTTTGGAAAACATAGGGAAGGGTTATCACCCCTGTATAATTTGTTTTGTCGTCCATCTTTTTTCATCTCACTTGCTGTTGTCTCCTTCCGTTTGCAAGTAGGAGATGTTTGTAAATTGGATGTTTGAAAGTAGGGGCCTGCCCTATATGCTCTGCAGAAATGGCGGAACAAGGTGTTGGTTTTGCAACAACATTGTAAGCCCTCAAAGTGACTCTTGGTGGTCGCTGGAGCGCCCTGCTGTGAACGATTATATCAAGAATTGTAATTACATGCCATTGTTGAACAGTGGTAGAAAAATTGACCTTTGGTGGTTGTGGTGCTGGTGCCACAACACTATAAGTCCTCACAGTTACTCTGGGTGGGCACAGGAAGGGGCCCTCCTGTGAAATATTATATCAAGAATTGTAATTACATGTCCCTGTTAAACAGGGGCAGAAAAATTGGGCCTTAGGCACTGGTGCCATCACACTGCAACCTCTGCCATACACTCTAGTTTTATTGCAGGAATTAGCCCTGCTGCAAAGCATTGCATCAAAAATTGTACTTAAACGCCCCTGTTAAACAGGGGCAGAAAAATTGGGCCTTAGGCACTGGTGCCATCACACTGCAACCTCTGCCATACACTCTAGTTTTATTGCAGGAATTAGCCCTGCTGCAAAGCATTGCATCAAAAATTGTACTTAAACGCCCCTGTTAAACAGGGGCAGAAAAATTGGGCCTTAGGCACTGGTGCCATCACACTGCAACCTCTGCCATACACTCTAGTTTTATTGCAGGAATTAGCCCTGCTGCAAAGCATTGCATCAAAAATTGTACTTAAACGCCCCTGTTAAACAGGGGCAGAAAAATTGGGCCTTAGGCACTGGTGCCATCACACTGCAACCTCTGCCATACACTCTAGTTTTTTTGCAGGAATTAGCCCTGCTGCAAAGCATTGCATCAAAAATTGTACTTAAACGCCCCTGTTAAACAGGGGCAGAAAAATTGGGCCTTAGGCACTGGTGCCATCACACTGCAACCTCTGCCATACACTCTAGTTTTATTGCAGGAATTAGCCCTGCTGCAAAGCATTGCATCAAAAATTGTACTTAAACGCCCCTGTTAAACAGGGGCAGAAAAATTGGGCCTTAGGCACTGGTGCCATCACACTGCAACCTCTGCCATACACTCTAGTTTTTTTGCAGGAATTAGCCCTGCTGCAAAGCATTGCATCAAAAATTGTACTTAAACGCCCCTGTTAAACAGGGGCAGAAAAATTGGGCCTTAGGCACTGGTGCCATCACACTGCAACCTCTGCCATACACTCTAGTTTTTTTGCAGGAATTAGCCCTGCTGCAAAGCATTGCATCAAAAATTGTACTTAAACACCCCTGTTAAACAGGGGCAGAAAAATTGGGCTGCTGGCATCACCCAGAACCAAAAATGTTCTTCCAACATATCAGCGGAGGAGGAAGAGGATAGACAATCAACATAACAGGACAGTCACTCAGCATCAGCATAGGCAGTCTTGAAGGGATGTGGTATTTCAAAAAAAATTATTCGGTTACATCAGCTTCAGGTGCTTGGTAGCTGTGGGTGATCCAAGACTGATTCATCTTGATGAAGGTCAGTCGATCAACTGATTCGGTGGACAGGCGCACCCTGTGATCGGTAACGAAGCCACCAGCAGCACTGAAGGTGCGTTCCGAAAGAACGCTGGATGCAGGACAGGCCAGGAGCTCAATTGCATACTGTGCAAGCTCTGGCCAGTGATCCATCCTCAAGACCCAGTAAGCCAGAGGATTTTCAGTGGGAAAGGTGTCCAAGTCTGACCTTGCCCCTAGGTATTCCTGCACCATGTAAATTAGACGCTGGCGATGGGTGCTGGAACCAATCATACCTTGGGGCTGCGGACTAAAAAATTGTCTGAACGCATCAGTCAGACGGCCACCTTCTCCACCGCTCCTTCTGACTGATGCCTCAGCAACACGTTGTCCAGGACCAGGAGTTTGTGACCTCCCAGTCTCTGGGAACGCGTTGCACAGAGCTTTCTGCAAGGCCTCCCGGAGATGTCTCATCCTCTGCTCCCTCTGCGATGGCAAGATAAGGTCGGCAACCTTACCCTTGTACCGTGGATCAAGGAGAGTGGCCAGCCAGTAATGGTCCCTCTCCTTGATCCGAAGAATACGAGGATCCTTCCGCAGGCTTTGCAGGATCAGGGAGGCCATGCAGCGTAGGTTAGCTGAGGCATTCGGTCCGGAGTCCTCTGGGTCACTAAGGACAACATGATCCGCAGCTACCTCCTCCCAGCCACGTACAAGTCCACGTGTTTCTTGGGACTGTAAATCATCCCTATAAGACTGCTGCTGCTGATGCTGAGTGCCAGCCTCCACCTCCATGCTGACACAATCATCCTCCTCCTCCTCTTCCTCCTCCTCACCCTCTTCCTGTGTGATGGGTGGCACAGCAGGAACACTGTCTGGATAAAGGGGGCCTTGAGAGGCAAGGAAGTCCTCCTCTTCCTGCCTCTGTTCTGCCTCAAGTGCCCTGTCCATTATTCCACGCAGCGTATGCTCCAAGAGGTGGACAAGAGGTATAGTGTCACTGATGCATGCACTGTCACTGCTCACCATCCTTGTGGCCTCCTCAAACGGTGACAGGACAGTGCATGCATCCCTGATCATGCCCCACTGGCGTGGTGAGAAAAAACCAAGCTCTCCTGACCCTGTCCTGGTGCCGTAGTCGCACAGGTACTCATTGATGGCCCTCTGCTGCGTGTGCAGCCGCTGCAGCATGGCCAATGTTGAGTTCCATCTGGTGGGCATGTCACATATAAGGCGGTTCTTGGGCAGGTTCAACTCCTTTTGGAGCTCAGCCAGCCGAGCACAGGCATTAAATGATCGGCGGAAATGCACACAGACTCTCCTGGCCTGTTTGAGGACATCCTGTAAGCCGGGGTACCTGCCCAAGAACCGCTGCACCACCAGGTTAAGGACGTGAGCTACACAGGGCACATGGGTCAGTTGTCCCTGTCGGAGGGCGGAGAGGAGGTTGGTGCCATTGTCGCAAACCACCATTCCTGGCTTAAGCTGGCGTGGCGTCAACCACCTCTCGGCCTGCCCCTGCAGAGCTGACAAAACATCCGCCCCAGTGTGGCTCCTGTCCCCCAAACAAACCAGCGCAAGCACGGCATGGCATCGTTTTGCCTGCGTACTTGCGTAGCCCCTGCAACGCCTACGGAGCACCGCTGGTTCTGAGGACAGAGCACTGGAAGAGGCCGTGGAGGAAGAAGAAGAGGAGGGGGTGGAGGAGAGAGGTGTGTCACAACCAATAGTAGCATTTTGGAGGCGTGGTGGCGGAACAACTTCCAATACTACTGCACCTTGTCCTGCATCCTTCCCAGCAGCCAGAAGAGTGACCCAATGGGCCGTGAAAGACAGGTAACGTCCCTGTCCATGCCTGCTGGACCATGAGTCAGCGGTAATATGCACCTTACCGCTGACCGCCCTGTCCAGCGAGGCAAGGACATTGCCTTCCACATGCCAGTAGAGAGCCGGAATTGCCTTCCGTGAGAAAAAGTGGCGTTTGGGGACCTGCCACTGAGGAACCGCACATTGTACAAACTCACGGAAGGGGGCCGAATCTACCAACTGAAAAGGCAGCAGTTGAAGTGCTAGCAATTTAGCCAAGCTAGCATTCAACCGCTGGGCATGTGGATGGCTGGGAGTAAATTTCTTCCGCCGGTCCAGCAGCTGGGGCAGGGACATTTGTCTGCTATAATCGGACGTGGATGTACCACTAGCAGAGTTCCCGGAAGCACTTGGCTGTGACACACCTAATTCTACACCTTCATTCCTCTCAGAGCAGGTTTCAGAGAGGACTGAAGGTCTAGTGGGGTTGGAGATGCCAGCTGATGAGGAGCAAGGAGAGGTCCGCTTTGTTCTTTGGTGTGGGTCTTTGAGGTATGCTTGCCAACGAGCTGCATGGCAGGTCAACATATGTCTGGTCAAGCATGTGGTGCCCAAGCGGCTGATGTTTTGGCCACGTGAGATACGCTTGAGACATATGTTGCAAATAGCAGCGGTGCGATCTGATGCACTCGTCTCAAAAAAGGCCCACACCAAAGAACTTTTAGAATAACGCGCAGAGGAAGCGCTCTGCGCAGAGGAAGCGCTCTGCGCAGGCGGAGCTCTGCGGTGTGATTCAGTCGGTGTGCTGCCCCTAAGCTGGCCCCCGGAGGGCATCCTGCCTCGTTGGACATGTGCCTCCTCCTCCTCCTCCTCCTCCTCCTCCCTCCTTCCAGGCACCCACGTGGAGTCAGTGCCCTCATCATCCCCTCCCTCTTCATCGCTGTAGCAAACCTGGCAGTATGCTGCAGCTTGTGGAACATTACTGCCAGATTGCTGTCCTTCTTGAGCATCCCCTCTCTCTGTGCTCACGCTACTGCCTTCCTCTAGCTGAGTGTCATCATCAGAGCCCACCAAACACTGGGCATCCTCCTGGAGCATGTACCCAACACTGTGCTCAAAGAGTTCAGGAGACTCCTCAGGAGGACGTGGTGGGTCTAGGGAAGGAGTCACTGATGATGACATTGAGAGGAGGGACGACGATGTGTTGGCAGCTGCTTTTCTACTACCCTGAGACTGGGTGAGAGAGGATGAGGAGGATGAAGAGGGCTTGGTCATCCACTCTACCAAGTCGTTGGCATGTTGCGGTTCAACATGTCCAGCTGCAGAAAAGAAGGACAAGCATGTCCCATGGCCACGTGCTGATGACAATGCACCGCGTCCCCGACCAGCACTGTTGTCTCTAGACACAGAGCCTGCTTGCCCTCTTTTATCGGCTCGCGCCTGTCTGCCTCTCCTTGCTGGCCTTCCAGACATGGTAATGGCCTGAAGGGAGTTGGGTAAAACAGTAGTTGGGTAGTTTATATTGTGCTGGAGGCACACAACACCCACTAACTCCTGCAGATGCCTTTTTTATAGAACAGCAGAGTTAAAGGGGTATATACAGATGTATACTGTGCTGTGCTGGAAGCACACACAACTTCCAATAACTCCAGCAGATGCCAATCGGGCCCAAATACAGAACAGCTATGTAGGTGGATAATAGCGGTATGTACTGGGTACAGAGCAGGCACACAGCACGCACTATCTCCTGAGTGACACTGCTGACTGCAAGCTCTATTGTTAAAGATGGACCACTAGCTATTAAGGTGAGGTGAATATCACGGTGTATACTGCGGTCAGGGCACGCAGACAATAACAAGAAAACAGCAGAGTTAAAGGGGTATATACAGCTGTATACTGTGCTGTGCTGGAGGCACACACAACTTCCAATAACTCCAGCAGATGTCAATCGGGCCCAAATAGAGAACAGCTATGTAGGTGGATAATAGCGGTATGTACTGGGTACAGAGCAGGCACACAGCACGCACTATCTCCTGAGTGACACTGCTGACTGCAAGCTCTATTGTTAAAGATGGACCACTAGCTATATAGGTGAGGTGAATATCACGGTGTATACTGCGGTCAGGGCACGCAGACAATAACAAGAAAACAGCAGAGTTAAAGGGGTATATACAGCTGTATACTGTGCTGTGCTGGAGGCACACACAACTTCCAATAACTCCAGCAGATGTCAATCGGGCCCAAATAGAGAACAGCTATGTAGGTGGATAATAGCGGTATGTACTGGGTACAGAGCAGGCACACAGCACGCACTATCTCCTGAGTGACACTGCTGACTGCAAGCTCTATTGTTAAAGATGGACCACTAGCTATATAGGTGAGGTGAATATCACGGTGTATACTGCGGTCAGGGCACGCAGACAATAACAAGAAAACAGCAGAGTTAAAGGGGTATATACAGCTGTATACTGTGCTGTGCTGGAGGCACACACAACTTCCAATAACTCCAGCAGATGTCAATCGGGCCCAAATAGAGAACAGCTATGTAGGTGGATAATAGTGGTATGTACTGGGTACAGAGCAGGCACACAGCACGCACTATCTCCTGAGTGACACTGCTGACTGCAAGCTCTATTGTTAAAGATGGACCACTAGCTATATAGGTGAGGTGAATATCACGGTGTATACTGCGGTCAGGGCACGCAGACAATAACAAGAAAACAGCAGAGTTAAAGGGGCATATACAGCTGTATACTGTGCTGTGCTGGAGGCACACACAACTTCCAATAACTCCAGCAAATGACAATCGGGCTCAAATAGAGAACAGCTATGTAGGTGTATATAGTGGTATGTACTGGGTACAGAGCACGCAGACAGCACGCACTAACACTACTGACTGCAAGCTCTATTATTAAAGCTAGATCACTAGCTATATAGGTGAGGTGAATATAGTGGTGTATACTGCGGTCAGGGCACAGACAGTAACCACTACACAAGAGCAAAATAGTAAATCAGCCAAAAACGATTGGTGTGTAACTGTGTTGAAGGTACACAGAACACCCACTGCTTCAGATGCTAACAAACACTACACGAGGCCGCCTGAAAGGCAGCTTTATATAGTGTGGGGCGTGCACTACACTGTCTGAGCTATGATTGGCCACAGGCAGGATGCCTGTGACCAACCATTGCTCTTCCCGCTACTGGCGCTGCGATTGGCCAAGCATGCGGGGTCACAGTGCATGCTTGGCCAATCGTGAGACAGCAATGCATTGCGCCATCGCAGTGCATTGTGGGCCACACGAATTTTGCCGCGAACGGCCCAAACGTTCGGAATTCGGCGAACGCACGAACGACCGATGTTCGAGTCGAACATGCGTTCGACTCGAACACGAAGCTCATCCCTATTGGAGACCGAGTTGAAAGCAGGGTTCCCCAACAACAGGGCCATAGGTCCATGAGGAAATCAAAATCTATGTGTTGTTGTCAACCGGTCCCACAAGTTTAATGAGAATGATAATTTCAATTTAGGGGTATATAATGTGCGCATGTTCACCCTCTCTTATCCCCCCATAGAACAATTTTAGGTAGGACATATTAATCGAAACTGGAAGAGTCCTAAACAAATATAATATCCTAGGCAGGATATTCATTTTTATCAAGTACAATCGACCAGACCATAAAGGGGGTTATTAGACCACCTATTGAGATCTTCTGTACATTTTTTTTTTTTGGTACAGTGTATGTAGAGAGCTTTTTTTTATTTTAATATATTTTATTTTTTCAAAACTTTAATTTTTTTAGATTTATTTTTACTTGATTGTTATCACAAGGCATTAATAAACACCTATGGGATAGCGGCAGGTGACAGGAACTCTTTATGGAGACATAAATAGACCCCATTGTCTCCCCTGCCCTTCATACCATGTGTCCCCTGACTGTACTAGAAAGGGTGCATCGGAAACTGGAAGTCACACCACTTCCAGTTTTCATTGTTTGCATGTAAAATGGAGGCATGGATTTGCCTCAGTCTCACAGCGATCTCCCTCCTCTAGCTGGCATTTGTGTTCCCAGGCTCCGGTAAGAGCAGAGGAGCCCATGAACCACAGGAGGAGGGAGGTCGTTGGCAGGAGGGGGGGGTGGCACCATGCTGCTGACTATGTGAGAGTGATCGTCGGCTAAACAAAAGAGTGAGAGCCAGCTAAACAAAACCCACACAAGCTGATGGTTTCAACTGCAGCCATTAACCTGTAAATAAAGGTTCACTATTTGGACGTACGTAGTATGTCCAAGAGCTAATCTGGGTAAACACATGTCCTCATTAGAAGATTTGATCTAACCTCTTGTTCTGCTGAGAACTGTAAAGCTCCTTCATCAGGGCTTAGAAAAATGGAATAGGACTTTAATGGACCCAAAGCAAACTACAATCAAATGTATCTATATCTGATCTGGTGCAAAACATCCTTTTAGATTGGAATTATAAAAATTGTAACAATGTAATCAGTAGCACTACTACAGGTAGTTTCCTTTGAGTAACTTTGAGTCCTTTTCATATTTTCTAATGCTTGATAAAGGGGGAATTTTGTTGCCCCCAAAATGTGCTGAATGTTTTTATGTGATGGTTAATTAAAGTGTGGACTGTGGACTTGTTCACTTTGTGGTTTTGCACCCATTTGTAAACTTCGAGCTGCTTTCAGGTACTCATTTAGGGAGGCCTTCGCCTTTGAGAGCTGCCTCACCAAAGTCAGCGATTTTGAAGATGAAGATTTCCTTTAGTTTGGAATAAGCATTTAAATTCAAGTGCCTCCCAAATGTGCGTTTTCAGCATGCTAATTTAAGGTGGTTTCCCTCCAGTTTTAAAGTGCCCCATGACGGCCTGTGCCAATAGGTTTTGGACGTGCTGACGGCACTCATTTGACATGAGTTTGAGAAGCTTTTGAGAATTCATTGTACAGTACATTTGACCTGCAGCTGGCCTCCTTCTGACCTGTTTCAAGCAGGTTTTGCTATCCTATAGATTTTCAAGAGAAAGAAAAGCCTGTCTGACATAAAAAGCCCATTCACAAAGGCCATGAGATTGGTGATCAGTGTCTGGTGTTAGTGTCCATGGGCCCAAAAACCAATGCATCAGCCAATGATGAATGTGGAATTTCATCCCTTTCTTTAAAAGTGTACACTTCTGCTAGTCATCTATCAATCAAAACTATTCCCTGTAGCAGCATACTGTATATTAACCAGGCTAATGCATAGATACACCTGGGTGGGACAAGTATTGTTCTAACTGGAAGCATCGGTGCCTTCTCCCACTTTTGGCATTTATGCATGGCCTCTAGGCCACCAGACACAGTGGATCACAAATCAGCCACGGTGCTTAGCCCTGGTACTATTGCTATGACCAATCACAGTGATCACATGAATAGTATTAAACAATGGCTGCCGTTCACGATGCCATTTCTTACTCCTGTGTGCTCGACTGTGATCTATGTGATTGGTCACATGGATCACATGGTACAGGGCCAAATACAGTGGCCCTGTACCATGTGAGAGCTGTGGCCAATCACAGCTATCACAATAGTAAACAGTGGCATTATGAATGGATGCTAAACACAATGTAAATGATTGCTTATAAAGTGATCATCCCTGTAGAAATCATAGTGTAAAATAAAATCCCTAGTCACTCCCCAGAGCAGTACAGTGTCACTATGTCAAAATAAAGAGCGAACTCGCTCCAGGCGTCTGTACCTGAATAACACCTTCCTTGCCAAGGGTGCTGGCTCAGTATGTAGCAATGCAGGGTTTATCTGATTTGGGCATCCAAGTGGTGGAAAGAATTTTGACGCCGGTAAGAGGGGGAGATAAATTTAAAATCCTCTGTAGAAGAGAAGTTTATTGGATATTTTTTATTACCACAAGAAAGTCAGCCGGCATGAATTTCAAATGGGACGTTTCCCATTTTTATGAATCAGTATTGATATATGTAAATGTGATTTACTATATGCAGATGTGTATAGTTGTAGAAACATAATTGTGGAGTATTATAAAAAGCACAGTTTAGCTAGAAAGAATTGTCTTCATTATAATATAATCGGTCTAGCCGAGTAGTAAAAATTATTGAACTTATGCATATACACATATTTCTTTGGAAAGTGATGATACAGGGGTGTATATTATTGTTATTATTTTTAGCTTGATTTAGGTTTAATTTGTTGTATATAAATCATTTAGCTATATTATAACATTTGACAAAACGTGGCCTTATGTTCTGACTGTGAGAAAAGTTTGCTTAAACGTGTTGAGTTTAAACTTAGCCGATCGATTGATTATTTCTTGGTTATTTGTAATTTTATGAACAAACTGAAATATTGATATCGACATCATGCAATCTAGGGTAATAACTCCTCAAACTTGCAAACTAATGCATTAATTTATGGTATGGTTTTATTTTTATTTTTTGCTTTTAGTTTTTTTAGATTATGTGGAATGTGTCTTTCTTTAATATAAAAAGCTTTTTTCCAACATGAAATTCAAAATGAAGGTCAAAAATGTCCATGCATTAAGGGTTAATATACCACTCATAGAGTTGTAGCATCAGCTGCTTCAACATCTTAATTGAAGATGGATCTTTCATGTGAATGAGGGCATCAGCTTGTCCCCTGATTGGAGCTTCATTTTTTGAATGTATGTATATATACCATGTCATTTTACGTTTGCATTAGCTATGATTAAGTACCAGTGAGAGTGGTGTGAAACGCGTTAGCAGTTTGCTATGTTAATCTGCTTTTGTACGGACTGTATCTACAATAAAGTAATAAATATTATTTTTTGAGTGCGGCTAATCCGGATCTTTATTTGCTCATGTCACTATGGCAAAACTACACTGCTCTGGTGACAGTATGTAAAAAATACATTGTATAAAAAAAAGATAAAAAAAAACATTTTGTACATACTGTCACCAGAGCAAGTGCAGTGTCACTATGGTGACATTTTACTGCTCTCACAGTGATCAAGTGCAATGTCTGGCTGCTTTGTGTGATATCACCATTCTTGGGAGGAGTAGCATAATGTGTTTTGGGGTATAACTGTAAGTATATCTATAATGTGTGTTAGAAATAAATTATTAATTAAGAACTTTGTGTAAAAAAAAAAAAAATACATTTACATTTTTTTCCTGCATTTTCCAGAAACATTTGGCAAAAAATATTTTCAAAATACACACTATGCCTTTCAGAAAATACCTTGGAATGTTTTATTTACAAGATGGGTCATTTTATGGTTGTTTCCACTGTCCTGTTGCTCTAGAGCAGTGATGGCGAATCTTGGCAGCCCAGATGTTTTGGAACTACATTTCCCATGATGCTCACCTACACTGAAGAGTGCATGAGCATCATGTGAAATGTAATTCCGAAACATCTGGAGTGCCAACATTCGCCATCACTGCTCTAGAGCCTCCAAAAATGTGTCAGGCAGTCAGAAATCTAAAGGCATAATCTATGCGTAACTTAGGCTCCTTTTTGGACCCCTCTATGCATCAAGCCAGTGAAATAGTCTCACATGTGTGGTATGCCCATACTTGGGAGGCATAGCACAATGTGTTTTGTGGTATAATTTTAATGGGTAACTCCACTTTAGTGGGAGAAAAAATAGCAAATAAAGAAAAAATTGTAATTGAATGTTATTAATAATTACCTTTCCTTTTCAATCTGAAGCTACTGTAATTTCCTTTAAATGCAATATGGCTACATGGAGTTGTTCTGTACACAGAATGTGTACTGACAACTCCCCATAAACATAATTTCCTGCTTGTGTGATTGGCTCACCAATTTTCCCAGAAGTCTGCCGGAGCTACAAGTCAGATTTCAGGCATCCCCTGCAACAAAAATGTCATTTTTGGTGAGATACCCCCAATAGCAACACGTCTAAAGGGATGCAGGCCCAGCAGCTTTCCTCATTAGTGCCCTGCAGCTGCCACAGCTGACTGATAATTATGAAACCACTCCTATTAGACCCATTCGGCACAGAGGAACAAACATGGATTTCTTCAGAATAACAAAAGGTAGGAGTCTACAACAAAGGTTGTTATAATCTTTGCAATCTGCAATCTACATAGATCTACATAGTGTTTTTTTTCTCAACAAAAGTGGAGTTACGCTTTAAGTATGCCTATGTTGTGTGTGAGAAATAACTTGTTAAATAGATAACTTTGTGAAAAAGTTATAAAATATTTAATTTCTTATTTTGAAAACAAAATGGTCACAAAAAATTACAACTTCAAAAAATTCACTATGCCTCTTACTAAATACTTTGGACTTTCTACTTTCTAAAGAGGGGTCATTTGTGGGGTATTTCTACTGTCCTGGCATTTTAGGGCCTCAAGAAAAGACATTGACTGTCAGGACTGATCAATTTCCAAGTATACTGTATATACCATAGATTGTACACGCAATCATACTATACACTGATTCGTTTTTTATTTCTTTTTGTTTTCAGTAGTTTTTCTTGTATATGCCTAAAATAAAAAAACCAGTAGTAATTAACCAGTTCTTGACCGGTGCAAGCCGATGTACGTCGGCAGAAAGGCACGGACAGGCAAATGGGAGTACAGGTATGTCCCTTTAAATTTGCCGCCGTGCCATTGCATGTGTGCACGCACCAGCTGGGACCTCCGTGAGTCGGATTGCGGGTCCCGCGGACTCGATTGCCGCGGGATACCTGCAATCGTCTCATGGGGAGGAAGAACGGGGAGATGCTAATGTAAACAAGCATCTCCCCATTCTGCCTAGTGACAGTGTCACTGATCTCTGCCCTCTGTGATTGGGAGCAGAGATCAGTGATGTGCCACATGTAGCCACGCCCTCCCCCACAGTTAGAAACATGCCCCAGGACACATTTAACCCTTACCCTGCCCCCTAGTGGTTAACCCCTTCATTGCCAATGTCATTTACACAGGAATCAGTGCATTTGTATAGCAATGATTGCTGTATAAATGATAATGGTCCCAAAAATGTGTCAAAAATATCTGATGTGTCCGCCATAACGTCGCAGTCACAATAAAAATCACTGATCGCTGCTATTACTAGTAAAAAAAAAATATATTAATAAAAATGCCATAAAACTATCCCCTATTTTGTAAACGCTATAACTTTTGCACAAACCAATCAATAAACGCTTATTGTGATTTTTATTTACTAAAAATATGTAGAAGAATATGTATTGTTTTTATATATATATTGGGGGGATATTTATTATAGCAAAATTGTCGCTCTATTTTTGTTTATAGTGCAAAAAAAAAAAACGCAGGGGTGATCAAATACCACCAAAAGAAATCTCTAATTGTGGGAAAAAAAGGACGTCAATTATCAGTTAAAGTGAAGCAGTGCCGAATCGCAAAAAGTTCTCTGGTCAGGAAGGGGGGTAAAATCTTCCGCGGCTGAAGCGGTTAAATACCTCCAAATTAAAGCTCTATCTGTTTCAACTAATGGTAAAATATTCATTTGGATACAATGTTGCATGCACGAGTAATTGTCATTCAAAGTGACAGCACTGAAAACTGGCCTGGACAGGAATGGGGCGAAAGTGTCTGGTCTTTAGGTGGCTAAAAAGTGCCCCTGGGGTGGGAAGGTATACTAATATATACTAATATTTATGTCATGACTTCTTTCTCCATCTACTATGAGTACATGTAAGCAAGTCAGCGGAAAGCATCTGTCACATAACCATGACACTTGACATATTGCACTTCAGTGATCATATATATGATGTCCTAAAGATGCTTTACATATGTTTTGTTTACTTGTCACACTTTACAACTCAGTGCAGTCATGAGAGGGTAATTAATGTGTTGAAATAAAAGCTTTGTAGGTGACACATTGTGTTACACATTGTTAAAAACAAATTGCCATTGTTTATTGGCATAACATATCATCATTATGTAATCTAAGTATTTCTATATACAGTTGGATTACTATACTGTACGTGTTTTAAAAATAATTAGCTTGTACTCATTGCTAAGCCTTCTGCCTTATCAGCATTTGTAGCAGAGTAGGTTTGAACAAAGGATAAAATATGTTCTTATATAGTTGCATTTATAAGGTTGAAAAAAAAAGACACAGGTGCATCCAGTTCAGCCTATATGTGTGTGCATAGGTGTGCACCCTAAAGCCCAAACACACGTGTGTGTGTGTGTGTGTGTGTGTGTGTGTGTGTGTGTGTGTGTGTGTATGTGTGTGTGTGTGTGTGTGTGTGTGTGTGTGTGTGTGTGTGTGTGTGTGTGTGTGTGTGTGTCTACATATACATGACCCCGGCACATTGCTCTCCCTGCTGGCACAGTGAAAGAGAAGTGTGTAAACATTTCTCTTATGGCAGAGCCGGTAAGAGGAAGATCTCTCCCATCTTCCTGCTGGCACACAGAGTGATAATACTAATGCACATCGGGTTAGGGAGTGCCCAGGCACATCCAGCGCACCCTGTGTGCACGCCTATGTGTGTGCATGTGTTGAGCTTCTTAGGGAGATATCTAAATGTTTTTGAAGATGCAGGAGTACCACATTTAAACTGCTCTAATGGTAATCGCAATCTAAGGTTAAACCTCTTTTTTCTAACGTCAATTCATGACCACATTTCCTCTTCAGGGACTTTAGAGTAAACAGCTTCTGAGCTCAACTTTGATAAATGTGTAAATTGTATTCATATCCCCTCTTGCGCAGGGTGGATTTGATTTAAATCAAGTCGATTTAAAGCGGAGGTCCACCCTAAAGTGGACCTTCCGCTCATTGGAATCCTCCCCCCCTCCGGCGCCACAATTGGCACCTTTCAGGGGGGAGGGGGGTGCAGTACAGGTATCTGCACCCACTTCCGGCGTAGATTCTGCAGAAGGTACGCCCCTTTCCGCAGAATCTACGCCCCTTTCCGAAAGTCCCCCGCTGCCTGCTGGGAAACACATGGATCCCAGAGACAGCGGGGACCATCCTTATTGCGCAGCGCGACTCGCGCATGCGCAGTAGGGAACCGGGAAATGAAGCCGAAAGGCTCCATTTCCTGATTCCCATACCCAAGATGGCGGCGGCAGCATCCGAGAGACGATCGAGAGATCGGCTTCGGGTGCCAACATCGCGGGCGCGCTGGGCGGGTAAGTGTCATTATTTTAAAAGTCAGTATTTGTAGCTGCTGACTTTTTAAAAAAAAAACGGCGGAACTCCCGGCGGACTCCCGCTTTAAAATCAGGATTTAAATCACTAGTAAAAAAGCTTGATTTAAATTAACTTGATTTAGATCAAAATTTTTAAAGAGCAACTGTCATCTCTGACCCACAGTGGCTCATCCTCTGACCCGCTGTTGACTCACCGACAGTCCCATTAACTTTAATGGGATGGCTGGTGATGCGGCAGTGACACAAGGTGAGGGACGTGGTGGCAGCAGTTGAGTGGATGCCCGATAACAGGCACTGCCATGATGGATTTGAAATAACAGGTGCTCTTTAGTTGGAAGGACTTATTCTTGCTGGTAGTTAGAGTTTTTAATATTTGCAAACAAAATTTAAATTTACTATTTAAAATAATTAGCTGTCAGGTTAGTAAAACAGCGATATCATAACCAATTCAATCATACCGTTTGTAGTGTACATAGATTTGCAAAAACAATGGGATAAAGGAATATTCCTGAACTTTGTTTTATCTCATGGGTTACTGTGAAATTGTGTGAAAGCATCAATGCAGTGCATGTTATCTCAGAGCTTGGATTCATTAAATGAGTTTACCACAAATGTAAATATTGCAGAATATAGAGCCTCATGCTGCATAACTAAGCTATATTTCATGCTGAATAAACTAAATTATTAAGGTATCCTAAATAGAAAACTTTCTTTAGATAGATATTTACAAAAAAGGCATTTTATTTAAATAAATTTGATTAAATAAAATAAAAAGTTTTAAATAAAAAAATCAGATTTAAATTTTAAAAAATCTGATTGTTTTTTTTTTTTTTTAAATCGTTGATTTTATATCCACCTTGCTCTTGCGCCTCTTCTCCAGAGTGAATAACTGTAATCTATGTAATTGATCCTCATAGCTGAGGTCCTCCATCCCCCTTATTAATTTTGTCGCCCTTCACTGGACTCTTTCTAATTCAGCAGTCGTTTTCTGAGGATTGTTGACCAAAACCAAACTGCATATTCAAAATTATAATTTCGCTGACATTAGCGTGGTCATGCAACGCTGTCCATAAATTAAATTTATGACATATTTTTCCCCACAAATAGAGCTTTCTTTTTGGTGGTATGTGATCACCACTGCGTTTTTTTATTCTTTGCGCTATAAACAAAAAAAGACCAACAATTTAGCAAAAAAAACTAAATATTTTTTTTTTTACTTTCTCCAATAAAATTTCTTCATAAATTAAAGCCAATATGTATTTATTTATTTATTTATCTTTATACTAGTAATGGAGGCGATCAACGACTTATAGTGGGACTGCGACATTGCGGTGGACGGTCTGGTGCTAACTGACACTTTTGACACTTTGTGGGAACCAGTGACAATAATACAGTGATCAGTGCTAAAAATATGCACTAACACTGTACTAATTATACTGGCTGTGAAAGGGTTAAACATCTAGGATGACCAAAGGGTTAAATATGTGCCTAACCAGTGTTTTTGTGTACACTGTGTGGAGTTTTTACTAAGAGGTGTGGTGGATTTTATTCCACCACATCTCTGCTAACAGGACAGATCTCTGCCTTGTCTACATAGGCAGAGCTCCCTCCTGTGCCTCTCCTTGCCAATCAGCAGGTGCCGGTGGACATTCATTGGCGGGCACCTGCTGATCGGCATCTGCTGTGACTAATCACAGCAGAAGAGGTACACCATCAGCCATCGGCGTACGCTCGCCCCCTATGTGGAAGTGCAGAATCACCTATATGTACGTGATTCTGTACAGAACGGCTGCCCTGCCCTGCTGTAGGGTGGTTGTTAAATGGTTATTGCCTAACTCCATTTTAGTAAACTTTTCTTAACCAAGCTGGTAGAGATGAACTATTTCCTCCACTAACACATGTAAGAACTGTATGTAGCCTCAGATATTTACATTATAGACAACTTCTCATCCCGCTCCCGGACCAAAATCAAGTCAGGGGCTCAGCCTTTCACAGGAAGCTTTGCATTTTCTGCATCAATACAAGCTTCACCTGATTGGCTGAGGTGGAGATTGTGATGTTATCCACTCGCCTCTCCATCAGTCAGAGCCCTGGTGCCCAACCGGCCCTTTGGTACATGATGTGTGGTCCTTGGACCTGAGCGGTCTGTAGTTGGAACATTGATTAGAGTAATAGCATTGATCTCTACTAGGCATTGTCTTCTGCAGCATATCCCCAGCATGTCCACACTCCCCCAGCATATCCACGTAGCATGTCAACACTCTCTGACTCTCATTTTTTCTATTGGGATGTCAGTTTCTGACAGTCCTCTTAAGCATTATATATATTGAATGTTATGCTTGCCCCTTTGGTGATGTCAGGCTGCATTAGAGGCCCTCTTTATGTCACTCTTTGACAAGCAGAGGAAGCCTTGTATTTATTCAGAAAATACAAAGCTTCCTCTGAATGACTGAGCAGTGCTCAGTCTGTTTGATTTTGTCCTGGGAGCAGGGTGGGGAGTACCAGTACCTCTGCAGGAACACAGCGCTGTATACTCTCTGTAACTGTGGCTTCCTACAATTTATACAGTGCTGACAGGCACTGCATGTGTTAGCCAAGCTAATAATTTGTTTCGACAAGCTTGATTCACAGTAAAATGTAGATTAGCTTTAAATGTTAACGAAGTACAGATCAAATGCATTAGCAAAATCTAAATAAACTAGGGCTGTTACTGATTAAAATTTTCGTGTTCGATTAATCGATTTTTTAAATCGATTAATCAACTAATTTTGATTAATTACAACGCACATACAGATCCAACTACTTTTAGCTGATCTCCTTACATTGCAACTCTGCATTAGTCAGTGGTAAATGTGGTATACACTATATACAATCACCCGACACTAGTTCGTTTCCACAATCCATGACTTAACTTCACAGTTCACACAAATACGTTTTAAATTCAAACTGTAGCACTGATGCAAGTTATTTTTTTTTATTAAACTTTAGGAAGTTAGTTGAACTTTATTTATAAAACGTATCTAGTATATTGACTGTCAGTCACTTTATAGTTGGCAAGTAGGCATCACTTTAGCCAGTTACACAGACATACTAAAGTGTTAACATTTTGTTGTGTTTTTTTTACAACAATGTTAAAAACGGAGGTTATCAAATTTGCCTACACTTAGCTTACTGAATGATCCCAGTTAATCACATCCGTATTTACCATCACTGTCCAGGCTGTCCGGTGACATCACAGACATCGACGTCACCGGACTCTTGCCCCCTTCCCTTTGTTAGCAGACGGAGGCACTTGGGGAAGGGGGGAGGAGTCCGCTGACGTCGATGTCCGCGACGTCACCGGATCTCTGACAGAACTCCCTGAAGACCCGGAAGCAGGTGGAGAGGTGAGTACCAATCAAAAGAATTTTGATTGATCAAAAAAATGAACAATTAATCGAGGAATTAATCTTTCATTTTCCCAGCCCTAAAATAAACTACCTCCACTGGACTTCCACCATGATGGAACTCAAGCTGTCGGTGTTTTACCATGTTATGACAGGAATAAGATAATAAGGCCTTAGGCCCCAGGAAGAATTACAGCTTCAAAGCCTAAAGTCATACAGATTAGATCATATATGTCTTACTACATATTAACAGTTCTTAACTGTCAATCTGGCCTGTATTTTGGCACCCTAATCCTCCATTGAGCTGCGATGACAGGTACACTTTTAGCTTCATTTTATTGTATTTTGCACTGTTCATTCAAGCATTAGTTTAAATGCAGGAATGCTATCTAAATTTAGTTAGCTATTGTAATACACACACACACACTCTACTAATAATACCAGTTTATTTTTAACGACACTGAGCTATTGTTTTGCATTGGAAGCCATCAGGCTGGTTCTGTTCTCTCTCTGGATTCAAGCTGCACACATGATCTGGTCAGTAATTAGAGCTAGTGAGCAATTACATGCGATTTGCTCAGTCTTATCAGCACGCTGCGGTCTCTTAGCACCCGCCATCACAAAGGAGCACCGCTGAAATGAAGAGAGTGTTTATCTCTAAATTTAACAGCACACCGAACACTTGAATGCCGTAACAAGAGTGCCATATAATCTCATAAGCTGAGGTAAGGCGTGCTGAATCTCATAGCTCTTTACACCCCTTTGTTTTGTTTTCTAATTTATGGTTATTATAATTTTTAGGTAAGATTTTGTGGAAAAATTAACCATACGACAATAGATAATTCATTTAGTCAAACAAAGGTGTTTTTACAACAATGTAAAAGGAATAATTGTATATGTTAACTTATCTAGTCTATGTTCACAGTTGGTAAAATACTAACACTGTAGCATTAATGCACATTTTTTTATGCTTTTAACGCACGTTTAACCACTTCAATACCGGGCACTTATACACCTTCCTGCCCAAACCAATTTTCAGCTTGCAGCTCTGTCGCACTTTGAATGACAATTGTGCGGTCATGCTACACTGTACCCAAACTAAATGTTTATCATTTTGTTCCCACAAATAGAGCTTTCTTTTGGTGGTATTTGATCACCTCTGGGATTTTTATTTTCTGCTAAACAAATAAAAAAAAAAACGAAAATTTTGAAATATTTTTTTTTGTTCCAGTTACAAAACTTTGTAAATAAGTACGTTTTCTCCTTCACTGATGGGCACTAATGGGGCTGTATTGACGGGCACTGATAAAGCGGCACTGATGGGCACCAATGAGGTGGCACCAATGAAGTGGCACTGATGAGGTGGCATTGATGGGCACTGATATATGGCACTGATATGCGGCACTGATAGGTGGCAATGATGGGCATTGATAGGTGGCACTGATATGTGACACGGATTGCCATGGATAGGCGGCACGGATGGGCATGGATAGATGGCACGGATGGGCGTGGATAAGCGGAACGGATTGGCATGGATAGGCGGCACGGATGGGCACTGATAGGCGGCATGGATGGGCACTGATAGGTGGCACTGATGGGCACTGATAGGTGGCACTGATGGGAACTGATAGGCGGCACGGATGGGCACTGATAGGTGGCATTGTAATGTAACGTATTGTACTGATGGTTGCCAATCAGCGCCAAACAATAATACATGCCAATTGGTGATGCCCATTGTGCATTGATTGGCATCCATTGTGGGCACTGGTTGGCATCCATTGTGGGCACTGACTGGCATCCCTGGTGGTCTAGGGTGGCATATCTGGTGCTGGGCATCCCTGGTGGTCTTGTGGCTTCCCTGGTGGTCCAGTGTGGGCATCCTCAGGGGGGCTGCACTGATAATCGATCAGCACAGAACCCCCCTGTCAGAGGAGCAGCCGATCGGCTCTCCTATACTCACATCTGACAGACACGAGTGAGGAAAAGCCGATCAAAGGCTCTTCCTATTTACACTGTGATCCGCCGTGATTGAACACGGCTGATCACGTGATAAAGAGTCCCTGTCTCAGAGACTCTTTACCGAGATTGTAGTTGCAGTGTGTCAGACTGACACACAGCAACAACGATCGCCGCAATGCTCGCCCCGGGGAGCGCGCAGCGGCTTAATATCCTGAGGACATCATATGACGCCCATTCAGGATACTGAAACCACTTTGCCACCATCATTCTGCTATATGGCGGGCGGCAAGTGGTTAAGGTGTTAAATACACCCCAGACAGGCTGGTCATAGAATTTTGGTAGAAACTGGTCGTTTTCAGAAAGATCGTTCGACATTTGTACAGTTAGTGCACTCAAATTTACCACAGATTTTGACAGTAGGCCCGACTAATGGCAATGGATCTGAAGCAAAAACTTTTACCATTGCAACCAAAGTGTATATGTGTATGTTATCTTCGAAAAAATCCGTTTTGTATTGCACATGACCCTGCAATATAGGTAAACAGAAATGAAGTATGTTGTTATTGTTATTGACCGATCACTTTCAACCATAGAAAGAATTCAATTCTATCAGTTAGTGGACAAGTCACTATCAAGCGATGAATAGTCATTCACACTGCAAATAGCCACAATTTTATATGTGTATAGCTAGCTTAAAGCGGGAGTCCACCGGGACTCCGCGTTTTTTTTTTTTTTTTAAAAGCCAGCTGCTACAAATACTGCAGCTGCTGACTTTTAAAATAGTGACACTTACCTGTCCAGCGCGCCCGCGATGTCGGCACCCGAAGCCGATCTCTAGGTCGTCTGTCGGGTCCTGCCGCCGCCATCTTGGGTATGGGAATCAGGAAATGGAGCCTTTCGGCTTCATTTCCCGGTTCCCTACTGCGCATGCGCGAATCGCGCTGCGCAATAAGGACGCTCCCCGCTGCCTCTGGGATCTGTGTGTTTCCCAGCAGGCAGCGGGGCACTTGCGGGAAGGGGCGGGCACTTGCGGAAAGGGGCGTAAGTTACGCCCCTTTCCGCAGAGAGCTATCCCGGAAGTGGGTGCAGTTACCTGGATTATCCAGGTAACTGCACCCCCCTCCCCCCTGAAAGGTGCCGATTGTGGCACCAGAGGGGGGGAGGGTTCCGATGAGCGGAAGGTCCACTTTAGGGTGGACCTCCGGTTTAAAGTGGTTGTATACACTTGTTTTTTTTTTACAAAATAATAAACATGTCTATACTTACCTGCTCTGTGCAATCGTTTTGAACAGAGCAACCCTCGATCCTCTTCTTCTGGAGTTTTCCGCCGGTGCTCCAGGCCCCTCCTCTTCTTCTGGGTCCCCCCCACTGCGCTTTATGCCCCTCCTCTTGATCATGTGCCTCCACGGAAAGTTTCCCTGGGGGCACCCATGTGGGCTCTTTCCTGAGTCCCACTGCTATGTCCATTGACATAGACAGTGGGACTGCTCCCCGCCCCTGATCCCGTGTCACTGGATTTGATTGACAGCAGTGGGAGCCAATGGCTCGGGCTCGGGCAAGAAAAAAGGGGGGTCTGGGGAGTGCTGTAGCACAGAAGGCTTTTCATCTTAATGCATAGAATGCATTAAAGTGGATGTAAACCCTCACATATACCCAGTGAAGGGAACAGCCTCAGACGATACACAGAGTTGAAACAAATCTCCCTACATATGTTTTACATGCATATCTGCTGTCTTCATTGCTCTTTAGAAAGTGAACATAGTGTTAGAAATGTTTCTTCCTGTTCCACCACTGGGTGTGGCATCTTGACATACACTGTGTGGAGGAAAGGCATACCCCACACCCACCACATAGGCAGAGGAATGAAGAAACATGCAGAGCTGTGCTGTGATAAGACAAGCCCTCTGCTAACCTATTTATAGCACCCTCCTGACACATATTTCCAGCTTCTTTTATCTCCTGTGTCAGAGAGCTTGTCAGAAGTTATCATGCTGATAACAGAGGAACAGAACATCAGAAGGACACAGGACTTGCTTTGGAGAGAGATAAGTAAACATTAAAGATGTATGTGCCCAGATTTCATGAATGGGGTTTACATCCACTTTAAGGTGAAAAACCCAGATGCTTTACAACCACTTTAAGTAATTTTATTTTCTACTTCACTGATATTTGATGAATGCTCTGTAAACGTGCTGTAAATACTACAGGTGCATTTGCAGCACATTACCATAGGCACCTTTCCTTCCCTGCTCAAACATGCACTGGTTACCCCCATACTCAAAAAACCCTCACTAGACCCCACCTGTTTGAACAACTTAAGACCCATCTCCCTTCTCCCGTTTGCCTCCAAGCTCATCCAACGCCTTGTCTATGACCAAATGAGTCGCTACCTCATGGACAACAACCTTCTCGACCCCCTACAGTCTGGCTTCCGCCCACAACATTCTACTGAAACTACCCTACTAAAACTCACCAATGACCTACTAACTGCTAAAACCAATGGCCACTATTACATACTCATACTTTTGACCTCTCTGCTGCCTTTGACACAGTTGACCACCTGCTTCTCCTCAGCAAATTACGCTCCCTTAGCCTCTGCGATTCTGCTTTATCCTGGTTTTCCTCCTACCTATCTCAGCGCACTTTCAGTGTCACTTACAACTCCATCTCCTCCGCTCCCCTTCCTCTTTCTGTTGGGGTACCCCAAGGTTCTGTCCTTGTGCCCCTCCTATTCTCGCTCTATACCTCTTCCCTGGGCCAGTTGATAAGCTCCCATGGTTTCCAATACCACCTCTATGCCGACGACACTCAGATCTATCTCTCCACTCCTCAACTCACCCCCTCAATCTCCTCACAGATCTCCAACTTACTGAATGACATATCAGTATGGATGTCACACCACTTCCTCAAACTCAATCTTTCTAAAACTGAGCTTGTTATATTTCCTCCTTCAGGATCCCCCCCCCCCCGTGACTTCACCATTAATATCAACAACACAACCATTGGTCCCTCCACACATGCCAGGGTTCTGGGTGTAATCCTTGACTCTGACCTCTCCTTCAGCCCCCATATCCAATCACTGGCTAAATCCTGCCGCCTTCACCTCCGCAACATCTCCAGAATTCGACCCTTCCTGACTAATGACACCACAAAGCAACTTGTTCACTCCTTGATTATTTCCCGCCTTGACTACTGCAACTCTCTCCTTAATGGCCTACCCTTAAGCAGGCTATCCCCCCTTCAGCCTATTATGAATGCTGCTGCTAGACTAATACACCTCACTAATCGTTCCGTGACTGCTGCCCATCTCTGCCAATCCCTTCACTGGCTTCCCCTACCCTAAAATTCAAAATGCTAACCATAACATACAAAGCCATCAACAACATCGCCCCCCATCCCCATCTACATCACCAACCTCATCTGCAGATATCGCCCAAATCGTCCCCTCCGCTTCTCCCAGGACCTCCTGCTTTCTAGCTCCCTTGTTACCTCCTCTCATTCTCACCTTCAAGACTTCTCCAGAGCCTCCCCCAACCTCTGAAACTCCCTGCCCCAGTCTGTCCGATCAGCCCCTACCCTGTCCACCTTTAGGAGTTCCCTGAAAACTAACTTATTCAGGGAAGTCTATCCCACACCCACCTAACTGTCCCCGAGCCACCCCCATCAAATCATTCTCTGCCGCTATTATCTTTTGTACCACCACCCCCTCCCTTTAGAATGTAAGCTCTATGAGCAGGGCCCTCCTGTACCTTTTGTATTGTACTGTAATTGTGTTGTGCCCCCTATACATTGTAATTGTGAATAATAATAATAATAAAAATAATAATAATAGGCACGAATAGAAGGAGTTGAAAAGCTTCAACTCCACCCAGATTTAACATGTAGCTTCATTTTTGCTGCACCGCGATGTGAAGCGATGCAAACACTACACATTCTTCAAATGTGCACAACTCTGTCCGCTGTCCATATTATCCATTGCAGGCTGCTTTACGAGACATTTGAGGAGCGAAAAAAACACATCTCAGAGCCTCTTTCTAATTGCCGTGTGAACAGGGCCTTTAAGACTAAGGTCCTGGTTAGACCCCTGCACTTTAGCTGAAGTGCATTAAAAAAAGTCCTGATTGCTACGTCCTTGAAACACTTTCATGAAAATGCACACTATATAAATGGTACCACCCCTAAGACACATGTAAAATGCATGTAAAGCGCTCCACAGAGAGGTGACCTGGCTCTAAGGTTCTGTCTTTTTGCAATGGTTCTCAGTTGTTATGTATTATATATTTTTTGCACATCCAAGAGAAAATTGGTATGCTATATTCTGAATAACTAAAGTATAGTGTACTACGTATAAGAAATTACAGAGGGAAGATAAGAATCTGATATGTGAGTAATCATGTATTTATATCTTTTTATAAGTGAAAACTTGTTTGTGGAAGGTTTTTTTATGTTGAAAACAGTGATTACTTCACCAGGAATATATAAAAGATGTTTTTTTGTTAGGGAGATGGTTAGACACAGCTTCAACCGCACTGTTAGCCCAAGTTCACATCTGGGAGATGTTTTACCCATTGTCCATCATACGTCATCGCACGACAAGAGGAATCACATATTTTCCATGGTGCTTGTTCAGAACTCTGAAATTTTCTCCCGTCCATTTTTGAAAATGCTGCATGTCCTTCTTTAGTGTGACTTGGTGCGATTTTGACCCCATAGATTTGATAGGAATCACGTTATAATGCATGTACATGCATTTGGATGTGTTTTGACCTTTTTTGCCATAAGAACAATGTTCCACCCCTAGACAGACTGGAGATATCGCTTGTCTTTGTCCAAAAACAAAAAATGCATAAAGCATAAGGACTGTGTGTTTAAAAAGACACACACAACCCAGTTTGGATTAAAAATTACCTAAGCAGTAATGGCTGATTATGCCCATAGGGGTTAATTTACTAGTGGCAGATACACTGTGCACTTTTCAAAGTGCAGTTGCACACTGTAAGAGCAGTTGCTCCAAAGCTTAGTAAATGAGCAGAAGCTCTGCTGACTTCTATCATCTAATCATGTGCAAGGAAAAAATGCTGTTTTTTTTAATTTTCTTTGCAAGTGATTGGGCATTCTTTGCAAAGTGAAGTTTTACCTCATTTACTAAGTTTTGGAGCAACTGTACTTGCAGAGGGCAACTGCACTTTGAAAAGTGCACAGTCTATGCTCCTTTTTTAATGACCTGAAGAAAAACTCGGCTTTGGCTATGCATGAAAATGCGGCCTTTATCCATGTCATTCCTAAACCTGGAAAGGACCATGGGGACTGTGCCAACTCTTGTTCGTTCTCACTGATTAACGTAGATCTTAAATTGATAACCAAAATGTTGGCAAATGAATGAATACTTTCCTATCCAGTTACATCAATCCAGACCAAGTGGAGTTTGTGCCCAATCATCAGAATTGAGGATTAATAAATATCATATCAGCGTTTCAGTTCAACTGGGATAATCGCAGACCCAGGAAGGGCTTGCTGCTGTCATTAGACCTTTGTAAGGCCTTTGACTCCTTGTCATGGGATTATCTATTTTATGCATTGAAAGACTACGGGTTTGGCCCAAAATGTTTGGGGGTGTTGCAGACTCTTTATAGCCTACCTACGGCAAAAATCCAGGTCAAGGGATATGCCTCACCTCAAAGAGATATTGTGGAGATGCGACCCCATGCCACAGGTGCATATAAGCAGTATATGCCTGATTTTGGCAGGAATACTAATTACACACCTGTGGGCTGGGTTCATAAACATGCCAGGAAAAGAAGTCAGTGCTCAGACTTGGAGACAGCTCTGCCCGGCAGACAGGAAGTCTGGCCAGGAGGTCGGGAGGGTGCCAATAGGAGACGGCTCCAGGAGAAAGAGACAGGAGGTCTCAGAGTCTAAGACTGCAGGTGCCAGTCTGTGTGTATGTTTGAAGCAGGCAGGTGTAGCCTGTGACTAAAGCAGCACGAAGCTGACAGTGAGTAAGCCAGGAGGCTATCTTTTGTTTATACAGTGATGGTGGAACCCCCTGCGAGGGAAGATTACTGTTTGAACTTTTCAGTTTCCTTTAAATAAAAGTGGGCTGCGATGCCCTAAAAACGCAAGTCTGGAGTGGCACGTTTCTGGAAAATTGCATGCACCACTTGAACCTAATCACCCCGGATCGTCACAATATCCACAGAGAAACTCGGCAAGGGTGCCCTCTATCTCCTATTCCATTTTTATGGGCCCTGAAAACCTTGGCTATTAAAATGAGGAATCATTAAAACATAAAAGGCATACATTGTGGGGAGATCGAGCACAAGTGTGCTATGTTTGCCAACGACATCCTCTTGCTTCTCTTGTCCCTGGTCACGTTACTGCCAAACCTATACCAAACTTTGCATCACTTCTCCATGATCTCGGATCTTTCTATTAACCATTCGAAATCAGTTCTCAACCTCTCACTGGACACAGACATAGTAGTGCAAATACAAAACTCCTTTTACTTTTAAATGGCAGATGAAAACCCTCCCATATTTAGGAATTTTCCTAACCCCCACTTTAGATAAGTTATATCAGACAAACTATCCCCCTCTATATAGCAAGATGGTGGCTGATCTCCAATAATGGATAATAATCCTCCATCGTGGTTCGGTAGACTGTACCCGATCAAGATGAATCTCCTGCCAAGGTTATTGTATCTATTCAGAACACTGCCTATCTCAATCTGTCAGACTTGCATAAATTCCAAAATAAGGTTTTGAAATTGATATGGGGCAATAAGAGACCTCGGGTGAACAAGCACATTTTATACACACCTAATATGAGGGGTGGATTGGGAGTCCTGGACTTTGCCAAATACTTTCATGCAGCGCAATTGGCACAGCTAATTCGCTACTACTCCTCAACACCGCCATCCATCTAGATGAAAATGTTATCTTCCCTACATCCCACAAAACCAATTAGTCACCTGATGTGGCTTAGACCAAAAGACAGACTGGTCATGATGTGTCCCACACTATCATTTTCATTAAACTTATGACTTATTAAGCTTAATGAGGTACAGGTTAAGGTAGAAATACCTTCTTCCAAACTCAGAAATTTTTCATTATGTGCATTTTCTGCAAACCCTGCAATGGGAAGCTAATATAACCATGTCCACCGCAAAGGAGTATTTATGCAAATCCTTTGATATGCACACTGGCTTCATCTCAAATCTCAAATCTATAGTATATTGACCTCTACTCCAGAAAAATTGTTCTATATGAAGAAGTGAGAACAAGACATAGGGGAGACATTCACTCTAGATGAGTGGTCCACAATATCATAGTGTGCATCAAAATTATATATAAATACCTCATTGATTGGAGCAAACTACAAGGTATTGCTCAGATGGTACATGGTACAGACGAGAATAGCTTAGTTTGCCCCAGGGGCCTCTTCCTCCTGTTTTCGAGGGTGTGGTTTGGAAGGCACATTGGCCCATATATGGTGGTCCTGCCCCAAGGTGAAATGTTTTTGGATCTGCCTCTATAACTTCATCTTCTCACCTACACAGGTGAATTTAATTAAATCACCACAGCAAGCTCTTCTGGGACGCCTGGTAGAAGGCACACCTAAACAGTCAGGGAACAGTCAGGGAAACTTGTAGCCTTTATCTTTACAGCAGCCAGAATAGCAATTGTCAGATCATGGAAGACGCCCACGATCCCCTTTGACCTGGTCGTGGATCATGGTATGTAAACGCTTTTCGGCAATCCTACAGGACAAACGAGCCCTATTTTATAAGATCTGGGAACTCTGGATTGAATACTTGTCTGACCCCTTGTGAGATCTCGGGGATTGACCAAGTTAATCTTTTCTTCTTGCTTTCATTCTTCTCCTTTCCTTTTTCTGGAATTGGCTATGGTCCTGGTCTTCCCCCTTCCTCTCCCTCCTGTATGGAGAATAGTGGAGAAACGAGGAAACCAGAGGATATTGATAATTATCTTTTAGACTACAGAAATGTTATTCGGTTGTGTTATCACTTTATCCTTTTCTGTATTGGTGCAATATGTAGTAACAGATGTGCAGGCCGGAAGATAATAATTAACTTTTCTAGAAAGGCACACTGTAAATGTTAAAAATGTTTTTAAAACTTTCAATAAAAAACATTGAAACAAAAAGTGCACAGTTTATTTGGCATTAGTAAATCAACACCTATGGGGGTAATCAGCCATTAGTGCTTCATTTCGTATTTCATTTCAAATCTTACCTGGGTTGTGTGTGTCTATTTAAACACATAACCTGGCTCAGTCCCACCCCTCTCTTCCTCCTCATGAGCTTTGATTGACAGCAGCAGGTGCCAATGGCTCCAGCTACTGCCTTTGTGACTAGTGAGGAGGGAGAGAGCCGCTGCTCTTGGGCACAGTGCTGGATTGAGATGGAGCTTAGGTAAGTTTTTCGGGGGACTGAACACAGAAGGTTTTTTACTTTAATGCACAGAATGCATAAAGGTAAAAAAAAAAACTTCTGCCTTTAGAACCACTTTAACAAACAACTCCATTGAGGTGAATAAGTATACACAAAGCAAACCTGTACTCAAATAAATGTAACTAAACTAGTTACAGCAATTACCTGTACATACCTCAAGTTATCTGAAGTGTCCCAGCAGTCTCAAAACCTGATCAGCTCTGATATGCAAATATTGATTCATTCTGTAAAGACAGAGGAGCCTATATATAAAGTAATGGAAAAAGACACACCTGCTGCTCCAGATGAGACCAGGAAGTATAAAGATCCAGTAGGTGCTCGCCTCGGCTCGCCTCTGCACACAATGAATTTAGAATATTTGGACATCCCAAAAACGACAGGCATCAGAATGTTGGATAGACGCGTATCTGTTAAGTTCTTGTGGTAAAACGAAGGAAGCTTAGACTTCTGAAGTGTATCAATGCTTTACTAAACACTGAAAAATCTGCAAATACAAACTAGAGGATGAACAATACAACACAACTTTTAGCTTACAAAATATATGCCTACACATATAAGCATGTACAATTTGTACACATTAAGTAAACTAAACAATTACTTAACTTAGGGGTCAAGATGTCCTCCATGGTCCTTTGCTCAGTCCAATTCATAAATTTCTCCAGCTTCCGGCAGCCAATTTCCTCTTTGTCCTCCCAACCACCATCTGTTGTCTGAACACAAGTTTCTTTCAACCCTCTCCATGCCCCTCCCACCCATTTCCTGCATACACCAATTTCCTCTGCTCAGCTCCAAAACCTATCCATCTGGTTTATTTACATATCAATGGAGGGGGAGGGGCCTCTGTAAACATATGCTCTTACCAAACCTGACTATATTATTGCTATCAAGACAATATACAAAATTGGCCATAGCAACACATACCACCTCTTGACTTTATAGGATAATATAGGAAACTTCTTAAAGTCTTTTGTCCAGGAAAGGGCAAAATAACCCCCCCCCCCCCCTGCATTGTAAATGGGAGGAAAAAATTCCCTTTTGACCCCCATCTTGGTTTGGGACACACTCCCAAACCTTGTGGACAGTCTCAGAAGAGTTGAAGCTGTTATATCTACAAAGGGTGGGCCAACTCAATATTGAACCCTACAGACTAATACTGTGTACACATGTTTTAAATCTTTCTGACGGAATCAATTCCTATCGGGAAAAGTGTTTGTCTGTATGCTGTTCCGACTGACCAAAAATATAGATGCATGGGCAGCTATTGGCTACTGGCTATTGAACTTCCTTTTTCTAGTCCCTTCATACGTGTTGTACGTCACCGCGTTCTAGACGCTCGGACTTTGGTGTGATTGTGTGTAGGCAAGACCATTCCAGCGGAACTCCATCGGAAAAACCGTCAGAGTTTATTCTGACGGAAAAAACAGTTGTGTATATGCAGCATAAAACTGGGATGCCATTAAAGTTCATGTGTGTGTAAAGGCAGGCGTCCCAATACTTTTGGTAATATAGTCTATATCAAGCAAAAAGTAGGTGTTATGCCCCATACACACGGTCGGACATTCCGACGGGTTTTGGCCCAAACTTGTCTTGCATAAAGAACGGTCAAACAGTTTTTGGAATTTCCGATCGTTCTGAATGAGGTGACGTCAAACACATACGTCAGGACTATAAACGGGCCAGTAGCCAATAGCTTTCATCTCTTGATTTATTCTGAGCATGCGTGGAACTTTGTCCGTCTGAATTGTCTACAAGTGATCGGAATTTATGCTTTCGGAATTTGTTGTCGGAAAATTTTTGATCCTGCTCTCAAACTTTGTGCATCGGAAAATCTGACGGAAAAAGTCCAATGGAGCCCACACACGGTCGGATTTTCCGACAACATGATCCGATTGCACATTTTCCATCAGAAAATCCGACCGTGTGTATGGGGCATTACTATCTGCTAAAATCAAAATGCATTTTCAACTTGTAGGGAACAAGGAATAACAGGTATTATTTATTATAAAATTCTCCCTCGTAGGGAACATAGGGATACCAGATTTCAATTTTTTATATGAACTATTTGAAGTGATGTGCAGAGGAGGATATACGATTTTCCATGGGTGTCTCATTGTTCCATCAAAACCACCTGTATTTTGCTCTAATCTGGGTATTCATTATCCACTATCACCTCCACCTTTCCCCTTACCTGTTGCATGTTATGTTCCCACATCAATTAGATTGCAAACTTGTTCAGAGAGTCCCCTCTCTTGTCCTAGTTCAGGTTTTTTTTTTTACTTTGCACCATGTTATTATTTCACATGTAATGCATTGCGATGCTGTATGTTTGCAATGTGTATATAGAGAAGAAGAAGCAGGAATTATCCCACAGAAACCAGAACATGATGTCTTGAAAGCCAGAATTTGTTTATCAGGCAGAAAGTGACATGGCTACAGCAATTCCAAATGGTGCTGCCTGCAGAGCTAATACAAGGAATCACCGACATATTTACTACAAGGGTGCACTCTAGCACATCGGAAATGAAATACATTAATTTGAAGATGTGCGTCTTCTACCTAATATAGCCGATTGTGGCTACCGGGACTGAAGGGGAATAAAAAACACCGGCAGATTCAGGGCACAAAATTGCCTTGTGGAAAAGAAGTCATCTTCTTTCCTTCCAATGAAAGGGCTACATTTCACTTTTTCATTATAGACATAACATTATTATTTTCTCTTAAACCTATGAATTTTAGTTTGAACATTGTTTCCAGAAGATGTCCCAAAAAAGATCCTCTTGAAGTGTTACTAAAGCCAGGACCCTGCATCCGCTATATCTGGTCTCCCACAGTACACAGAACATGGAAATGCAATTATTTTAGTAAATATAAGCAGCTAAATACGTTTTCTCATCAGCGGTATATAGCAGTCTTGTGACTTCTATCGGGGTCTGGTTAAAGCTTGTAGGAGGAGTTGTCATTCTACTCTGACTGTCCTGTGAGGCTACATGACCCCTGAGCCTCTAGACAGTGCTGATTGGCCCTGTGCTAATCACATGATTTGCCCACACACCCTCTCAAGAAAAAAAAAAGTCTCTAGAAATACACAACAAACTGAGCATGTGCAGAGTGACTCCAAAGGCTCTGTTCTATCAGGAGATAGATTTGGGACTGTGGAAGAAGGGAACAGAGATGGTAGGATCAAACAACCTTTTTACACAATGTGAAGGATTAACCCCTTGGGTTCCACAGTGAGTATAACAAGCATGCTTTACTGCATATACAGACTAATTTTACTGTTGTGGGTTTAGTAAGACTTTGATCATCCATTCATGTGCATCAGTTTTTTTTTTATTTACTTGCATGTGATTGGGTATTCATACCAAAGTGAATTTTCACTAAGCTTCACCTCATTCACAAAGCTAAGTGAAAATTCACTTTGCAAAATGAAAATGTTCTACTCCTTCAGTAAATCGAGCACAGTCTTATTTTTTTCTGGGCTTCAGACGGGTCTGTATTTGAATATCTTGCAGCCCTGGGTCCAAAAAAAAGGTTTGTACAAAAGTCACCTCTTCATGCAATTATTGTATCAAAAATTCGTTCTAGAATGCATTATTGGAAGCAGTAAGTGGTCTGTGGTTTTTCACTTTTAGGGCTCTTTTGCCAGAGCAGTAAAAACATGCGGTTAAGGGAATGGTTTTACTGCCCAGCTAAATTGTACCATTGCAGTCGGATGGGGCTGTACAAATGCCATGGCACAATGCTTTCCTTTGCAGCTGCAGAAATTTTAATGTGATTTGCAGAGTTTGACAGGTGACACTGCCTGCCAAACGCACCCATCGAGGTCAATGAGAGCGCTCCGCAACTTGTGGTGTGGTATTTTAATACAAACATCCCTTTGGGATTCAAAAAAGAAAGCAAAGCAGGCATTCAGGAGGTGACATGATCACCTCCTGAATGCCTGGCAGCTGCTGCTTTACCGCCCACTGAAAAGTGATCCACTGAAGATCGCTTTTTAGAGGGCAATAGATACTGCCGTCCATGTGAAAGAGCCCTATTTGACTTGGTGACCATGGCCGAGAAGGTGTGTGTGTGGAGCCCACTCACCCTATACATTGGCATCTTTTGCGTGGAGGGCACTCACCAATATCCAGACCAGGCAGAGACTGCAGACATGTGAAAAGTCAAGCATTAAGGCAGTTTCCAGACTTAGAGATGAGCTCCACTGTGTGCAGCAATAATATACAGAGTTCTACTGAAAAGTGACTTGTCCCAGATCAGTACACACTTAGCCCCTGTACACACGGTCGGAGATTTCGACAACCAAATCCGTCGGATTTTGCCCGGCGGATTTTGTCCGTCGGATCTTGTCCGAAACTGTTGCATACACACGGTCGGACAAAGTTGGCGAAAAATCAGATCTTTCAGAAACGTGATGACGTAATTTAGTTACGATGGGACTACATTCAGGCTAGTAGCCAATAGCTTTGATGTATGAATTTGATCTGAGCATGCGTGGCACTTGGTCCGATCAAAATTCTCTACACATGATCAGAGTATGTGCGATTGGCCCAGTTGGTCAGAAAATATTTCCAACATGTTGGAAAATTGGGTCCGACGGATATTCCGACTGAATCAGTCCGATGCATACCACACACAGTCGGATTATCCGACGACACGGTCCGATAGGACACATTCCGACGGATTCTCCGACCGTGTGTACAAGGGCTTAAGTAAGGAAGTAAACCTGGGAAATTTTATTATTTTTTCAACATATAAATACTATAGCTAATTACAAATATTAATACATTTAAATCGGCATAAAACGAGGTTGGGAAATACCTTATTTATCGTCTTTATTATATCTCCACTTCCGGGTATCGGCCGCGCCATTACTTGTACTGTTTAGTGAATCTATTCTGGACGTCACTTGGCCCTTAGCCTTTGGAAATCTTGTGCATGCGCCGTAGCGCTGTCACAAGGGGGAGAAGCAGGAGATGAACACAGCAGCATTGCGAGACTTCCCTCTATGCCGTTCAGAGAGGAAGCTCGTCAATACTAATGTCCCCGCATGCAGGGGAGATAGAAACGGCACACGTATTGTGCTGTTAATGAAAATACCTAGTGCGCGCTTGCTCCTGACACCACCCAAACGGCGAAGACATGCGTTGGATATACGGACACCGGACGTGACGCCCTGGCCACGAACTCGCTGCTCGTTTGTTACACTGCATGTTTCCATTTTAAATAATGTGAGTACCCAAACTTTTTATGTTTAATAAAAAACTATACAATTTTAAATATACTACACTATAGAGGCTTCCTGTCTCCCCTTCTATATACAAAACTTGGTTTGATGCAATTGAGCGATGTTTGGTTATTTACCTAATCCTGGAAGAAGGCATCCATAGTAATCACCTCACAGGCTCTGCACACACTGGAAACCCTCAGGAGGAACGAATAGGAGATCTCCATCTTCCCTTTGAGTGATTGTTCACCTCCTCTGTTTTCTATGAATGCTGCTTACCTTACAGCAGTAAGGTAAGAAGTTAGTACACCTACGGGTGTTATTAGCACTGAAAACCCACAGCGCTTAAGTCACAGTGCCACCATTTTAAGCTAGCCAGCACCTTCTGATTTGAACTTTGCACTTTCCCTTGGTCGGAAGATTTGCATCATTTCCACCTGCACTATTTGCACTTGTTTATATGGACTACTGTTGAATATTAATATTTATTTTGTGCATTTTTTATTTGCACATTTTGGGACGTTTTAGCATTTATGCACTTCAGTCACTTTATTTGTATGATTATGAAGTTGTAGCATCTATTCACTACAGTCACTTTTTGTTCTAATTGCACTTTATTGATTATCACTATAGTAGGTGAATGCATTTATTGATTTATGCATACCAGTTTTTTTATTTAAGTGATATCATTTTTTGTCATCATATTATATTTTGATTTTGGAGCGCGACACTATTTATTGATTTTCTTTTATATACTTATTGTGGGTAGTGTTTGGCCCTTTTCGGCACCGCAGGAATTTCGATATTAGTCTCCATACTAGCGTGGGAATACTTATTTCTTCACTATTTAGAGAGAACTACAGGGCACCACAAATGTGAAAGAACCCATAATAAGATGTCATCTCACTTCTATCTCCGCTCTATTGAACCCTAAAAAGTGTTTGGCTAGAGACACACTTGAAGTGGACAAATGCCTCATACACACGATCGTATTTTCCGACAACAAAACCGTGGATTTTTGTTCGAAGGTTGTTGGCTTAAACTTGTCTTGCATACACACGGTCACACAAATGTTGGCCAAAAAATCAAAACGTGGTGACATAAAAGATGTACGACGAGCCGAGAAAAAGGAAGTTCAATAGGCAGTGCCGCTCCTTCTGCTTGATTCAGAGCATGCGCGAACTTTTGTGCAACCAACTTGTGTACACACGATCGGACTTTCCAACAACAAGTTTTGTTGGTGGAAAATTTGAGAACATGCTCTCAAACATTTGTGTGCAGAAATTCCAACAGCAAATGTTCGATGGAGCGTACACACAGTCGGACTTTCCGACAACAAGCTCACATCAAACATTTCCCTTCGGAAATCCGTTTGTACGCGTCAATAGACTTTCATAGTGGGTAACGGATCTGTGCAGCCCAGCATGCATCTGATGATAAAAGGATCTTCCAAGAGTCCCATCATTCCTGATGTAACAGTCAGAAACCCCAATGGATAACTAGCAGAAGAAGTCTATTTTTCAATGAGCTGAGTAGAATAATGCTAATTTATCTGCTTAATCTGGTTATCATCCATCTGTTTGTACATAGGATTTATGTGTATGGTATACAGTGCAGTCAGTGGTATGTTAAAGCTCTGGTAATTGAATCAAAGGTATCCGTGTGATGCAGCCCTGGCCTTTGATAGCGGTTCCTGTGATGAATTGATGGTATTTCATTTCTTTACTTCCAGGAATTTTGGACAAGTGACACCATTGTTATCTGATCTACGATGTGCCTGACTGAGCACTTTTACACCGTAATGCTATTAATATGATCTGACAATGTTAAAAAGGCATTAAAAGGTTTATTCTGGTAACATCTCCTAATGACCTTCTTTTATAAATGTCCAGATTCACAAAGCTCTGTCAAATCAGGGCACTAGCAATTTCCAACTGGAGAAAAATATTTGGGCAGTTTGACAAATTTCCATTCATTACTCATCCTTTCTGACACACTTCTAAAAGAAAACTTTAGAATACAAACATGGGTTCGCTGAGCCTTCCCCCTTTTTACTAAAATCACATCAGCATGTCGTTTTTTTACGGGAGGAGACCTCAGGATACGCAAGATCCACATTTCATGAATTTACTAAGAGTCTGTGCAAGCATGAATTATAGCCGCATGCAGCCAGTGTACAGCCATTCATTACTAGTGATGGTGGTACATTGCAAATGTTTCTCCAGGTTAGGAAATACACCCACAATTTCTTACCTGCCATTCATTAGTTAAACTATTTTTCATTGTGTTTGCTTTTACTTACTATTATTTGTTTTATTTTAATTAATTAATTAATTAATTTAATTTAATTTCAGGTTTTTTGAGGCGCTGGTGACATAGCCCTGTCCACACAGGTGCATCCTGGGAAGGCTACATAATCAGTGCCCCATCCTGCTAAATCTTGTCTGCAAACTGCAAGATCTTGGTGGATAAGGCAACCACCCCCTAACCCCAGATAATGTGCACTGACACATCGGGGTTGATTTACTAAAGGCAAATCCACTGGGAACTACAAGTGCACTTGGAAGTGCAGTCACTGTAGATCTGAGGGGAAGATCTGAAATGAGGGGAAGCTCTGCTGCTTTCTATCATCAAATCATGTACAAGCAAAAATGCTTTTTTATTTTCCTTGCATGTCCCCCTCAGATCTAAAGCGACTGCACTTCCAAGTGTACTTGCCGCGCATTTGTTGTGCACAGTGGATTTCCCTTTAGTAAATAAACGCCTTTTTCCAGGAAGGTAAAGTGGGGTGGATTCATCAGCTTTTATTGAAAATAGTCGCTATGAGAAGATTGCAAAGAAAAACACAGAACACAAAGAATAAAAAAGCCTGCAGTTATCTAAAGGTGCCTCTTTTCAGATGGCCATTACTGAAGGTAGTTCTAAAGGATCAAGGTTTTTTTTATCTTCGTGGATTTTATACTTAAATGTAAAAATACTTCTCTGTGCAGCAGCCCCCCTAATACTTACCTGAGTCCCACCGTGATCCAGCAATGGGCACGAGAGCCTCGGCTCTCTGGGGACTCTTCCTCCTCATTGGCTGAGACAGCAGAGGCAACTAATCACAGCCAGTGAGCCAATGAGGAGAGAGGAAAGGAAGCAGGGCCGAGCCACGACTCTGTGTGTGAATAGACACACAGGACTACAGCTCAGGAGCCTGCTTGAGTACCCACCATTGGAAGCTGTTTGCTCTGGATGCACTTGGCAGGAAAGAGGGACCAGGAACGCCGGCAGGGGACCCAAAAAGAGGAGAATCAGGGCTGCTCTGTGCCAAATGACTCCACAAAGCACATATGTATAACTTTTTTGTTTGTTTTTTAATCACCTTTAACCTCCCTGGCGGTACGATTATTTCGGATTTTAGGTGCTAAAAGCGGTACAATTATTTTGCATGAAAATTTGGTGTTTTATATTGTAGTCCTGTAATTCTTAGCAATAACTCTCTTAAATCTGTCCAAACCAGAGTCTAGCAGACATCCCGGGTATGATAAAGTTTGAAAAATTAAATCATAAATTATAATATAATAAATAATTATAAATAATTGTACCAAATAATAATATAACAATAATAAAAATTATTCAATAATGTAATCAAATCAAAAACACAGAAATTTGCTCAGTTGCAGAATTGTCACTGTCATTACTTTTCAGTATTTGATGACGGATCTTCCCACAAATCGCTATCGCTCAATTCTGTGAGTGATTACAATTTATTATCGCTAAAGGTGCCTTTGTGGTAAATTTTACTTTTAGGGTGAGGTTCCTTCTTAAGAGTGTCAAGAAGGTATCAGACACAACTTCATGTATAGCGAATCCACTTTACTGATTTTGTAAGAACTACCAACCAACTAATTTTAAGACTACGCAAATTATATTTTATCAGGGCTGGTAAAAAAATGTATTTCAATCATGCAGAACTGAAATGCCAAGTCTGACTATATTAGAAGATGCAGTGTCAAGGTAGCAGCTTTGTAATGGAGAATGATGGATGGTTGTACTGGAACCAGATGATCACCTCAAAGTTCAGGGGTGGCATTTAAGGCATTGACATATTGGACTTTTTAGAAATCTTTATCCACAGTCTGAGTGGTGTTACACTCTTTCTGGTCTTTTTATACCTGAAGTTTCTTAGGATACTTTCCTGACAAACTTTATTCTTCAACTGGTGACATCGGAGTCTCCTTTGTTCTCCTGTGTGAACTTCAGTACCCAGATAGGCTTTATGGCTAAAGCCCACCCGGGGTTAAATGTGTCAAAATACTCTGTACCGTACATGAGGCTGTGTACTCCTGTGTAATGGTTAAATAAAATATATATTTTTAAGATTTTAAGGAGCAATTCATACATATAGTGATGCTCTAGTGATGTCAATCCATTTGATTGGGATGTTTCTGTGACAGTTGTATGGTTTTAGATCTGATCTCATTTTTTTTTGGATTATATAAAAGTATTTTATTGGAAACACATAGGGTCGATAGCATGTTGCCGTGACATACAGTATAATCTGGTTAGGGGATAACAAACATTTCACATTTATAGAAAGCAAACAAAAAGTTACAGCATCACATATCATTGGTCTGTGACGATGCACCGACACGCTTCGATCCCTGTGGTCTTCTTCAGGTGGTAGGTTTGCACTGAAAAGTGAAACAAAGGGAAATCCTGACCAGAAATTTTAAAACCGTTGGATGATTCCCGAGGGTCCATAACCCATTCGTGTCCCCCATAACCCATTCGTGTCCCAAAGGCAGGAAGGATCAATCTGATGTCACTTGAAAGCAGTCACGCTGAGGACACTCTCAGAGGGTAAGGGAGGCCAACACATGGAGCCATTTGTATGGCATGCCTGTAGGTTCAGGAGTGTATGGGATCCTGTAATTATCTCGTTTTCTTTGACATGTTATAGATGTGGGATTGCACGGTTGCAACACTATACTCTTTTACAGTTTAATTTTGTAACGTGACCAGCACTAGAGAGAGTTCAGAATAGCACTTTTTATAGTAAGGGCTAGTTTACACTTGCTTCAAAACATGGCTTCATACAGGGTTTGTTAAAGCGCTCTGAACGCCAGTCAAAGCCCCTGTCACTAAATAAAATGGTTACTCCTTGCTTTTTCTTGGTGCTTCAATGAGGCTTTGGTAGGGCTTCGATGAGGCTTTGGTGGGGCTTCGATGAGGCTTTGGTGGGGCTTCGATGAGGCTTTGGTGAGGCTTCGATGATGCTTTGGTGGGGCTTCGATGAGGCTTTGGTGAGGCTGCGATGATGCTTTGGTGGGGCTTTGATGAGGCTTTGGTGAGGCTTTGATGAGGCTTTGGTGAGGCTTTGATGATGCTTTGGTGGGGATTTGATGATGCTTTGGTGATGCTTTTATGATGCTTTGGTCGGGCTTTGATAAGTCTTCGAAGAAACTTCAATGTGGCTTCAAGCGAGCTTTGTCATGGACTTCTATGGGGACTTTGAAGACGCTTTGAAGCACAACTAAAGCTACATGGGGTATAATTTTTGAAGTAAAGCTGAAGCAAAGCAAAGCAAAAGCAAGTTGTATACAGTACTGTAGGCTAACCATTTTATTTAGTGACAGGAGCTTTCACTGGCGTTCAGAGAGCTTTAACAAAGCTTGTCCAAAGCCTTGTTTTGAAGCAAGTGTAAACTAGCCGTTAATATGTGTTGAAGCCAAAGCAAGTGTAAATGAGCCCTTAAGGTATTTTACCTCTTCTATTACCATTTGTTAAGTGATAGGACCAGATCTGAGCTCACAATACAAGTCTATTTAAATCTGGCTAACTCAAGTGCTCATCATATAAAAAGAAGAAAAAAAATAAGAAGGCAATTGTTATAAAAAATCTTTGTATTAGAAGTGCGAAACTCACACATTGAAAACATGCTAAAAATAATTATGTGATTCTTTTTTTAGCACATTTAATTATTATTGGTAAAATAAATAATAGAACCGCATGAGGATATTCCCTACTGTTTGTGTTATTTCACTCATTTCATCTTATGGAGATGTGCACAAATAGATTTTATAAATCCTTCAGCAGCCAATAAACATGATATATTTCCAGGGAGTATCGCTGTGATAATGAATTAAACAGTGAAAACCAAGAAACAGTTTTACAGAGGAGATGCAATCAGTTTAAGGACAATATCAGCGTTTATTAGCACATGGAGTGCTACATTGTCTACATTGACATGAAACTACCCAGACATTCTGTATACACTAGAAAACAGCAAGCAATAGTGTCTGTATTGACAAAGCTGGTTGTATTGTGTCAGATCATCTATCAGTATCAGCAAAATACCTGTGACTACTCTGTAATAGATCATTAAAGTAGTATGAAACCCTCAGCATTTTATAGCTTAAAAAAAAATGCACAATAAAATACAAATTCCAAAGTAAACTATTGTTTTATTTTTTTTTCCCCAATGGAGCAACTTTCATTATATATATATATATATATATATATATATATATATATATATATATATATATGCCCTCCGCTGGATCAACTGTGAATATAGGATTGTGTATATAGGATTGCATTTTTATTTTATTTTTTTCATCTCTGTTGGTTGAACTGGATGGACTTTTTTCTCAGCCAGACTAACTATGTTGAAATATTTACCCCAGCACTTGCATTTTACAACTTTCAGTGCTTATGGATCCTGCTCTTTCAGCGCTGCATTCCTAAACCTACGGTCTTCCCAGGAAAGAGTTAACAGTGGACAGAGCAGTCTCCAGTCAGTCTGTCAGTTTGGAAAAGGGAGGAGCAAGGGGGTGTCATCTTAGGCTTTTGGGCTGTGTCCTTTCTACTGATGCACACAGTGTAAGGAAACACAGCTCTAGCCCTGCATGCAAGGGTGGCTTCATAAGATGCTGCAAGAGAAAGACGCCACTCTGAAACAGGAAACCTGGAGCAGCTGTCATTGCACCAGTTTAAATTGAAACATAGGCAAGGATTGAGGCTAGGTTCACATATGAGCATGCAGCAGCTTACAGCAGGTGTCCGGTGCGTTCTGTGTTAGGAGCACTCTTTAACCACTTCCACGCAGGGCATTTTGACCCCCTTCCTGCCCAGGCCAATTTTCAGCTTTCAGCGCTGTCACACTTTGAATGAGAATTGTGCATGCAACGTTGTACTTCATATATTGACAATGGGTATTTTTTTCTGGATGTTGGAGGGTTAGAATGTTTGTATGCAAATATATTAATTTTGTGTGCTTTTAATGCACGGTTATGGAAACCTGCCCATGTAACTAAAATAAAAAGAATTTGTAATCATCATCAGTGTGTGATATAATTGTGCACTGATACATAAATGCACATTAAAAATTTATTGATGCAAGTGCAATGGTATAAGGGAGACAACAACAGCTCAAACTGAGCAAATTATTAATGTACATGTGTCTAATGTGACTGACAGCATATGGCAACTGTTAAATCTCAACTCCAGGCACAGCTTTTCTTTTTTTTTTCTTTATATTTAATACTAACCTTTAACCAAGTGTAATGTTTTTACTGTTCCCGGAGTTCTCTTTAAGCTCAGCTGAGTGCTGTGAATATGTACAGTGGGTGCCTCACTTCTGGGGAATGGGGTCTATGATTGACATCAGTCCCGGGATTGTGCCCCCACCCCTTACCTCTGTTGTGCCAATCACAAAGCTCAGGACAATCATGACATTGTCGCTGTGCTTTGTTAATGGAATAACACAGGAGAGGGAAGGAGTGGAGGGGGAATAACAGAACTGGTGTTGGCCATAGGCACCGCTCCATGCAGTGGGGAGCCATCAGCTCTCAGAAGATTAAAAACATTCCAATTTTAACAATTAGAAAGATTTAAATTAGCTGTGCTGGAGTTTAACATTTTTAATTCAAAGTAAAATGAGTTTGTACACAGTGGCAGGAATAACTAAAATTGTAAATACAATACAGATAGTTGTAAAATAAATGTAAAAAAAATCCATTTAAATACAATATAAAATTTTGCTAGCGCTCAACCCTAATGCCGTGTACACAAGACCGGACTTTTCGACAGCAAAGTTCAGACGAAATGAATCCGTCCTTTTCTTACGAAAAATCTGAAAGACTTTAGAAATAGAACATGTTTCAAATCTTTCCGCCGGAGCCAGTTCCTATCGAGAAAAATGCTGGTCTGTATGCAGGTCTGACGGACCAAAAACGACGCTATTGGCTACTGGCTATTGAACTTCCTTTTTCTAGTCCCATCGTAAGTCATCGCGTTAAACAATTGGACATTGGTGTGATCGTGTGTAGGCAAGTCCGTTTCAGCAGAACTCCATTGGAATTCTGTTGAAAAGTCTGTCAGAGATCATTGAGACGGAAAGTCCGGTCGTGTGTAGTCAAGGAAAATTGGAATTGATTTATTAAAGGGGTTAGCGATGTTCACTTAGCAATGTGAATGTTCAGTTTGAAAACTGGCTTTTGGTAAATAAAGTGAAGCTGTGTTCACTTTGAATAATCAATTATGTGCTTATAAAAATCCTGCTTTTCTTTTCACACAAATGGATGTGTATTCAAGGTTCACTGTATTTATCAACATTTACTTTACAAAATGAACATTTACTTTTCTTAATGAACAGCCTTTAACTCCTTCAGTAAATCCACTGCAATTTCTAATATTTAGCTAATTTGAAAACAGTTCCTCTATTATACCTCGCTGACAAAGTCCCATAGGACATAACGCCTACGGGAGGAGGAGCCATGGCTTGTGACGTCACCCGCTGCTATCCTGACAAGCTGACACAGGATTGGCACTGTGTATACTGTTTTATGCTTCCCATCAGGAGGATTGTTAGTAAGTGTTCTAACATTTAATAAAGTCTGCGATTTTTAGATTAAATGGACCGCACTTTGATTTCTTCATTTATTTACATGTGACCTTGATTTATGTGAGCATCGGGATCTCTCGCTTTCCGGTGTGTCTTTCCCTGAGGTGGGACAAGTGTATACTGACCATCCTGTTAGCTCATGGGTCTCATGAGGTGAGCGAGCATTCTGCCTGTCGGTGGTGGGAACAGTCACCCCGGGTGTAGGTGGATCTGATAATACTCATGTGGATCTTTCTGCCTTTATAAGGACGTTTTGCTATTCTAACATTGGGCTCTGGACTGCTTTTAATAAGTAGTGTCATAACTCATTGGGACATTTACATATAGCTTGCATATATTTATTGCCCTGCACTGTTTGTGTTTGTCCTCTATTATATGTAAGCTACACAGTGCATCAGGGCACCTCTGTATCAAGCATTCTGCTCTAATCTATGAAAACACCAACCAATATTTACATTTAATGCAAATTAAACCTTGTATAACACTGAATGCTCAAAAGATGAGAAGGGGGTAACACATGAGCTTACAATTCAGATAAATCTTTACAGATACCTTGTATAAGTTTATAACAGTTTTATTGTCAAATGAAAGTGAAAGGATAAGAACTCCGAGCTGTGCGCTGCAGATATTACTTTATTGGATCATCCATAGTAGATGCAGTATGCAGCCATTGTATCGCCGCCTACAGAAACCAACCTATCATTAATGCGTTTCACCACAATCTGGCTTGATCAAGGCACACCACTAATATCAAACACACCATTAATATTTAAAACATGTATATCTGGATAGTTAACATGCAGCAAATGATTGGTAAATAAATACCCCCAAGCATGGGCATAGCATCAGTGGTCGCAGCGGACACAATTGTGACACCCCACCCATACTCCAGGGGGGCCCATGCGGCCTCCTTCTCACATTAGATGTCATGCCTGTGTTTTGTTGGCAGCGGCGCACACTCTCACTGGGCACTCCTGGGGAGCTCAGCTGTCACAGGCAAAATGAGAAGCACATCACGGCAGACAGAGATCCACTGACTCACCCTGAGTATCCCCAAGGGATGGACAGGGCCGTCTTAATGACCAGAGGGAGGCCCTACACTTTACCCTCTCTTTCAGCTTTGCAAGAATTTACTGCTTGGCAAAGTCCATTGGGTTGGCTGGAACAGGAAGCACGGTGCACAGCGGTGTAGGGGAGGTTACCTTTAACACTTCCCTGTCATCCAATTAGTTGTGGTTGTCCTTCTGGGATCTTTAATATCACCCGAGGCAGCCGGAGTTGGTGGATGGAGCCGAGGATGTGGTTGCCTTCCCCACTCCTCCTAAAGACTGATTCAAAGCAGCCACAGGAGTCTTCATCTCAAGCCATGCAGTAAGTGATTGAGCACACTGTCACTTTATACAGCCCTAACCTACCACTACAATGGCCCAACTTATACCACCCCAACCCGCCACCATACCACCCTATACTAACCTAACCTGCCACTATACCGCCCAATACTAACCTACCTGCCATGGTACCACCCTAACCTGCCACTATACTGCCTTATACTACCCTAACCTGCCACTATACCTCCTTATACTAACCTAATCTGCCACTATACCACCCTACCCTGCCATTATACCACCCTATACTACCCTAACCTGCCACTATTTCGTCCTATACTAACCTTACCTGCCAATATACTGCCCTATACTACCTTAACCTACCACTATACCACCCTATAATAACCTAACCTGCCACTATAACACCCTAACCTGCCACTATACCGCCCTATACTACCCTAACCTGCCACTATAACACCCTAACCTGCCACTATACCGCCCTATACTACCCTAACCTGCCACTATACCGCCATATAATAACCTAACCTGTCACTATACCACCCTAACCTGACACTATACTGCCCTATACTACCCCAACCTGCCACTATACCGCCCTCTACTAAACTAACCTGCCACTATTCCACCCTATATTACCCTAACTTACCACTATACTGCCCTATACTACCCTAACCTGACACTATACCACCCTAAACTGCCACTATACCACCCCAACCTACCCCCATACTGCCCCAATACCACCCCCAACCTACCATACTGCTCAGTGACTTCCCTGCCACTACATAATGCTCAGTGACCACCCTACCACTGTATACTGCTCACTGACACTACATACTGCTGACGCTACATACTGCTCACTGACTGCCCTGCCATTACATACTGCTCAATGACTACTCTATCACTACATACTGCTCACTGACACTACATAATGCTCACTGACTGCCCTTCTCCTAACTACTGCATTGATCACCCTACCATTATTTACTGCTCACTGACACTACATACTGCTCAATGACCATTCTACCATTAAATACTGCTCACTGACACTACATGCTGCTCATTGATTTCCCTGCTCCTACATACTGCTTAATGTTCACCCACCATTACACACTGCTCATTGACACTATATACTGCTCAATGATTTCCCTGCTCATAAATACTGCTTAATGACCACTCCACCATTACATACTGCTCACTGACACTATATACTGCTCACTGACTGTCCTGCTCCTAAATGCTGCTCACTTACTGCTCTGCTCCTACATACTGCTCAATGACTACCCTACCATCAGCCTTGAATGTATTTTATTGTGATTTTATGTGATAGACCAACACAAAGTGACACATAATTGTAAAGTGGGAGGAAAATGATAAATGTTTTTCACATCTTTTTACAAATAAATATGTGAAAAGTGTGGCGTGCATTTGTATTCAGTCCCCTTTACCCTGATAACCCTAACTAAAATCTAGTGGAACCAATTGCCTTCAGAAGTCTCCTAATTAGTAAATAGAGTCCACATGTGTGTAATTTAATCTCAGTATAAATATAGATGTTCTGTGAAGCCCTCAGAGGTTTGTTAGAGAACCTTAGTGAGCAAACAGCATCATGAAGGCCAAGAAACACACCAGACAGGTCAGGGATAAAGTTGTGGAGAAGTCTAAAGCAGGGTTAGGTTATAAAAAAATATCCCAAGCTTTGAATACACAGGGCACTGTTCAATCCATCATCCTGAAAATGGAAAGAGTATCTCACAACTGCAAACCTACCAAGACATGGGCGTCCACTTAAACGGACAGGCCGGGCAAGGAAAGCATTAATCAAGAAGCAGCCAAGAGGCCCATGGTAACTCTGGAGGAACTGCAGAGATACACAGCTGTATAGGTGGGAGAATTTGTACACAGGACAACTATTAGTTGTGCACTCCACAAATCTGGCCTTTATGGAAGGGTAGCAGGAAGAAACCCATTTTTGAAAGAAAAGCCATAAGAAGTCCCGTTTGCAGTTTGCCATATGGGGAACAGAGCAAACATGTGGATAAAGGTGCTCTGGTCAGATGTGAACAAAATAAAACTTTTTGGCCTAAAAGCAAAATGCTATGTGTGGCAGAAAACTACCACTACACATCACCCTGAACACACCATCCCCACTGTGAAGAATGAAGAAGAATGGGCAAAAATGTCCCTCTCTAGATGTGTAAAGCTGGTAGAGACATCCCCAAAAAGACTTGCAGCTGTAATTGCAGTGAAAGGTGGTTCTACAAAGTATTGACTCAGAGGGGCAGAATACAAATGCATGCCACACTTTTCACATATTTATTTGTAAACAAAATGGAAAACCATTTATCATTTTCCTTCTACTTCACAATTATGTGGCACTTTGTGTTGGTCTATCACAGTGATGGCGAACCTTGGCACCCCAGATGTTTTGGAACTACATTTCCCATGATGCTCAACTACACTGCAGAGTGCATGAGCATCATGGGAAATGTAGATCCAAAACATCTGGGGTGCCAAGGTTCGCCATCACTGGTCTATCACATAAAAGCCCAATAAAATACATTTATGTTTTTGGTTGTAATATGACAGAATGTGGAAAATTTCAAGGGGTATGAATACTTTTTCAAGGCACTGTACTGCTCTATTGACTGTAACTGTCCACTTTTAAAGGTAGTATAAGTTTATCATTTTAAAGTGACATTTGTTTTTTTATATTTTAACCACCTCAATACGAGGCACTTTCACCCCCTTCTTGCCCAGCCCTTTCAGTGCTGTCGCACTTTGAATGACAATTGCGTGACATTGGAACACTGTACACACATTTTTAAATTGTTTTCTGCACACAAACAGAGCTTTCTTTTGGTGGTATTTAATCACTGCTGTGTTTTTTATTTTTTACAAAAAGAAAAAGAAAAAAAGTAAAATTTTGAAAAAAAAAATGTTTTCTTATTTTTTTCCGGTAAATTTTGTAAATAAGTAATTTTTTGCCTTCATTGATATGCGCTGAGGAGGTGGCACTGATAGGCTGCACTGATAGGCACTGATGAGGTGGCACTTATGAGCACTGATGAGGTGGAATTTATGGACACTGATGAGGCGGCACTTATGGGCACTGATTAGGTGGCACTGATGAGGGGGCACAATTATGCCGCACTGATGGGCACTGATTTGCGGCACTGATGAGCACTGGTAGGTGGCACTGGTGGGCACTGATAGGCAGCACAGATAGGCAGCACTGATGGGCATTAATAGGCGGCACTGATGGGCACTGAAAGGAATTGATGGGCAGCACTGATGATCAGGCACTGATGGGCACTAAAAAGCAGCACTGACTGGCACCAGTAATGGAAACTGATTTATGTTACTGATGGGCACTCATGGGCACTGATTGGTGGCACTCATGGGCATTGATTGGTGGCACTTCTGGGGCTTTACTGTAATCAGGGCACTGATGATCCATGCCCTGATTACATGCCCTGCTCTCGCCTGTAAAGGAGATACCGCTGATCAGCTCCCCTGCTACACACTCTGTCAGTGTGAGGCGATGAGAAACGCTTATCAGACTTCCTGTATTTACATGTGACCAGCTGTGATTGGACACAGCGGATCACATGGTTAAAGAGCCTTGTTAGCGGCTCTTCACAGAGATCAGGGTCAGTCCGTGTCCTTGCATCACTGCATGGCTGCAAATCACCACGCTGCACATCCCCATGAGCGCACAGGAGTGGACATTCAGGTACGTCGTAATATGACGTCCACCCAGGATGAGGGCCGCACCATCCCTCCGTCATTTGATGGTCGGCGGGCGACAAGTGTTTAATAAAGTTTTCCTTAGGATTTAGTTGGGCCTTGCTAGTTCATTTCTTTTTTTTAAAAAGATCTTTGATCTCTTATATGTTGCTCAGATAGATCTCCACCTCTCAAAGGTTGCATACTCCTGCTCCAGGGTATACAAAGGATATTGGAGAAACTGTCCACATTTTGACATGCCTCTCCAATTCTTTAAAATGACCCTCTCAATATGTAAATAAAGGTCTGACTTAACTCTTTAGCCACTTGAAGTATCTTCAACTTTTGCATTAGGGCCCACAATCTTCACCCTACGCCTCTGTCCCCAAGTGTACACATCGGTGTCTTTGACACAAGAAAGGACCAAGTCTGGGATCCTTTATCACAACTGAAGTAAAACTGCCTCTCTGCTTCTATTACATTTCTATTTAAAGCACATACCGTATAACCAGCCACTGCTTTTTTCTTATTCATTCTTCCTTTTACAAAAAAAAACGGAAATAGTAACTGATAAAGCTGATTCTATTGAGAATCTAGTTAATATTTCATCTGGCTTAACCTTTTCTCCGGGAAAAACAAAGTGCAAAGGTTAATGTATGGTATAGAACAGAATGTTTGACTAGCTAATGCTGTTTCTGGTTAGATGTCAAACTTTGCAGGTGATATTTTACGTCTTGGTAATATCTTGTATTATACTACAATTGCTGTAAATGTAAGTACTGAAGACACTGAAATATAATACCTCTGTAAATGCTTCATTGAATATCATGGGTGAAACATGGACGTTTTTGAGATGCGGTAACCAATGAAAGGAAAGGGAAGGAAGACTCCTATCTGTGTGCTAGCCCTCTGTGTGTCTGCGAGGACATTGTGACCAAACTAGGAGAGAACATTAAGACAAATGTTCACAAAACGTGATTTTCACTTGGAGACTAGTCTTCTACGCTGACGCCATTCCAATAACTCACGTACACAATAAATAATAATTTGCAATTGTGATTTATTATTTATACTTATATGTGAGCTACATATATTATAGCTGTAATGGTAGCTATTAACAGTTTTTTTAATTAAAAAATGTAATAAAAAAATAATGGTAATATAAATAATGATGCCATTCAACATTCAGAAACAGAAGAGTTTTCATTTAGGAACAGATACTGTATAAATGTATCATCTTTAATGAGTAGACTATATGTATCACTTGATAACATGTAATCAATATTTATTAGGAGACCCTTAGAGGCCCTAAGGCCCCATACACACTTAGATTTTCTTCAGAATTTTGTCTTCAGATTTACCCAAACCATATAATATGAGGTCAAACCTTAAGAGTTTTAACTTGTATGCAATCAGGCAGACCCTTGCACTACATGGTTCTGGTAAATCTGAAGACAAAAATCTGCAGAAAATCTAATAGTGCGTATGGGGTCTAAGGGGTTGATTTACTAACTGCAAATAGACTGTGCAGTTGCACTCTTCAAGAGCAGTTGCTCCAGAGCATAGTAAATGAGCAGAAGTTCTGCTAACTTCTATCATCCAATCATGCGCAAGCAAAAATGCTGTTTTTTATCTTCCTTGCACATAATTGGGTATTCTTTGCAAAGTGAAGCTTTATCTCATTTACTAAGTTCTGGAGCATCTGCACTAGCAGAGTGCTACTGCGCTTTGAAAAGTGCACGGCCTATTTGCCTTTAGTAAATCAACCCCTGTGTCTCTTTCTTTAAATTATAACAAATAATGTTGCAAAAGTGACTAGCTACTGTATTTACCAGTGACTGTTTTATTTTATTACTTAAGCACCATTTAGATGAAAACATAACAGGGTTCATTTACTAAAACTAGAGAGTGCAACATCTGATGTACATGATAGCCAATCAGCTTCTAACTTCAACGTGTTCAATTAAGCTTTAGCAATAAAACCTGGAAGCTGATTGGTTTCTATGCAGAGCTGCACCAGATTTTGTACACTCCAGTTTTAGTAAATCAACCCCAATGTCTCACGCATTTTAGGGCATGTAGCAGAAAATAAAGCCTGTCCCCACACAAGGGCAACAAGCTAGACAACATGGTGGATTTGCTAAAGGCAAATAGATTGTGCACTTTGCAAATGCCGTTGCACTAATTTTCCTTAGTAAATGTAGTAAAACGTCACTTTGTAAAAAATACCCAATGAGATGCAAGGAAAATAAAAAAACACAGCATTTTTACTTGCACATGATTGGATGATAGAAATCAGCAGAACTTTACAACGTTTACCAAGCTCTGGGGAAAATGAGTGCAACTATTTGCCTTTAATAATTCCATCCCAATATATTATACATGTTGTACTATGTACTGCGCACAGTGACACATTTGACCCTCCCCCCCCCCCCCCACACACACACACACACACACACACCAAACAAGCAAAGACTTACCATCGTATGTGGCAAACTGGTCTGACATTTACACTCTACTGTCTGTCTGTCCTGCTGTTAACTGCAATTCTGCTTGACCCACCAAGATGGGGAAATATCAGTATGATGGAAAGTATAACATAAATATGGGTGAATTCAATTACCGGTGCAGTAAGCTAAGTGCAAAATGCGGTAACCTACAGCAACTAATTAGAAATTACAGATTAGTACAAGATTGACTCCACTTAGACATTGCACATTGCTGCTTGCACTATTTCATTATATAAGCCCAATACTCTCCTGTACAACATTATTTCACTTTGTAATTTACAGAGGGTGTTGACATTTAGTCAGGAGCGTGCCATTACTATAGGCTGTCAGAAAGCAAGACGAAGCTTGCAGCTTTTACTTCTATTACCAAGGCAAGAGGAGATCATTAGAGATGTGTGATATATTTCATTTGTAGTGTGTTGGCAACCTCTTGAGTGGCACATAACCTATTTGTCTTCTATAAGTGGGGCAGGCATTGAGGTTCTGGCGTATTTAGAAGTGGCCTAGTCATTTGTTGGTGCATTAGTGAGATATATGTTGAACCTCTCTAGATTATGTGGGACTTCAAATACAGTACAATTTTTATTGAGATTATACAACATACCATAGGAAAAAAGTGAATGCAAGTGAATTAGGGACACCTACTAGCAAGTGTATGTAGGCATAAGACATGCCCCCTGCCACGCCCCCTTAAAGGAGAATTTACCAACAAAAAAAATGTTAATAAAAGCCACAAGTGCTTTTTTTACCACTACTATTTCTTTATATTGGCTTTTAAAATTTACAAATGCAGCAATTTCAAAATTGGATAAAAGGTTTAGCACTGGGAAACACTATCTGAAAGATAAAAAGTGCATTTTATATACAACTATATAGATCAGAACAAAAGGAGGAACAAATGAAGAGGAAAGAGGGACAGAGGGACTTTGCTTCAAATCAGGGACAGTCCCTAGAAATCAGGGACAATGGGGAGCTATGCATACTGGATTAACAAATAAGACAGAAGGTCACTAACTGTTAAAGCAACTGTTTTTAGTTAAGTATTGGAGTTGTACAGTTGAGGGTTAGGAAGAAGGGATACTGATCCTAAAATTTGTAGGGTGGTGGTTCTCACGGATCCATAGGGTGAAGCTGAAAGAACAGGGGAGGAACCTAAAGGATGACTGGGAATATTTACCAGAAAAATAGAAAGAGATGCAGATATGCCCCTTATAGTGTAGTGTGTATATATATATATACATATTTATATATAAAATTATTATCTACAAAAAAGTTGTGTTTAGGTAGACATAAGGAGCTTAGTTACTTACATTCGGTGAGGTTGCGGTAACCCTTCTGGGTAAGACATGCAGGCACAAGTTGAGAATACCCCTGTTGTCTCCATGCAGAGTGGAGTTAGTAGTTGTTGATGCCTTGGGGGTCCTAGTTCTAGGTCCTCGAAAGGGCCTGGTAATACACTTGTTGTTTTAGAGAAAGTCAAAAAGCCCATTAGTGAGATGCCAGTTAGAATGTGTATTAAAATGATGGTGTGTCTAGAGATGGATCGGAGTCATGATATTTGACAAATGTCAAGTTATTTTATTTCAGCAAAATGTCATATAAGAGAACCACCACCACTTGTATCACATCCTATCATCATAATCCAAAAAAGAAGAGAACACTACGGACTTTACTGGTACACATGAGATGACACTTACAAGTTTTGAAATGTATTACATTTTAATTCTTCTTTTAAAATTGTATTAAAAGAAAGATGTTTAAGCAGGGTTCAACATTAATCTCTCACAATTTTCAATGAAGCTATTGCAGTATATGCACAGATCACATTTATTATATTGTTTTTAGATCCTTGTAGATCTAATAACAATATAAGTTATGTGATATATTGCGCATATATTGTGCATATATTGTAATTGCTTGATTGAAAATTGTGAGAGATTAATGTTGAACCCTGCTTAACCACTTTCAGACCGGACCAATTTGCTGGTCAAAGACCAGACCACTTTTTGCGATTCGGCACTGCATCGCTTTAACTGACAATTGCGCGGTCGTGCCACGTGGCTCCCAAACAAAATTGACGTCCTTTTTTTCCCACAAATAGAGCTTTCTTTTGGTGGTATTTGATCACCCCTGCGGTTTTTATTTTTTGCGCTATAAACAAAAATAGAGTGACAATTTTGAAAAAAACGCATTATTTTTTACTTTTTGTTATAATAAATATCCCCCAAAAATATATAAAAAAACATTTTTTTCCCTCAGTTTAGGCCAATACGTATTCTTCTACATATTTTTGGTAAAAAAAATCGCAATAAGCGATTATTGATTGGTTTGCGCGCTCCCGATGGCAGGGCGGCATTGATTATTGGACGTACCTGTACACCAATATACCTGCCCGTGCCATTCTGTCGACGTACATCGTCGTGCGCTGGCTTCACTGCCATGTGTTCTGTGTATGCCACTTTTTTCATTACTTGTGTAAACTATTACAGTAAATTTAGAAATAGCTGCTCACTTTTGGAGTCTCTCTCTCTAATTGACATTCCATATAAAGCAGAGAAGGGAAAGGGGATGTGCCCCTTCTGTATTCATTCAGCCATTTATTTGTTATTAATTAAGCAGAACATCAGGGGGACGTAAAACTGTATCTGTACGGCAGAGGGGCAAAGCAACTTTTGCTAGGCTGTTGGTTAGTGAATTCATGGCACCCCTGCGCAAGGTAGACATGTGCACATTGAATCTCACCCTGCACCCGGTGACATCATCTCCGATCGCACGTGTTCCCTGATGTTCTCATAGGCTGCGAATGCTGTAATCCACTGGCCCGAGCTGTCACTGCACTTCAGAGACACAGATGTTTAGGAGAAAACCAACCTCGGGTTTTGCTGTAGGATTACTATCATGCCTGTGTTTATGCTCCCCTTGTGAGCAGTTTTACTTTTGACTTATCATTAAATGGTTTACCAATACTGCACTTAGAGGCGCTGTGTTTCTTTTCCTTTGTTGCATTGCAGAGACTGCTTCTAGCTCTTCACACCGGCTGCCCTTAGTGCTGGAACATGGATTCCTCTCCCTCTTCATCTTAGAGACTGTTGCTATTTACTTTTTCCCTCCTATTGAGAGACTCTTTTAATCACATTGATCTGTGTACACCTCCAGGGTCTCTCCTCAAACCAGCGCTGAGTTTATTTTTTTGTATGAATGAACACAGTGAGTGATCTTTACCAATTACTCACTGTGCTCATTCAGAAAAGGAAGCAGCCGGTAAATGACACGGGTCCGGTCAGCAGGGGGAATCTATGCCACACAGGGGTGATTAGGATGTGCCCAGGCATATGACACAACAAGATTTTTCAACTGCTGTAACTCTTGAACTAAGAGCAGTTAGGGCTTTCAGCCCACCAGAGTGGTAGATATTAAGATTTTTTTTTTACATTCCTTAGACGTTTTTTTAAAATACAACATTTTAGCAACAAGTTAAAAAACCCATTAGCTGCGGGCTATAGGCTGACAGCTCACACGGCCATGGGTGTCCGCAGGTAGGGGCAAGGGGGGGGTCAAGTGCCCCCCCCCCTGGAATTGGGGATCAGATGTTAAATTTAACACAGTTGTGTCGCTATCAGGGCTTCCTGCCCGCTCCGTTCCTTCCATATTGGCCATAACTGAGGGCCAATCAAAGGAGACTAGGTAGAGAAGAGCATCATGGGACATGTAGTCCCAAAGATTGTCAGCCCCATTTTCCACAGGGAGGAGGCTACAGCTCGATCAAGAGAGAGATTGAGAGACTGCAGCCTGGAAAAAAGCTGAGGGAGAGAGTGCTACAGAACAAAGAATGAGGAGTGTGCCAGGCGGAAGCCAGAGAGACCAGGGTACAGACATGCTCCACTACTGACCAGAGTCACCCCGGGGGACCCAGAGTGGTCGATCGTCCAGCCGGAGGGACCACTGCTGTAGTTTCACTGGGTCTGGTAAAAGGGCCTGTTGGTCATTATCTATTACTTATCTTAGGAACTGTACTACGTCTGCAGTCTCTGACCATGATAATGTGATAATGACATTGTCGAAAAAGGGTGGTGCATGGGTGACCTTAAAATGATACCCTCCCCCCCCCCCCCAAAAAAAAAGTTCTGTGGACGCCCATGCCCACAGCTATTTGCAAGATACCTGCAGATAATTGGGCCTGGATGCAGACTGTGTGATTAAAATAATAGATTAAAATTAGAGTTTAGAGTTCTTCTTTAAAGCCTGTACACACCTGCCAATGTGGAACATGATAGATTTCCTCCTCATTAATAAACAGAAGAGAGTTTGACAATTCAGAAGATAAATGAGAAACAAAGTGACAAAAAAAGAAGAATGTGGGGAATGATTTACTGCTGTTTCTGTTCTTCTCACAGTACAAAGAAAACAAGTAGCTGAATCATGCTTCATAAATTATATGGCAATATCATAAAGGGCGATATTTTCAAATTGAGTTTCATATAATATTGCCATAAGCGTACACAAGAGTTTTATAGATTGGCTTATTTGGAAGCCATATGCTATCTTTTTTACTTGCCTTCAAAAATTAAAAGTGTTAATGAATAGATAACCATCTGCTTGTTGTCTTATTGAACTGGATGTCATGCTCTGTTCATTGCATTGTAAATGTTTAGGGTTGTGTAGAGAAGTTTCTAGTCCTAGAAGTTTAAAGTGATACTAAACAGAGAAGTGGTAATTGCCATAATTCATTCACATAAATGACTGTATTTATTGGCGTATAACACGCACCTTTTCACCCCAAAAATCAGGTGTAAATAGTGTGTGCGTGTTATACACCGATACTGCAATTTGGACTGCCTAGGAGGGTAACGGGGAGGGGGCGGGACGAGCGCCGTCAGATTACATACAGCGAGAATCTCCTGTTAGTGCTTAGTAATTGGTCCAACATGTTCACATGGGGGTGGGAAAAAAAATCACCATGTAAGCTCCAACTCAGATCAAGCTTGTAATGAACATCGGGGGTTATTTACTAAAGGCAAATCCATGTTGCACTACAAGTGCACTCCTAAACTTTAGGAGCTGTTAATGTAGCCTAGGTATTTCATAGGCCACAATGTCATTTTGCATCCATTCTTTTATCTCCCTGGATATGAGTGACAGGTGCTGTGGTTAGCAATGTTCCCATTTAAAGCAAAGTGCTTGTATTAAAGCAGTAATATTTTGAGTGATATCAACAAAATGTAATAGATGGCAGCAAAAGATGGTGTATAACATAAAGTGTATGTCAAGGCAAAAAAAATATGCAATATGCAATACACCTCTGCAGTATATTCCCCATGTTTTATCCCGGTAAAGACCCTGCAAGCACAATTTGGCTGCAATAGACTTTTTTAAACATTCGGTAAACTAAGTGGATCCTCCTTATCATGCTTGCATTGCTTCCCGAATAACATTAGCAAAGCACCGATGGAGTTTACGTGTTTCTTAGAGATGTTCGTAAATGTCTGTACTTTAGCATCTGATGATTCTTGAAAAACTAAAATGTAGTGCCTTCTTTGTCTGTTCATGTAAGATAAATGTGGTTTGCTTTACATGGATGTTGTACACACAGAATCAGGATATATTGCTTGGATCAGTGATATAGTCGAGAATGTATTATCTCTGTGTCCATTGAATCCATATATTTCCATATATTTGCCAGTGAAGTACATGGTGTCTGACAGCTTCTTCCACTGTGTTGGTTTGTTTTTATTACAGGCTTGCTTGTTTCGGCTCTTTTCAGGAAATATAAATGTGGTCACGCAGTCCATGTCTCTTAGGATATTTACATTGCCGTGTCTGCATATAATGTTGCTAAATTTCATATATATATATATATATATATATATATATATATATAGTAAAACCTTGGGTTTTAGGTGCTACAAGCGGTACAATTATTTTGCATGAAAATTTATCGTTTATCGTTGCTAAATTTCATATATATATATATATATATATGTATATATATATATATATATATATATATATATATATATATGTATATATATATATATATATATATATATGTATATATATATATATATATATATATATATAGTAAAACCTTGGGTTTTAGGTGCTACAAGCGGTACAATTATTTTGCATGAAAATTTATCGTTTTATATTGCAGTCCTGTAATTCTTAGCGATAACTCACTTAAATCTGTCCAAACCAGAGTCTAGCAGACATCCCCGGTATGATAAAGTTTGAAAAATGAAATCATAAATTATAATATAATAAATAATTATAAATAATTGTACCAAATAATAATATAACAATAATAAAAATTATTCAATAATGTAATCAAATCAAAAACACTGATGACAGATCTCCCCACAAATCACTATCGCTCAATTCTGCAAGTGATTACAATTTATCATCGCTGTTTTCTAGCTGGTCTAAAATCATTTTTGATGTAAAGGGACAATTTTGGTTGCTATGGACAATCTCCAGTTTCCAGGCATAAGGCTGGGTTCACACTCCAGCGGTTTATGAGAACGGATGTGATTTGCACCGCACTGCAGTGCAAATCACATCTGATCTCTGTGCGATGCGAGTTCAGCCATACAGATAGTATGGCTTAATTTGCATCGCAAATGGCCCAAACTCGCACAGGACCCTTTTTTTGGTCCGCAGCAGAATTGGATTGCATGGGTGTTCACACCATGCGATCCGATTCCTGTCCGAGTTTGCAGATCGCACTGCGATATGCGAACTGATCTGGGGGTGTCATTAACGTTTCACTGACACTCCCAGCAGTTCGCATAGGGCAGTGTGAACTGCTGCCGGGAGGTATGCGATGCGGGAACCCGCCGCGGATTTGCGGCGTTCCTGCATCGCTGCAATGTGAACCTAGCCTAAAGAACAGTTTTTATTATATAAAACTGCATGCAGGACACTGGGCAGACCACTAGGGACAAAGGGGATGTGAAATAATTACATACCGCAATGTAATCTGTAAGATTACATTATACGGTATGTATAGTGAGTGTTTCACTTTTTGAATTTGACACCGATCTCCGTCCCCGTGCGTCACAACGCTCGCAGGGAACGGAGCTCGGCTCCGTGATAGATCGAGCGAGACACGGCTCGCTCGTACAGCGGGGGGACATCTCTGGATTCAGGGGACAAGGTAAGTAAGCGTCCTCCTGGATCCAGCGATGCGGTCCCGAGTCTGGCTCGGGGTTACCGCTCTTGGCATAAAAATTTCCCCCCGAGCCAGACTCGGGAATACCATCGGGGGGTTAATCCAAAGCACTTTTATATCAAATTTCTCCATAAGAAATAATGGAAACTCAGATGATTAGTTCCACAACCATTTATTCATAAATCCTTCAGTTTATACTCCAAAATGATTATAGCAATGTGACCAGGTTGTGTAACCATAAAATGTCCATCCACAAATGGCAGCCTTCACAAGAGGATTAGAAGCAAAATCCAGCAGGAGCTACAGAGTATAAAACAGAAGAGAGCACTTCTAATGCCGCGTACACACGATCAAACAAGCGGGTGGAAAAGTCCGGCAAACTCAAGTCCGCCGGACAATCCCCCCATGTGTAGCCTCCGGCATACTTTTTTGACCCAAAAGTACGGTGGACTTAGAATGCCGTGTTGCACTCCAATCTTCCCGCCGGACTCGCATTTCGGCGGACAATCCGGCCGTGTGTATGCCAGTCCGCAGTACTTTTGAAATGAGCAGACTTTTCCCGCCTGGAGAAAAGTCTGCTCATTTCGAGCGGGTCTCCAGGTAGGCGGGGCCCGCGAAGGAGACGCCGCCGGCACCGCCAACTGGTATGCAAAAAAAAATCGGCGTTGAGGTTCCCCCCAAGTCCACAACAGACCCTTGTCCGAGCACGCTACCCGGCCGGCCAGGAAAGGGGGGCGAGCGAGCGCCCCCCCCTCCTGAGCCGTACCAGGCCGCGTGCCCTCAACATGGGGGGTGCCTTGGGGAAGGGAGGGCCGCGCGGCCCCCCCACCCCAAAGCACCTTGTCCCCATGTTGATGAGGACAAGGGCCTCTTCCCGACAACCCTGGCCGTTGGTTGTCGGGGTCTGCGGGCGGGGGGCTTATCGGAATCTGGGAGCCCCCTTTAATAAGGGGGACCCCGGATACCGGCCCCCCACCCTATGTGAATGTACCCCTACCCATTCACCTGTAAAATAAAAGTACAAAAAAAACACAACACACGAGATAAAATACTTTATTGCACAGCTCCGGGGGTCTTCCGTCTTCAGGGGTCTTCTCGCCGGACTCCTCCGCTATCTTCTTGTAGCTCTTTTGCTAGCGGAGGAGTCCGGCTTTCTTCCTCGCCGCCGGCCTCTTCTTCCGACTTTGGGGGTCTTGTCCCTCTCTTCGGTTCTTCTGCCGGGCCACCGCGCCTTCTTCTAGCTCTTTTACAGGCGGTGGCCCGGTCTTCTGTCGCCGCCGCCTTCCGTTCTTCTGTTCTTCTCTTCTTCTTCTTCTTCAGATGTTGCCTCGCCGAGTCCTCTGCTCACAATGACAGGGAACGGGCACGCGGCGACTTATATAGGGACAAGGGGCGGGGTCTTCGGTGGATGTCACATGAGTTCATGTCCGAAGTCGGAAGAAGAGACCGGCGGCGAGGAAGAAAGCCGGACTCCTCCGCTAGCAAAAGAGCTACAAGAAGATAGAGGAGGAGTCCAACGAGAAGACCCCCGAAGACGGAAGACCCCCGGAGCTGTGCAATAAAGTATTTTATCTCGTGTGTTGTGTTTTTTTTGTACTTTTATTTTACAGGTGAATGGGTAGGGGTACATTGTACCCCATACTCATTCACATAGGGTGGGGGGCCGGTATCCGGGGCCCCCTTATTAAAGGGGGCTCCCGGATTCCGATAAGCCCCCCGCCCGCAGACCCCGACAACCAACAGCCAGGGTTGTCGGGAAGAGGCCCTTGTCCTCATCAACATGGGGACAAAGTGCTTTGGGGTGGGGGGCCGCGCGGCCCCCCTTCCCCAAGGCACCCCCCATGTTGGGGGCACGCGGCCTGGTACGGCTCAGGAGGGGGCGCTCGCTCGCCCCCCTTTCTTGGCCGGCCGGATAGCGTGCTCGGACAAGGGTCGGTTGTGGACTTGGGGGGGACCCCCACGCCGATTTTTTTCGGCGTTGGGGTTCCTCTTTAAGTCCATACCAGGCGGCGGGGCCGGCGACGTCTCCTTCGCGGGCCCCGCCTACCTGGAGACGCGCTCGAAATGAGCGGATTTTCCTCCGCGTGTGTGGGCGAGCCCGTTCATTTCAAAAGTAGGGCGGATAGTACGGCGGACTTAGTACGCCGTATTAGTCCGCTGAAAAAGTGCCGTGTGTGGGCAAGTAGCCCATTCGGAAAGTCCGACGGACAGTCTGGCGGGAAGTCCGCCAGACTAAGTACGTCGGACAGACGGCTACGTGTGTACGCGGCTTTAGTGTAGCAATATGGTTACATTTAATGAAGGTACACCATTTAGCAACGCACATGGTTGATGATTAAAAGAGGCACATCTAAGTATGCAGGCATCCGGGGTAAAGCTGTCCACATAAACTGTCCACCTCACCGCCGGCACCGTTGTCAGTCTGTAATCGTGACAGGGAAGACTACACTGCTGTAGAGCGATTTGAAAGCGAGGCTTGAAGCACTTGTGGAAGGAATGACGATGGTGGTGAGGAGGATGGTTTATGTGAACAGCTTTACCCCGTCTGCCTGCATACTTAGATGTGTCTGTTTTAATCATCAACCATATGACTTGCTAAATGTTGCACCTTCATTAAATGTAACCCTATTGCTACTCTTAGAGGTGCCTCTGATCTGTTTTTGATCGCTTGTATATCAAGTCAAAATGTATTTAAAAACTTTGTTTGTCTTGCAAAACGCTCTCAAACCAAGGTTTTCATTTCATATATATATATATATATATATATATATATATATATATATATATATATATATATATATATATATATATATATATAGTCAAATTATATATATATATATATATATATATATATATATATATATATATATATATATATACTACATTACCTAGTATAGGGACACCTGCCTTTACACGCACATGAACTTTAATGGCATCAAAGTCTTCATCTGTAGGGTTCAATATTGAGTTGGCTCACCCTTTGCAGCTATAACAGCTTCAACTCTTCTGGGAAGGCTGTCCACAAGGTTTAGGAGTATTTCTATGGGAATGTTTGATCATTCTTCCAGAAGCACATTTGTTTAGTTAGACTGATGTTGGACATGAAGGCATGGCTTTCAGTTTATGCTCTAATTCATCCCAAATGTGTTCTATTGGGTTGTAGTGGAGGCCAGTCAGGTTCCTCCACCCCAAACTCGCTCATCCATGTCCCTATGGATCTTGCTTTATGCACTTGTGTGCAGTCATGCTGGAACAGGAAAAGGCCATCCCCAAACTGTTCCCACAAACTTTGGAGCATGAAATTGTCCAAAATGTCTTGGTATGCCTTAAGAGTTCCCTTCACTGGAATTAAGGGGCCAAACTCAACCCCTGATAAACAACCTTGCACCATAACCCCCCCTCCACCAAATGATTTGGACCTGTGCACGAAGCAAGATCCATAAAGACATGAATGGGTGAGTTTGGGGTGGATGAACTTGCCTGGCCTGCAAAGAGTCCTGACCTCAACCCAATAGAACACCTTTAGGATGAATTAGAGCTGAGACTGCAAGACAGGCCTTCTCGTCCAACATCAGTGCTTGACCTCACAAATGTGCTTCTGGAGGAATGGTTCAATATTCTCATAGACACACTCCTAAACCTTGTGGATAGCTTTCCCAGAAGAGTTGAAGCTGTTATAGCTATGAAGGGTCGGCCAACTCAATATTGAACCCTACAGACTAAGACAGGGATGCCATTAGAGTTGTAAAGACAGGCATCCCAATACTTTTGGTAATATATATATATATATATATATATATATATATATATATATATATATATATATATATATTATAAAACAAATGTGTTTAAAAATATTTCTTTCCTGCAAATATATCCGTTCTTGAGCCTAATAAATAGGTAACTTATAAATATGTAGTGCTAACCCCTGGAGAGGGGCGCTGGAAAAACCCAGGTCTTCCTTAACTGTTCAGGGGCTGCAAGCCCAGTTACCAGTTCCAGAGCACACCAACAAATTTGGGCTCAGTTTAGGGGCGCTTTTTTGAAGAATTATTGCAGATCTTGAACACAGCAGGTAGAGGGGATGCAGGATAAAGGCAGTCCCCAGGTTACAAACAAGATTTCTGTAGGTTTGTTCTTAAGTTGAATTGGTATGTAAGTAGGAACAGGTACAGGTATAAATCCAGGCAAATTTGTAATTTTTTTGGCTAGCATAAGGAAGGGTTAACACACCTGTAATGTCTGTTTTGCTGCCTGTGCTCCTATTCAGAAGCTTTCACGTCCCTTTCTGTCCCGGGGACAATACGATTTTTAAATTTTTGAGTTGTCATGGAAATGAGAATTGGTGATAAACCTTCGGTGGAGACACCTTTTTCCCATGATAACTCTAATGCCCCGTACACACGGTCAGAAATTCCGATGGAAAAAGTCAGATCGGATTATGTTGTCGGAAAATCCAATCGTGTGTGGGCTCCATCTGACTTTTTCTGTCGGATTTTCCGCGCACAAAGTTTGAGAGCAGGATCTAAAATTTTCCCACAACAAAATCTGATCACATAAATTCCATTGAGTAGACAATTCCGACGGACAAAGTGCCATGCATGCTCAGAATAAACTAAGAGACGAAAGCTATTTGCTACTGGCCCGTTTATAGTCCCGACGTACGTGTTTGACGTCACATCGTTCAGAACGATTAGATTTTTCGACAACTTTGTGCGACCGTGTGTATGCAACACAAGTTTTAGCCAAAATCCGTCTGAAAAAATCTGACGGATTTCGTGGTTGGAATGTTCGACCGTGTGTACAGGGCATTACGGTAGTGGATTTCCCTCCCTATGGGTAGATTTCCACTCACTTCCTGTTTCTCCCTCTGTTCCGTAAGTACAAATCGTTCATAACTTTAATGTTTGTACTGCCTGTACTTCAAAACACACTTAGGTATTCAAAGACAAATTCTGTAGCAAAGTTCTGTTCCAGCAGTGTTTAGTCCTTCAAAACCAAACTTCACTAATGCTAGAATTAGAGAGGACAGCCAGCTGGTCTGAGACTCTATACGAGCAGTCAGCAATCTAAAGCCCCGTACACACGAGCGGACTTTTCAACATCCAAAGTCCGACGGACTTTAGAAAATGGAAAATGCTTCCAATTTTTCCGACGGAACTCCGCCGGACCCAGTTCCTACCGAAAAATTCGCTTGTGTGTATGCTATTCCGATGGACTAAAACCGACGCTAGGGCAGCTATTGGCTACTGGCTATGAACTTCCTTATTCGAGTCCAGTCGTACGTCATCACGTTCGAATCCGTCGGAGTTTGGTGTGATTGTGTGTGGCCAAGTCCGCTCAGTCGAAAAGTCCGTCAGAACTCTGTCGGAACTCCGGCAGAACTCCGGCAGAACTCCTTCGGAAGTCTGTCGGACATAAGTCCTCTCGTGTGTACGGGGCTTTACAGCAACATTTGACCTATATCCTTCAAGGTTCTTGCACACCTGGCAAAAGGCAAAAGGTCCTACTCACAATGTTCAGAGGCAGTTCCTCAACCAGCTCCCTTGCAACATTTTCCACTAAAAGCATTTCCTTTTCTGCCTAGCTTTCTCATTTCAAGTCCAAGTTCCTCCAAGGCTCTCAGCCAAGCACATGCTGAGGCCTAACAGCAACAGTTCTTCTGTAACCCAAGGTCCTTCCTTAGTGAAGACCCCAAAAAAGAGAGCTCTGCTCAGTCCGTTCCAAACATTTATCTTCTCCCCAACCACACAGTCTGACCCTTCCTCCCAGGGATTGGCTGAGGTCAGATAAATTATTCATAACCCAGTGATGCAAGTTCAGATAGAAAATATCACTTTGTTAGTTTAAAGGATTTGGTACCAAGTCTAGGAAGTGAAGGAAAAGAAAGGAAGGAAGGAATTTGTAGGCTAGCATTCCATAGGCATATTATATGTCATGATTATGCAGGTATTGTAAAGCCCATAGTAATGAACATGTACTCGTACACAATTACAGTAAAATCAAGTGTCATGTTTATCAAAGGCGCAAGTTCGCCGAACAGCGAGCATTATGCGGTGTTCGGGGAACACTGCTAATAAACGCTATTGCAAAAACGTGGTCCCTATCCGAGGTATGGATATCTGTAAGCATAGAGGCCCTAGGCTGGGCTTAGCCGATCCCTTTTATTGCTTGCTATTTGGTAAGCACAATCTACTTCTGGGTGATCGGCACACTTTTGGAGTTCATGCATGTGCACCACGGTGTTTACAATTTAGAGACTTATGATTTTTTTTTTAATTTCTATTTACTTGTGATCACGTTTTTTGGCCTTGATTGGTCTGACACAATATATGGACTATTTGTAATTTAATTTTGTTATTTTTTTTATCATTTTTTATTTTGTGTAGCACAGTTTTTTTTGATTGTATAAGTGTCCATCTTGAATGTTGGCATCTGAAGCCTGCTGGGGGGGTCTCTTCCAGGATAAGGTGCTGCTGGCTACCCAGCTAGCACATCTCAATCTCACGTATGTGCAGTGGGAACTTATGACACAATGAAGCCTAGCATTACATAATTTCCGGTTTAGAAATAACACAATGCTAGCAGAGGAGGGTACCCATTGACTCCTGGGATTGATTACACTGGTATCCCAATAGCCAATGCAAAAAAGGATATTACTTACCTCGCTGCGGCGAGGATGGACAGAATTGGAGATTTTTTAACAACGGGTTTAGTAACACTTTAACTTAGCAAAATAAATCAGGCTTTCATACTTGAATACCTTGTAGGTCATTTTTCATCCAGAACGAAATGAAAACGATGCTTCCTGTGCTTTGTAACAGCTCATAGGTCACCAGCATATCTTAATGGACAAAGAAAGCTACACTTGCCAATATCAAAACAGCCATGTAATTAGAAGCAATGGTGTTCCATTGATATGGATGTATACAAGCACAAATCGCCTTAGAATATCAGATGGACGTTATTAAACTTATTGCTATCACTGACTTCAAGGTTTCATTGTTTTCATGCCGAATGGTAAGTTCATATTATGGCAATATCTCACCTGCTGAGTTTAATCACGGTTCATTTTAGCACAGAGCACAGATCTCTGATATCCTTCTGTGATGTAGATAGAGAGAAGCAGGATGAAGGTGTGCGCTGAAACCGCAAAGCCTGCCCGCAGCATTGTGTTCCAGCCTTAGATGAATGTGCTAAAGCATACATTATGTTTCTATTACCTGCTTAGACATTTTTTCATCTGCTTCAATATCCTGCCTCGATAATACTTTTACAACTTTTTTTTAGGAACCAAGAAATATTATGTGGGCAGAAAGCATTCTAATACAGAACACCTTCTCAGACGCACTGATTACAATTAGCCGCAGGCTTTTTTTTCTTTATTATACCTCCTAGCAGTGGCAAATGTAAAGGGAGCTTGTTGGTGTATTACTTAAAGCAACCCTGTTATATAAGTATAGTTATACAATATAAGTCAACTTAACCACTAGCTTACTGGGCACTTAAACCCCCCTCCCCCTCTCCTGTCCAGACCAATTTTCTGTTTTCAGCACTGATGCACTTTGAATGACAATTGCGCAGTCATGCTACACTGTACCCAAATGAATTTTTATCATTTTTTTCCCTCAAATAGAGCTTTCTTTGTTGCTATTTGATCACCTCTGCGGTTTTTCGTTTTGGTAAAAAAATTTAAAAAGACCGAACTTAAAAAAAAATATATATTTTTTGTTTATATTTTGTTATAATATTTTGCAAACAGGTACATTTTCTCCTTCATTGTTGTATACTGATGACGCGGCACTGATGGGCACCGATAGGTTGCAGTGATGGGCACTGATGGTTGGCAGTGATGGGCACTGATGGGTGGCAATAATGGGCACTGATTGGTTACACTGATAGGCAGCACTGCTAAGTGGCACTGATTGGCACTACTAGTGGGCATTGATAGGTGGCACTTGTGGGCATTGATAGGTGGCACTTATGGGCATTCATAGGTGGCACTGGTTGGCACTGGCAGGTGGCAATGGCAGGTGGCATGGACAGGGGGTACTGATGGGCACAGATGAGGCACAATTCCATCTTCCTCTTCGGGACCGATGTTCCTTGCAGATAAGCCGGTGATCGGCTTTTTTTTCTCCCCCCACTGTCTTCTTTAAACAAAGAGAACTGTAAGAAGTTTCCTTGCTGGAGGGTCCAGTATATAAAATAAGTTGTTGTAAAGGCAGAAGGTTTTTTATCCTTAGACCCCTTTCACACTGGGGCGCTTTGCAGGCGCTACAGTGCTAAAAATAGTGGCTACAAAGAGCCCTGAGCCACTTCTGTGTCTCCAGTGTGAAAGCCCCGAGGGCTTTCACACTGGAGCGGTGCGCTGGCAGGACGCTAGAAAAAGTCCTGCTAGCAGCATCTTTGGCGCGGTGTATACACTGCTCCTTCACTGCTCCTGCCCATTGAAATCTATACCGCCGGCATAGTGCTGCTGCAGCAGCGCTTTGCGATGGTTTTAACCCTTTCTCGTCCACTAGCGGGGGGTAATAGCACCCTGATAGCAGCCGAATAGCGCGGCAAAATTGGCGGTAAAGCACCACTAAAAATAGCGGCGTTTTACCGACAGCACACCCACCGCCCCAGTGTGAAAGGGGCCTAATGCATTCCATGTATTAAGATAAAAAAACCTTCCATGTGCAGCAGCCACTTCAGCCCCCATAATACTTACCTGAGCCCCATCTCGATCCAGTGATGTGCATGCATGCGTCTGCCATCCAGGACTCTCGCTCCTGATTGGCTGAGACATAGAGGCATCATTGGCTCCCACTACTGTCAATAAAATTCAGTTAGCCAATGAGGAGAGAGATGGGGTGGGGCCAAATCACGGCAAGGTGTCTGAATGGACACGGAGAGCTGAGGTTAAGCTTGGGTGCCCCCATAGCAAGCTGCTGGCTGTGGGGGCACTCAACAGGAGGGAGGGGTCAAGAGCACAGAAGAGGGACTCAAGAAAAGGAGGATCAGGGTTGCTCTGTGCAAAACCCAGCACAAAGCAGGTATGTTTGTTATTTTTAAAGAAAAAGAAACAAGACTTTAGTATCACTTTAGAGCGGAAGTAAACTTGTATTTTGATCAAATGGCTGACAGGCAGGGTATTTATGCATAGCTCAGCGAACATTTACGGCCTTGATCGGCCCACGATCCATACCGTGGTCATGCGACTCCCGTGCGCATGCATGGAAGTGGCGTCATCCTGACCTGGCCTATCAAGCGGCCGAAGGCACAGGACCCGGAATGAAGACCGGGCAAAGATGGAAGCGTCGGGGGCCCAACAGCTCGGTCCCAGCGCTGTGCTGGAGGACACCATATGACAGGTAAGTCTGCCATAATGTACTAATATGCTGTGCATACTAGTACATTATGGCATAACCCACCTGGGGGGCCCTAATTTATTTTTTTATATATAGTGGACTTTCTGCTTTTAACTGCAATTTTCACTTTTTTAAAAGCATTGTTTTTAAAGCAGTCCCTTTAGCAAATTTCTACCTAAAGGTAAGCCTATAATAAGCCTTACCTGTAGATAAAATGAATATCTCCTAAACCTGTACGGTTTAGGAGATTTTCACCTAGCATGCAGCTGCTGATGTCAGCGGCGCATCCGCTCTGAAGGTTCGGTGGATGCTGCCGGAAAATCAGAGCTCTTTGCCGGAAAGAAGACTCCCGCGCATGTGACGTCATTGCAGCTCCGGCCACTCACATTGCCGGAGTTGTGACCCCGGAACAATCGCTGAGGCAAAATGTCAGCTCCTTTAGCGGTGACTGGGAGGCGGCGCGGGGGCTTCATTTTAAGGTAAGTATTTCATAATGAGCTAGTATGCGCTGCATACTAGCTCATTATGCCTTTGCCTTATATGTTATTTTTTTTTGTTTGTTTTTTCCTTCTGGGCGTACAACCGCTTTAAGTTATGCTATGTGAGTGGGGGCATGTAATAAAAAGTAGATGTTATCGCAATTTGGATGCAAAAGTGGAAATACACTTTAAGTTAATCATTATCAACAATATTACCAATATATACTATGAATACATTTGGAATAAATGCATGGCTTTACAGAAGGGTAGGTGTTTGCATTTGTTCCACTTTATTACAAATCACATCAGAAACGTACAAGCTGTCAGTAGTGAGGAATGGCGCTGCCATGCATCTGGTAGATATCTGGGCACAGATGTAGTTTGTTGGGTTCCATAGACTGGGGGGCTGAGGAGCCGAATGAGGAATTTCCTACTAATGCATTTTCAATGTCTTTTAAAGCACAATCACATTTTTTTTTAATGGAGCGAAATTGTGATGCTGATTATTTTTCTTCATCGCCCGTTTTCCGAGTGGTTATGTAATAAAGGAGTCATGTGACCAGGGCTTAATTATGCAGAACAATTCCTATCTTGCAGGCACGCATTTTATTAGAAAACGTATTTGCTAAATACAAGTTTTACTTTTAAAAAGGTATTGAATCTCTTAAAGGAAGTCAATTACTTTGCATTATTTTCCCTTGCTGTTGGAGAATGTCCCAATAATGAATGTTTCAGTTCTTTTATATTAGTTGATTGCTCACGTTTTATTCCGATAGTTGCTTATAATTAAAGTTGTGCGCTGCATCCTAAATATAGCGCATTCTTTGTCTGCAAAGCCAAGGGAGCTGCAGATAAGTTTCTCTTCCCAGAATAACCCAATCATCACTTTGTTACTCCTATAATAATCTCCCTTTAGGGAATTCTCCTTCTCTGAAAGGACTGCACTTGTTTTCAAACTGTGTAACATGGCAACCTTGTGTTAAAAATAATACTGCTCCGCTTAATTAATTGGTGACATGCAGTTTTCACATGTTTAGACCCGGCTCATTTTGTAAAAGAAAAACCGCGTCTTGCCCTTGACACCTCCGTGCTACATTTTCTTCATGGGATACTTTGGTTTTGGGAAGATTTATGTATGTGCTGAGCACATTCAAAGGCTTTAGTAGACAGAACTCCATATGAAAAAAGTACAAATTAATTTATTAACCACTTGACCCCCGGAAGATATACCCCTCTTCATGACCATTTTTTCCGATACGGCACTGCATTAATTTAAATGACAATTGCACGCTGTACAAAAATAAAATTTACAGGCATACCCCACTTTTAAGTACACAATGGGGTTTATTTACTAAAGCTGGAAAGTGCAAAATCAGGCTCACTTCTGCATAGAAACCAATGAGCTTCTAACCTCAGATTGTTCAATTAATCTTTGGTAATAAAACCTGGAAGCTCATTGGTTTCTATGCAGAAGTGAGCCTGATTTTGCACTTTACAGCTTTAGTAAATTTTGCACTTTCCAGCGTTAGTAAATAAACCCCAAGTGGTGTATGCCTCTATGTCATTTTTTTCTCACAAATAAAGCCTTCTTTTGGTGCGGTTTTTATTTTTTGTCCTATAAACAAACAGGCGTTTTAATAAAAACAAAACAAAGGAGGTTGATATACTTAACGGCTTCCTGACCGCCTCACGCCGATATACGTCGGCAGAAGGGCACGTACAGGTAAAATCATGTACCTGTACGTTGCCCTTTAAGAGGCGGCGGGGGGGCGCGCGCGCATGCCACTGGTGGTCATAGGTATCCCCGCAGCGATCGAGTCCGTGGAACCCGCGATCGGACTCACGGAGCTTCCTGCGGACGCGTGCGCATGCACGTCCGCAGGAAGCTCTGTGAGTCCCACGGACTCGATCACCGCGGGGATACCCATGATCACCTCACGGAGAGGAAGAACAGGGAGAGGCCGATGTAAACAGCATCTCCCCATTCTGCCTAGCAACAAGTGACACTGATCTCTGTTTCCTGTGATTGGAGCAGAGATCAGTGATCTGTAAAACATAGCCACGCCCCCCACAGTTAGCAACACACCCCTAGGACACACTTAACCCCTACACTGTCACCTAGTGGTTAACCCCTTCACTGCCAGTGTCATTTACACAGGAATCAGTCCACCATAATGTCGCAGTCACGATAAAAATCGCTGATCGCCGCAATTTAAAAAAATAAAATATTAATAAAAATGGCATAAAACTATCCCCTATTTTGTAAACACTATAACTTTTACGCAAACCACTCAAAAATCGCTTATTGAGATTTGTTTCCCCCTACTGCCCGGGCTTCCCCCTTTCCCGTTGCCCCCCCCCCCCAGCCCACTGTGCTGCTGGCTTCCCTCCTCACCTCTTCCTCTGGAGAATATTTCAGGATTGACAGCTGGGGAATGGGCTAGTAAATATGTAATTTAACAACCCCTTCCTTTTCTAAATGAACACAGTATATACACTCACTCACTGTGTCCATTCATAACGGAAGCATAGAAAAACTGTATTTACTATGCTTCAGTTTGTGAATGAACAGGAAGCTGCTCAGCACAGAGCACTTCCCATTCATTAACTGTCCAGTGCATCTGAGGCTGTAGAGAAAGACATGTGTGTTTGAGCTTTGGGGTGCGCACCCTAATACAATAGGTTGTGCACACCTATGCCCCCCCCCCCCTCCACACTTACATAAACTCACTGAAAAACAATTATTTGTTAAGTTTATATAGTTTAGTAATTGTAATAAATATAGTAGGGAGTCATAAAATACAATAAAACTTTTATAGTAGACAAAACTAGCAGAAGCCTTACCTGCCCTGAGGTAGGCCTTAGATTATGCTATTTTGATATCGAAATCAAATATTGCTCGATTCCCCCATCAACAGAGTCAGTCACTGTGTTCTGCCGGGAGGTAGCCTTCCCTGCTGGCAGAGCTCGATTATAGTCGATCGATACATCAGCTTGTCCAGGGTGCCCATACATGGATCAAAATTCGTCCGGCCCTTGCTGAACTGGCCGAATTTCAATCCATGCATGGCTGCTTTTCCATTTTCTCATCTGCATTATCCACAGTCTTATCGGTATTGTGTATATTACTAAGTAGGTTACATAGTTACATAGTAGGTGAAGTTTAAAAAAGACACAAGTCCATCAAATCCAACCTATGTGTGTGATTATATGTCAGTATTACATTGTATATCCCTGTATGTTGCGATCGTTCAGGTGCTTATCTAATATTTTCTTGAAACTATCAATGCTCCCTGCTGAAACCACCGTCTGTGGAAGGGAATTCCACATCCTTGCCACACTTACAGTAAAGAACCCTCTACGTAGTTTAACGTTAAACCTCTTTTCTTCTCATTTTAATGAGTGGCTATGAGTCTTGTTAAACTCCCTTTAGTGGAAACGTTTTATCCCTATTGTAGGGTCACTAGTATGGTATTTATGAATTGAAATCATATCCCCTCTCAAGTGTCTCTTCTCCAGAGAGAATAAGTTCAATGCTCATAAACAAGTGTAGTGAGGCTGATGTTTATCACCTCGTTAAGGACTTGTGTCTCTCCTCTGAGGTGTGAGCAGAGATGAATAGATAAGGTATGTATTTTACATATGGATTTATCTGGAAAAAATATACAAAGTCTACTATATGTAAGTTCTCAGTTGTACCTTTTTAAATTGTATATGTAAAATGGAATATATAATTGATCATTTTGTATTTTGCAGGAAGTACATGTCATACCACCACCTTCCCTGCGCTAGTACGAACCCCGAGTCTCATGATGCAGCCATCCCTGGATATCAAACCATTTGTATCATTTCCAATGGATAACAGTCCTAGTGTTGGCCTTTTCCCAAACTTTAACACAGTAAGTAGCATCAATATTTTCCACTGTATGTTAATTTTATGAATTTGATATAAGAGCAACAATGTGAAGGACAATTATGATGATTTTCTCATGACTTCTACAAATTTTACATTTAAAGTTTGCTTTTCCATGTTTAAGTTACTATATTAAATATAAAGTAAAATTGAGGTGAAGCTCTACTGATTTTCAACCTCCAATTATGTGCAGGCTAACAAAAATTTAAAAATTTTCCTTGTGATTGGGTATTCTTGGAAAAGTAGAATTTTACCACATTTACTAAACTATCTTGCAGTGTGCAACTTCCTTTGCAAAGTGAATTTGCCTTTAGTACATCAACACCTTATGCTGCGTACACATGATCGGAATTCTCATCGGAAGAAGCTCTGATGGTTTTCCTGTCAGAATTCCGCTCAAGCTGTCTTGCCCACACACGGTCACACCAAATTCAGTTTAGAATGCAGTGACGTACAACACGTACGACGTGACTAGAAAAAGGAGGTTCAATAGCCAGTAGCCAATAGCTTCTGTCTCGTAGTTGAATCTGAGCATGCATGATTTTTTGGAGTGTCGGAATTGCATACACACGAACGGAATTACCGATAGAAAGTTTTTCCGTCTGAAAATTGAGAACATGCTATCAATTTTTGGCTGTTGGAAATTCGGACAGCTAAATTCCGATGGAGCATACGCACGGTCGCATTTTCCGATGAAAAGCTCTCATCGGTCTTTTTCAGGCCGGAATTCTGACCGCGTTAGACTTCCATTATAAAAAAGAATATCAATATGCCAAAATCACGAGTTCCTGGAGTAGGTAAAGGATAGCGAGTGCTTCAGCAACAGCCAGCTGGAGACTGGAAACTTCACAGTTCAATGTACATTTTCCAGCACACCACGGATCTTCAAGTAACGTCCAAAGGGGCAACTCTTCCGCTGTGATGTGATTGCTTTGAATAAAACCTTTGGATGTTATTTGAGGATCCATGGTGTGCTGGCAAATGCGTATGTTGTTTTAATATAAAAAATGAGCAGTGATACTCAATCACTTTGCAGCATTGCAAAGCAGAAAGTAGAGACTGCATATGTAATTAACAAACTTGGCTGTCCCCACTCATATATAATCTCTTACTATTCACAGAAATAAGGATTTTAAATATAGAAAAGAAATCCATTGCAATGCAACCTTCTTTGCAAAGTAATCTATGATACTGCTTATCTTAACCACTTAAGGACTGGAAGATTTTCCCCCTTAACGACCAGGCCATTTTTTGTATACGGCACTGTGTCGCTTTAACTGACACTTACGCAGTTGTGCAACACTGTACCCAACCAAGATTCATGTCCTTTTTTTCCCCACAAATTGAGATTTCTTTTGGTGGTATTTGATCCCCTCTGCGGTTTTTATTTTTTGAGCTATATACAAAAAAATGCAGACAATTTTGAAAAGAAAAACAATATTTTTTACTATACTATATTACTATTACTACTACTATACTATACTTTACTATTTATTATAAATATCCAAAAAAATAAAAAATGTCTTCATCCGTTTAGGCCAATATGTATTCTTCTACATATTTTTGGTAAAAAAAATCGCAATAAGCATATATTGATTGGTTTGCGCAAAAGTTATAGCTTCTACAAAATAGGGGACAGATTTATGGCATTTTTATTATTATAATTTTTTTTTACTAGTAATGGCGGTGATCAGCGATTTTTAGCGGGACTGTGACATTGCAGCAGACAGATTGGACATGTTTTATACTTTTTTGGGACCACTGACATTTATACAGCAATTAGTGCTATAAAAATGCACTGATTACTGTGTAAATGTCACTGGCAGGGAAGGGGTTAACACTTGGGGTGATCAAGGGGTTAAGTGTTCCTTGGGAGGTGTTTCTAACTGTGGGGGGAGTGTACTCACTGGAGGAGGAGAGAAATCACTGTTCCTGATCACTAGGAACAGACAATCACTTTCTACTCCCATGTCGGGTATCTGTTTGTTTACAGTGGACATTGCGGCTGCCGGCCACGCGCATCAGCTCCCCCGATGTACACCTATGGCGATTTGCGGGAACAAGCCAACATGCCGCAGTATAATGATGACCGCTGGTCGGCAAGTGGTTAAAAAAAAAGACGTTGAGCACACTATACACTCCATTAATGTGCCTCATGCACACAGGATGTTTTAAAACCGCCAGTGCTACAGCAGTGCTAAAATTGCGTTTAGCCAAGTTTTTACATTAGCGTTATTGCACTTTTTCCCGTGTCTCTTGACGTTAGCATTTTTGGGTGTTTTTTTATGAAAAACACTACCTATAATATAAAAATGCCCAAAAAGGTCAAACACTTCTAAACGCGGTGAAAAACACAACTTGACATGCTTAGCCGCGTTTTTTGGTGTTTTTTGCTTTCCAGCTAGTTTTTACTGCTCCTGAAAGCACAGGCTGTCTTTTTTTTTCTTACTGCCCCTAAACACTTCTGCCTCCAAAAACCTCTGACAGTTTATCCATGTGCATGGACACATAAGCTAACATGGAGGGGCTTTTGGAGGCAGTTTATATAAAATGTCAAACGCCCCTAACAGCAGCTGTAAAAACTTCCTGTGTGCATGAGCCCCTAAACCCAGCAATGGTTTCTTGTTAATACAACATATGGTTACATAGTGAAATGGATATTTTGATGATAGGCAACTCCTATCCTCATATTGATTAGTGGTTCCAAATTAATAACTACTGCAGTAGGGAACAGACACAAAAGATACGCTCAGCATCTTTCCAAATAACCGTTCTCCTTTATTATGACGCATGTGAAGGTTTTTATACACATGATTACGTAGGTATCACATTAATATTACAATTGTACGTTTATGGTAACAAGGGGCGTTACATAGGCAGGCTTATTCTAATCAGAACTCGAAAGAATGCAAAACATGTACTGAAAACATTATTAGTGCCGTGTGCACAGTGAGGGCATCGTGCAATACATATATAATAGAAAACAATTATATACAGAACCTACAAATTTCCATTACAGTCTCCTCTCTTTTGATCAATATTTTGATCACTAACCATACCTGCTATCACCTTTAACCTGGAACCTCCACACGCTTAGGTGGAGGTAGTCCTGGCCAAAGAGGCAAAAACTCCATTGTGGAGAAAATAATAGCTGAGCAGCTTTTTTCATTATAAAACGACTTTTCACTGTGAGAACAAATGATTGATAAGACATATTTACAGAGTACTGGCTGTACACTCCTGTGGCCAGAATGGCCTTCTAGCTTAATTGCGGGTATGCTGACTTATCAGCACATGTAAACACATACAATTCTACATAAAATGGAAAAGACAAATATGACTTCAACATGGCTAAACTACTTTTCAAATATATGTATCCCTTACAATTAAAGTAATTGAATCAAAAAGTACCCTAGACTGTTATCGCAAGAGGGAAACAAATCAAACACAGAGTTTTCTTTCATTTAGTCATTTTTACAGTGTCTGGTGTGGATCTTTCAAGTTTTGCAAAACTGTACATGAAATAGATGCTGTATTGAGTCTCCAAACATTTCCTTATATATATAAATGTCTCTTAACAATCCACAAGTCAACTGGCTTTAGTTTTAGATCCTTCCAAACTTTTAGGATCTGGAATTGGGGAGAAAACACATAAATGAGTTTGTCAAAAACCTTAAAAGATCAGCAACATTCTCTGTGAGATCTGAATGGAGGACTTTAGCTGCTGAGACAAAATATAAGCAAGTGAGTAACACACTCCCAAACCAATTCCCATAGGGAGAGAGTCCAACATCCCCCTACGGGCTTGATAAAATATAATAAAACATTCAGGCAAAAGTTTTCTAGTTTCTTACTCTACTTTGTCCGCTACATTGTAGACAGTAGGGGGTGTAAAAATAAAACCTCAAAACTTCTAGTAAGGACTCTCCTATAAAAATGATTTCCTCTGTTACTCTCTGTAGATTCTGCACTCTGTACTTACAAACTACTTCTGATAACACTTTTTTACTGTGGCCGTTGCAGTAGCATTTGCCACTGGACATCCATAAAACATGTCCATACAAACAAAATACATACTCGTAAGATCCTGACTCGGGCATCTGGATATATCTTTTTGTTATCTCTGGAAGGGATGTTCAGCTTTTGGTAACACCTTTGGTAACAGGTAAAACAAGAAGTGGTATGTTATAAAAACAACTGTGGAGAACCCTGGCTCTATCCCACGCTCATTTACTAAGGCAGCCATAACTACTTGTGACTGATGACATGGTCCACGTGTCAAGCTGAAGGAAAAAGAGTGTCTGGCAAACATAAATGATCACCTTTTCCAAAGTCTTGTTTTGTAAGAAGTTGCCCTCTGTGGACCACTTGTGCTTCTCGTTCTGGGGTCCTTAAAGTTGAATTATTAATCCCAGCTATACTGGGCCAGAACTAGGGTGGAATCTGTGAGGTGCACAGACCCAGCAAGTGTCCAGGGCTGTAAATGCAGCATCTTTAGAGTCGCCTGGTCTGCTTCCATATGTGAGTTTTACTGTTAGTATGGCTACCTCAGCAAGGACCTGGAAGGCTGAAAACAGCCGATCGAATTAACTTGGCATGCTTGATTGGTTTACCTGCCGAAGTAAAAACAAACTTCTGGCCCTTCAAATGGAACCAAAAGCTCTATATCTTGACTATCTATATAAATATATACTCTCTTTATAGCTCACTGAATTTTCTAAAGCATGGAGCTCTGCTTCTTGAGCGGGGTAAAAAGGATCCAATGACTCTGAATACAGGGAATCCTTCTGGGTGATAAACTTCATCCTCAGTATAAAACCAGGAATAACAATACAAAAAAGTAAATACTCGGGTCTCCAGGGAGTGTGTCCTGCACTTAGCTCACAGCAGCTGATTCCTATGTCATCAATTTAACACATGTGCTTTTTCTTTGTCTCCAGCCTCCTCCAATAGAGGCAATAAGGTGGCTGGATCCAAATGTACGCATTTTTCATTGTTAGATTTGTACATAAACACACAAAACAAATTCATATTTTGAACCTTTCATTAGACAAACACTTAGCTATATATTTGCTGTGCAGAATGTCGGACTATTAAAAATTAAATATTCAACCAAAATAATATCTGTAACTTTGTCTAATAGCAACTTTGCATAAAGCTACAGCTCTGATACATCGGGATGAAGCCTTCATTACTGGGTCCAGCTTGCATAAATATAACAATGGCTTTTTCCTATCATGCTGTTTGTGTAAGAACTCCAGTTTCATGTTTCAAAAAGACAACTTTTTCCTAGCAATATTATAATAAATGATAAGAATACCCTGCAGTCATGCAGAGATTTCCATAAACCCTAAGTATTCTTCTACTTATACCCACTGCATTATAAGGAAAAGGGACACATCATTTCACAATCCACACATTCTGCTTTGGATTTCAAAAATAAAAATACATAAAAACAAAAGGACCAACAATATGTATGAAGGACCAGAAAGCACTCGGCCTTTAAAAACTATAAACCAACTGGCTGCAGGCAGCAGCTATCCTAACAGGATGTATGGACTTGATGTGATGGGTCTGTTATATTTACATGTTATCATTACTTTCACATCATGGACCGCACATCAAGTTATTATCAGACTTTAAGATTTCATTTCTGTAGAAAAACTTCCTTATGTATCCCATTCATCTTGGCTTTGTTAAACATTATTGCAGCTGTATTCAAATTAACAACTTCATCTTAAACTTTTTTTTCTTTCCACTCAATAAATGTAAGATTACAAAATTGTTATCTTAATCTAAACTAATTCCATTTTTACCAATTTTCCCATTAACCTGTATTTCATTTCCAACCAAAGGTTGTCTAAACCAGTTTCAATATATCTATATTTATTAATAAAATTGTTAAACTCATATTAGAAATTAATACTCATATGATCATTTCAATATCACACACTAATATATATATGCACAGATAAATGTCCTTAAAGGGGGACATATTACTTAATTTTACTCAATTTCTCTCTCTTTTTTTTTTAATGCACTGTTTCCACTATCAAAAGATATTCAATTAGTGTAAGACATGGTTAAATGTAACCTTGATTTTACCATGTTTGGAAAACAGATTCAAAAATAATTGTGATCACATTGTTTATCATTAGATTCGTTAACCCGGCACATTTTGTTATAAATGTTTTGTCTAAAAAACTGAAATTGGCATGGTGTCCTCCCAGCTTATCACCAACTCTCATCCCAGCTACATTCTTTGAGGAGAGCACAAAGGTGGGGGTCACATCTGCGTACATGACACAAGCGAGCGAACTAAAGGTTCCAGCATTCACAAACATACTCAAATATATCTCTAAAATTGCTTACATTATTCCCATTTGTACACAACACATGCATATCATTCTCTCACTTTCTTTTAACACTTTTTAATACTTCCTTGCTTAAACTTCTGCTTTCTTTATTTTGTTCTGATATCCTTTGCATCCAATGTATTGTAATTCCATACTTCACATACTGTACCTTCTATGATCAGACGGGCAGCCATAGTGCTCATCCCATCTTCCCTCTCTGACAACATACAAAGCATTCTGTTTTAACTCTCATTACTGTTTCTTGACTTTACTAGTTGTTGTGTCTGACCCCAAATTCATCCCACAACTTAACATCAAAAAGTCCCTTTCTGTCTAGTGTTAATGTCACTCTTGATCCATCCTGCTCACATAAATAGCTGTTTCTCTAGCTGTATACTCTGCATGATTCTTAGTCCCTGTGGACTTTGGTGGTAACCCAGTTACCCTTTGTGGATCCCTGTCCACTTTAACCATTAATCTAGGGGCTCAGTATAGGCGGAACCGCACCTTCGGTTCATATATAGCGCTCCTCTTGCGCTGGGCATTTTTGAGGGTCTCTTACCCGTCATTCCCTTACTTAATTTAATGCCCATAATGACTGGCCAGTCTTCTCTACATGTGCCTATACCCTCTTGCCTCTAAACTACTTTATGTAGCAGATGTACTACATTATACTCTGTGAACAGCACTATTCTTCTCTTTCTCTATAACACTCTGATGGACAGTAGACAGTGACAACATAACATATAACCACTAATCAATACAGTTCGATTAAGGGGAGTAAAATAGGTACCCTTTGTCCCGAAAATGCCTTACCGATCAAGGAAGTCTGATAACTCAAATGTAAGCAAAAGGCTTACCTCAGCCGGCTGATTATCAGAAATTCCCGGATCGTCTCAAGCTCCTCGTTTCGGATACTCAGGGTCACCTGATAACCCCTGCTGGGCTGGCTTCGCCACCTGAAATGGATATTTTGATGATAGGCAACTCCTATCCTCATATTGATTAGTGGTTCCAAATTAATAACTACTGCAGTAGGGAACAGACACAGAAGATACGCTCAGCATCTTTCCAAATAACCGTTCTCCTTTATTATGACGCATGTGAAGGTTTTTATACACATGATTACGTAGGTATCACATTAATATTACAATTGTACGTTTATGGTAACAAGGTGCGTTACATAGGCAGGCTTATTCTAATCAGAACTCGAAAGAATGCAAAACATGTACTGAAAACATTATTAGTGCCGTGTGCACAGTGAGGGCATCGTGCAATACATATATAATAGAAAACAATTATATACAGAACCTACAAATTTCCATTACAATAGTTACATATATACCATATTTATTGGCATATAACACGCACAGGCGTATAACACGCACCCTAATTTAAGAGGGAAGTTTCAGGAAAAAAACTTTTTTTAAATAAACCACTTTGAAGCAAAATAATGGTCAGTGAACATCAATGCAGTCTGATTAGTGCCCATCTGCAGACTCAATGCAGCCTAATCTGTGCCCATCTGCTGCTTAAGTGCAGCCTGATCTGTGCCCATCTGCACCCATCTGCAGCCTGATCTGCGCCCATCCGCAGCCTGATCTGTGCCCATCTGCAGTCTGACCTGCGCTCATCTGAAGCCTAATCCGTGCCTATCTGCAGCCTGATCTGCGCCCATCTGCAGCCTGATCTGCACCCATCTGCAGTCTGATCTGCGCCCATCTGCAGCCTGTTCTGCGCCCATCTACAGCCTGATCTGCGCCCATCTCCCCCATCAATGCAGCTCACCAGCTCTCATAGGAAATCACCGAGCTGTCATCTCCTGTTTACTCTGCTCTCATTCGGCAGTCACATACACAGTCCCACTTCCGCCATTGGCATTGGACCAGCTCCTGTGATAGAACACGGGTTCAATGCCGGTGGCAGAGGCGGGACTGTGTGTGTGACGTGAAAGCCGAGTGAGAGCCGAGTGGAGAGGAGATGATGGCTCTGTGAATTGCGGCGGCACTCATCCCCCTCCTAGGTACGCTGTTGGCATATAACAGGCACTCTGAATGTTAGTCTTTTGAGATTCATTTGGTGATGTCACTGTGCTGCTCATTGTTCTTGCTGGAAACTGGCATAAGGAAGGAAAACCCTGCATCTACCAAGATTTTCCCCCTATTTTCAGGGGGAAAAAGTGCGCGTTATACGTCGATAAACACGGTAGTTAGTCAGGTTGAAAAAAGACACAAGTCCATCTAGTTCAACCAATAAACACACATACAGGCGTCAGATTTGAGCTTTTTGAAATCTTCCTTATATCTATTGTGACAGCTAGTTATTTAGAAAACAAACATGGAATAGCAGGCTGCTTCGTAAATGTGCTGAGGGTTGAATTGCAGTGCAGCAGACCGCATGCTAGCAGGGAAGGCATTTCTCTGTACAGTTTCAAGTGGGGGAATTGATTTTTTTTTCTTAACTGGAAAGAGCAAATTGATTTTGGGTTTCATCTCACCAAATGCTGTTTTCGTATGGATTTAAATCAATGTTTCATCATGAAGGATGAGTAAAATGTTTGCTTAGAGGGGTGCTTACACTTTTGACTTTACTTGTCAAGGTTTCATAAAGCTATCATATAGAAATGTATTTGGTGCTCTGAAATTTAAATTGTATTTCATAAAGCTATGTAATGTGTTTACTTTTAACATAACTGCATTTATTATGCAAGATCAGTTGTATAGTTATCTGGCAATGATGACCCATAAAAGTCACAGACTTTACATCCAAGAGCTATCAGTGCTATATATACATTTTTAAAAGTTTCAAATATTTTGAGCTGTCTTCCAGTTGATACAAAGCTACTGTAAGTGTATGCGTTTATTACAGTAGGTTTTATATTATTAGTAATTTTAGGCCATTTTATATGTTCTAAAGTGAGACTGAACCACCAGCCAAATGACACACTGGCAGGTCCAAGCTTCTGTCACATCTCGGTCACCGCTGTTGCCATCTACTCCAGAACTTCTTTATGGGGCTTGGGTCTAATAATGTAACCCTAGGATGTGCTGAAGTTATATTGTCGAGGGCCGCTGGCTCAGATTTTTGTAGGAGACAAATGGTAGAAAGTGCACTAATCTTTTTTTTACATATACATATATCCAAAAACATAAGAACCTAAAAAAGCAATGAAGGTATTAAATAAGTAAAATGTTTGATACAAATATAATTTAAGTAAAATATTCCAAAAAGTGCCAGTGTCTGAATTAAAGTGCAATCCGTGACTCCATGAAAAAAATATTCATTAAACATTCATACAAGAAAGTCTTTTGTGATAAGCAAGTGCAAATTTTTCTTTGGAAAAATGGATGGGTGCATAGATCAATAACATCCTCTAATAATCAATGGCAGTGCTCTTAAAGTGACCATGCAGTGCTATTCCACTTCAATTCACTCTATGTGCGCTGTGCCCCAACCCCAATGGGTCCACACTCAACAAATGTAGTTGACCCATTATGGCTTATGCCAAAAGGGATCAAAAGAAAGCTTTCCAAAGCTCCACTGTATGTGGCTAGGTGTCCGTAATGCTGTTTCCTTTTACACAGACCAGTTGGGGCTCAACATGTATATAAAGCAGAGAGGGATATCATAACGCAAAAACATCTTTATTAAAACACATCAACATATAATAAAAACTACTCACATTGTTAAGTGCCTCCCCGGCACTCAGGGGTCATCTGCCTGTAATTGTTATAACTGCCACTCTGAAGGCAGAAGCCAATGCAATCCATGTATGGACTCGGAGAGCCGCTACTGGTACGGGTTTCCTCTCTCAGTTAGACATCATCAGGAGATGCATTGAGAGAGTGCAGTTTCCCTGAGCTTGTTGATAATTAACATTGCGCAGTTGTTGTAATATTAGCTTGATTCCATTCTTGGAATTCTATAGATGCCATAAAAGATCATGCAGGTGCTGCAAGCAGTGTACACAAAAGATTTAAAAAGATTAGCACATAAACCCCTACTGCTTCACAATTGTATATCTGCAGTGTGTGGCCCCTGAATGTTAGTCTTTTGAGATTAATTTGGTGATGTCACTGTGCTGCTCATTGTTCTTGCTGGAAACTGGCATAAGGAAGGAAAACCCTGCATCTACCAAGATGGCCGCCTCCACACAGAGACACAGTGCAGACCGAGGCATGGTGAGGGTAAATTTAAAGAATGTCATAGACACTTTAGTATTCCATTGGGCCTCCAAACCACATTAGTCGGTGCTTTTGCCTGGATCAGAAACAGGTACTTTAATTTTGTTGGAAGCCAGCACTGGGGTACAAATGTCAATGCTGGACAGTCCTTCTTCAGTGCGATACCTTCCCGGGCACTGCATTTGTCACACAGGTGTTTTGTAGTTGGGTGGGTATAACCAGAGGGGGAACTGAGTGACTAGTTCTCCATCAGGTCTGCCTTGTTTTTAATTTGCAGCGCATGTCAGTGGGTGAATTCTATAGCGGCAGTTATGGAATCCACCCACTATAATGTACTGTCAATCAAAAAGCAAAGTGGACCTGATGAGAAACTAGTCTCTCAGTACCCCATCATGCCCACTCAATAGGCGCTGTGGACATGTATAATAGTTCTCTCTTAGGCCCACCTGTGTGCGACGTATAATTTCCAAAATATGGACATATGGCCTTATTTGGGTGAGGATGTTGGTATCCTCAGCCTCTTTGTTTATATTCAGATTTTGGCTCGGAAGTTGTTCATGATTTTAAGAAAATCTTGTTCTACAAACAAGCATTGAATACAGATGCACACATGCCAAAGCATTTAAAGAACATCTTGGTTTTCTAATGAGAAAGCATAGTGGAAGCTAGTTACTTTCAGACACTGGGTCTGATGTACATAGTGCAGTGCCCTGCAGGGACCACCGAGGGACCTATGCGCATATTGCACAGTAACAGCGCACGCGTGTAGCTCTGTCATTGAATAGGGAGAGATACAGGGGGCCGTAGTAGTTCACTGTATTGGTTCTGCTCCTTTTGATCCCCTGCCATCAGAAAGTAATCCCCAGGGGAAGAGACAAGTGCAGCAGTAGAGCAGAACAGAGCTGTCCTCTGGCTGCTCCCTCTAGACCAGGGGTAGGTAACCCCCGACACTGGTGCCGCAAGTGGCACGCAAAGCCTCTTTTGCCGGCACCCGACTCCCCCCAAGAGCAGAGCAGTGCAGGGAAGTGTCAGTGAGGCGCTAATGCATTTCAATCTCACAATTCCCCACGCTGCACCTGCACTGGGGTGAAGGCACTGTGCCCCCACACATTGTAAAATATGGGAAACATTGATTTGTTATCTAACTTTGTTGTAGCTGTGATCGTCAGCTTTTTTGATGGGGAAGAGATTGGGTGCAGTTCTGCTAGGGGGGGCAATCCGTGTTTCCAGGGGAAGGAGGACTGTCATTGGCCACTGCCAAAGCCAATCACAGTCCTGCTAGCCCCGCCCACCATTTGAAGGAAGATGACTCACTTGGTTGCCACTACCAATCTCAGAAAGAAGGGATTTCACTGTGATTAAGAAAACCACAATCAGGTGACAGTTTTTGGAATTACTGTTGAGCTTCTGGGAACTTAGTTGACAAAAAAATATATATTGACACTTACAACTTACCCCTCAGCTCTGCATAATCTACTACTACCAACCTCTACATCACCTACTCCCAATCTCTGAACTCGGCCTCACTTACATCTGACCCCTGAACATTGCGTCACTTACTAATGAGCTCCTGCACTCCGTGTCCCTTTAAGCCACCGCCAGTATTCAGCACAATGAAAATCACACCCAATTTTGGAGTGGTGTTCAGCACCGCACTTTTTTTCAGCTGTGGGGGCCGATCTTGCACACAAGCCCACTGCTTTCAGAAAATGCCCCTGACCTGAGCTCATCATTGCGTATCCATTCCAGATGCTTGCATGTGACATCACATATATCACATACAAGCACGTGGGCTGGATGCAAGAGGTGGATCAGTGGGGATGAGTGTGCCAGGACAGGTAAATGTGTCTCATCTCTGCTTCCTTGCACCACTCTGCATATCATGCATATCATAGATGAGAAGAGGGTACAGCAGTGAAGCAGATGGGGGGGGGGTAGCAGTGGGACAGAAGATCAGGAGGGTATGATGGTAGGGCAGGTGTGCAGGGGGTACAGTAGTGGAGGAGATGAGAAGGGGGTTCAGTGGTGGAACAGAAGAGCAAGGGGGTTACAGTGATGGGGCAAATGAGCAGGGGGTTACAATGATAGGACAGAGGAGCAGGGTTTACACTGGTGGGGCAGAAAAGCAGGGGTATACAGAGGTGGGGCAGTTGTGCAGGGGGATACAGTGGCAGGGCAGAGCGAGAAAGGAGATACATTGGTGGGACAGATGAGCAGGGGGTTACAGTGGTGGGGCAGAAGAGCAGGCTGGTACAGAGGTGAGACAGATGTGCATGAGGTAATGTGGTGGGGAGCGATGAGAAGGGGGTTCAGCAGTGGGACAGAAGAACAGGGGTACAGCAGTGGGGCCAATGTTCAGTGTTGGGGCAGATGTGCAAAGGAGGTGCATTAGTGGGACAGGTGAGCAGGAGGTTACAGTGGTGGTAAAGAAGAGCAAGGGGTATAGAAGTGGGGCAGAAGAGCAGGGGGTACAGAGGTGGGGAAGATGTGCAGGGGGTACAGTGGCAGGGAAGAGGAGGAAGGAGCTACATTGGTGAGACAGATGAGCAGGGGTTACAGCGGTGGGGCAGAAGAGTAGGGGGAACAGAAGTGGGATAGAAGACCAAGGGGAACAGTGGTGGGGCAGATGAGAAAGGGGATTACAGTGGTGGGACAGTTGAGCAGATGGGTTCAGTGTTAGGACAGGTGAGACAGAAGAGCATGGGGGTACAGCAGTGGAGCAGATTTGCAGGGAGTGGTGGGGCAGATGAGAAAGGGGGTACATTATTGGGGCAGATGAGCAGGGGGCTTACAGTGGTGGGACAGAAGAGCAGGGTTTATTTTGTTATAAAATCGGCACGCTCAATTTCATTGAAAACATTTTTTGCCACACCGCACTCAAAAGGTTGCCTACCCCTGCTCTACAGAGTGTCAGCCCGGACACTCATCATCAGGAGCCTACCAACTGTCTCCTCCCCTCTGCTTAGCTAGGCAAAGGGAGTCAGGAGGGAGGAGATCTTCTGCCATCTCAGCTTTCCTGAAACAACTGAAGAAATGCTTATCAAAGGGAGTCAGCCTAATGTGCAAGACAGAGATCTGAAGCTAATAACACAAACATTTGTTTATGGGGGCTCAAAACCTGTGACAAATTGCAATTTGTGCTATTTTTTCTAGTCATCCCCTTCAACATAGACCTTTTTGTTGTTTTTTTGAGGCATTTTAAGCATGCATTACACATGCGTCAAAAGAAAATGCCCAATGTGTTCCTGTTTGAAACTTTATACACAAGCTTCTGCCGAGAGCAGGAGGGAAGAGAGGAAGTTAGTGGAAGGAGCCATTGGTCAGTCTTGTTCAGTCATATCTAAATTTCAACCTGAGATATTGAGCTTTGAAATATAATGAATTTTTTTTTTAGCAAAGCAGATGATGATAGCCCAAAAAACATGTAAAAAGGAGCCTAGAGCCCTGCCCGATGAGTGACTATAAAAATACAATGTATTCACATGCACTTTTTCATTAGATTCTAATAGTCCTTGGAACCATTTTTTTTTTATTTTTGTTTTTATTTATCTTCGGAATGTAGAATTTTTCTGCTTAATCTGGTTTTCCATGGCTATTTTTGTCACCCCATTGGGCTGAGGCTCTGCATCCTCCTTTAGCAGCACATGTCCACTTTCTTTCACCATCCTCCACTCTGGGAATGATGAAATATACCCATTTTTTTTTCTGGATTGAGAAATGTGTGTCTAAATCCCTTTCCTCTCAAATGACAGTGCTGGTCATTGACCGCTCAAGTACCCAGTATTGCTAAATTGGACAAGGGGAGAAATGTTAGCTTACACACACATTGCCGGATTACCAAAAAGACAGAGCAAGCACTTGCCTATGGGCACCACGCTGTTTAAGGGCTGGGCGGCAATGGATCAAAATAGCATTTATTTGATCTTGAAAGAAAACTACAATGAAGCTTTCTTAACCACTTTCAGACCGTACCAATTTGCTGGTCAAAGACCAGACCACTTTTTGCGATTCGGCACTGCGTCGCTTTAACTGACAATTGCGCGGTCGTGCGACGTGGCTCCCAAACAAAATTGACGTCCTTTTTTTCCCACAAATAGAGCTTTCTTTTGGTGGTATTTGATCACCCCTGCGGTTTTTATTTTTTGCGCTATAAACAAAAATAGAGCGACAATTTTGAAAAAAAAACGCATTATTTTTTACTTTTTGTTATAATATATAACCCCCAAAAATATATAAAAAAACATTTTTTTCCCTCAATTTAGGCCGATACGTATTCTTCTACATATTTTTGGTAAAAAAAATCGCAATAAGCGATTATTGATTGGTTTGCGCAAAAGTTATAGCGTTTACAAAATAGGGATAGTTTTATAGCATTTTTATTAATAATTTTTTATTATTTTTTTTTTTACTAGTAATGGCGGCGATCTGCGATTTTTATTGTGACTGCGACATTGTCGGGGACCCATCGGACATTTTTGACACATTTTTGGGACCATTGTCATTTGTACAGTAATCACTGCTATATAAATGCAGTGATTCCTGTGTAAATGACACTGGCAGTGAAAGGGTTAACCAGTGGGTGGCAGTGTAGGGGTTAAGTGTTCCTAGGGGTGTGTTACTAACTGTGGGGGGGTTGGGCTTTCATTTAGTGTACACTGATCTCTGCTCCAATCACATGGAGCAGAGATCAGCGTCACTAGTTGCTAGGCAGAATGGAAAAATGTTGTTTATACAGCATTTCCTCCATTCGGCCGCTCCGTGAGACGATCGCGGGGATGCCCACGGCGATCGAGTCCGCGGGTCCCGCGACCGGACTCACGGGGGTCCCGACCAGCGCGGGAGCGCGCGGCCGGCGGCGCGCTCCCGATGGCAGGGCAGCATCGAATATTGGACGTACATGTACGCCAATATGCCTGCCCGTGCCATTCTGTCGACGTACATCATCGTGCGCTGGTCGGGAAGTGGTTAAATTGTTTAAAAAGAAAATTGAATCAACTCAAAGAAACTAAAACGTAAAAAAAAAAAAAAATCCCAAAAATATATACGTAACAAAAAAAGACATTAAAGACACTAAAGAGAAAATCCTGTATTAATGTAATGTACCCAATAACAACTTAAAGCAGAGTTCCACCCAAGAATGGAACTTCCGCTTTAAGTAATGGTGACCCCCTGAAATGCCACATTTGTCATGTAATTTTTTGGGGGGCGGATACCCTCTTTTTAGAGGCATCTAGCTCCCACTTCCTCCCGGGGCTCTGCGGCATCGGAAAGAAGTTCACCTCTCCCCCCTCCCTCTCTGCAATCTTCTGGGACTCATCACAGGTCCCAGAAGATTACCTGGCCATTTGCGGTACATGCCCATGGTAAGAATGCTGGCGCAATGGAGAGGAGCGGGGGGTTTGTACGTCCACAACGCTGGACCGTGGGACAGGTGAGTGTCCGATTATTAAAAGTCAGCAGCTACACTTTTTGTAGCTGCTTACTTTTATTTTTTATTTTTTTTTGGCGGAACTCCGCTTTAAAGTACATAAACCATAGTCATCAGGTTCCCATTACAGTTTGTTTCTTAAAAGCTCATCTTCTTGCAGCTGTCAGTTTGTAAAAAATGTTGGTGCAACCTACTTATGTGTAATGTGTACAGCAGTGATGGTCCTCTCCATCTAGCGGCCGATGTGCACACTGCTTAGTTCAATGTTATCCCACTAGATTGCGCGCTCCAGAGACCTGCAGAAACCTGCAAAGTGGGCCCTACGGTTTTGAATGCCTAGGGGCCTCCACAGAGTTTAATCTGGCACTGTAAATACGGCTTCTTTTCCAACAGTGTATAAGGGAGGAAGGGGGTGCAACAGCAAAGTGAGTATATGTAGCTGGTTGGGTAGCAGTTGACTTATTGCTTTATCTGCATAACAAACATTCATTTTAATTAAAGGTCAAAGGCAAATGGAATAAAACATGTTGACTATTTGATAAACACTATGTGTGAGATTTCACATATTATAGAAGTTTGGTTTGTCAAAATAGGATTTCAAATTCTATGTTTTGGTGTGCTGCATAAATTGTCGCCCCTATATAAATACCTATGATAATAATCATTAGCATATAACTTCAGCTGGATATATCTTTGGATGTGCTGGTGATGTGATATGTGCTTTTCACTGAAGGTATACTGCTCATCATATACTGTGACTAGTCTGAATTTCCCAGTTTTGGCATCTGCTTCTAGCTTCCACTTTGCTTTTTTTGCCAGTTCCTATTTTGAATGTTTCTGAATTCAGTAATGACTCTTTTAGCAATTATAAATCATTACAGTATTCCACTTTTCCCAAAATATCAAACTTCAACTAAAAATAGCAAGCATGTATTAAATCAGTTAGAATTAGTAATTTAGTGTTATTTTATTGCTGTTTTAAGGTAAATATGTCACTATTATTAACTAACAATAGCAGTAGCCCTGTGAACATGCATCTGTTTTATTTCTTTACCTACAACGAATGGAATCGAAAACGAGTGAGCAGAAGCTGTTTCCTCAGTAAAGGGGTCACCAAAGGTCTGCTGGAGAATGATGCAGACAAGATACCTGTCTGATGAGACATATGCCCTGTGGACAAATACTTGTTAGGGGAACCCGCACTGTGTTCCTCTTGAGGATTAGTCAAAGGTTTTGTTTTTGTAGAAGAGAGGCCTTATGACCCGTGCTCCTGGAGCCCCAGACCAACTATCCAGACAACACTACTCATTAATACTCTGCTGATGGTAAAACATCTAGCAGCGACTTATGTTAAAGCCAGTTGGACAATGACAGCAGAACAGTCTTTATGTCTAAAGTGATCTTTTTAAAGTGGTTTTACACCCTGTACAACCACTTTTACCTACAGGTAAACCTATATTAAGGCTTACCTGTAGGTGCTGGAAATATCTCCTAAACCTCCACGGTTTAGGAGATATTTACAATAAAGTGATGTGCTGATGTCTACAGCACGTGCGCGCTTTAGAAAGGGCAGATTGTGCCGTTTCTACAGGGGTCATGTCGTGACTGACGGCTCCCACGTGCATGTGCGGGAGTGGTGTCATGTGACTCCGGCCAGTCACAGAGCCGGAGTTTGCGGCCCTGGAAAGAAGAGGGGTGAAAATAGACGCTCGCTGTTAGCGGAGACAGCTGTGACATCGCAGGTTTCGGTTTCAGGTAAGTGACACATAATGGGCTACTATGCGATGTATGGTGACCCATTATGCTTTACATTTGCAGGGAAATAAAGAAGAAGTAAAACCCATCAGGGTTTACTTTCTCTTTAAGAACAGTGTTAAATATATCTTTCTTTCACAAAGTATACCTAAAGGCAAAACTTTTTTTTCATTTCTGGATGGAGTGCAGGGGGATTATAATACCTCAGGTTTTGCTGTCTGTGCCCCCATCAGGGAGATTTACCCTCTATAATTGTACTGTTTACCTTTATTGACGAGATTGAAAGTGAAAGAAAATCCCAAATTTTGGCTTGTCACCAAAACAGGAAGGAAAATCTTCCAATGAGGACACTAGTTCTAGTGACCCTGGTGACAGCCAGGGACTCCCTCCTTTTGGCAAGATTTCCTCTCACTTCCTGTTTTGACTATGGGGTGGTAAGTAAGAAAAATCACCCCAATGGGGCAAAGATGGCAAAAAAAAATCTCAAATAAAAAAAAATATATAGTTTGTCTGTAATTCTACTTTAAAGTTAAATGTTTATCCTCTCTTTTCAAGACCTGATTGCTTTTTAAGCTACCCCAAAGCTATCATAACAGTGCTGAACCCCAGCACGTGGAATGCTGTGTGTTTTCTTACATTAACATGCAGCCACATGCAACTTCCCACCACTTATAGTAGATATAACTTCGAAAAAAATGATCCTTTTTGCCTGTAAAATTAGCAGTTAGCAATCTGCTGTTATTGTAGGGATTGGCAGCTCTTCTGCATATAGGTTCAAGGGCAAACCCCCCAACAGTCCTACCATACCAGGCCCGGCCGATCAGTCTGGCCTTCAATTCTGGACCTTTCTTTAAATTACAGAAACCAGTCACTGGAAACCTGTCATGATTGGCCATGGTAGGCTTTTGGGGAAATTAGTACAGAAGTTGGTCTCATCTATGAAAAAGAGTACATGCAGAGCCAGATTTCTGTAAAGCAAATATAGTTGATATCCTAGGGGAGTCAAGATTTCCAGGACACACAGCCACCCCCACATTATGCTGTTAACAGTAATGCATTGCATAAAAAGTACCCAACTGATACCATGCCTGTGAAATCCGATTGGATCCTTGTTGATGACCCTAAACAGATTGTATGTAGATAGTAAGCACAGACTATGGCTTTCAGCCTATTCATACCCAGTCTCAGCATATTTTCGACATCCATGACATCAAAGATCGTGTTATATTAAGGTGATTGTAAAGTCTTGTTTTTTTTGTTTTTTTTTAAACTGGAGAGAGAGGGGGTTCAGGTAACTATTAGGGGGGCTGAGGGGCGCTGCTGTACACTGAATGTTTTTTATCTTAATGCATAGAATGCATTAAGATGAAAAACCTTCTGGGTTTACAACTCATTTAAAGTGGTTGTAAACCCTGTACAACTACTTTTACCTACAGGTAAGCCTATAATAAGGCTTACCTGTAGGTACCGTGAATTTTTTCTAAACTTGCACAGTTTAGGAGATATTCACTGTATCTGCATGTGCCGACATCATCGGCACATGCGCACTGAAGAAACGTCTCACTCTGCTGTCTCTTCAGCTGCTGTGTTGTGACCGGTGGCTTCCGTGTGCATTTGCGGGAGCTGGTGCCTGCGAACCCATTATTAACTCCAGGATGACATGTCACAGCGGTGTGCCGGGACCACTGCAACAGCATTGTTAGTAAGTATTTCATGTGTTGCATACCAACTCATTATGCCTTTGTCTTGCAGTTTTTTGGTTTTTTTTATCTGGGTTTACAACCACTTTAATGCTAACCAGTTTACTGGGGTAAGAGAGACAGAACAGGACACTTGGCTTATAAATCTAGCACAGTTAGGAGACAGTTGTCACCCCATAGCAAGCAGTGCCTGAAAAAAAGAACTTCAACGACAAGGTATTATTTTTGTGAAAACTGTAAATGTAAAAAAGTAAATAAAAAATGTTTAAAGCGGGAGTCCGCCGGGACTCCGCGTTTTTTATTTTTTTAAAAGCCAGCAGCTACAAATACTGCAGCTGCTGACTTTTAAAATAGTGACACTTACCTGTCCAGCGCGCCCGCGATGTCGGCACCCGAAGCCGATCTGTAGATCGTCTCTCGGGTGCTGCCGCCGCCATCTTGGGTATGGGAATCAGGAAATGGAGCCTTTCGGCTTAATTTGCCGGTTCCCTACTGCGCATGCGCGAGCCGCGCTGCGCAATAAGGACGGTCCCCGCTGCCTCTGGGATCTGTGTGTTTTCCCAGCAGGCAGCGGGCCACTTGTGGAAAGGGGCGGGCACTTGCGGAAAGGGGCGTAATCTACGCCCCTTTCCGCAGAGAGCTATCCCAAAGTGGGTGCAGATACCTGTACTGTACAGGTATCTGCACCCCCCTCCCCCCTGAAAGGTGCCAATTGTGGCGCCGGAGGGGGGGAGGGTTCCGATGAGCGGAAGGTCCACTTTAGGGTGGACCTCCGCTTTAAATTTACAAATTTAAAGCTGACCTTCAGCCTCCCAAGCACGATCCCACCTCTTCACCCCTTCTTTTCGTTCTCTGCAGGAATAGAGCTTTTTTTTTTTTTTACTCTTTTGTTTACCTCTTTTTTAATAGAGTGTCCACCCTGCCTCCCTATGCATGTCATTCGCCTTAGGCAAATGACACTCACACTGCCAGCTGTGCCTCCTGGGATATGTATGCCACATATTCCTGGAGGCATAGCTTTTTATTGAGGAAAGATAAAATGAGCTATTTTCATATTACTGGGTTTAGTAACACTTTATATTTTTGGGGTTTTCGAGATGTTCAAAGAGAGATCACACAAGCACTTTTAGGTATAATCAAACTGTATATAACATTTAATTATTTAATTACATAATAACAGATAAACGTGATGAATGTAACAATATTGGAAAATATAACAAGAAATTTGGACTAAACAGCGCTTGCCTTACACCTCCAAACTTACACCTTAAAACTATATTTGTACATTTAATAAATTCAATGCCCTTAAGTATTGAATGGTGTAAAATTCCATTAGTAAATACTATTGTAGCAGTGACCTTGTGACAAGTGTATAGTTATTAGTGACGGTATATTTAAATAATTAATAGTGACTATTTATATACAATATTAAAGTGACTTATGGTTATAGATGTGCAAAATACAATCATATAATGCTTTAGTGCTCCGTGCTCCAATGGTGACTTGTGTTCCACCTTTATGTGGTTCGGCACTCACCAGATAGGTTGGACTCCTCTATCTTATGGCAAAGGGAGTCAGTTGTGCTTTAGGTCTCTTAGGGGAAACCTATCCCTCCACAGTATTTCCTGAGTGCTCCTGCTGTGCTGACTATCCTCCTGTAGCAGCGTCAAAGACGCAGGCATATAATATATAAAAAGAGGAGGAGTCCTCATGGTGTAAGATCCTTAAAACTTTTATTCAACAATGACATCTTACTGTTTAAAAGTTTCTGTTTAATAAAGTCGTTGTAAACAGCTCTAGTAAGTGTCCTCATGCAACTGTCGGCTCCTATTGAGTAGCGATGTCTGCAGACCAGCGTGTGAACCAACGTCTGTGCTGGAAATGACGTATCAGGACTTCAAACTTGTAAATGTACAAATATAATTTTAATCAGTTGGAGGTGTAAGACAAGCGCTGTTTAGTTCAAATTCGCACATTTTTGTTCCCCCTTTGTAAGGGGACAGTGTTTACAGCTGCAGCTCAACTAATTACACCACATAACCAAGGCATGAGTGCCACACAACTCACTTAGCTATAGATGCCTTTCACTAAAAAGTTCCGTATCTTGTGGCTTGGCGCAATGATTAAACCAGGCGCGTGCTCACCCTGGTATGGACTCGTTTATTCTAGTTTTGGCTGTGGTATATACAAGACTAGCTGGTAGCATTTGACCAATTGTACCTCTTGGTAAAAAAAGTAGTATTACCTTTTCAGGAAGATAACACATACTCTTTAGTCAGTTGGTCAGTTCGTAATGGCATTTCTTTAGTATGAAGTTATCTGAGGTAAAACCATCCTTATCTGTCCTCCTTAACAATATTTTGGAGGAATTCTTGTACATTAGTGAGCCACAATCAAAGAAAAATGTATTTCTCCATCTGTGTATTTTTAAAGAGTGTTTCGGACTGACAGTGGATGCATCAACATAAATCCTTAAAACGGCCCTGGTAATTATTTATTTATTTCAGTTACTTATATAGCGCCATCAATTTACACAGCGCTTTTACATATACATTGTACATTCACATCAGTCCCTGCCCTCAAGGAGCTTACAATCTAAGGTCCCTAACTCACATTCATACATACTAGGGACAATTTAGACAGGATCCAATTAACCTACCAGCATGTCTTTGGAGTAGACTTAGATTGGCCTAAAAGACGTCCCTGAAGAAGATAGGAAATACCTTTCCCACTGCCTGCACTACTAAATGCTGCTTTGTTGATTAAAACCCCTCCTCTAAAGACTGTGCAGAACGTGACTACTATCAATATCTAGAGTCCAATGCTGCCTTCAGTAGTTCATCCTACCAACCTCCAAATCACTACTGTGCCCTGCAGTGACTTGGAGGTTGTGGAGAAGAATCTCCTAGTGCAGCAGGAGACATAGGAAACCTGTACTTCCACAAGTGTCAGTCTTTCCAAAGTCTTGAATGGAAGATTCTTTATCAAGCAGCCTTTGTTGGCGTGGTCAGTAGGAAAGGCATTTACTATCGCCTTTTACAAAGACTCCTTTTTTGATAATTTAATTCTGCCAACGGAGTTACTTTAAACAAACCATAGCTTAGGTAATTGAGTCAAGACCATTATAAGTAACCATGGTGCAGATGTGTTTAAAGGAATATGAAATGTTCTGTTATTTTTAATTCCTACTATTTCAAAGCCTTTCACAGATCTGCAGAATTTAGTGGCCATTTAGCTGCAATTACCTACTGGAAATATATGAAAATACAGAGTATTTTATCCTAATGGGTCCATTTGTCTGCTTTGCTTATACACAGCAGTATGTCTCTGGTCCATTTATGTACTTGTTTTAATGCATTTATAATAATTATGACTCTTTAATCACACATAATGGAAAGGTGCACAGGTTGTAGTTTGAAAATGTAGTTCTATTTATTTCTTAAAGAAGAACCTGTCCCAAAGGTCGTTACCTGTTATGGCTGAACCTCCCATCTAATGCCATTCCCAGTTGTAATGGGGAGACAAGTTCTGTACAGCATCAAATGCAGTACATACCTACACTGTTTGCATGCACTGTGAAACGCTTATCTTCCACATATTTCCACCATTTCACACATTTATGTGACAGAGTCTAAGCTCATTTATGGTTTTAACTACATCATTGAACAATTGTTGCTGGTAACTCTTATGACCTGTACATGCGGTCGGACTTTCCGACGGAAAATGTGCAATCGGATCTTGTCGGAAAATCTGATTGTGTGTGGGCTCCATCTGACTTTTTCAGTCTGAATTTCTGACACACAAAGTTTGAGAGCAGGATCTAAAATTTTCCAACAACAAAATCTGATCGTTTGAATTTAAACGATCGCGTGTAGAGAAAGTGCCACGCATGCTCAGAATAAATTACGAGATGAAAGCTATTGGTTACTGCCCTCTTTATAGTCCCGTTGTACGTGTTCTAAATCACAATGTTCTGAACGATCGGATTTTCCATCAGAATGTCCGACCGTGTGTACAGGGCATTAGAATTGCTATGTCTCTTCCATAAAATTGGGTAATGTACCATTATGATCGTGCACAGACCTTAGCATTGCAGTGCAGAAACTCTGTAGATGTGTTCCAAAGTATTCTATCTTAGATCCCTCATAATAACATTTTGATATTTCCTCGTAGTGTTAAGAGCTGATTAACCATCTCCCACCACTTGCTGCAACTCCATCACACACACACCACGCAGTCCTGCTGGCGAGTAAGACTGCCCATTACAGTGATTGGTCAATAGGAAATGCAGAATGGGGATAAACATAACACAACATAACTGAGAAGTGTCAAAATATACAAATTATAGCTCTTTGGGATTTGGATGACATGGGACATACCAGATTATCCAGAGAAATGTGCTGCCAGTTTAGTTTTACTGACAGATTCATATTTAAAAAAAACAAAATACGAATTGTTTCTGTACAGACAATTTGGAGGTTAGAGTATGGTGCAAGGTATACTTATCCACCTAGCATCCTTCTCTAATAATGCTGATGTTGTCTCTTGCACTTCAACATGTACTGACCAGTGGTGGTTGATGATCACTATTTTTGGGGGGCAGGACAACACCCCCCCAGACACAGACAATGGCGATCAATCACCCCCAGCACCACTAACCCCCCTGCGGGAGACAGGCAGCGGTGGTAATTACCCCGTCCTCCCATGGCCAATAGGGGCTTTCTGATTGGCCGGGAGGAGAATGTGGCAGAATAGCGAATATTCATTCGCTAGTGTCACACAACAGGGTGGGATCAAGATGCAGTGCTCTGCGCCCCGAGCCCACCCAGTCTTGAAGTCTATTAGAGCCTCTGGCTCTAATCACGTGCTTCAAAAACATACACCCCCCCCATTGGAATCCATGCACCTGGTGCCCTGATATTTACCCCTTATGGAGTGGCCGCCAATGGTACTGACTACATACAGTAGACGTTCCTGACAATATACAGTGCAGAGCTCAGGGGCTGGTGGTTTGCAAGGCAATGGAAAAACAGCATGCAGAATCCAATAGTTAGAGAAATTGTTTTTTACCGCTATTGTACATTATCGACGTTCACTTATTTCAGCTGATCCATACTTTTAAAAGCCCAAATTCTCTAATTACCAGTTATAAATAGATCTAATTTAAAAGGAATGTGTCAGGGAAGAAATATGGGTGAAATCCTAGTTTATTTGTTTTTGTTGGTGCAAGCTCCACGTCTATCATTCTTCTCTGTGCTTCAGCATTTAGTGGACACTTACAGGTTTCCTCTTTGCTGTCCGTATGCTTGTTCCAGGACAGGTTCTCAATAATTAGTGACTAGGGAAAAGAATAAAATCCCCAGAATTTTCTCTTAAAAAAATAAACAAATTTTAGTCTACTAAAACACCTTTTACAGAACCAGTAGCTTCCTGGCATTCTTGGACAAGCTTGTCGTTTTGAATTCTTTTTACATTTACATCGATTTTTTCTTCCCTGTGCGAAATACTTTATTGCCATTTGAAGATCAGGATTGTCAGTCCCTTAGCATTGACAGAAATGCTGGGAGCCAGGTGCTGCAATGGAGGTGTTGGTGTCCCTAGAGTCCATCAACGTAGGCTACACTATAAGCGCATATTGACCTAACTTATGTTGTTAACATCTTGCCACAAGTGTGTTACCTACAGGTAGATGAAGGAAGGTTTGCGGTGCTGGATGTCATATCGACTTTTAAAAAACAAGACAGCAATAGCAATTCCCATATTTCTGCCGTGACTGGTTCCATTTGGATGTGCTACCTTATCTTAATTAAGAATAGTTTCTCAGAAGGAGAATTTATTTAGAATGGTATTTTTTACTATTTCACTTTTTTTTCTTCCTTTGTTGAGAAATAGAACATTGGATGTTTCAGACCATTAACAGATGGAGATCCATCTCTACAGATGATTTAACATTCAGGCAGCTAATGATATCCAGAAATTCTTCCAGACTCTGCTTCTGTTACTGGATATCCTTTTCTCAGTAAACTAATACACTACACCGAGCTTCATTATTATATGTATATTGGCCACACCCACCCTCTCCATCTAGCTCTCCATTCTCATCTTACCAGCCAATATGTTGTTAGTAGTTGATGGACATGTACAGAGTAATTAAGGTCTTACAAATCTTAAAAGGAAACTCAGAGGTGCCACCAATCAATGTGTTATGATTATGCTAAATGAAAATGAAAAAAAAAACGCGCTGACGCTCAGAAATACTATATAGGGCAGCTAGCACAACCAAAGACAATTTGTAAACAATGGATTATAGAATAATATGCAGCGCTCAAATATACAACCAAATAATGATCCAAAACTGTGTGACCAGATGAAAAAAATTAAAAAGGTTGATTAGCCCTATAAAGGGAACAATACAATTTTAAAATATTATCACCAACGTGAAAGTACAAAGTACTGTAAGTGAATACAAATCAATTGGAAAAAGTCATGTGATGTAAAAGGAAACAAAATCCATATATAATTCTAGATATAAATGTGCAAAAATTAGCTGATTGACATCAATGGAACCACACTGAAAACATGGTAAGAAAAAATATTTGCAGACAACCACCACCATCGACTGTGCAAAGGCTTACCGTATGGTGATGTGACATCTACAATCGCTATTCCAGATCAAGGTCGAACACTCCTCATCAAAAGATTCCCAGCATGATGTGCAGATATACTTTTCATGGATGGAGAGAGGATCACACGGTGTAACCAAAAAATTAAAAAAGGTTCCACATAGTGTGATATCGTAGATAACATGATTTATTCAAAAGGAATAAAATCAGAAAAACTCTCACATTCCATATGTAGATGAATGCATGTGCAAGGACAATATAGAATGGCGCAATGTTGTTGGCAGGACTCGACACCCCAGAAGACGTCTGTGTAGACGAAACCCATAAATTTTTGTAACAAAACACTGCGCTATTCTTACAAGAAAATAAATATAAATCACACAAGAGAGCTGCTAACACATCACCGGGGTATCAAGTGTAAGGTAAACAATGTTATGAAAAAGTGTAGCGCTTCTCAAAATATCAAATATCCTTAATCTTACTTATAGGTGTAAAGTTACAGTGAAAAAATCCCACTATAACGTAGTGCTCATAACACATGGATTCTTACATAAATTGCATATATAAGTGGCTCAAACAAAGAAAGTTTTACCAAAAAAATTTCCAAAAAGCAAAATATAAAAGAAAAAAGGGGAAAAAACAGAGCCCCAATAGTGGAAAACAGAGTCCTTTGTGTATAGTGTCTTTATATAGTCCACAAGTGTGTAGGAAATATATTACACCTCCTTTCAAAAAGGTTCATGCATTAGTCTCGTGAGATTCCCGTCACCAGGCGAATTGAAGGCTTACCGGAGTTATTGGATCCTCACAAATTTACATTTGGGGGATCATACAAGCTTTTGCAACTATGTGCAGATTCACCCAGCAACCAGTTATCCAGGGGGACCTCAAATGTAGGCAATCACTTCATACGTTGAGAGGTATTTTAACTCCAGACAGATATACCCATAGGCATGTTAAGAACATACAACGTCATCTTCTACGACGAAACGCGTCGGGACTCTGCTGCAATTGTGTTTTATCCTGTTAAGCGCTTAAACCACTGTACACATGTGAGTTTTGTACTTTTATTTTTTATTTGTTTCTATAAAAACGGAATTACGCTATTTTTGGTCCCTGTTTTTTTCTTCGTATGTTCTTAACATGCCTATGGGTATATCTGTCTGGAGTTAAAATACCTCTCAACGTATGAAGTGATTGCCTACATTTGAGGTCCCCCTGGATAACTGGTTGCTGGTTGAATCTGCACATAGTTGCAAAAGCTTGTATGATCCCCCAAATGTAAATTTGTGAGGATCCAATAACTCCGGTAAGCCTTCAATTCGCCTGGTGACGGGAATCTCACGAGACTAATGCATGAACCTTTTTGAAAGGAGGTGTAATATATTTCCTACACACTTGTGGACTATATAAAGACACTATACACAAAGGACTCTGTTTTCCACTATTGGGACTCTGTTTTTTCCCCTTTTTTCTTTTATATTTTGCTTTTTGGAAATTTTTTTGGTAAAACTTTCTTTGCTTGAGCCACTTATATATGCAATTTATGTAAGAATCTATGTGTTATGAGCACTACCTTATAGTGGGATTTTTTCACTGTAACTTTACACCTATAAGTAAAATTAAGGATATTTGATATTTTGAGAAGCGCTACACTTTTTCATAACATAGACGAAACCCATCAAGTCGAGTCCTGCCAACATCAGGTGTTAGTACAAATAACATTCTCTTTGATAAAATTTGTTACATCTAAAATGTTTATAGTGGTCTTATGCATTTAATTCCATAGTTATTAATATTCAAGTTATTGTAAAGAGTTTCTAAAGAAAAGGTATCAGCTTGCTAAATGGGGAGCAAGTCTTGAGTACCCATAGAACACCAGCTTGGGGAGTATTAGCATAGGTGAAATTCTCCTTCCAGTAGCACTAGAAGAATTTTTTTTTTGGGGGGGGGGGCACAAACACAGAGGAAGAAATAGAGGTGATTATATTTCGGCTGGTTTACTATTGCACGGATATATTTGAATAGGTAGAGTTTTTTTCACTGGGTAGCACAGTTTACTCTTTTTATATTTGAGCAATAAAACATGATAGGAGTTCTAATTCTATCACCACTTTGTTCACAATTGAGAAAAAAATATTAAGATACACTTTATTGCTATCTAGTAAACCATTAAGAGTGTGTACAGTGTGCTACATATATATATATATATATATATATATATATATATATATATATATATATATATATATATATATATATATATATATATACAGTATCTCTCAAAAGTGAGTACACACTTCACATTTTTATAAATATTACACCTCTAAGTGAAAATGTCCAAATTGGGCCCAATTAGCTATTTTCCCTCCCTGGTGTCATGTGACTCGTAGTGGGATGTTCAACTTCCAGCAGGACAGAGACCCTAAACAAACAGCCAGAGCTACAATGGAAGATCAAAGCATATTCCTGTGTTAGAATGGCCCAGTCAAAGTCCAGACCTAAATCCAGTTGAGAATCTGTGGCAAGACATGAAAATTGCTGTTCACAAATGCTCTCCATCCAATCTGACAGAAGGCACTGTGTGTATATATATATATATATATATATATTAAAAAGTTTTAACAATTAGAAATGTAATTGTAACCATTGTAGTTTTTATTTAATTCAGTACTTTACCATAACTTAGGGTCTGTTTAGTACATAAACGGATTAATTACACAAAATCTTTGCATGTATTAATAGGTAAGATTGCATCTTAAAGGATTGTAAACCCTCAAGGTTTTTCACCTTAATGCATTCTATGCATTAAGGTGAAAAACCTTTTGTAGTGCAGCAGCCCTCCAGAGCCCCCCTTGTACTTACCTGAACCCAGTCGTTCAGGGCAGCTCCAGCCGCTGTCTTGAGTCCTCATTGGCAAGATTGATAGCAGCAGGAGCATTGTCTCCCTCTGCTGTCAATCAAAGCCAGTGACACGGGGGGGGGCAGGGCCAAGTCCTGCTGTCTGTGTCAATGGATGTAGCAGCAGGACTCGAGAACGCACTCCCGCATGAGTGCCCCTAGGAAATACCTGTCTTTGTGGGGGCACTTGGGAAGAGGAGGAGCCAGGAGCACCGGTGGGGGACCCCAAAAGAGGAGGATTGGGGCCCTTACACAGTGGAGATAAGTTTGTTCTTTAAAGTAAAACAAAAAACCCCTTTAAGGCCATATGACGTGATCACTGTGTCAAAGACTGTGAAGAGAATACAGTGCTCAGATCTGAAAACATCTGAGCTGCCGGCTCAACTATATATGTTCTGCAATTGGTGTTCCCAAAATATCAGGTTACTGGTATTAACATGAGTTTAACAAGTAGAATGGTCTGGTGCTGTACAGCTGTTCCTGGATAGCTTAAATAACCTCTAGGCAGGTAGCCTGTGGCACACAGTTGGGTTGATTTACTAAAGGCAAATAGTCTGTTCACTTGTGCAGTTGCAATTTACAAGGACATTTGCTCCAGAGCTTAGAAAATGAGATGAAGCATCACTTTGCAAAGAATAACCAACCACAATCAAGAAAAAAATTAAAAATAAACATTTTTGCTTGCACATGATTGGATGATGGAAGTCAGCAGAACTTCCCCTAATTTGCTAAGCTTTCTTTTCTCCTAATTTACTAAGCTCTGGAGCAATTGCCCTTGCAGTGTGAAACTGCATTTCGCAAAGTGCACAGTCTATTTGCCTTTAGTAAATCAAATTATCAACCAAAGGGTGTGGGTCTGGGATGGAGAACTGAAGTCCTAAGCCCTTGTACCCACGGTTGGAGATTCCGACGGAATGTGTCCGATCGGACCGTTTTGTCGGATATTCCGACTGTGAATGGTCTACATTGGACTGTTTCAGTCGGAGTATCCAACGGACCAAGTTTTCCAACTTGTTGGTAAACTATTCCGACAAAATGCTCTGATCGGACATACTCCGATCATGTGTAGAGAATTCCGATCGGACAAAGTGCCACGCATGCTATGATCAAATTCCTACACCAAAGCTATTGGCTACTAGCGTAAACGTAGTCCTGTCGTAACGAAATAACGTCATCACGTCGGATTTTCCGACAACTTTGTCCGACTGTGTGTATGCAACAGTTTCGGACAAAATCCGACGGACAAAATCTGACTGACAAAATCTGACGGTTTTGGTTGTCGGAATCTCCGACCGTGTGTACAAGGGCTTAGATGGTTGGCTTTACTGCCTGCATGTATTTCAGGGTTTAAATTGTCCAGATAAATTGTTTATTCTGCTATTAGGGCTCCTAAAGAGATTAATTCTCGCTGTTACAGTGACAATGATTTCACCAGACATGAGAGCGTAAGATCTGTGGCCGGGATACAAACAGAAAAATAATATGTCACTTTTGTTTTTATTTACCAGCGACACCGGTACTTTTAATGAGGGTTATGAGTCGGATTGTAACTAAAACTAAAACATTTATAGTGTAGAAGTAGATTCATTTACTCCCAAATAAAAACAGAATGTAGCATCTTTATAAAAAGCCGAGCAATTAATCGCAACGTTCACCATTCTCAGATTTATCCTCTTTGCTGTGACCTTTGCTATAGCTGCAGTTGGTGTACACAAAGGGACAGATGTGCCATTATCCCACAATATCTTTTTTATTTCTATCTGAAGGGTTCAGACCTCCCATGCAATCTCTTGTCTCCCTGTTATACTCTTCTTATTGAAACTGAACTGTTCTTTCCTTCTGTTTGCATATTTTATGACCTGCAGTAGAAGGAAAGAAAAAGGAAAAATTGAAAGTTTTCTTTCTCCTAAGTGATGGGGAACTTTTTCTTTTTTTAATTCATTTCATTGATAGAGCCTGTATATACCCTGGAGGGATTCTGTTCCTTTTGTATATGCCAGGTACTACCTGTAAAAAAAGAAGCAAAAGAACTTGCCGCCAGAGATGACTGTAATACTCACAAATGTCTATGAAAAAGTCTGCAGACTTTTCAAACTTGGGATGTGATTAAATATTTATTGCCAATAGAGCTGCTTCATTAAGGCTCAGTTCACCTAAACTTAACTCCCAATACTGATAATATTGTCTCTTTATCTCTCAGGGATCTAGTGGTTACTCTACTACCCTTCACTTTCCAGACCTTCTCATGTGCCGTGGCCAGTAAAGGAAATCCATAGTGTATTTTGGGGCCTTATTTAAGGACCTTATCCAAAGGAGGATGCCTGAAAAGGTTAGGGCAGCAAGCGTGCAGCCTTCATAAATGCTGCCTCCTGCATATCCTACATGAGAATGGGTCATGATATATTAGTACCCTTATTACCTACGGTATTTGCAGAAGGGGATTCATGAACACACCAACACTATAGACAAAACATATAAAAAATAAATAAAAATCCCCCCCCCCTCAATGTCCCCAGCATTAATCACATCATCCAGTGACACAAATCCTTGTCAATCACGTGCCAACTGATGATGTTGCCCCACTGCACTACCTTCACAAAATGACTGTCTGGTGTTTGTGAAGAATCTGACTATGGGTCCTGGGTGACATCATTGACCAGATATTGTCATGACCTCATAACTATATCTGGACAATGATGTCACCCAAAATCTTTAGTTATTTTGTAGACAAACCCCAGCAGACAGAGGATCTGTCGTTTACCAGCATTAGTTCTATAGCCGCAAAATGAGTGATTTCTGGCTTCTGTTTATCAACAAACTAACCAGAGAATTGTCATTTAACAGTGGTAGTGCTAGCACATTGGTAGCACTAATGCTGCACTACTGCTAGTGCTGTCACTGTGCTAGCACTAAAGCTGCTAAATGACAGATCCCTAGCAGCATACAGTTGCATCATCCATTCATGTACAAGAAAACTTAGTATTAGGATTTCCCTTGCACATGATTAGATTTGCTTTGTGATATGGATTTGTTGGATGATTTGCTGTAAATCATGATTGCGTGGACTGCTGTGGAGGTTTTTCAAGGGCAGTCTTAAATATTTACCTGATTAACTAAGATAGAAATGCTGACCTTTATGGGTATATGGAATAACATGGGACTGTGTGGTTGATGACAGTGTCCCCTGACAGGGAATTGATGTGTTCAGCCCATCATCGCTCCTTGGTGGTCCCCATTTGGAAAATATGTCTCTCCCTTATTTGGTTCCAGAAAACTTTGCACATTCTTGATTTTAAAGAGATTGGGTTCCATGATAGTGATATTCATTCACATATGCTCAGAAGGAAGATCAGTTGAAACGCGTTGAGCCCACATATGGATTACTGGATAAAATAATGTGTGAACCTTACAATGCACATGGTGCTATATGTGATTTAAAATTTTATGAACAATATATGTTGTGTGTTTATATAATGCTCATGTGATATCATTTTCTACATGCCCAAAAAAAGTCGATTGGCTACAATTCTGTTGATGTGATGTATGTCAATTTTAGGATGTGGGTATATAGATCACAGAACCTCTACCAAAAATATTGTGTTTCTTTGCACATGATTGGATATTCATAATGAATACCACTTCATCTTTTTCACTAATGAACTTTACAACTCCTATAGTAAATCAACCCCAAAACTTGGGTGTCTAGTATGCATTATCTTCATATGTTAAAAAAGACTGAGGGGGTTATTTACTAAAGGAAAATCCACTTTGCACTGAAAGTGTACTTGGAAGTAAAATTGCTGTAGATCCGCAGGGGACATGCACGGAAAATGAAAAACAGCATTTTAGCTTGCACATGATTGGATGATAAAATCAGCAGAGCTTCCACTCATTTCAGGTCTACCCCATAGATTGAGAGCGACTGCACTTCCAAGTGCACTTGCAGTGCAAAGTGGATTTGCCTTTCGTAAATAACCCTCTATGTCTAAATAAAGAAAAAATAGCTGCAGTTTAAAGTGTAGGCACCTACCAGGAAGTGCCGAAGCTGTCAGAACTATTTGGGATTCTCAGATAAGGCCTTATTCACATAGATGTGTGATTGTATGCATTTATGTGTGTTTATAGGACATTAATGCATATAAATGGATTTAACCACTTTCAGACCGGACCATTTTGCTGGTAAATGACCAGAGGTCTTTTTACACTTTGGCACTGCGCTGCTTTAACTGGTAATTGCGCGGTCATGCAATGTTGTACCCAAACAAAATTTGCGTCCTTTTCTTCCCACAAATAGAGCTTTCTTTTGATGGTATTTGATTGCCTCTGCGATTTTTATTTTTTGCGATATAAACGTAAAAAGACCGCAAATTTTGAAAAAAAATGATATTTTCTACTTTTTGTTATTAGAAAAATCCAATAAACTCAATTTTAGTCATACATTTAGGCCAAAATGTATTCAGCCACATGTCTTTGGTAAAAAAAAAGTCAATAATTGTATATTTATTGGTTTGCGCAAAAGTTGTCACATCTACAAACTAAGGTACGTTTTCTGGAATTTACGCAGCTTTTAGTTTACGACTGCCTATCTCATTTCTTGAGGTGCTAAAATGACAGGGCAGTACAAAACCCCCCCAAATGACCCCATTTTGGAAAGTAGACCCCCTAAGGAAATTGATAAGAGGCATGTTGAGCCCATTGAATATTTTATTTTTTTGCCTCAAGCGATTGAATAATGACAAAAAAAAAATTTTTTTTTTTTTTTTACACAAAGTTGTCACTAAATGATATATTGCTCACACATGCTATGGGCGTATGTGAAATGACACCCCAAAATAAATTCTGCTGCTTCTCCTGAGTACGGGGATACCACATATGTGGGACTTTTTGGGAGCCTAGCCGCGTACAGGGCCCCGAAAACCAAGCACCGCCTTCAGGCTTTCTAAGGGCGTAAATTTTTGATTTCACGCCTCACTACCTATTACAGTTTTGAAGGCCATAAAATGCCAAGATGGCACAAAACCCCCACAAATGACCCCATTTTAGAAAGTAGACACCCCAAGCTATTTGCTGAGAGGCATGTTGAGTCCATGGAATATTTTATATTTTGCCACAAGTTGCGGGAAAATTACAAACTTTTTTTTTTTTTTTTTTTTTTCACAAAGTTGTCACTAAATGATATATTGCTCATGCATGCCATGGGCATATGTGAAATGACACCCCAAAATAAATTCTGCTGCTTCTCCTGAGTACGGGGATACCACATATGTGGGACTTTTTGGGAGCCTAGCCGCGTACGGGGCCCCGAAAACCAAGCACCGCCTTCAGGCTTTCTAAGGGCGTAATTTTTTGAGTTCACTTCTCACTACCTATTACAGTTTTGAAGGCCATAAAATGCCAAGATGGCACAAAACCCCCACAAATGACCCCATTTTAGAAAGTAGACACCCCAAGCTATTTGCTGAGAGGCATGTTGAGTCCATGGAATATTTTATATTTTGCCACAAGTTGCGGGAAAATTACAAACTTTTTTTTTTTTTCACAAAGTTGTCACTAAATGATATATTGCTCACGCATGCCATGGGCATATGTGAAATGACACCCCAAAATAAATTCTGCTGCTTCTCCTGAGTACGGGGATACCACATATGTGGGACTTTTTGGGAGCCTAGCCGCGTACGGGGCCCCAAAAACCAAGCACCGCCTTCAGGCTTTCTAAGGGCGTTACAGTTTTGAAGGCCATAAAATGCCAAGATGGCACAAACCCCCCCCCCCAAATGACCCCATTTTAGAAAGTAGACACCCCTAAATTTAGGGGTACACTAGTGAGACTAGGTAATAAATGGCGGGTGCCCTGAAACTATAAAAAAATAACTAACCAACCAGCGTCACCTGTAACAGTTATATGGTGATCACTGGTGAAAGGGTTAACTAGGGGGCAATCAGGGGGCTTTATGCGGTAGTATATGGGGGTCCCTGGCGCTATAAAAAGCTGCGGCGAACCTAAATACCTACCTGCCTAACTAGCGTCACCTGTGACACTAATACAGCGATCAGAAAAACGATCGCTTATTAGGCTGGGTTCACACTGGAGCGATGCGGGAACGCCACGAATGCGCGGCGGGTTCCCGCATCGCATGCCTCCCGGCGGCAGTTCACACTGCCCTATGCGAACTGCTGGGAGTGTCAGTGAAATGTTAATGACACCCCCAGATCAGTTCGCATATCGCAGTGCGATCTGCAAACTTGGATCGCATGGTGTGAACACCCATGCGATCCGATTCTGCTGCGGACCAAAAAAAGGGTCCCGTGCGAGTTTGCGGCGGGTGCGGCGGGTGCGACACGAATTCAGCCATACTATCTGTATAGCTGAACTCGAATCGCACAGAGATCGGATGTGATTTGCACTGCAGTGCGGTGCGAATCACATCCGTTCTCATAAACCGCTGCAATGTGAACCCAGCCTTAGTGACACTGGCGACGGGGGGTGATCACGGGGTTAAACCTTTATTGGGGGGGTTAGGGGGGTACCTTAGAACTAAAGGGGGCTAACCCTAACTGCCCTAACAGTTATTAGTCACAAATGACACCTGCCGGGTGATCAGGGGGTTAAACCTTTATTAGGTAATAAATGGCGGGTGCCCTGAAACTATAAAAAAATAACTAACCAACCAGCGTCACCTGTAACAGTTATATGGTGATCACTGGTGAAAGGGTTAACTAGGGGGCAATCAGGGGGCTTTATGCGGTAGTATATGGGGGTCCCTAGCGCTATAAAAAGCTGCGGCGAACCTAAATACCTACCTGCCTAACTAGCGTCACCTGTGACACTAATACGGCGATCAGAAAAATGATCGCTTATTAGGCTGGGTTCACACTGGAGCGATGCGGAAACGCCGCGAATCCGCGGCGGGTTCCCACATCGCATGCCTCCCGGCGGCAGTTCACACTGCCCTATGCGAACTGCTGGGAGTGTCAGTGAAATGTTACTGACACCCCCAGATCAGTTCGCATATCGCAGTGCGATCTGCAAACTCGGATCGCATGGTGTGAACACCCATGCGATCCGATTCTGCTGCGGGCCAAAAAAAGGGTCCCGTGCGAATTTGCGGCGGGTGCGGCGGGTGTGGCGGGTGCGGCGGGTGCGGCGAATGGCTGAACTCGAATCGCACAGAGATCGGATGTGATTTGCACTGCAGTGCGGTGCGAATCACATTCGTTCTCATAAACCGCTGCAATGTGAACCCAGCCTTAGTGACACTGGCGACGGGGGGTGATCACGGGGTTAAACCTTTATTGGGGGGGTTAGGGGGGTACATTAGAACTAAAGGGGGCTAACCCTAACTGCCCTAACAGTTATTACAGTCACAAATGACACCAATGCAAAAAAAAAAAAAAAAAAAAAAAAAATGACATTGGTGTCACTGTGACTGGGGGGGCAGGGGTAATTGGGGGGGTGATCGGGGGGTAAAGGGGGGGTGTGAGTGTGCCTGGCATGTTCTACTGTGTGTGGGATGTGTTGGTGCAACTCACTGATCCGCTCTCCTCCGTGTCGGAACGAAAAATACCGACACGGAGGAGAGAATACATCACTTCCTCTCCTGTGTTTACATTACAGGAGAGGAAGTGATGTCACCGGGGATTTCCATTCGTCGGGAGCGATCGCGAGGGGGTGGCCATGAATGAATGGCCGTCCCCTCGTCCGGGATCGCTCCCGAACGAAAACCGACCGCCGCAGGCACCGGGCGGGGGCCCGATCGGGCCCCCGACCCGCGGGAGGCAAATCACGTACATGTACGTGCTTATGCCTGCCCGTGCCATTCTGCCGACGTACATCGGCGTGCGGCGGTCGGCAAGTGGTTAATGAGTTTAAACAGAATAATTCACAATGAGTGTATAATTACAGTTTTGAGCATTTAGTTTAGCTGTATTTAAAAAAATAAATAAATCTGTGCATCAAGGGCAGATTAGAACGTTTTCAAATGCATGTAAATGCAAGTACTTTCAAATGCAGGAGAACTTGATCTGGGAAGTATAAAGTATTGTTAAGGATATGTTCTAACTATCTCATATAGCAGGGATAAGCAATTACCAGGCCTCCAGCTTTTGCAAAACTACAAGTCCCATCATGCCTCTGCCTCTGGGTGTCATGCTTGTGGCTGTCAGAGTCTTGCTATGCCTCATGGGACTTGTAGTTCTGCAACAGCTGGAGGTCCGCTAATTGGATATCCCTGTCATATAGTAAAACGCAGTGTTTTTTTAAAGCAGGTTAGTGTCAGTCCTGGCTCTTGCACAGAGTAATTTTACGTGCATGACAGTGCTTGTTTTTTATTTTCAACTTTATTTGAAGTGTTACATAGTGACACTAAATTAATGTCTCTCTACAGCAGCACAGCACATTGCTCTGCTGTGTGGTGACATGCAGCGCACATCCCACCAGCTTTGTGGTGTAAACAGAGCACATAGAAAGCAATTGTTTTCTATGTGCCCTGGTGACGACCTGCATTTAAACAGTGTGGGAAAATGTTGGTGACTGCACATAGCGTGAATGAGCCATTATAATACTCATCAATTTAAATAAAACACAGGATGTTTCTGTAAATGAAGGATAACAGCAGGATTGTAAAGGATGCTGTAGGTAGGTACATTTAGGTGCCAGCACTTTATACCTATCAGCAGCTTTTTTTTTATTAATGGTCCTTTTTAACAGTTTTGCTAAATTCTTTTTATATAATAATGTTTATTTCTAGACACATATCAATTTGTTTAGCTACAATTAACAATCCACAGTGCCTCATTCTAAAACCAATTAGTTTCTTTTTTGCACTTGTCTTGAAATGTTCAATCAATCTGTGTCTGCGGGTTCCATGTATAATAAATAAGACTTTGTGGCTGGCCGTTCTATCGTTCTATTGACGCAGGCATGAAAATATTTTATGATTCATTAGTCTGAGATACAGTCAGAACTACAGTATTGATTTCACTCAGGTTGAATCACAAGGACATCTGATAATATTTACTTTGGCTTTATGGCATCACTGACCTTAAATGTTAGAATTTCCACCTTGCAGCATTTATTATCCCACCGGGAAAAATGCACGTTTCACAAGATCCATGTTTTGTATCTTTGCAGAGTATGTTCATTTTAGAAAAATGCATGGCTAAGCTAACTGTTTTGTTTTGTGCCAGTGTAATGAGAGATATTTTACACCAACACAGCTAATAGAATGAAAATAGCACATACAGGTACAAATGTATTCTACCTTGGGAAATACAGGAGAGGGAAAAAAGTATTTGACCCCCTGCTGATTTTGTACATTTGCCCACTGACAAAGAAATAATCAGTCTATAATTTTATTGGTAGGTTTATTTTAACAGTGTGAGACAGAATAACAACAAAAATATCCAGAAAAATGCATTTCAAAAAAGTTATAAATTGATTTGCATTTTAATGCATGAAATAAATATTTGATCCCCTACCAATCAGCAAGATTTCTGGCTCCCAGGTGTCTTTTTTACAGGTAAAAAGCTGAGATTAGAGAGTCTATGCCGTGGGAGTCTATGTCCAGAAGTGGGTGCAAATACCTGTCTTAAACAGGTATCTGCACCCGTCCCCCCCCTGGAAGGTGCCAAATGTGACAGCGGAGGTTCAATTTTTGTTTGAACCTCTGCTTTAAGGCAGGTGCTCCAATACTTTTGGTAATATAGTGTATACCGCTATATTTCAGAAATATCCAATCAGAATATAAAATTAGGCCTTGGGTCACTATTAACACATGAGAGCAATTTAAAAGCTCAATTCCATAAGCACTTCAATGCTCAACACCAGATTCCGATATTTTCTTTTGAGTCCTTTCACATCTGAGTGATGTGATGTCTCTCAACCCACATAAAAAGAACAGGTTTACTTATTTGGGGCAACATCTTGCACTTTTGACCCCAATAAACCTCAGTGGGGTAGCCTGAAAAATGCTTGAAATATGCACATTTTCTGCGCCTAACAACTGTCTTCCCCTAGTGACTACGGTAGCTTTCCATTGGCTAAAACAAAAGTGCTCAAGCCTCAAAATGTCTGAAAGACATGCAAAAAAAAAGCCTACAAAATTACATAAACATGCTCACACTCAAGTGTAAATCCAGGTTTGGGTGCATTGAGTAAGCATAAAGTACCTACTTTACATCAGGCATTGCTGTACTGCACTAGTCAATCTTGGGACCTTTCTGTCAGTAGTCTGGTTATCCTGGAACATGGAACACACTTCTCACTGCCACTTATTCCCAGAAAGTCCAATGCAAAGTTGTCATTAACAAAAAGATTTTCACATCCACCAATCAGATCCAGGTCTTCCCTGACAGCTTGAAAGTGATTGGCGAGGCAGAAAACTGAGTGGCATTTACATCGCAAGGCTTTTGGAAATAACACTTTTATCACCCTCCTTCTTATAATGCAAGTACTGTACAGAACTTTAATTGGTTTGAAATTTGGCTGGTTCTTGTTTTAGTTTCAAATTGGGGGCCACCATCTTGTCTCTCGCATACCATAGAGAAGGTGAATCCAGGCAGCCAATCATAGGCGCACATCAAAGAAACCACAGCCCTTCCTGTGACATCAGGTGTCACTGCTCTCATCATAGTGGTTAGTGATGGTGATGAGAACCTTGATATTAAATTTTCCAAAAATTCTGAATTTGCCTACAAATACTGTAACATATGACACTGCATATTTTGTGTCTGGAAGGAGAACCTTGGAAACAGTTAACAGATCAGATTATGAAGGTATATAAGAGGGTTAACATCTTGATATTAAATGCTTGGGGAAGAAAAAGGTTCACTTCAAGGTAAATTGAGTGAACATACTGATTTTAGTACAGCTACTGCGTGTTGCAATGCATCAGTAGCTCAATAACTGTATTCGCTTGTTTCCTAAATTGGGCTTTACTGCAGCCCTGTCACATCTAAGTGAGAATTCATTAGCCACTGATACAGTAGTAGATGCATTACTGACATGTATTTGCTAATCAAGAATTCTTTCCCAGCAATGGCTCAAACTTGTTCTGTGGAGTTGCCAAAGGAATTGGGACTTTCTCTTACCCGCTTGTCTGAGCAGATATATAACTAACCCTTTTATGTTTGCATTCCTTCAAAAGTCATACATTTTTACTGGTTTTGTTAATGATTACAAGTCGTCCTAAAAATAATGGCATTGAGTTAACTACAGGATCTGAAAATTTGTTACAATTATCTAAAGGGTGTATTTATAAAAAATAAAAAAATTAGATGGACTGAGTCATAGACAGTAAAAAGTGAGTAGCCCAGTTTCAGCAATATCATTCAGATTTCCAATACTGTTCTTTGGTATTTCTTTGTAAACTGTTTCATAAAATGTTCAATGATTGTGAATACCTCCGAGCTACCACAATCAAAAGTGTCTGAGTGCAAGTAAATAGGTGCTGCTCACATACATATGCATTCCCGCACATGGATGTAATAATTGTAGCTAAATATGCGGCGCTCCCTTACAGTACCTTATGTGTTATATCAATATATATATCACTGATGCCATAAATAAATAAATAATGTTCAAAAAATAACTGCAGGAAAAAATTGGTTAGGGTAATACAAAAATAATATAACACTCTACAAAATCAAACTTATAATTTTTCCTCCACCATATGCCCCTTACACTTCCCCTGATCTCTCTGTTAAAATCGATGGCACAACTATAAGCCCATCCCCACATGCCAAGGTTCTAGGTGTAATCCTAGACTCTGAACTCTCCTTCAAGTAACACATCCAATCACTGTCCAAATCCTGCCGCCTCAACCTCCGCAACATCTCACTCTACACCACATTAAATCTCCACAACTTCCGTGATGTAATAAAAGTCCATAAATGTCAATGACAATATTAATCCAATCAAGTCCCACAATGACTTGTCCACAATGATTCCTTATTCACTTCATTCTCAGATATTGCAATGTGTCCCCACCATCATGCAGGTGTAAACCCACCACCTTCACTCAATGCACTCATCTTAGGCTCTGTTCACACCTAGGCGGTTTTGGGCGTTTTTCTGCTGTAAGTCTCAGCTCTAAAAACGCCCAACAAGACAAATCCCATTCATTTCAATGGGCTCTGTTCACATCTGAGCGTTCTGTCACCTGAAGCAAAACGCCCATCGCTCAAAAAAGTACTGGAGCTTCTTTTTTGGCAAAGGCGTTTTACTACTTTTACATTGGTGATCTTTTAACCTTGAAAACACCTGTACAAAAATGCTGCAAAAAGGCCAGAAAAAATGCCTGAATAGTGCCTGTAAAATAGAAACTCCTAGATGTTAACAGAACCTTAGGGTATGGACCTAAAAACATACTTGGACTTGGACCCTTCAGGGGTATGAATAGGTAGGTATTCCTTAATTATAGGTGTCCTCCAGGAGTTGTAATATTCTTGGTTGTAGTAATGGGCTAATACCTCTTTAAGAAGTATTAGCCCATGCCCAGGGCTAATACCCCAAAAATCAAATACTCAAGCAAAGGATAACAGCATTGACAGGTCACGCAGTACCCTATTGCCATAACAAAAAGCCCTTGTCAACTAACCTCCATCACCCCCACACCCCCCTTCATGCATGGTGCTCAAAGAAACACTCATATTTCCATCAGAGAAGAGAATATAAAATAATTAAAATAATAATATAAAATAATTGGCAGAGGTCATAAGAATAATTTATTCCTAGTCATAGTAGATGAGGTTGAAAAAAGACACAAGTCCATCAAGTCCAACCTATGTGTGTGATTATATGTCAGTATTACATTTTATATCCCTGTCCTCTATGCTCTAGGCCACTGATGGCAACCTTGGCAGATGTTTTGCAACTACATTTCCCATGATGTTCAACTACACTGCAGAGTGCATGAGTATCATGGGAAATGTAGTTCCAAAACATCTGGGGTGCCAAGGTTCACCATCACTGCTCTAGGTTGTAGTACTCGCACCTTTTTGACTACAGAGCTATGTAATCATCCCTTGGGTTATATCTAAGATCTCTGTATATTGCTTTGACTGTTGGTTAATGGAAGCTTGAATGATATCCAGTGAAAGTTTTGTATTGAAAAATATAAATATTCAATAAAGAATTGTCAATTATAAAAAAAAAAAAAAAAAGAAGAAGAATTTATTCTAAATTCTCAAAGAAAATCATAAAGCATTACATATTCCTAGGAACCACTTTCCATAGTTAACCACCCCCTTCCGGTCACAGTTTCCTTAATCATTGTTTGTTTACATGACATGCAGTTGACGTGAAAACTCATTTTTTTAATGCGGAGCTAAACTCTCTCAATCTACATGAATTTCTAATCCTCAATGCTACCCGCATTTGTTTATAGATAGGAAAGTATATATTTTATTTACTCATTTTAAACTTCTTTTTTATTTTTTTACATTTCTTTAGATACTTCATGGTTTCTGTCAGTCCCAGGAGTCTACGTGTTTTTTTTTTCTTTTATCTGGAGAAGGGGGGGGGGGGCTTTCTTAGCTAAGTAGACCCACTGCTTGCATGTTTGAGCTTAGGGCAGATAGACTCCAGGAAGTAGATGCTACATGAATCATCTGCCCTTACTCAAGATGGCCACAGTCAGAAATGCTAGGGGGTGATTTCTCAGCAAAATATAGCATGTAGACATGGATGGATGGGTGAGTTTGTATCGAGTATTAAAAATGAATCAAATAGCGCTTTCGGTTTGTGGTGCACAGATACAGTTAAATTCTGCTTTCATTTGAATATAATTCTTTAAAAAAATGGTTTTGCCATAAGCCGTTTGCTATCCCATTTTTAAATGTATAAATTATGAATGTACTTTTTTTTTTTGTCATCGCACGTCTGTATTACAAAAAGATGACACATTCTGATTTATGAGTTTATTGCAGTTCTTCAGATGCAGCCTCATATGTGGATATTGTAATAACATTCTTTATTTACATGTCCTTATCATACCCTAATGAAGAATTTCATTCATAGCGTACGAACTCAGCCTTGCCGTGTACTGATAGATGTGCTTGTAATCAGGCCCTATATACAAGATTACCAGTGAAATGGAAAATTCTAACTAGATTTCAGTGGCTCGTGTAACTACTTTTGTCACCTTTTATTTGTCGGTAATTTATTTTCTTGGTCAGCTACAAGGATCTAGCTAGTGCTTTGCTGACAGGCTAATAAATGTTTATATGATCTGCCGATAATGATAATGAAACACAGTAAAGAAGGACAGCCGTGTTGCGTTTCTCGCTTAAAGCTGGTTTTCTTCTACAAATACGATCCATCTAGAATATATTACTAACAAATGCTTTTAGATGTTACATTTATCCATAATCAGTTGTGAGCTGTGTACTGCAGTTTATAAAATATACAGATCGCTTCCAAAAAGTGCATTTGTCAATGTAATTAGGATGGCAAATCTGTGTTTGTGAATGAGTAGCACAATTCATACGTATATTTACAATAATGGGGTACGTTCAGAGACCCAAAGTCCAATTCTCGCCTCTCAGAAGGGCCTGGTCACTCACTAGGAGGACGCACTGAAATTTGGGTAAATGCTTACAGCGTTGCCGGGATGGCTTAAAGGTTCTGATACTGTGGAAATGGACATTGATCTTGAGCTAAGAGAGTTTCTATGTGATCTGCCATGGTATCTGGAACCCCTAATCCTCACCTCCTTAACTGGTCTGTAGTAAAACTTTAAAGGACAAAAGTGACTGCCAAACAGTTTTAGCCACGGACCCAGCCCTGGAGTGAAATGCTAGCCTGTCCCTACCTCTGAGGGGCTACCCTGCCTTTGGGGTGTCAGAGGTGCACTTCAAATCTATTAAAAAAAAAAAAAAAATATATATATATATATATATATATATATATATATAAAATAGAAAGGATATATACACACACACACACACACACACTATATTACCAAAATAGGGTTCAATATTGAGTTGGCCCACCCTTTCCAGCTATAATAGCTTCAACTCCTCTGGGAAGGCTGTGCACAAGGTTTAGGAGTGTGTCTATGGGAATAGATAAAAAACAGAAGAACTCTGGATAGCCGCACTCCGGATCGAATAAAGTGAATTGTGCCTTTATTGTTTCAACTAATGTCTATGGGAATGTTTGGCCATTCTTCCAGAAGTGCATTTGTGAGGTCAGGCACTGATGTAGACAAGAAGGCCTGACTCACAGTCTTCACTCTAATTCATTCCAAAGGTGTTCTGTCAGGTTGAGGCCAGTCAAGTTCCTCCACCCCAAACTCACATATCCATGTCTTTATTGACCTTACTTTGTGCACTGGTTTGGCGGAGGGGGGATTATGGTTTGGGGGTCGTTCTTCAAGGGTTGGGCTTGGCCCCTAAATTCCAGTGAAGGGAACTCTTAAGGCATCAGCATACCAAGACATTTTGGAAAATGTCATGATCTCAACTTTGTGGGAACAGTTTGGGGATGGTCCCTTCCTGTTCCAACATGACTGCACACCAATGCACAAAGAAAGGTGCATAAAGACATGGATGAGCGAGTTTGGGGTGGAGGAACTTGACTGGCCTGCACAGAGTCTTGACCTCAACCCGATAAAACACCTTTGGGATGAATTTGTGCTTGACCTTACAAATGCGCTTCTGAGAGAATGGTCAAACATTCCCATAGACACACTCCTAAAACTTGTGCACAACCTTTCCAGAAGAGTTGAACCTGTTATAGCTGCAAAGGGTGGGCCAATGCAATATTGAACTCTGTGGACTAAGACTGGAATGCCATTAAAGTTCATGTACGTGTAAAGGCAGGCATCCCAATACTCTTGGTAATATAGTGTAAGTACCTGAATTACACCTGGTATGTACCTCCTATAGCTCGTGTACAGCAGATCTCAGAGTGAGAGAGGAAAATGCAGTACAAAGGGCCAGTCAATTTATATGCTGACCATGAGCATGCTGATAGGAGGAGAGAGCAGAGTGACGGAGATAAGCTCATCACTTTGCTGCTTCTTTTTTCACTGGCCAGTTACAGGCTGTGTGCAGGTCCAAGACAGCCTGGGCTCAAAAGAAATGCATTTAATGATGCTGAGACTTATTCAGCCTGGAAAACGAAGAACATCTTGTGCTGCAGTCCTGAGTAGTTAGCTCCAGATTGAATGTGAGTATTGCAGCAATTTTTTAAAATATTTTATAGGACTATTTTTTTAACTGGAGGTTCTCTTTAGTGCTGTATATTTCTGCCTCTGTTGGTCACCAATATGGTACAACACTCTACTATTACACATATAATTTGCTGTAAAGTTTACATATCTTTATGTCATTATTATCATAACACTTTTTGTTGAAATGAGTTGGTTGTTGCAGGAAAGGGTTACACATGTTTACAACTGCGTCTCACGCCAAATTAAACTTTTATGCTGATTACCTTCTACTGCACTTGAAGTCACTTAAGTTGCCCAGCAGCCTTGCAAGTAAAAACTTAATTGAATGAAAAGTTGTATCTATATTGTTTCAGTGATCACATTACATCCAGCCAATGTGTCCTGTTCTGCCATTCAAACTTAGAGTAATCCACCTGAGTGTCAGCCATATTTAAATGTTAATGTGGCACCTTCCTGAATTCTAATAATGACCTAACTCCACACAGCTCCCATGTTTGGGAAACATCGTCATCTGCTCAGAAGGGAATCTTACACTTTAACCCCAGGAGACTTACACACAGCACTGTTTGTGTTGCGTTGTCTCTGTTACATCTGTTCGCAGAGTACAGTGGCATTAGGCACGGTGCGTTCTTCTCTGTCGTCTCACAGTCACTAGTGGAGAATTATTTTTGGAGGTCACCGGATTTCTCATCAAATCCATTCTGCTGTGCAGACATCAGTTTCTTCATGCTGAATTTTTCCTGGTGGAAGTAAAAGACTTGAGGTACGCAAGACAAACGGTTATTTCATTCTGTTTTATAATAAGGTGAACCTCTATTCCTGTTCATTTCATTTGTCCACCAAGTACAATGCATTGCAGGTGTGTGTTGTGCATTTTTTTTTCAGGGTCAGTTTAACCACTTCAGCCCTGAAAGGATTTGTGTCCTTCCTGACCAGGCCATTTTTTGCGATACGGCACTGTGTCGCTTTAACTGACAATTGTGCGGTCGTGCGATGTTGTACCCAAACACAATTTATGTCCTTTTTTGACAACAAATAGACAACAAATAGAGCTTTCTTTCTTTCTTTCTTTTGTGGTATTTGATCACCTCTGCGGTTTTTATTTTTATAAAAAGAGCAACAAAAAAAAAACACAATATTTTGCACTTTTTGCTATAATAAATATCCCCAAAAAAAAATATTTATCAGTTTAGGCCGATATGTATTTTTGGTAAAAAAAAATTGCAATAAGCGTATATTGTTTGGTTTGCACAAAGGTTATAGCGTCTACAAAATAGGGGATAGATATATGGCATTTTTATTATTATTCGATTTTTTGCTAGTAATGGTGGTGATCTGTGATTTTTATTAGGACTGTAACATTGCGACGGACAGATCAGACACTTGTGACACTTTATTGGGACCATTGACATTTATACAGCAAACAGAGCTAGAAAAAGCCACGATTACTGTATAAATGTCATTGGCAGGGAATGGGTTAACACTAGGGGGTGATCAAGGAGTTAACTGTTCCCTATATGTGTTCTAACTGTGGGGGAATGTGGCTGACTAAAGGCGGAAACAGGTCTTTGTTCCTACTTAGTATGAACATACGATCTGTCTCCTCTCCCCTGACAGAACCAGGATTCTTGTGTTTACACAAACAGATCCCGGTTCTCGCTCTGCCACGAGTGATTACGGGTGCCCAGTGGTCATCGCGCCCGCTGGGCATGCACATCAGCTCAGTGTCTTAAAGAGCCCATATACAGCTATGACAGCTCGCCCAGGGGAGCCATCCTGCCACAGTATAACTGCCGTGGCGCATCGGGAAGGGGCTAAAAAGTCTTCCACACACATGGTTTGGGTGTACAGCAGACCATGTGTTTGTGTTTTTAAATGTCAGTCATTGCCTTTCTGCTTAGTGCTGTGTCTAGTGCAGAAGAGTTCCCACTTGTGGGAACCATTTGGATAGAAGTGTATGCAAAGGCGAATAGAGTTGCGAGAGGTTAGAAAAGTTTGGGGCCCTGGATCTCCCAACGCAGTAGGTTTTTAGTCAGGTCTTAAGCAGTGTAGATGGAATAAATATACCTAGGCATTTCTTTATGGAGAGAAGGCCAAAGGTTGGCTTTGATGATGATATCTGGAGTGATTATACTACCCCTCAGGATCCCTCCAAATTTATGAGTCCAAAACATGCTTTATTCAACAACCCCAAGCCCTAATGTAGCAGGATTCCTCCAATGTTATCAGTCCAATACATGCTTCATTCTACAGTACCATGCCCTAATGAAGAGGGAACCTTTCAATTCATGTAACGAGTTTTATGACATAAATTTGAATCAATTAAAATTTTTAGCAAAATTCTTAAATCTGCATTTTTTTTGGCCTTTTCTACTTTGCACACCTAGGTTTTTAATTCTGTCTGTGTGTCACCTAAGTATGTTCACGCTCTCTATTTGTCCTGGTGACCACTGTCCCTAGTATTAAAAGAAAGGGATGGTTCACACCATGCCCGTTAAGCTGTGTATTTCTGCACAGCACCGCATATAGATGGTGTACACAGAGCACATAGAAAACAACTGGCCCTAAGTGAAAATCAAAATCGGTTGTTGTCACCAGAAAAGGAATAGAGCGGGGGGGAAAAACAGGGAAAGTTAATGTAGATGGTTTACTAAAGAATTATAGAAATTTCAGTTAGCACTTCGCTTAGCCAGTAACCTGTATTCAGTTCAATCATCCAAACATGTGCTTTTTATTTTCCTTGCACATGATTGGGTATTCAGAGTAAATGTACCCCTGTGTTATTTCTGTACAGTATACTAAGCAAATGTTCACTATTTCTTTAGTTAATGAACCTCAGTTATCCCCCAAATTAGAGATAATTGCAAGTACCAGAACTTGGGGCAGTCCCTTAAAATGAAGGATAAATAATGATTATGCATGGGTTTGAGTAATTCACTGTTTGTAGAATTATTTTTGTTACACATACTTTATCTCATTAATAAGTATCTGTTAGGTAAAACCTTTATGTATTGTCCACAGCTACAGATTGGTCCTCCAGCCTTCCACAGGTAGAAGCAGAAAAGTCTGAATCTTATTGATGCTGTGGGCAACAAGTGAAGATTGTATAAGCAGCCAGACATTGATGAATGAGGCTGGCTGCAATCTGTATTTAGGCTAGCATGTAGGAGTACTTCTGCTTCCTGTTAAATGTAGATTTTTCAAGTGTGTTATCACTAGGCAGTAGACATGTGCATGTGTTAACGTCCGAATTCATTTTTGTCCAAATTTCTGGGATTTTCGTATTAATTTTAACAAAACGATAAAGAACGAGCAGAATCCAAAATCCGAAAGATACAAAATAAAAAAAATGCTTTATTTTCGTATACCATTATATTTTTGTATCATTGCGACAACAGTTCGATATAGATAGATAGAATATTCAACATGATGGTGACAATAGCGATCTGTGTCTATCAAACCTGTGGTCGAATGTGCCTAACCTAACTCTATTTATCCAAGATTATTCAAGACAGAGAGAAAAGTTTCCACATTATAGAGACAAGATTCAACGAAGCAGCTAAAAACATACGATTGCCGCGAGCAGACATTTAAGGTTAAATGCTCCACCCATAGGCTATAGAAGAATTCCAATGTTGTTAGACTAGTAATAATAATTAATAATTATAATTATTACTAGTCAAACAACATTAGAATTCTACAATAGCTTGTGGGCAGAGGATTCGACCGCAAATGTACGATCGTGGCATTGTACTGTTTAGCTGTTTCGTCTAATCTTCAACATCCGACAGACACCATAAGCCTTCAATTGACAGATTCAACCTTAATTAATTCAGATTTTTCTACGAATTTTTAAGGAAACAAAATAAATATAAACAGATTTCGGGAATAATTCAATTAATTAATTTTTCGGACGAAACCGAAGTTCCGAAGTAAAATATTTCAGTGTGCACATCTACTAGGCAGTACATGGAAATATTTTAAAACAGTGTTCATCACATTTTTTCCCTTATTAGAGCAAAAAAATATCTGTAGAAGTGTCCATTGTTCCAATTGGGTAAAAATCAAGTTTTGTTTTCTTTTCCATGTGCTGCCTGTAGAAACATGGGTTTCAACATATTAAATATAAGCTGATTTTGCCCACAAAGACCAACAGTGATCACCGTCTGGTCAGCAATATGAAACTTGCATGTCTAAACATCCCTGCACTCAGGACCGGATTAATATCTGTGGGGGGCCCTGGGTAGAATATTGTGTGGGGACCCCACCCTTTAAATAGAGAAAAAACAGAGAATAAACTAGCAGATGAATAAGGGTTGAGGGGTTAGTCAACTACTTCAGTACAGGGCAATTTCACACCGTTCCTGCCCAGACCAATTTTCAGCTTTCAGTGCTGTCACACTTCGAATGACAATTACTCAGTCTTGTAACACTGTACCCAAACAAAATTTTTATCAGTTTTACACACAAATAGAGATTTCTTTTGGGGATATTTAATCACCACTGGGTTTTTTTATTTTTTTGTGATTTAAGTAAAAATTTTGAAAAAAATAATAGAATAGAATATTTTTTTATCTTAATGCATAGAATACATTAAGAAGAAAAAAAACAACCTTCTGCCTTCACAACTCCTTTAACTAAGAATTAAATTAAATTATTAATTATTATTAATTCATTATTAAATTAGTATCATAGTCATAGTATTGTAGTCTGCCCTAAAGAATTGCCTCCCCTTGGATTTTTGCAACCATGGGAATGAAAAGTCAGCTTGCTAAATTGCTTGATTTCCTCTTGATGGATCTTTATATGTATGTATGGTTCTAAACTAGGTCTTAAATTGGATTTCTTGTGTTTTTATATATCTGGGAAACACATGCTTGTGGGATTAATGAAAAAGCTAGCAAACTTATGGCCTTAGTAAATCAGGCCCATGGAATGCTGTGCCAATGAGAACATTTTGTAAACAACTGTAGGTAACCATAGACATCAGCCTACAGGCATGGCTGGCGAAAATTAGAAAAAAATTAGAACTTAAATTGTTCTCAATGCACACAGTGCAAACATTTAAATAATATGCAAAGAGGATACGAGAAGCAATTAATTCTTTATTATGAAAGTTCACTGCCTGGCTTGACAAAATAATTTCTGCCAAAAAACGGTTCAGCAAACATAGTGAACCATTCACAGGTTCAGTTTAAAAAAGCCGTTTATTAAAAAGATAATTGCATTACATTGTCTCATTGTAAGCTATGGCATATTTATGTGCTTATATTTACTTATTTTTATTTTAGATGGACCCAGTACAAAAAGCTGTGATAAACCATACCTTTGGCGTTTCCATTCCACCAAAGAAAAAGCAAGTTATTTCTTGCAACGTTTGCCAGCTTCGATTTAATTCTGATGTAAGTATTAATACTAATTGTGATAACTGAGGATCAGTTTAATCAAAAAATCTTTCTAGAGTAGAACATATTTTTTTTGGCAAATAAATGACACAATTTGCAAGGAAAAGCTACAGTCAATGCAGGGAGGAAGCCATCATTTTGGTGTTCAAGATAATACTGAGAATTATATTTTTAAGAAACACTGATAAAAATACCTCCTAAATGTCTAAACTGTTACCCCTAAAAAGAGGAATACTGTATCAAAAAATGAGTCATAGTTTATCAAAATATAAAGACTCAACCTGAGTAAAAGTAAGACCTGACCAATCCAGTGATATCACGGCTGGCTGCAGCAGTGGGGCTTCTGGTTTTCATTATTGCATTGTGAATTTCGCTAACACATCATGTACAAATTATAGAGAAGCACACATGGAGTTGCCATATTTAAAAAGGTTATCTGTGTATTTGGACTTCTTTAACCCATTGCAGACTTTAATTACATCATCATTATCATTTTTATCACATCGTGGAAACTGCTGTACAAGGCAGCAGCTTCTTCCACTCCTGCTTGTCTTTGGCTCTCAATGTATTTTGGACTTTCAAGCTCCACTTCTAGAATATGCTGCAATGTTATTTTAGGACATCTTCTTCATATTTACAAAACGGTCTGCTCTTACATTCTGTAAAGATACCCACTGTAGGGTTACCTGCTCTGTGGCTACTCGCTTTCTGCATTTAATTCTGAGAATCAAGGGGCCATACATAGACACAAGGCCTAGGCCATAGGGTAAGACCTTACCGAAGCAGCAAAAGGGAACATGGTGTTTGTTCCTAGCATTCCTGGAGCGGTTTCTATTTCTGATTGGTTAAGATTTTTATTTGACTACTTGAATCATGCAGATGGGCAAAGAATTTCCTTTGTTCTCATTGTATTGTCATTGCCATTGGCTGCAAGTGCTGATCAGATGGCGATCAACAGCTGCTGGTTTTCCAGTATGTTCGAATGTACACAGGTTTCTGTTGAACAGGCCTATTCCAGCCAATAATCAACCTGTGTGTACCAGCCTTAAGATTGTGTTGATATGCTGTTCTCATTCCTGTCAATATTTCTCAACCAAATGCATTACAGTACAGAGTGATACTTGTTTTTTTCTAGACCAGCTGTAAGTTGGAAACTATCACTGACTCATTTGAACTTTAACCACTTCCCAACTGGCGCACGACGATGTACATCGGCAGAATGGCACGGGCAGGTACGTCCATTTGAAATTGCCGCCATGCCATCGCGTGAGCGCTGCCGGTGGCGCATGCGTGAGTCTGGTCGCGGGCCCCGCGGACTCGATTGCTGCGGGGATACTTACGATCGTCTCACGGGGAGGCTGAATGGGGAGATACGGAAGTAAATAGCATCTCCCCATTCTGCCTAGCAACAAGTGACACTGATCTCTGCTTCCTGTGTTTGAAGCAGAGATCAGTGTTCACTAACACACAGCCACGCCCCCCACAGTTAGTAACACGCCCCTAGGACACACTTAACCCCCTGCCAGTGTCATTTACACAGGAATCAGTGCATTTGTATAGCACTGATTTCTGTATAAATGACAATGGTCCCAAAAATGTGTAAAAAAATGTCCGATGTGTCCGCCATAATGTCGCAGTCACGATAAAAACTGCTGATCGCCGCCATTACTAGTAAATAAATAAAAATATTAATAAAAATGCCATAAAACTATCCCCTATTTTGTATTATTTCGTGCGACGTGGCTCTTTTGTCTTTTGACCTATTTTGTAAACGCTATAACTTTTGCGCAAACCAATCAATAAACGCTTATTGCAATTGTTTTTTACCAAAAATATGTAGAAGAATACGTATCAGCCTAAACTGAGGGAAAAAAATATTTTTATAGATATTTTTGGGGGATATTTATTAGAGCAAAAAGTAAAAAATAATGTTTTTTTTCCAAAATTGACGCTCTTTTTGTCTATAGCGCAAAAAATAAAAACCGCAGGGGTGATCAAATACCACCAAAAGAAATCTCTACTTGTGGGAAAAAAAGGACGTCAGTTTTGTTTGGGAGCCACGTCGCACGACCGTGCAATTGTCAGTTAAAGTGACGCAATACCGAATCGCAAAAAGTGGTCTGGTCTTAAGCCCGAAAAATGGTCTGGTCTGAAAGTGGATAAGGTTCAGTTTAATCAACATGTCACACTAGTGATTTTACAGGTAGCAGCATCATCTTTATAGCAACAGAATTGCTTATAGTCACCTAACCTCCTATGGCATCACTTACTTTCTGACTTAACAAGTTGTCTCTCTGCCACTGAACCCTCAGTTGCTAGAGGTAACAACTGAGATTCTGCTACAATTCAGATAGTGAAAGAGCAATATCCATATGGAAGTTGTAGCCTTTGAGTATTTCTGCCCCTAGTAATTTGTCACTAACAGCGGAATAACCAGTGTGACACCCCCCTTACGACCACATTGCTGGCAGTCATCCCTATCGGTAAATGACTGGGTTATTTTTGTTTTTTGTAGAGTTATTTTATATTGGGCAAAAGATGCTTCAGATATACAAATTAGCAGTCATTTTTGTCTTCATTTCATATTTCTGACATATTTTCTGCTTCTATAGGCTAATTTCATCATAAAAGCCTTTATGATGAATAATATGCTTTGGTACTAGGACATTTCACAGACAATACATATATGTCAAATAATTCCACAGTAGAGCACTAAATTAATCTACAAAACTCCTAAATATTAACATTGTGAAATGATCAACATAAAACACCCATTCATAATGAAAAGTTTTCATATGGCATATCCAAAAAATATATATGTTCCAACATATGCAAATCAATATGGTAATACAGTCCAACTGAAAGTGATGAAACAATAGTGCAACAAAATCTCGTTGAGCCACCAAAATCCTTCACTAAAGTAATGTGTGTCAATCCCACTCCTTTAAGAATACAGCTCACCAGATGCTGTTGCCATTCACTCTTGTGTCTTGCAAATATCGCCTTATTAGATGTTAATGAAGAGCCGCTTGTACACGCCAATCTCCATCCAGATTAATAAAGACACTCTCCACATGTGGGGATAGAATTTGAGACAGAGCCTCCAATAGTGTAAAAACACCTTAAGGTGATCGGTTTATTAAAAGTAATGCACTTACATCATAAAAGATTCAAAATTGCCTTGTTAAAATTTTAAACATACCAGGTGCCTCAGTGTTGCGCTCTCCTCTTAGCTTCCTTTGTTCACATGGAGTCACCGGCTCAGCATTCCAATGTAGCCACGTCTTGATGCGTTTCATCACTTCGGACTTTGTCACAGCCCTGCAACACTGAACTTTTTTATTATTATATTGCTGTGGATGACACATGTTCTGTTTTTGTCAATAAGGGGAAATAAAAGCAGGAGAAGTGCCTCTATGTGTAGTATCCTAAAACCATTTATTAGCATACTAAAAAAGGGGCCAGTCATATTAGTATAAGGCACATTATCCTGGTGGACATCAGCTGACCAAGAGCGCCCAGGGTCTGCAGGCAGGAAGGCTGACACAAGCTGCGATACAGGAGTGGAAGAGTGGAGAGTGGCCGCCATTCTTCTCCTGTATGGCAGCTTTTATTTTTTATTTCCCTGTTTGGCATATAGAGTTGGCTTCTACTCTCAGATGAGCTTGCCCTAAGTGGATCTCTATCACAAAATTTACGTTTTAAAGACTACTACTACAGCTTGCTATATATATATATGGACTTTTTACTGACTATTCTTTGATGCTTTTATGTTGAGGCTGTCATTCACTCCAGTGCGCCTACAGTACCTCTCCTGCTGTTTTTTTATTTTAGAGATTTTGTATGTACTTTAATTTTTAATCTCTGAATAATCAAAAAAAAAAAAAGATTGATATCTAAAATACACCTTTAAAAGTTGTTTTACTCGCAAAAGGATTAGTATTTCTGTCCATCCAGTCCCAAGATACAGACCATTATATTAAAACAGCAGAGCCAGGCTGTGACCTGACTTTTCTCTTCTGCGGTCCAGCAATACACCCTTGTTCCTTACCTGCCCCAACTTAGGACTAGACAGTAAGTGCGGGTTCACACTGGGACGACTTGTCAGGTGACTTAACCGCTTGAAAAGTCATGTCCCGTTCTGTACAGTGGAACCGTACTTAGAAAAAGGTTCCTGTACGACTTTGGGGGTGACTTGAGGCGACTTGCATTGACTTCTATAGAGAAGTCATTTTGCAAGTCGCCGCAGCGGTCATGTCCAGGTCACCTGAGGCAGTCGCGCTGTAAGTCGTGCTGCCTCAGTGTGAATCGACACTAAGGACACAGCTTCAGAACAGTAATTATTCATGCACCTGTTGACTCAGCTCTCTGCTCCTAGCAACATGTTACTTGCCAACTCATATGCATTGCAGCACAACTGGCAGGCCCTTAGTACTGCTCCGCCTGTCCCAGTTGGGGTTCTGCTTTGCAGGAGATTGCAAGAGGATGATTCCAAGTTAAAACTGAATTCCCAGGAAAAGAAAAATGTTCCCTTTCAGTGGGACTGCAAGGCTTAAATTCCCAGGCACACCTACCCCATCCAGACCACAGTGATTCTGTGCTCAGTGATCTATTCTGTGCTCAGGCATGAATTGCGCTCACACTGAAGCAAACCATTCCAGACCACAAGTGAACCATGCCCAGGACCACCTCTTCCAAGTGGTCCCGAGTAAGGTACGCTTAACCATTCTCAAGCATGGTTTGGAGCACTAACACTACACAAACACTGGACCAAAGTTGAGGAACCATAAGGTTAAAAGTGCCAGTGTGATTGCACCCTCATTTACCCAATTCTCCTCTCCCACAGGCTCTTCCAGGCTGAAAGATCTGTCCCCGCAGCATCTTCTTCCCTTTGCTCTGGCGGTCAGAGATCCTCTGAGGTCATCAAGTACAGTGCAGAGCCCATAGTCCTGCACTGAACATGAGGACATTGAGGGAAAACCACTGCTAGAGCATAAGGGAGTGAAAGAGAGTGCTGGCTACTATACAAATGTAGAATCAGGTAAGTAAAACAGTTTTTTGCAGCCCTCTGGACCAACACATGCATTTAACTCTCGTAGTGCGGGGGCAGCCCCCGCTACATAAGAGCATTTCCCCCATCGGTGAACACCTAAATGTTTCTTTTTTTTTTTTTGATCCGCCTGGAGTTCAGTTTTAAATTACAAATAAAGGGCTGTGGTTTCTCTCCCTGCAAAATTTTAAGTATTTGTTTTATATAAATTTGATGTAAGTCCTTTACATATACAGCAATTACAAAAGTGGCATAAAGTACCACTTTGTACTTGGGAAACTTGTACAATTTTTTTATGTGCAAAATCATTATTTTTCCAGCTCCAGTGTAATAAAATGCCACTACATGAAAACAATCAAGTTCCTTCCAAGTCCTTACTTGGTATTGCGACTATGTTCAGACTGTTGTGTCAAAGACTGTAGTGTTTGGCAAGTGGAGTAGATGCATTAGGTCTGGTTTATCAGCTGTTTATACTAATGCCAATTTATAGGCGCGTCCCAGGGACTATGCCAATATTTATCCTGTCAGCTCTACCAAATGACCTTAGATCTAATAAGGATTATTCTTAATGGGATACGGAATCTGTGTTTTCATTGTCACAGATACACCACGACAATGCATGTAAAATTCCATTTAAAACACCATTTGTTTTACCAGTTGAAGAAAAAAAGCAGAACATTGTAATGAAAGTTAGAAAGTACAGTTTTGTACCTATTGATTGTAATGCATATTAGTAATTTGATGTTTTGACATGCAGCCAAGCGTCTTCCTGTCTGAATGTTATGTGTATTAGCTTTCGGATGAGAGCATGCTAGATTAAAAGATGTTTCAGGCTTCAGACATCCTTAATTAAATCTGATTTACATAATGATATATTTACCTCAAGAAGAGTAAGAACCATCATGAATTTCAGTGATTTCCCCCGAAGACCATTTTTACTTTTTCATCTATCACCCTCAATCTTTAGGCCACACAGTTCCATTCAATGAGTACTTGAAATTTAGCAGTCTTGTTTCACTTGGTAATTACTTTATGGCTAATTTGCTTGTCTAAAAATATTTACATTGTTTTTTTAGAGCGTAAAGGGGATTTATTAGGTTTACTGTTTAATAAATAACATGCTTGGATTTTTTATGAACATAGTTACATAGCCTCTACGCAGTTTAGGGTTAAACCACTTTTCTTTTAATTTTAGTGAATGGCAGCTTGTTCTTATTAAAGACACAGAAAAGCTTTATCCCTATTGTGAGGTCATCAGTACGGTATTTGTACATTGAAATTATATCCCCTCTCAAGTGTCTCTTCTCCAGAGAGAATAAGTTCAGTGCTCATAACCTTTCCTCATAAATAATATCCTCCAGACCCTTTATTAGCTTTGTTGCCCTTCTCTGGACTCTCTCCAGTTCCAGCACATCCTTCCTGAGGACTGGTGTCCAGAACTGGACAGCATAATCCAAGGGAGGCTGAACCAAAGTCTTTTAGAGTGGGGGAATTATTGTTTTATCTCGGGAGTTGATCCCCATTTTAATGCATGCCAACATTCTGTTTGCTTTGCATGCAGCAGTTGGGCATTGTATGCAATTGCTGAGCCTGCCATCTACTAGGACCTCCGGGTCCTTTTCCATCCTAGATTCCCCAAGAGGTTCTCCCCATAGTGAGTAGATTGCATTCATATTTTTGCCACCCAAATACATTATTTTACATTTTTCCACATTAAACCTCCTTTGCCATGTAGTTGGCCACCCCATTAATTTGTTCAGATCTTCTTGCAAAGTTTTCACATCCTGGAGAGAAGTTATTGCCCTGCTTAGCTTAATGCAGAGATTGAGCTGTTTATCCCATCCTCTAGGTTGTTTATGAATAAATTAAATAGGATTGGTCCCAGGACAGAACCCTGCGGGACCCAACCGTCCAACCTGGACCATTCTGAGTACTCCCCATTTAGTTTTCAATCCATGTAATCATCCTATGGTCCATGTCAATGGACCTTACTTTGTACAGTAAATGTTTATGGGGAATTGTGTCAAATGCTTTTGCAAAATCCAGATATACCCCCTCTAAGGGCCTTCCTTTATGTAGATGGCAGCTCACCTCCTCATAGAAGGTTAATAGTTGTATATAGTCCCTTTCCATTCCCTCCAAGAGCTTGCATACAATTGATGTTAGGCTAATTGGTCTGTGATTCCCAGGGATGTATGTTGGCCCTTTTTTAAATATTGTTGATACATTGGCTCTTCTCCAATCAGCTGGTACCATTCCAGTCAGTAGACTGATCGTAAAAATTAGGAACAATGGTCTGGCAATTACTTGACTAAGTTCCTTAAGGACCCTCAGGTGCAAACCATCTGGTCCCGGGGACTTTTAATGTTAAGTTAATTCTGTCGTCTGTTAGCCATGAGGGTGCTTCCTGTTACATGCCATGAGGATAAACATTACAGTTTTGGTTACTGAAGCCCCCCGATTCCCTCGTGAAGACTGAAGAGAAGAATAAATTCAATACCTTCTCCATCCTTAGTAACCAGATTCTCTTCATCATTCTTTATTGGACCAATATTATCTGACCTCCCTTTCTTACTATTTATGTACTTAAAGAATTTATTTTTTACTCTCCTCTGCTATGTGCCTTTCGTGTTCTATCTTAGCCACCCTAATTGCACCCTTACATTTCTTGTTGCATTCTTTGTAAAGTTGGAATGCTGATGATGATCCCTCGGCCTTGTATTTTTTGAAGGACTTCTCTTTTGCTTTTATATGCAGTTTTACATTGGAGTTAAGCCACCCAGGACTTTTATTAGCTCTTTTAAATGTATTTCCCATAGATGCCATAGATGAATGCACGGTTCCTTTCACCCAGTCTATGTCGGGATAATTAAAATACCCCATTATAATGACTCTTCCCATTCTTGATGCTAATCCAAATTTGTGATAGGAGGTCTGCCTCCTCCCTCTGGTTAGGGGCCTATAGCATACTCCCATTATTACTTTCCCATTAGTTTCCTCCCTTTGTAGCTCTACCCATAAGGATTCCGCCTCCTCCCTTACTCCATTAGTGATGTCATCTCTCACATTTACTTGTACATAATTTTCGATATACAGGCATACCCCTCCCCCTTTTTTACCCTCTCTATCCCTGTGATATACGGAATACCCTTGAATGGTTCCCAGCCAATCATGAGAGCTGTCAAACCCAGTCTCTGTAATTCCTACAAACTCAAAATCCTCGTTGTACAACAGTAGCTCTAGTTCATGCCACATAGTTTAGACTGGTTGCATACTATCTCCTTATTGGCTGCTCTGGGGTTGCAAATAGGACTTGTTACTAGACTTACCTTGGGTTTGGGTGCTTTAGTCAACCTAGCACTAATATTACCCTCTGGAATATGTTCCGCACTGACTATCTCTACCTCTGGACCCTTCCCCCCACTGCCTAGTTTAAAAGCCCTTCTAACTTTTCGGTCATCTTTACTCCCAGCAGATTTGCACCTTCCCTGTTTAGGTATAGTCTGTCCTTTCTATGGAGCTGGTAACCAACTGAGAAGTCACTCCAGTTCTAACATAAATTATTTTTTTTGTTTTTTGTTGTTTAAATAGCTCTAAAGTCTATAGGCTTTTTAATGTTATGCATTCTATGCATGACAGTAAAAAACTTTCTGTGTCACGGAATCTACCCCTGCCACCCATTATACTTACCTGAGCCTATTCCTGATCCAGCGCTGTGCATCAGAGCAGAGGCTCTTTTGCCTCTGTTACACCTCACTGGGCAGATTGATAGGGGGATGGGGCCGATACTCCATGTCTGTGTCAATAGACGCAGACTGGGCGGCTCAGGAGTGCTCCCATAGAAAACAACTTTCTATGGCGGCACTTGCCAAAGAGGAGAAGCCTGGACTGCCAGTAACCCAAGAAGAGGAGGATCGAGGCTGCTCTGTGCTATACTATTGCACCGAGCAGGTAAGTACGGCATGTTTATTATTTTATTAGAAAAAAATGACACTTTAATATCACTTTAATCAGTTTATTTTCAATATTGTAAATGTATCTGACAATTATGGTATTAAACAGATGCACTCTACCATTTTCAGGCTGCATTTGGATCTGCAGACTGAGGAGGTTTGCTTGTGAATAAACCTCCAGCCAGCATATGATTACTATTGTTGGCTGTCATGGTGATCACATGATTCTAATCATTAATTAACACTGGAGCTTTGGGAGACAGCATGGTCTGATAGCTAGGAGTGTATACTTGTGTATGCTCCAAACTGTAACAAGAGAAAAATAGATTAACCTTCCCTTGGCATGTGGCTTGGTGCTTGGGAACATTAATCTAAAGACTGCAGATGTTTTTGTCCATGATGATCTACCTAAGAAAAAAAAATATAAGTTAATAAAACAAAAATAAGCCACCTTCCTTCTGAAATTTTACTTTTTTTGGACCCAGGCATCTGTGCTCTGTAGCTGTGTTTGGAATCCCTCTATTTCCCTGGAGGCCGTTCTTGAGTTGGGGCAGTACAGAGTATGTGACACCAATTCCAGTAGATTTCAGACAGGAGTGAGCTTTACTATTGCTAGGTGTATAAGGGATTGTACACCTCCTGGCAGTTCTGACCCATACTAAGTGTCCTGCAAAGGACTGCTCTGAAAGTATGTACCATGTTGAACAGCTAAGTTAATTTCTTCCAGTTAAAGGTGCATGCTGCATGATGCATTTGGGCCAACACAGAGTATATTCTGTTGCCTCCAATGCAGTTTGAACATAGCCTGCATGCATTTGACCATGTATGTGTGCTTTGCATCCTTGTGTTTATTCTGCTGTTTAGGGTCTAAATTAAGGGGTTTGTTAAAGGTTTAGAAAAAAGGCTAAGGTTAATAATTAGGTTAGCCTTAGATTAATGTTAAGTATTAGATTATGGTACTGTATATCTAAAGCCAACAATGTTTCCACTTTGGATAATATAGGCCATGGTTCTCCAAATTTTCTAAAAAAAAAGGGCCAGTTTACTGTCCTTCAGATTTTAGGGGGGCCGGACTGTGGCCAGTGAGAGTAGAACATGCCCAAATGTCAGTGTAAGTAAACAATGCCCCATCATTGGTTTTAGTGGATGAATAGTGCCCTATTGTTGATATCAGAGCGGGGAATAACACCCCATCCTTGATGTCAGTGGGAGGAATAGTGTCCCATGATTAGTGTCAGTTGTAGATGGAATAGTGCCCCAAGGGCCAGATAGAATTAAGCAAAGAGTCACATCCGGCCCCAGGGCTGCAGTTTGAAGACCTATGGTTTAAGCAATAGGTAAAACCTCTGTCAGGTGTTTTTGTCTATCTGTGTTCCATGTGCAAGATTTCCCCTTAACTTCCCATAGATACAAAAGGAAGACATAGAAATTCTCTCGAACGTGAGATAAATCCCCTTTCAGGTGTTACCCAAATAAGTATTCCTACCAGAAGATTTTTGCCCTGGCCATAGTGGGGACACACACAACAACAAAGGGGTTCAGCCATGTGCTGGTGTATGTTGTCCACTCACACTGCAATGCACTGTTACAATGCATTGCTGTGTTTGCTTTTTTTTAAACTTTAAAGGTTTATTCAAGTCACTTTATTGAACTCTGTGTGGTTGATTTACTAAAGACAAATTAACTGTGCACTTTGCAAGTGCACTTGCTCCAGAGTATAGTAAATGAGGTAAAGCTTCACTTTACAAAGGATACCCCATCACATGCAATGAAAAATAAAAATAAACAACATTTTTTGCTTGCACATGATTGCGTGATGGAAGTCAGAAGAGCATCCCCTCATTTACTAAGCTCTGGAGCAACTACTCTTGCAAAATACACAGTCGATTTGCCTTTACTAAATTGACCCATATGTGTAGTAGTTGGCACATGTAGTATTGTGCTGCATTGCAATAAAATATAATTTTATTTTGTAAAAATATTAAATGATTGCTATCTCAAAAAAATATAGTATGAATATAAAAATTACATATTATTTCTTGAGTATCCACTACCACATACCCATACACGTGTTCCAAGTGCAAAATCACTGAGCAAAAACATGTAATAAAGTGCAAATATAGTGAAAAAAAATTCATATAATACACATTTTCATATAAAGTGCAAATAATCTACGAAATAGATGTCTATATGATGTGATCCAAAATTTCATATGCAAGAAAATAAATTACTGTATAACTAAAAATAGAAAATGATAGTCCAAATAAAGTCCACCCAGGTGCAAGGAAAAAGTACTTCCATTTAAGGAGTATAAACTTGCAAGCATAAAATAATAACAGCCCTATCATGACCCTGGAGGTAGCCAGTAAATGGAGTAAACCCAGAATACAAATGTCAATAGATAAGGGTACCGAAATGTTTCTAACTGAACAAATGCACTGAGAAATTACATACCAGAAAAGCCTAACACTCGGACAATCCTAAAACACATGTAAGAATGTGGCAGGGTCTTCCAAACAGCTGGGTCTTCCAAACAGTGGCTTCCAAAGAGCTGGGTCTTCCAAACAGTGGCTTCCAAAGAGCTGGGTCTTCCAAACAGTGGCGGGGTCTTCCAAACAGTTATATGCATGTAAGGGAAAGTATTTAAAATTGTATTAACCTGTCCCTGGAGGAGACCAGGTGTTGCATGGGCTATTCCCAGACGTCCTCCCAATTCTCAGAATCCAGCATCGGGACCTCCACATGCCAGCAGGACAAAAGCTTGGCAAGACCATCATGTATAGCAGGTTGGAGAGCATTATAAATTGAAGAGAGATGTTTCACTAGAGTTTCCTCTCGCAACAGAGACTCAATCACTGATATTGTGAGGGAAATTGGCTGGTTGTGAAATTGTAACTAAAATGCATGGCGCAACTGGAGGTACTGGAACAGGTATGAGTTAGGGAGAGAGTAGGTCAGTTTAACCACTTACAGACCGGACCATTTTGCTGGTCAAAGACCAGACCACTTTTTGCGATTCGGCACTGCGTCGTTTTAACTGACAATTGCGCAGTCGTGCGACGTGGCTCCCAAACAAAATTGACGTCCTTTTTTTCCCACAAATAGAGCTTTCTTCTGGTGGTATTTGATCACCTCTGCAGTTTTTATTTTTTGTGCTATAAACAAAAATAGAGCGACAATTTTGAAAAAAACGCATTATTTTTTACTTTTTGTTATAATAAATATCCCCCAAAAATATATAAAAAAACATTTTTTTCCCTCAGTTTAGGCCGATACGTATTCTTCTACATATTTTTGGTAAAAAAATCGCAATAAGCGATTATTTATTGGTTTGCGCAAAAGTTATAGCGTTTACAAAATAGGGATAGTTTTATGGCATTTTTATTAATAATTTTTTATTATTTTTTTTTACTAGTAATGGCGGCAATCAGCGATTTTTATTGTGACTGTGACATTGTGGCGGACACATCGGACATTTTTGACACATTTTTGGGACCATTGTCATTTATAATAATCACTGCTATATAAATGCACTGATTCCTGTGTAAATGACACTGGCAGTGAAGGGGTTAACCAGTGGGTGGCAGTGTAGGGGTTAATTGTTCCTAGGGGTGTGTTACTAACTGTGGGGGGGTTGGGCTTTCATTTAGTGAACACTGATCTCTGCTCCAATCACATGGAGCAGAGATGAGCGTCACTAGTTGCTAGGCAGAATGGAGAAATGCTGTTTACACGGCATTTCCTCCATTCAGCCGCCCGTGAGATGATCGCTGGTATGCCCGCGGCGATCGAGTCCGTGGCACCCACGACCGGACTCACGGGGGTCCCGACCGGCACGCGAGCGCGCCGCCGGCAGTGCGCTCACGATGGCAGGGCGGCATTGAAGATTGGACGTACCTGTACGCCACTATGCCTGCCCGTGCCATTCTGCCGACGTACATCGGCGTGCGCTGGTCGGGAAGTTAAGGGAGTCAGAGGTTTGAAGGGTCTCTCCTATACAAATTTGGATTGTTTGAGAGAGGGGTTGAACCACAGCAGTGTATGAGGTGAGAAATTATGTGAGGATAATGGGTGTTTCATTTGCCAGGCCTTTTTGATGGATCTCATTGAATATGTAATTTGAAAGAGGGCCAGAGGCTTATGCAAGGCTTCATATGAACCAAGATTTGCTGCCTCCAGTACCATTGCTGCATTCAGCAAGGATTTTTGACCTGCCTTTGACTTGGGACTTCGTTGGGCAATACTGTTTATTTTTTGACAACATTTTTTTAGAAGCACTGAAATTTTACGCGCAGCATAAATGCCAGTGCCAAATATTTTTTGGTGACAAAAAATTGCTTACAGTTTATTGTGCTGATAAAGACTTACCTCTGACACTTCTGTCCCAGAAACAACTTTCAAAAGTGAACTTTTGTTACGTGCCTTTACAAATATCAAGTTGCACTACACCAGGGTTAATTACAAGTGTGCATTATCTTTATTTAATGGAGGTCACGTAGGACTCCAGTATATGGGCACTAAGCTCTTAATATACTCAAATATTTTAACATTTTATAGCGTTCCCTTTTAGTACATTTAAAAAATTAGCTCAACTGCCAATTACAACAAATTACAACGTTACATTATGTATCAGAGACTAAAGGAAATAAATATAGGTTACCTATTAGGAAGGAAAGAGATTCTCTTTATCCCAAGAAGGGAGATCGACTCATTGAGAAGAAATCGACATTCTGACTCAACGTGTCATTGTGAATAAATCACCTCACAAGTTTGTATTCATTATAAATCTGAACCACTAAATTATTCATTAGAATTGTACAGAACGCAATGATTCCAGTTCATCTTATGACCCTATCTAACACATTTATTACATTTTACATAAAGCCCTGAATCTATGACACACAAAATGGCTTTCTGAGATGATTTTAAGTTGGTTTGAACGAAGGATGGAAGCACAGTGAAGCCAATTACGACAGTGATTGCTGCAGAGTGTCAGCAGAGCTGTCTGTATGTCTCTCTGAGGGGATCTGGGGATTTCTGCATATGATTATTGTAAGTTTGCTATAATAAATCTGTCCCTTTTCAGTTGTCTTTGCTCTTGCCTATGAGCTAAACATTTTTTTATAGTCAATAGTCAATAGTGTACAACTGGATAAACTTGTTTTTAAAATCTACCTATGTATTTTTTAAAACTTGCATGTCTCCCAACATTTCAAAATTCACATACTTACCACCATACTTGTCTCAGTCCCTGGGACACAGTTACCCCTGCCCTTGGCCCACACTTTATTTACCCACCTTTCACATAGTCCTGCCCAGTTCACGTCTACGTTTTGGACTGTTTTGCCCCTAATAATGTATGAATAACTCACTTGTGCTTATGATTTGCTCATTTAATACCCTTTTTGGAATCACAGTGCATTCTCAGTAACTCAAGTAGGGGTGATGCTGTGATCTCGGGACAAAATCCGAGACACATCGTCATTGTGACAGGGGAGGGAGATGCTGGACTGCCCTGTCAAATCCAGGACTGTTGGAATCCATGGAATAAAAATTTAGACACTGCACATGCTCGCTCTATCTTTGTTTAGCTCCAACTCCATCCAAATCTGCTATTTGCACACATTTGGGTGACTTTGATTGACAGCTGCGGGAGCCAATGGCGCTCACTGTGTGTCTCAGCCAATCAGGAGTCAGCCCTTGTACATACGGTCGGAGAATGCGTCGGAATGTGTCCTATCAGACCGTTTTGTCGGATAATCCGACTGTGTGTGGTATGCATCGGACTGTTTCCGTCGGAATATCCGTCGGACCAAATTTTCCAACTTGCTGGAAATATTTTCTGACAAACTGGTCCGATCGGACATACTCCGATCATGTGTAGAGAATTCCGATCGGACAAAGTGCCACGCATGCTCAGATCAAATTCCTACACCAAAGCTATTGGCTACTAGCCTGAACGTAGTCCTGTCATAACGAAATAACGTCATCACGTTCTGAACGATCGGATTTTCCGACAACTTTGTCCGACCGCGTGTATGCAACAGTTTCGGACAAGATCCGTCGGACAAAATCCGACGGACAGAATCCGTCGGATTTGGTTGTCGGAATCTCCGGCCGTGTGTACAAGGGCTAAGAGTCCCATACAGTTGAATCTCTCATGCAACATCGCGGGATCGAGATGGGGCTCAGGTAAGTATTAGGGGGTGCTGAGGGGAGGCTGCTGCACACAGAAGGCTTTTTATCTTAAAGCAGAGTTCCGCATAATTGTTTCTTTTTTTAAGTCAGCAGCTACAAATACTGCAGCTGCTGAGTTTTAAAATAAGGACACTTAACTGTCCAGGGCACTTGCGATGTCGCACCCATAGCCGACCCGTCCCTCGGCTCTCGGGTGGAGGCACTGCCGTCTTCGGTAAGGGAATCGGGAAGTGAAGCCTTGTGGTTTCACTTCCTGGTTCTCTTCTGCATATGCGCAACTCATGATGCGTGATTCCACTTGTCCCTGCTGTCTTCTGGAACCTGTGTGAGAAGGCACCAGAAGTGGCATAGATACCCATGGGTGGCTCGGCTATCTGTGCCCAGATTGTATTAGACAGGTATCTCCTCCCCCCTCCCCCCGAAAGGTGCCAAATGTTACACCGGAGGGGTGATTCCGAAAAGCCGAAGTTCCATTTTTGGGTGGAACTCCGCTTTAATGCACAGAATGCATTAAGATAAAAAAAAAACCTTATGCCTTTAGAACCACTTTAAACTTACGACTTGCAAACAAATCAGATGGGGGAGAATTATACTAGGAAAAAAATAAAAAGTAAAGGACATTACTGGTACCATACAAGGAATTTCCTCATCTATTGTATGGTAAGATAGCAATATTTATTACAAAAAAATAAAAGACATTTATAAAAACAAGAAAGAATCCTCTCATTGGATGACATTCGCCATGTGGTATAATAAAAAAAATGTATTTGCTAAATATCCCAAAAAGTCAACACATTTCGCATTTATTCGCTTCTTCAGGACCTCAATAGCTTGGCAGCAAAGAAATGTGTCATATCAACCTGCGAGCATTAACAATGATGGCAGATTAACTTGCGGTGCTGACTGGATGTTTTATATGGTGCAACAAAGTGACATGTATGGCGCAATCAAAAACGGCCTTGACTAGAAGATGGTGTAAAGGGAGTAGTAGGACAGATGTAGAAATCACTTGATTATATATCAATTCACAAGAAAAAATAAGCCAACCTGTGCTTACACATATTAATACCAGTTCCTCATAGTGAATCAGCCAGTCCTGCCAATATAGTTACATAGTTACATAGTAGGTGAGGTTGAAAAAAGACACAAGTCCATCAAGTCCAACCTATGTGTGTGATTAAATGTCAGTATTATATTGTATATCCCTGTATGTTGTGGTCGTTCAGGTGCTTATCTAATAGTTTTTTTAAATGATCAATGCTCCCAGCTGATACCACCACCTTTGGAAGGGAATTCCACATCCTTGCCGCTCTTACAGTAAAGAACCCTTTACGTCGTTTAAGGTTAAACCTTTTTTCTTCTCATTTTAATGAGTGGCCACGAGTCTTGTTAAACTCCCTTCCGCAAAAGTTTTATCCCTATTGTAGGGTCACCAGTATGGTATTTGTAAATTGAAATCGTCTCCCCTCTCAAGTGTCTCTTCTCCAGATAGAATAAGTTCAGTGCTCGCAACCTTTCCTCATAAATAACATCCTCCAGACCCTTTATTAGCTTTCTTGCCCTTTAGGCCGGGTTCACACCGCTGCGATGCGGGAACGCCGCGAATCCGCGGCGTTTTCCCGCATCGCATTACTCCCGCCGGCAGTTCACACTGCCCTATGCGGACGGCTGGGAGTGTCAATGTTATGTTAATGACACCCTCAGATCCGTCGGCATATCGCAGTGCGATCTGCCGACTCGCACAGGAATCGGATCGCATGGTGTGAACCCCCATGCGATCCGATTCTGTTGCGGACCCAAAAAAGGGTCCCGTGCGAGTTTGCTGCGGGAGCGCTGCGAATTCAGCCATACTATCTGTATGGCTGAACTCGCATTGCTACGGAGATCGGATGTGATTTGCTGTGCGAATCACATCCGGATCTCCCCCCGCAGCAGTGTGAACCCAGCCTCATACTCGATTTCCAGTACAACCTTCCTGATATGTCTTAAATGTAAATATATTTCTCCAATATGCCAAGATAAAATGTATATACACCAAACAATCCACAATACCTGTCCTCCACCACCAGACAATTATGCTTGTAAAACAGCTGCCACAAAGGATATGAATACAGCCGTGGAACATGCACCTCCAAATAGAAGTCAGCATTGACAGCTTTTTAATCTTTGTACTCATGGGTTACTTTTCAAAGGAAATGGATAAATCAACATCCCTGTTGCCTTCTAGTTATGCAGCTATTTTCTCTGACTGTTTTATGAGTTCTAAATTATGGATGCAGAAAAATGGTCTGTGCTATTGTAGATTCATTTAATTGAAGCAAATAAACTGATCAGTAATGAGGTGCTGACATGGCAGACGTCCCATTCATATTCTGGTGAGCGGGTGTTAAAAAAATGTTTTAGCCAAGCTCAGGAGCCAGTCATTCATCACCAATAAACACTATGATAAATAGCACTTCCATCCGTCAGATAGCTTACATTTGTCTAGTAAATAAGAGTATTTTGATTGTTTGTTCGGTTTGAAGAGTAGTAAGGCAGATATGAGGTAATTAAAAGCATAAATCTCAGGAAGTTGAGGAAAGGAATTCTGTACTTGGAGACAGGACTGACAGAATGATAAACATTTTTCATCCCGTGGGCTTCCATTAGCTGCTTTATAATGAGTAAAATTCTGGACATTTCATATCTGTTTGGCCTTTTATTGACAGAACTCGATGCATTCATTCTATTTTATTTGTCATGGAAACTTGCTATGGCATACTTTTTTTTAACAGGTTTAGAAAGTGGTTAACAATTTAGAATTTGCCTTGTATTCAGTGAAAAGTATGTTTAATCAGTTCAACCGACATAATCGTTAGAGTGATATCGATGATTTTTTTTTTGTTTTTTGGTTTTTTATTAAGCTGAACTATATCTAGACAATTAAATGAACAAAGTCACAGATTTTCCTAAAGTGGATGTAAACCTTTACAATGAACATCTTTTATGTGCTCCCTTTTCGTAAATATACCATTGAAAGTTTTTTCTTATATATCTGATACTTGCAAAAAAAAAAGAAAAAAGGCCTGATCATATCAGAAAAGCATCATTGTCTTTTTGTAAAATTCCTCTGTTATCTCAAGAGGAGAAATTAGTTCTGTGTAAATATAAAAGTTACCTCTGCATATCAGTCCACAGCCGCTGTAATTTTCAAAAACTGTCAAAAAATGTAATGTAATTTGGCAACCTGGAAATATTCTGTACATCACTGGTATATGAAATGCTCCCAGAAATGTCATATCCTGCATCTGCATCTGGAATATACAGTTCAGTTTTGGGCACCAGTTCACGAAAAGGATATCAGGGAACTGGAGAAAGTGCAGAGAAGGGCAACCAAACTGATAAGAGGCATGGAGGAGCTCTTGAGAAGAGGATGGTTAGGGGAGATATGATCAACATGTACAAATACATAAGTGGTCCATATAGTGAACTTAGTGTTGAGTTATTCACTTTAAGGTCATCACAGAGCACATAGACTTTGTATCTGGAGGAAAAGAGATTTCATCTCCAAATATAGAAAGGTTTCTTCACAATGAGAATGTGGACTAAAGCCCTCAAGAGCTGGTTCTGGCCAGCTCAATAGATTGCTTTAAAAAAGGCCTAGGTTCTGTCCAAAGTGTACATAATATAACTGTATATTAATATTTATAGGTAAAGTTGATCTAGGGAATATCTGATTGCCTCTCGGGGGATCAGAAAGGAATTTTTTCCCTTGCCGGAGAAAATTGATTCACACATTGCTATAGTTTTTGCTTTCCTCTGGATTAACTGTGAGCATAGGCTTGTATGATTTTTTTTTGATTTTTTTTCGCCTTTTATTTGTTGAACTAGATGGTCTTTTTTCAACCGTACTAACTAGATAACTATGTAACTCTCTCTCTCTCTCTCTCTCTCTCTCTCTCTCTCTCTTTATATATATATATATATATATATATATATATATATATAATTATATCTGCACGATTATTCGTTAAGAATCATTATCGCAATTTTTTCTCCATTACAAGCTTGACAAAATATCTCCTGAGTCTTTCTATGCAGAGAATTGTCTCTGCTATGCTGAATCCACAGCCATCAATCACAATATTCTTTAGCAGTTGAACTAAGTATAAACATTGTAACGATTTGTCCTTTAGATCAAAGGAATACACTTAATTGTGTAAAGGAAGTTTAACCACTTAAACACTAAAACTTTTTCTGAGATTTGTTGGTTTCAAGTTAAAATCATTCTTTTTTTTGCTAGAAAATTACTTAGAACCCCCAAACTTTATACTGTATATTCTATATATTTTTTTAGTAGAGCATTTTTCATGATATATTCTATATATTTTTTTAGTAGAGACCCTAGAGAATAAAATGGTGGTTGTTGCAATATTTTACGTCACACTGTATTTGCGCAGCAGGCTTTCAAATGCAATTTTTTGGGAAAAATTACACTTTAATGAATGAAAAAAAAACTAACCAGTAAAGTTAGCCCAATTAATTTCTTGCATAATGTGAAAGATTTTACGCCGCGAGAATCATGATCTTTATTCTAAGCAAAGAAATTGTGATTCTCCTTTTGGCCAGAATCGTGCAGCTCTAATATATATATATATATATATATATATATATATATATATATATATATATACATATATACATATATATATATATATATATATATATATATATATATATATATATATATATATATATACATATATATATATATATATATATATATATATATATATATATATATATATATATATATTTGTGATTGGCCAACTGACTTCATCAAAAGTCATCCCTCTACAATGGGATTTTCATTTTTGGGGGAGTAATCCTATAAGGATTGTCTACTAAAAGAGATTAAGATGAAGCAGGTTTTCTCATCAGAACACTCGTACTCAAGGTAATTAGAATGAAGGCTGACCCTACCACTCAGGAATCAGTCTGGAAGGGACATGGTGAAACAAATATCTATTTCTTCAAAACAGAACAAGTTAGAAATCTGCTACAAAGTTTGTTAAAATATTTGCTTTTTTTTCCTACAAAAGTGAAGCGACAGTAAAAAAATTTCACATGTGAAACATATTTTGCTTTAAATCGGAATTCCACCCAAAAGGGGAAGCTCCGCTCATCTGCCTCCTCCCCCCCCTCTAGTGCCACGTTTGGCACCTTGTGGGGGGGAGGAAGGAGAGGGTACCTGGTTTTAACAGTTATCTGCTTCCTGCTGAGTTTGCCACAGCAAACTCAGCCAGAAGTTCAGCTCTTGCCACAGGCGGCCCATTGAGAAAACGCAGTGCGATTCGCACATGAGCAGTAGGAATGCAGCAGTGAACCTGCAAGGCTTCACTGCAGCTTACCCAAGATGGTGGCGTCAGCACTCGAAAGCTGATTCAAGAATCGTCTTGGGTGAGGACAGCGTGGGATCCCTGGACAGGTAAGTGCCCTAATAGTAAAAGTCAGCAGCTACAATATTTGTAGTTGCTGAATTTAAATTTTTGGGTGGGGGGGGGGGGGGCTGGAGCACTGCTTTAAGCAGAACAAAAAAACAGCAGCTTCTACTCTAACATCCATGTTCAATTTGGAGCTGTCCTCCAAAGTAATTACCCTCCACCTCTAGATTTCCTGCTTCTTCCAGGTCTTTTAACCCACTTTCTAGAGGCAGTGTCATCACTTAGCATGGACAGCACGTAGGAAGGAATGGCAACTGCCATCAGGAAGGACCTGTAAACACCTGTAAACTCTTGGGTATTTCCACTTCTGTGGCCAAATTGGGATAACCCCTACTTTATACTTGTTACATGTTCCCATTCACATAGCATACGTTTAAAAATATTTAAAGTGGAACAATGTTTTTTTTTTTTTGAAAGAGTAAGAGAGGGTTATAACCCCTTGTCAGTTTTATTTTTAATTTCCCTCTATTACTTTCCTGGGGACAACCCAGAAGTAGATTTTTCTATTAATTTCACTTTCAATAATAATGGTAAACAGGACAAATAGAGAGGGTGAACCTTCCTAATGGGGACACAGCAATACAAAATGGGTAGGTGTTCTAATCCCTCTCCACTTTATCCAAAACTTAAAAAAAATAAGTTTTCTCTTTAGTTATACTTTAATACTTGATTCTTACATTTGCACTGTATTTTTTTTCTGAAAACTCTAAAAACAAAGTTTTTTCCTTCTATGCAAATTTAGTAGGGGGCTGAGGAGTTAGGTTCACCACCCTGTCTGTACTGTGCTGGCAGATCTCTTTATTAGTTGTAAACTTCATTTTAACAGTGTGTCCTGTTAAAGGGTTAAAAAGCTTAATGCGTTGTATGTTAACACACTTTCCCTCAATTTGTCCCTGTAATTGCACTCTGAAATTGTTCAGAATATCCTGCTGTCTTATTTATAAACCTGTTCCAAAGAAACAACTAGAAACCTAAAAAAATATTTTTAGGTATGCTTTGTGAATAGGAACACATAAACATTTAGTAGGGGAGTGGAAAAAGTGGAACTACGAATTTAGGTCAGTAAAATATATTGTTCGTACCAACCAGAAGCTACTGTAATATACTTTACACTTTGTGATCAGTTCCTAAAGCTCTAACTTTGATTCCTAAAATAGTTATTAATAATCCTTACTCCATATTAATTGGCTTTAAAACCCCTTGAGGTAAGGCAGTTACTGAATGAAAGAAGAAGTTAATTAAACTGAACATTTCATGTCCTTAGAAGAGCACATCAAAATGCATTTCCTCTAGTGTAAATCACTTTGAATTTAGTTGTCAACATCCGTCTGCATTTGTTTTTTTCTTTTTGCCTGAAAGTTTGTGTTCCAAAGCATGTTACTGTATACCTGAAACAGTAATGGGGAAAATGAAGATAGTTTGGCTTAGCAAATTCTTACTATATTACAAGCACCATATATCTAAATCCAGGAAAAAATTAATATAGTGCAGCTTTCCAGTATTTGGCTGTGATGGTCTCGTTTTTATTTATTTTTTCCATATTTTCTTTCCTTTATTTAACCCTTTAGCCGCCAGCGCAATTTTTGCATTTTTTGCACAAATGTGTAAAAAATCATTTTAGGTCTGAAGATTACACAAAACCCACAAATATTATATGTTTTCCAAAAGCAGATACCCTAGAGAATAAAATAGTGATAGTTCCAATTTTTTATGTTACACGATATTACTGCAAAGGTCTAGGAAACACAAAATTTGAGTAAAAAACACACTAACGTGAATGTTAGGGCAAACAAACACAATAAATTACCCACATTTTTGGTAAAATATAAAAGATGAGGTTGCACCGAGTAAATAGATACCCAACATGCCAAAACGTACATTTTTGTGCGCACATGAAACCGCCTCAAACTTCAGTACCCTATATTTTCTACAGCGGACGCTTCAAAAACCACCTATAGGTATCAGTTTAGTGTTACGGAGGAGGTCTTGCGTTAGAATTATTGCTCACACTACGGCGTGCGCCACGATGTGTAACAGGCGTATCGCAATTGACATTTTCACATGTAGGTGCCCCGATGTATGCACTTATGTTCGTGCGTGTGTATATGTGTGGTTGGGGGGGCTCCAAATTTTTTTGTGGGTGTTTATGTGCTTGGGTGTAACTTTATTTTTTGGTGAGAGGTTCTCAATATTGAGATATGCAGGGTCTTAAAGACCCTTTTTGTCATGGTAATGCAATAGAGTTCGTCTGCTTACCTGTCTCCATGTGTTCATTTCTAGAGACCAGCCGACCCTCACCTGACTGCTTTTATAATCCATCCTCTGGCATGGCTCCACCCTAGCTCCTATCAGAGAACTATATTAACCTGTGCACTGCAGGCCAGCCCTGCTGATCAACCTTTGTGTGTTAGCTTCTTGTTACCTGCCGTGTGCTCTGCTGTTATTCCGTTACCGACTTTGGCGTGTCCTTGACTATCCCTGTTTACCTGTGATCCTGACCTTTTGGCGTGTCCCTGACTATTCCTGTCTGCTTGTAGCCCCGACCTTGGCTTTGTCCCTCACCATCCCTATCCTCCTGTTGCCTACTGTGGGTGTGAGCTGGGGGACCCTGGGGGTCACGACCTGGAGCCAGTTGCAGCCAAGTCCATCCTCATCACTCGAGGCTCTGGTGAACACCTGCTGGCTCTTAGACTCCACGCCCCAGGGAATCTTACGCTCTAGCCCCGGTGGGATCCATCTTGGTGTTCTGGCGGCCCTGCCTTCCGATCACTTTGACCCCCGTCCGCAGCAGTCAGCCGTAGGGTCCACAACCTTGCGGTGCACTCCTAATCCCTATGGTGTGCATCTGTCACCTGGCCTCAAGGTGACCTGACAATGTGTCTCCCCTGTGCTCCACTAAATGTTTTGCAATGCAGATCACATTGCAAAACATTATTTCCTGGCTGAGATAGCCAGGAACATGGAGAGTTTCCCCTGAAAGTGACATCAGAGATGTCGCTTTCCGGGTCACAAGAAGAAGGGGAGGAGAGCATATGTGTGTCAGCCGCTGGCACCCGCCATTGGAGCTCCTGACCCTGCCGATAGGCAAGCTGAGCCTGGTAAGCATGGCGGGGTGCTGCGCCGGGGGGGGGCCTGTACCAAGGGTGTGTGTGAGCAATCAGACGGCAGCGTCGCCGGACAAATTATCTCACCTGACAGGCAAGAGTCTGTGTGTAATACCCCCCGCTGTCAGGTCCGTATGACGTACAAAACCGGCGGCAAAAAGGGTTAAACCAGGGTGACAATACTCACACACAAGCAACTCCTTAAATGACATTAATGTAATTCCATTATGATGTTTTGATACTATGGTTTAGACCTACTTTTATTGTTTTGTTTTTTTATTTGGTAGATGCTAGGCAGTTAAACCACCTATATCTCTGTCCTGTTGCTTTCTCCATAATATAAACATCATAAAAATCTCACAAGCCCCTTAAAATGGACCCAGCAGGTGTGAATATCGCCAAACCCAAGCTCAGAGATCTCACTAATAGATTTCCTGAGAGATATAATACATTTTAACAAAAATAAGACGTATCTATCCATAATTTCTATAATAAATTGTAAGAAACTTTCCAGCTTCTTCCAAAAGCCATACGTTTTGGGTCGATTGACTTTTTAATTGATGACTTGTTTCCATCCACATTTTTCCCCGAGTATTGCAAGTTCCGTCAGAGGCAGAGATGAATGGTTCACTGTTCTATCTAGAGTGCTATAAAGTAACCATAATAGAATGGTTGAATGTAATCTATTAATCTACCTGGAGCTGACTTTGCGTTCATGATACTGTGGGAGCTTCTTGTAATGAGACCACCTAAAGCATACTTGGTAAGAAAAAGTGTTAGCAACAGCTTACAGATTTTTATTTCTTTGTCTTCTCTCTCTCTCTCTCTCTCTCTCTCTTCGTTCTCTCTCCCCTGAAATGTAGCCTGTATCTATACCTATCACAAGGTTTTAATCCTCTGCCTTTTCCTCATTGGCTTCTTTATAGTCTAAATCTTTTTTTCCATCTTTCTATTCTTTCTTCTATGTTCTCCTTTTTTATGTCTCTCTTCTTGACACTCCAGTTGGTGGGGTTCTTCTTTGGTGTTCAATGTCAATGCCTGTTAGACATACACCCTTTCTATTGCAAGAGGGAAGGGAAAAAAAGCATCACGCAGGCATTGGTTAGCACAATTTATTAAAAGATAAAGATCGATATAAACAGCAATGGTACTCACACGTAGGGATGGGCCGAACACCCCCCTGTTCGGTTCGCAACAGAACATACCAAACAGGCCAAAAATTCGTCAGAACACACAGACATTGTTAAAGTCTATGTGACACAAACATGAATAATCAAAAGTGCTAATTTTAAAGGCTTATATGCAAGTTAGTGTCATAAAAAGTGTTTGTTGACCCGAGTCCTGCCCCAGAGGCATGTATCAATGCAAAATTAAACAAAAAAAAAACTGACGTTTTTCAGGAGCAGTGATTTTTTTAATGCTTAAAGTGAAACAATAAAAATGAGATATTCCTTTAAATATTGTGCCTGGGGGGTGTCTATAGTATGCCGGTAAAGTGGCGCAATTTTCCTGTGTTTAGAACAGTATCACAGCAAAATTACATTTCTAAAGCAAAAATTGTCATCTAAAACTGATCACGGCTGTAATGAATTGTCGGATCCTGGCAATATAGATAAAACTCATTGAAGAAAAAGAACATGGGATCCCCCCAGTCCATTACCAGGCCCTTTGGGTCTGGTATGAATATTAAGGGGAACCCCCAAACCAAAATGTAAAAAAAAATTGAGTGAGGGTCCCCCTAAAATCCATACCAGGCCCTTCGGGTCTGATATGGTAATTAAGGGGAACCCTGTGCCAATTTTTTTTAAAAATAGTGCAGCCCCCCCCAAATCGGTCTGGTATGGATTTTAAGGGGAACCCTGCACCAAAATTAAAGAAAAATGGCATAGGGGTCCCCACAAAATCCTGGCAGGCCACAGGAAAAGAGGGGGGTGAGAGATTGCCCCCCTCCTGAACTGTACCAGGCCACATGCCCTTAACATGAGGAGGGTGCTTTGGGGTAGCCAGAGACTGAAACCCTGGCATATGCTACATGTGTTCCCTAACTGAGTCTGGTACCTCGGGAGGGAGATGGCTGGCACTGGGGTGGAACCTCAGCTTAGGGAGACTTCGGAAATGAGACAGATCGCTGCTCCTGATAAGTAATATAAGCCACCAAAAAGGAAAGGCTGGGCACTAGCACCGGCTTGCAACCATGAACATGTAGACCAAGTGAGAAAAATGTGCTACACCCATCCAATAGGTTTATTAAAAGACTGTCACCAGGACTAACACAACGGATCAAGGGGTGATGACCTTTCACACATACATTGTGCTTCTTCAAAGAGAGAATTCAAGGGAGACTTCTGTCTTCTTTCTCTGCTTTTCTATTCCTAATTTTTCTCTTCCTTTTAATAAACGTAAATATACAGACGCTTTCAGCTCTCCTGTTTAATAATACGCTGCTATGGCCAGAACAATATAATGTAGATTGCTTAGGATAATGCCTTCAACAATATTCCTGGGATAATAGATCATTTTGTGTCTGACCTTGCCACAGGTCATCCCCGCTGCGAGAACACAGTGATAATCCAACAGGCTGGTTATACCCAAGATCAACCAATCAACTTGGGTACATTCAGCCTGCCCATGCATGGTTTGAATGTTGGTTGGTTCCTGATGAACTGGCCGAATTTCGAACCCTCTATGGCCAGCTTATGAGATCGGATGTGCAGCTCCCATTGACAAAAATGAGTGGAACATTCATATGAATTCTGATATATGGAACTCAGCGCTATATGTTGGACTTTTTTATTATGTATACATCTCTAATATACCTCTATTTTGTATGCTAGTATCTCAGAGATGTAAGACCAAGAGATGCATGTTTGTAACACTTTTTTTAATAAAAGCAATAAAAATGATTGAAACAAAGAGGATAAGAATTGAAAGCATGAGAGAAAAAGAGGGCAAAGATAATTCCAAGTGTGCTTTAATTATTTTTTACTTTTATCTGATTTCTAATCCTTTGGTTAATTCACTTTTCACCTTACTGGTCACTTTGGCTTTCTGGTTTTATATAATGGAGCTAATTACAAATGACTGCTTCCAGCCAACGTGTTGTTTCTTTTCTGTTCTTTATGTTTTCTTTCTTCTTGCTTTTAATTGTGTGTTTATGTTTGGGCTGGAGAGACCGAGATGATCTAGGCTGACATGTCATTGTAGCATAGTGATGTTCCTGGCATAAGTTCCTTCAGTCTTTAATTACCTCAGTTAGTTTTCTCACATCTGCTGAGTGACACGAGCAATGAATATTAAATTATGGCTTTGTTTCATCTTCTTGTGGTTATTGTCTGTCCTGTAGGGCTTAGTACTGTCTGAAAGGCCTGCAGCTTTCTCTCTCTCAACTCTTGCACATTTCACATCTCTGCTAAAGATAAAAACCACATCTTTGCCCAACACATTAAAACTGTATTCTGTAATTTCACCTAGGAGGTTCCAAATGAACTGGAAAGTGCCATGCTCCATTTTCACAGTTTTGTAATTTTTAGAAGACTGCGATAACAATCAGAAGCAAATCGTGACTAGGCTCTGTAAGACATAATTGTGGGCATATAAGTGGGCATGTTGGGAATATGAGCCAGGAGATCAAAAGATGTGTGCTTCATATCCAGTTCATGTTTCAGTATATAAACTGACTGTTTTTTACAAACGGTTTTGCCCACAGCAACCTATCAGATTTCACAGTTCTTTTTATGGAAAACAAGGATTCTCATTGGTCATTGTGGACAACAACCCAACTTTTGTGCAATTTTTCTTTTCTCTGGTTTTAAAGAATTTGCTATATTCGGGTTAAAACAGAATATGTAATTTCTGCACCATCTCAAGCTACTTTATAGCCTATAATAAAGTGTATCTGACCCCAAAAACAAAAATGTATTATACAGCTAACCTTGCCAGTCCTCAGATGTGTTGACTGCATTTGTTTTCTTATTTCGTTTTCTTTTTTTAAAATTTATCTTTACCTGGGGATCCTGCGAATAACACAATTCCTGTCCTTGGGTAGCTATGCTCACTGCACGCCACTCTGTATTTGGAGGGAGCCATGGTTGCCACCCATGGTAGACTTCACACGTTCCTGCCTTTGTTTATCTTTTACATGGAGAATCTATGGAATTCGTAATTTATGCAAGAAACATAAGGTCCTTGTTTTGTCTTGTTTTCAGGTCTTTTTTGAGCTTGTAGAAAGGAACTTTGCTTTTCTGGCAAGATCAACAGGTATTTCCTGTACTTGCTAAAAATGTTCTTAGTTTGAATAATTAAAATGAATGCACCCACCATATCAGAGGACTGGCAAGCTGAAATATATGTACTTGTGATTTTTTTTTTTTGGGGGGGGGGGGGTTGGTTAACCTTTAAAAGTGGTGTAGTTATAAAACATTAGTTGGATGGATGTAACACACATTCATGCCATCTAGGTGAATTTTTTCTGTATTTTCTGTGATAGATTAATTCTTGTGATTATCAGCTCCATCTAGTGGCCCGATTGTGGTATATTTTCTCATTGAGGTATTTCAGAAAACGAATCTATACAGCTTTTTGATAATGGATTAAGGAATTAATCGATTTCAGAATATGCAGGGAAAACTCGAGCAGCCTGCATGAAGGTGTGTGGCTCCCCCAAATAAATAATACATTCATAAATAGACCCCAAACTGTATGTAAACACTAACAATTAACTTCTCTTATACTGTATGATCCCATCTAATCTGTTGAAAATACCATTGAAAGAATATTGTTTAATAAGTGCACAAAAATATCTGTGAATCATGTCAGAAATGTAAAGCTGCCCTGTGTCTGGTGCACACTTCATGCATTATCTTTATTTTTTGTAAATACTTTTTATTACGTTTTTAGAATACATACAACTTCAGCTGCAGTTGCAACATAAACACACACACAAAAAAAAGGGTAAATATAAACAAAAACAATACAACATTTTCCCAGACAGATATACACAGTCTGAACCTCCCATCTAAGGAAATTGCATAGTGATTTAAGGCATGGTCCCCTTTTGTACTCCTACCGAACAATAACTACATTGTGGCTCCCCAGCCCCCCCCCCATGAGAAATTAAGGTCTAGAGCAGTGGTCATCAACCCTGTCCTCAGGGCCCACTAACAGGCCAGGTTTTATGTATTACCTTGGGGAGATGCAGACTAGAATACTGCAATCACTGAGCATCAAATGATATCACCTGTGATGTATTTCAGTCATCATGCAAACCTGGCCTGTTAGTGGGCCCTGAGGACAGGGTTGATGACCACTGGTCTAAAGAATGTAAAAGCCAAAGAAATCCTTACTGCCACATGTATTCAATTGTGACTGCCCAGCCCATACGTTAATATGAGACCATATCCACCGATGCCATCCACCCTCCCCAAACCTTGTCGAACTTGGCCATAGCCCCCCTATTCAAGTATGTTGCATGTAAAAAGGTACTGCTTTATTGATTAGTGATTTCCAGGATGCCAAAGAGGATGCCCAGAGCTCTTCCATGACAAGAGGGTGAGAAGAGTTCATATAGACCTAGTAGTGGCAAGCAGTTCCACCAAATGCAACAAGCACACTTCAATTGGTAGGGAAATCGAGATGGAAGTGACCGATTTAATACGATGCACTACAGATTGCCATTAGGGTTTAATCTGGGGACAATCCCAAAATATATGTATAAAATTTGCAAGTGGTATGAGCATCTCTAACAGAGAAAGTGTTGATTCCCAAATATCCTGGCCAACCTGGCTGGGGTAAGGTATATTCTATGCAGGAATTTATAGTGGATCAGACTATCCCTAGTAGAGACTAGGCACTAAACTTCCACATGTCGTCCCAGTCATCTCTATCAAGCTCCGGGGGCCATTGTCTCCCAGGCCAGTCTATAGGTCTCCATCAATACAGTCGTCTCTTGAAAGAGTTCTTTATATAAACTAGAGAGTGGTTTAATCAAGGAGTCGCTGCATGTCAGTAGCACCAGGTCACTGGGCTCAAGAACAAGAGATTCCCTGCCAAATTGAGAGTAAAATGCATGCCCCAGTTGGATATATCTAAAGAAATGTGAGTTGGGTAAGTCATAGCTTGTTTTTAATTCACTGAATGTCATTAGAACACTGTTCTGCACAATATGGTATAAAGTATACCGTGTTTGGTCCACACCACCGGGTCTGGGTAATTAAAGAAATGTGGGAAATTGGGATTTCTCTCCAGTGATAGATTTGGGGGAAAACTGATTTGGACCTGACTGCCACAACCCCAGGTCACAGACCATGTACCGGACCAAGTAAATAGGGAGATCATAAAGCCTCTATAGATCAGATGTGAGAGTGCTTCATAGGAGTCGTCTGGAGGACTAGTCAGCCAGCAGGGGGTTACTGTCAGTTGGCCCACTAGAAAGTATTTATAGAAACTTGGTAACTTGGGATCCACACTGGATAATTTCTGAATATATATATATACCTGTAAAGGCAGGATTTTCATCTTAGTCTGATTTATTTTCCCAATAAGGAACAAGGGAAGGTTTTGCCAGGCGTGGAACTTCTTAGATAGAATGACAAGCAGCAGGGAGACATTAAGGTTGATAAAGTTAGTCACAGAATTCGTAATGAAAAGCCCCAAATACTTCATTTGCATGACCCACTATAGGGGGTTATTGGGATCGGGTTGACTTAGAACGGGATGGGAACTAAGAGGAAGTATTTTGGACTTAGACCAGTTTACCTTGAAGCCAGAGACTACCGTAAGTCTACCTAGAAGTAACAGTGTAACCTGTAAAGAAGGTCCAGTATCTCTAAGGAAAAAAACTAGGTCATCCGCATATAGGGGCGTGGTTTCTGTTAGTGTACCTACAGAAATCCCATGAATTTAAAAGGAGGAGCTTAGGACAATCACAAGAGGTTCCATTACTAAGGCAAATAACCCTGGGGAAAGGGGTCCCCCCTGTCTAGTACCCCTGGACACTGGAAAGGCACAAGACACCCCACTATTTAGATGGAGGGCAGCTACCGGATGATCGTACAGCAGTGATATCCACTGGAGAAATGTGGGGCTGAACGTTGTAATACATGAGTCATGTGCCCCCCGTCAATGGAGTTGAATGCCTTTTCCAGGTCAAAAAAAAAGCAGTTTCCCGTTTTTGGCACTCTTCTCGAACAATTCCTCAGCTTGGGTTTTTAATGTTCACTGGGTGAGATTATGGAAATAAACAACAGAGCTGGGTTGGCAAAGGCCAAATCAATATGGGAGGAGGAGGCACTAAAGTGGGAAAGGTAGGAGTACCTCCTCCACAGCCACCGAGTCAGCCCAATGTTCAAGATCCAAATTACGCACCCAGGTCGGGTTAGAGGTATCCAGGGTATAATCCATTATGTTGCTGAAAGCACCCGCCAACAACAACTTCAATGGGTCAAAGTTGGCCACTTCTCTAACATTTTATATACCGGTAGTACCTTGTGTTTAAAAGGGGGCAGAACTTATAGGTTTGCTATTGCTAATAGCTGGGATTCAACTGTTAACACCCCTATGACATGCTGCCCATGAGGGTTCTATGGAACAGGCTAACTTCTTGTGGATTAGGATAAGAACAATGCAGGGGAGAAGGCCAAGGGTAGGAGCCGGGATTCAGAGAACCACTCACCCCAATATTATAGCATATTGACATTGTATATTGTACTAAGCAAACATAAGGCCGATCATTGCAATCCCTCTGGACAAGACACAAAAAAAAAAAAAAAAAATTGCAAAATAGACACAAAAAAATGAAAAAGATCCATAAGTGCAGAAAAATAAACAGTAGAAAAACCCAACTCCCTGTTTGCAGCGGGGGAAACAGAAGAAAACTCCCAGAGAAACTGTAGTCCCAAAAATGTAAAAAAACATCAGCGGAGTGTTCCAAGAGTTCATCCACTCATAAAGGGGGTAGTGGCGACGAATAAGTAATTCAAAGTGTCCAGAAACAGTACCTTGGATTCAAAAGGTAAGTAGACTGGTGCCCAGGGACCACAGACACAAGGTTGGCAGAACGGGTAGCCCAACCTTATCTTCATGCAATGGAATCCAACCAATCTACTGCATCTGCAGGGAATTAAAAAAAGTTTGCAGAACCTTTATGAATAACTTTTAGGTGACACAGATACAGCATATTACACACCAGGCCTTTTTCTCTCATGTCTGCGGACATCAGTGAAGGAACGACACTTCTTTTGCAGGTCTTGGGATAAATCGGGGTATAGATATGTCATGGCATTTTCATACTTTATCTCAGGGTGTTTACGAGCCTCAGGCAGGATTAGCTCTCTATCCCTCAAATTAAGCAGACGAACCAGAAAGGCACACGGCCATGCACCATCTGGCCTCCGACCTGTGGGAATCCTGTGTGCACTTTCCCCATTGTATACTGGGGACAGGTGTTGCAGGCCCAGGAGCTGTTAGAAAAATGATTCGGCAAACACTACAAGGTCGGGGCCCTCCTTGTCTTCTGGGAGCTCGACCACTCAGACATTATTGCATCTGAGGTGATTCTCAGCATCTTCTGAGCGGGCCATAAGGATCTTAACTTGCTGCTGGAGTTCCACAACAGATTATATAGTGGATGCAGAGGCATCTTCTGTTACTGAGATGCACTGCTCTGCTTCAGTAAGGCGGCCCAAGAATTTATCCATGGCCTGCCTAATCAGGCCACATTCAATAGTCAGGGTATCAATCTTCCCCTCCACAGAGAACTTACTGTCAGCAATGGCCACCAGGATCATAGCGGTGGAGTGGTCCTCTTGCAGCCCTGGGTCAGCCTAAGGTGTGGAAGAAGAGCCAGCCAGGTCCAGAGCCACATAAGCTGCCATTGAGGAGTCTGTCTATATCCCCACTGATGCTGAAGGCAGAGAAGATACAGGGAAGATGACCGCTAATAGAGTATTCGGCGGAGCAGACTGGGAGTCATGAGCTGCTGCCTTCTTAGTGGATTTTCATTTACCGGTCATGGGGTGGACCGGGGGAGTCCCCCAGTCAGCAGGAAGGTGTTTGCTGAGCAGGATTGGTTGGTTAAACCCAGGGTGCAGATGGATAGATGTCACGGATGGCGGGAGCCCAAGCCGAACACATCTCTCCTCTCTCACATCCCGTCCACGCCCCTTCCCACGTTATCTTAAAGTGATACCAAACACACATCGTACACATACCTTTTTTCCTAATCGATATACAGCTGTCGCATGACTCCACTCTCTCCCATCCTGTCTGCAGGGAAACAGTGGCAGGAGGAGTCTCTAGTCCTCTGCTTTTGGTCACATGTGCATAATTAAAACTAAAACAGTCTTTGGGATACAGAGAAAAAAATGAATAATTCATACCAATAAACTATTTTAACTTGCCATATAAATACATATTTGAAATTAAATATTTATTATTTTTGGCAATAACATGGTGTGGGTGAATTTCTGCCAGTCACAGGCTATGTCATGCCCTTCTAGCCTGTGTCTTAGAATATAGGGAGGTGAAAGAAAATTAAGATGTAATATCCCACCACCATTTCTTTGGGTGGTTTACCTTCAACTATGTAGTACAAGGGCCTGCTGATTGCATACAAATTGAAAGTGTTTAGGTTTGACATCATTTTATATGGTTTTGGTAGATCTAAAGGTACATTTTACAAAAGAATTGTATAATGTATCACCAGCCTTAGGAGCTGAATGGATTTCTGATATTTTTCTTTACTTGTCTTTACTTTTTCTTTACTTGTCTGTACTTGTCTTTAATAGGGATATAAATAGGGATAATATAGGGAAATGTGCACGTATTGCAGAGATGAACTGCATACTTGTTTGTTTTTCTTGTACTTTAACACTTAGGGGGTCTATGTGTTGTGTTTTTTCACCCTAATGCATTCTATGCATTAAGGTGAAAAAACTTCTGGCAGTGACTGGCCCCCCAGCCCCGTTTTACTTACCTGAGCCCCTTCATCCCCTAGGCGGAGACGCGTTCTCCCTCTCTGCACAGGGTCCCAGCTCTTGATTGGATAGATTGATAGCAGCGCAGCCATTGGGGCGCTGGGGCGGTGGGGCCAAGTCCAGAATTCGTGTCTATAGATGCAAATGCTGGACTCGAGAGCATGCCTGCAAGGACCCCCCCCCCCCCCCAGGAGAGTTCTTCTCCTTGAGGGTTATCTGATGCTTGGAGGAGCCACGAGAGCCACAGAGGGACCCCAGAAGGAGGATGATCGGCGGGCCACTGTGTGCAAAATGAGCTGCACAGTGGAGGTAATAATAACATGTTTGTTATTTTTTCAAAATAAAACACAAAGCTTTACAATCACTTTAATGTCAAACAAAAGTCACAAGACAATACCTGTAATGTTCTGTCATTGTGATATTGTACCAATTCTGTATAGCTGTTCACTCCCTGCATTAGCTGATTCATTCAACTGTCAGTGATGAGCGCAGGAATTGCCATACACTGTGCGCAGTGCAGAGGACTCCTTCATATTCTTCTGGTTAAAGTTTTTTAGCCTATAGTATTAGGCTATTTTCTCGATTGGTCGATTGTCCTTTAACTCTTCTGGTTGAATGTTTTCTCTTTGGATCAAATGTTAGGAAAAGTTTAATTTGCTCTATGAAAGGCAACAAATTGAAACAGATATTTTGCACATATTGCAAACATTACTAGTATTATTTGTGACTTTCACTTGAATGCTGAGACATTCACAAAGCTACATTTTTATACATAGACTCCTTATTGTCTGTAAGAACCCAAATAAATTGGGCTCCCCAAACATACGACTTACAAGTAATACTTATTAATTCTGCTCTTTCTCTTACAACCAGCATTATCACTCTACATCCTATTTTCTCCAAGTTTATAAAAAAATCCCCTTACCTCTTCTTTTCATATTGGTGACATAATTAAAATATTTGCAAAAAGCCCTTATCATATCTTGGCTTGACAAATGTACTTTACTCCTCTGTGGTCTAACAATAACCAGACTGGCATCAATCCAACCTTCTATGAACTGCTACTTGACTCATTCACTGCTCTTCTCACTCCTTGAGTGCCTTTCCTCTTCCACTGGCTGCTAATTACTTATATAGTTAAAACTTCTAAATCTGACCACATAGGCTCCTCTGTCATTTTCAGAACACTACCCTGAGCACAGCCCTTAGCGTACTCCTCTCCTCTCCTCTAGTTTACCCTTTGTACTGTTACCTTCAGGACTATTTAAATTAAAGTATGGTATTAAAACATCTTCTCAAATTAGGGGCTCTTTGGGCTTTGCTTTACATTGTTTGACATGCATTTGGAATGCACTTGAAATGCAGGTCGGCAAAATTACATTGACTTTAACTGAGCAGTTTGCATGTCATCTCAGAGGCTGATTTCAACCAGCTTTGCATTTAGCTACATTTACTTGGGTACAGCAGGTCCTTTTGAGATGTGTTTGAACTGCAGTTAAGGGAGTCAGATACAATCTCTTTCTTTTCAAAAGCTGGTTGGTATTTAAACACAAGCATTTGCAACTGAATAGGAAGCGCAACTTAGGAAAAGAACACTCTTCAACATGAGCCGTAAGTTTGTCCAAGTAGCTAATAAAGAATGAGTTTGAATATCTTTATGGTAGTTTTAAACCTCTGAAAAAAAAAGATGAACAAAGCATACAGTATATTTCTATAGTGTGCACTTGCCTCAATCCAAAGCTCTGAGTGTGATTTCTAGCCTTCTCTCACTGTTATCTGTATTAGTCACTTTTGATCATTTATCTCGAAACCAAGTAGTCCCTCAAGACATCCCTGGACTACAGAGGTGCTGAGAGGGGGAGTTTCAGGAGGAAGAGTGAGTACAGGAATTTCAGCTTGCAGGCAGCCAAGTACCATGGGATATACAGCATAGTCTTTAGAAATTAAATGTAAAAAATAGAGGAGAAGCTGGAAAGCATGCAGGCAATGCTTAAATATGTGCAAAGAGATGACCAGCAGGCAGGGATCACAACATAATAGGAGATTTTTCAAGTAAATGTATATTGGGTTATTCAAAATAACTATTGTTTGCATTGCTTTTTCAATGCTGTTGTTATAAAAAGGAGTTTGCATGTTCTCCATGTGTTGTGTGGGTTTCCTCCGACACTCTAAAGACATGTTGGTAGGTTAATTGGCTCCTGTTTAACCACTTGCCGGACACCTAACGTACTTGTACTGCAGCAGTATTGTGCAAAATCATGTACCTGTATGTCATTTCATGCAATAGCCACTGGTGGGCGGCGCACCGCCAGAGGCGCAACCACGTGCTGATTGGACAGAGGGGGACCAATCAGCAGGTCCGGTGGACTGGATGCCTGCCAGCCACCTGCGACCATTCCTGAGAGAGGCAGAACAGTGGACTGCTTATGTAAAGAAGGCAGATTGCCGTTCTAACAGGGGAGAAGATAAAGATCTTGTGTTCCTAATAAAAAAGGAACACAGACTTCTGTGTTCCCCCTGTCAGAGCATCCCCCACATGGTTAGCAAGCACCAGCTAGGCACACAGTTAACCCCTTGATTGCCCCTGATGTTAACCCCGTTGCTGTCAGTGTCAGTACAGCAACAGTGCATATTTTTAGCACTGATCACTGTAATAATGTCACTGGTCCCCAAAAAAGCGTCAGGTGTCCGATTTGTCCACCGCAATGCTAATAATCACTGATCGCTGTCATTACTAGTACTTTTTAGACGCGATAACTTTTGCGCAAATCAATCAATATATACACTTATTGGGATTTTTTTTTACCAAAAATATGTAGCGGAATACATATTGGCTTAATTTGATGAAGAAATATGACATTTTACTTTTTTTATTGGATGTGTTTTATAGCAAAAAGTAAAAAAAATAAAAGTATTTTTTTTCAAAATTGGCGCTATTTTTTTGTTTATAGTGCAAAAAATAAAAACCGCAGAGGTAAATAAATACCAAAGAAAGCTATATTTATGGGGGAAAAAGGACATCAAGTTTATTTGGGTAAAGTGTAGCACAATCGCGCAATTGTCAGTTAAAGTAACGCAGTGCCGTATCGCAAAAAATGGCCTGGTCATAAACGGGGTAAAACCTTCCAGGCCTGAAGTGGTTAAATTGGCCCTAGTATGGGAATGTATGAATATGAGTTAGGACATTTAGTCTGTAAGCTCCTTGAGGGCAGGGACTGATGTGAATGTACAATATACAGTATGTATATCGCTGCGTACATTGTTGGCACTATATAAGTACCTGTAATAAATAAATAAATAAGTGTATGCTGTGACCATATATTTCCTTTAACATCCACGCTAGGCTCAGTTTGGCCCTAAGATCTCAGCTTTAGCAGCGGCTTCACATGAAAACTAAAAATAATATGTTCTTGTGCTGCCTAAATGATTTTGAAACTTGAATATTATGACATTTACACCAACATCAATCCTATTTCCATGATAATAACTACCATTTCATAACATTATTGCACAGTGCCATACAATATACACTAAGTAAAAAAAAGTCCTTAGTTCATATAGACAAAGTTCCCATACTCAAAGCAGAGGTCCAAACAAATAAATTAAATATGGACAGCATTCACATGTAAAGACATATGAGAAGTCAGTAGTATGTTGATAGGCGATGAGACAGTCCAATTGATAGGTGAAGGATTCTACTTAATCATGGAAAGGCGTATACCATCCACTAGAGTCCACACCACATGAAACACACTCCCCTAGCGGTTTACACTCACCAAAGAGATGTAATTCAAAAGCCTTGAACACAGCAGTTGTCTCCCATTTGGTCTCGTTATCTCAAACAGCTCAGCACCCAGGGTGGTTTAGTCATGTAAAACAAGACTTGTCTTGCATACACATGGTCGCACAAAGTTGTCAGAAAATCCGATCGTTCTGAACGCAGTGACGTTCAACACGTATGACAGGACTATAAATGGGCCAGTAGCTAATAGCTTTTGTCTCGTAATTTATTGGGAGCATGTGTGGCACTTTGTCCATCACACTTGTCTACACACGATTGGAATTTACGCAATCAGATTTTGTTGTCGGAAAATTTTAGATCCTGCTCTCAAACTTTGTGGGTCGGAAATTCCGACGGAAAAAGTCTGATGGAGCCCACACACAATTGGATTTTCCGACAACATGATCCAATCGCACATTTTCCATCAGAAAGTCCGACCCTGTACGGGGCATTGCACAACATAAATTGTAACAGGCATTTTGTTGAAAAATCAAACTGTGTGTTATCACCAATCAGTATGGAATGCTGTGTGCCATCCAACACATTCACCGTGTTGATAGTATCTGGCTGTTCCTTCCTGGTAGTGACACGCACACATCACTTCCAGTCGCCGTGAGGTCACGCCCTATATTATTTAAGTGGCTGCTTTTATGTACATAGACTTATGTCATATACATCATATACATTTTATATATTTTTTCTACATATATATGTTTTGGGAACTTAATTTTTTCCTGAGCGCTGAACAATGCAATTAGGCTTTTTTAGACACTGGGATTATTATAGTGCCATACAATAATCTGTGAAAAATGTATATCAATAATAATAGAAGGCTAACCCAAAAGTGAAAAGAAAAAAATCCCAATAGTCCAAAACAAACGTGTTTTCAATAGTGCTTCTTGAAAGAAAAAAAAAAATTAGCTTTTTCAAAGCATAGAATAATAGGCCAATCTCGTATATACCATATCTCAATAGAGTCTGTATGGAGCCATTCCCTCCATGGAAGTTACACCATTAAGGAAGATACATATGGAGGATCATCACCTGGTGTACAAGACTATATTGAGATTATCCCTGTATATGCGAAATTGGCCTATTTATAGGCCTATTCATAAGGTGAGAGTGCACTTCACTAGGTGGTGTAGCACTGTTTTATGTCTGGTGGAGCACTGAATGGATTCTACGTTTGGAAAGGAAAAGATAAAATGTTTTTCTTTGAAGAAGCATTATTAAAAAAACGTTTGGTTTGAACTATTAGGACTTTTTTTCTTTTCACTTTTAGGATAGCCTTCTATTATTGATGATATTTATTTTCACAGGTTATTGTATGGCACTGTGCAATAATGTTATGACATGGTAGTTGTTATGATGGAATTAGGGTTCATGTTGGTGTAAATGTCATAATATTCAAGTTTCATAATCATTTAAGCAGCGCAATCACATATTATTTAAAAAATGTTGCACTATTGAAGATAGGTGGCAGCGCACAACAATTGTATTGTATATTTCACATTCAAACTGTCATCACCCAAGTAGTGTGTTTAGCTGGGTATACAGTAGTAGAATTTCAGATGAAGGTTCGTACAACAATCCTTAAGAAAATTTGTTCGAAAATTCTTAAAACATTCAAATTACGTTCTAAAGTAGTTCAAGATTTTGTTTGCTTTTAATATTTGATTTTGGAATATATCGATTTTACTTAACTAAAACCACATACATTGTTAAAAATTGTACATTCGAGAAAAATGTTTCAATCTTGTTCTTTCAAATTTTCTCATTATTTTCTCAGTCGAAAATGTATGTCATCTTGACCCCATTAATGATTAGAAAAACAAACAAATGTTCTTGCAGAAAAAAATGTCGAACAAAAGTTTAGTAGTGTATACCAAGCTTTTGGCATGGTGTCAGGAAAGTAGTAGATCCACTTTGTTTGAACATTAGCTGTGAGGACAGCAAGCAGGCTGAATAAAAGCAGTCTTGAGAAGAGACTTGAAATTCTCTTTAAACACTACAAATTCTTCTACTCCTCCAGCATCCAAGATGTATATGAATCTTAATAGCTCCTGTACATGTTTTACACTATCCATTAGAGACTTGGTGAATGGTACCGTATGCATGCTATACAATGTTAAGGCAAAATAAAGAAAAAGAAAGCCCATCCAACATTGCTTTCAGAAATTTATTAGAAAAAAAAACATAAAAAATCTAATGCCTTCTTTGTCCCAAAATGACTCTCCTTGCTGCAAATAAAAAGCTCTAGGCTTTGGGGTAGCAAACATCTAACTTTGTGATTTTACAGCAGCATAATGAGTGAATCCTATGGAGATTTACTTTTTACCCCAGAAGCAGCAGATGTTTGATTTTTTTTCCTATGCTGTGGATAACTAAAAAAAATGAAAAAAAAAAATATTTTGATCTATACTTGCAGGTTTGGGGGAAACCACAGGTCTAATGCTAACCATATGCTCACTGGACCTATTGCCATATATTGTTCTACCGTATATTCACTCATCTCTAGAAATAGAAATCACTATTATTAAATTCCATAGCAGAGAGACAGCTGGGAATGAAGCCAAAGCTAATACAATTAACAATCTTTCATTAGTTGTACTACAAAGTACAACCAGCACTGACAGCAGTAGAAGTTTAAATTAAAGCAATCTGATTTACCTGAAAATAGTAATGAGTCTTGAACTCCCTGTACAATGTGTCTGCAGCTTTGCACCTATAATTATCTCTTTAATCTCCTTAAATTACAATTTCAAGGTGAGGGAGCCTAAACCATTGTTGAAAAACAGATACAAGAAAAAATTGTGTTTATGATGGTTTCTACATCCATTCATTGGAACTCGTCACATCTCAGATAACATCACAGATGGTTCACTAGAGGTTCAGACCTCTAGACTGTTGCTTAGAGAAATTAACTCTGGAGCATGCTAAGGTCTGGGAAAAAAAGGGGACCACCAGCACAACATATACTAACAAAACAATACTTATGTACTGCCACCTGTATCCCACCACTACAAATGTTCAGCTGCTGATGCCACCTATAACCTATATTGTTCCCACTACCACTATTAATTGCACCAAATGAAATGTGTAGCACTGCTAAAACTTAATATAATAGTACACTATCCTCATAAACAACAAATATATTTAAAAAAATGTAAGATGAATGTGTGTGTAGTGCTCTCCTTCATGCATAGAAACACAGCGAATCAATATTCACCACTACTTAGGGAGTATATAATGGTGCCTCTCTAACTATTGCAAACGTGAACAGTTCATACTCTTTAAAACTCTTCAATGTGGAAAAGTTATAACTCCACAATCTAAGTGCTGCAAATCTTAACCACTGCAATCCAATAGTGAACCCCCTCTGTGCTGTGTGCACCCTCACCCTGATTGACCTATAGATGAATATGCAGTGGGTATGGAAAAGAACCACACCCCTTTAAAATGATCATATTTTGATGCTTTGTAGCCTGCATCCAGCTGTATTTACTCAGTGCAATTTATAACATCCAAGTGAAAGATAAAACACCAACATGTCAGAACAAAATAAAAAAAAATTCAAAAACAGAACCACTGAGTTGGAAAAAGGATCACCCCCTCCTAAAAAAATTCTTGTAAACTTATTCAGGTATAATTAATCACGTTCTCAATGGCACACAAAGCCATTTGACTTTCAGCTGTGGTCATTTTGATTAGCTCAGCATGAAAGGAGCTTCCCTGGAGCATTTGAGTCCCTGGTAATGCAACTGAAGCAAGCATTCAGCTATAGGTGGCGAGGCACTGTCGAAAGATCTTCGGGATAAAGTTGTGGGCAGGCAGGAAGTCAAGAGATAGATACAAAAAAATGTAAAAGGCTTTATCAATGTCTAGAAGCATCGTGAAGTCTATTATTAAGAAGTGGAAGGTGTTTGGTACAACACAAACCCTCCCTGGATTAGGCTTCCACTCCAAACGGGATGAAAGTCTCAGGAGGAAACTAGTCAGAGAGGCTACCAAGAAGCCTACAGCAATTCTGAAGCAGTTACAGCAATTTATGACAAAGAGTGTTCACTGTGTGGGTGTGACAACAATATCACAAATTCTCCACAAATGGTATGAGAGGGTTGCAATAAGAAAGCAAAACAATAATACTCTCCTGTGCTTGGGTGCTTAGTCCATGAATAAGTGGTGCGACCAACCCCTTCGATTTAACAGTGTCTGCAGTCTTGCTGCCCTCCTCGGAACAATGGGTATTCTTAAAACTGGACCAAAAAATTGAACAAAAAGTGGGGGATTAAATGCAAACACGCTCACACTTCCTGGCGGCATCTCCTGCATACACAACATTGGCTGGATGTGTGCGCAGGAGCAGAAATTACGTAGTGGACGGCTGGAAGTGGTGGGTAGAATGCAAATACACCCACACTTCCTTGTGGTCCATCTGGTGGGTCTGACGTTAGTATTACACAGTCTATACAGTCTATACAGTGCATATTATTCAGGGAGGATTCTCCTCACACTCCTTCTCCCACCGCTCTACAGGGACTGCGATGCTGAGGTGGCAGTTGAGATGTGATAGAGATTGGTAGTTGTGGCGACTGGCTTTAGGTATCTATGGCTGGTACCACACGTTTTTCTATATATGTATATCTTAATTCTCTTATTTGATATAGACTGCTCTTGGGGGAACTATACCCATGCTAATCCCTGCCCATAATATACCGTGGATGGGTGTGTCTTGTTCTGGTGGGTGTCGTTTAGGGTGTGGGCTTGTGGATGCATATAGAGGTGACCAGAGGAGATGAGTCATTGACCACTTAGGCTCTGAGGAAAAGGGTACGCCCTTGAAATGCGCAGCCGTTTGGGATGCCATCTGATCCCTCCAACATCAGGTCTGGGTTGCAGGTGTCCAGAGACGCATTCTCACCAATTGATAAGCCTTTTACATGTTCGTTTGTGAGTATAAATTTTGCTGTTACAGCTTTTATTAAACATTACCATTGCTAATGCACAAGTTCGATGACTCCTCAAGAAAGGCCACATGCAGTCACAACTGAGCTTTGCCAAAGTGCACCTTGAAGATTATAAGGTAACATAGAAAAAGGTTACTAAAGTTTAATTATTTGGCCTCAACACCAAACCATGTGTCTGGCAAAAATCCAATACAGCTCACTATCCAGTAAAGCCTGGAGGTGGTAATATACTGTAATGTGGTGTTTTTCTGAAACAGGGACTGGAGAATTTGTCAGGATAGAAGCAAAAATGGATGGGGCAAATTACTATCAAATTCTTGAGGAAAATCTGCCCTCTGCTAGAAAGTTGTCACTGGGAAGAAGTTTTACCTTCCAACTTCACAATGACCCAAAGCACATAGGAAAAATTTCCACACAGTGGTTGAAGGATAAAAAGCTGAATGTCCTTGCATGGCCTAGTCAGAGCCCATACTTAAACCCCATTGGAAATCTCTGGAATGACTGCAGTCCACAAACAGTCACCATCAAATTTAAATGAACATTTGAAGTTCTACAAAGAAGAGTGGGCAAATATTGCGGTCTATATATCCTGACAGACTAAAGGCTGTAATTAAAGCAAAAGGTGGTTCAACAAAATACTGACTCAAGAGGGATCCTTTTTCCAGCTCAGTAATTCTGTTTTTGAATCTTTTTTTATTTCCGACATGTCTGTGTTGTATCTTTCACTTGGATGTTATATGTTGCACTGAGTAAATATGGCTGGACAAAACAAAAACGTGTCTTTCTTCATTTCAGGCTGCAAAGCAACAACATTTTATTATTTCAAAGAGGTGTGATTCTTTTCTATAGCCACTGTAGGTCAGAATACACCTTCCCCAACCTCAGGTATTAAATAGAGCGCCCAAGATTATTTGAAAAACCCATCTGCCCGCTTCTCCATTAAACGGGTGACTGTGACTTTAAGGCATGACAATTGTATCACTGCAAATGCTTAGAACCAAACAAGTACTGCCATAGTGTAGTATTATAAAAATATAACCAGTGTTTATTAAAAAGAATGTACTCATAAACACGTTAGTAATTATCTCACATAAATGAACATTGTGGTATCACAGAATCTACACCCGCTTCAACTTCAGCACTTTTGTTACGTGGCTCCACCAAACACGCTGCGCCACTCGTCACATGACTTCATAAGCAATAGACCATCACAGCATACCATTGACACCAGCCTATTGTCAAGAAAGACCATAGTGATGAGATTTAACCTGGCCAATCTCAATTTTCCCAAGAACAGTCTGCTAGAGGCATCTGTCATTATGTAAAGGAGGTGTGACATCTATTTTGAAAGAGTACAGATTACACCAAAGAGAATTTAAAAATAAAATGTGTATGTGAACCTGTACCTTGCAAAACAACCCACACAGGTTTAAAAAAGAAATGAAATGCAAAACATGTGTCTGTATATATAATAGAAATTTACAAAATGTCCAAGAGCTAGTAAGGAAAAAAGAGAGCCCATCATGCTAGCATGGGCAGCTTACATCATATATGCAATTTTATAGTTTGACCATAGTGCTTCTTTAATAAACTTCTACCTCTCCCAGGTTTGACTGGCTGGAGTCATTGTTCTAAGAACCCACAACAGTAAAGCAGCCCATAGTTCATTAGATTTTCTTTCCTTACTCACAGTCAGTGTTGATGGAGGAATGCCTCCCACGGTGCTATTGTGTCCTGCCAGCAGGTATGGATGGCATAACACTTTTCCAGATGTAAAAAAAGCAGCCTCTAGATTGCTGCTGAAATACTTTTTCTTTGAGGAACAAAATTAAATTTACATAGAATTGTTAAAATTTATAAACAAGTCAGATGAAAAAATGAAGGAACCAAAACCTTGAATAATACAATTTTGCTTTTATTTATCCTAGAATCAGAAGAAAAATATCACCAGCATAGTTTGTCTTTATTTTTATCTTCCTCCTTTACATTTGATGCATCTTGCTTATAAAATACCCCCCTTTTATTTAGGATTGTTGTTTTGATTTTTAGTTTGGAGATAAGATTAGGTAGGGAAATAAGGGGCTCTGGTAAGAATAAAAGGACATCATCCACATATAAACTTAATTTCAATTTGTTAGGGCCTTTATTTAATCCTTTGATGTTTCTGTTGTTTCTAACTGTACACGTAAGGGGTTCAATCACCAGAGCAAATAATAGTGGGGAGAGGAGGCATCCCTGTCTAGTGTCCCTTCCCGGGGGGGGGGGGGAGAGAATTCTGAGTTTTTTGCCTGGGAGCTTAATTCTAGTTTGGGGAGAATGGTATAAGACCTTAAATCCATGTAGGAATTTGTCAGAGGTACCAAATTTAAGGAGTAGACAATTTAAATAGGACCAGCTAACACTATCAAAATCCTCATGTATATAGACGCTAATGCCCCGTACACATGATCGACATTGATCGGGTCATTTCGATAACAAAATCCATGCATTTTTCCAACGGATGTTGGCTCAAAATTGTCTTGCATACACACGGTCACACAAAGTTGATCGGAAATTGCGAACATCAAGAATGCGGTGATGTACAACAAGTTCGATGACCCGAGAAAAATGAAGTTCAGTAGCCAGTGTGGCTCTTCTTCTTGATTCCGAGCATGCGTGGAACTTTGTGCGTCGGAATTGTGTACACACGATCAGAATTTCTGACAACGGATTTTGTTGTCGGAAAATTTGAGAACCGGATCTTTCCAATGGAAAATGTCCAATGGAGCTTACACACGGTCATAATTTACGACAAAGAGCTCCCATTGAACATTTTCCTACAGTATACGGGGCATAAGTATACAAACTGGGTGAGGACATAGATTAGCATGTTGAATTACATTGGTGACTAGACAGATGTTTTTAGTAATTTGTCTGCCTGGGATAAAACCAGTTTGGTCTGAGTGGACCAAGGAAGTGATGACAGCAGTCAGTCTATCAGCAAGCAAATGCCCAAATATTTTGAGGTCATTGTTAAGAACAGAAATTGGGCAAAACTTTTGTGGGGAAGTATGACCTTTGTAGGGTATTGGTAATAAAGACATATTGGCTAAAGGCATTTGGTTTGGGAATTGATTCCTTTGTAATATGTAATTATTTAGTTTAGTTAAACAGGGTGCCAGTAAGGAGGAGGATTTCTTGTAATAGGTGGTAGAATATCAAACAGGACCAGGAGCAGTAGAAGTTTTAAGGGGTTTTTTTTTTTGTTATTTTTAATTCTGTGCAGGGTACGTTAAGGGTGTCTGCCTGCTGGCTTCATAGAGTAGGAAGCTGAATTCCCCCTAGCCACCCAACAGAGGATGGATGTGGGGGTGACTGTGGAGCAGAAAGAAGATCTCTGATTCTGTTTGTGGTCTCTAAACGATAGGGCTCTCAGTATTAGGACCTGTGTACACAAACATCTGACAAAGTAAAGAGTCATCCTTTCAGTTATTTTCAGGGAAGAATGTCTTGCGTTTGAGATTGGTTTGAATGCAGTGTTGCTTCTGTCTTGCTTCTTACTTGCAAGTGTATTAGAGGAAAAATGGATTTATAATAACATGCCACATTTACCATAACATAAAACAAAGCCAATTTTGCAAAAAATGCAATTTTCATTGTTTTCATTTCCATAATAATTGTTTTACTCGATTCAGGTCAGATCCAGGTTAAAATGTAAAGATCGTGATCAATACGACTTCAGATGATAACTGAGAATAAATTAAACTGGAATTGGAAATTGTGAATTGTTAGTATTGGGAAGAAGATAGTTCTTCATAATGATTATGCTTGAGAAAAAGTAGGTTCCATTCTAATGACCAAAATGGTACAGTGTAATTATTTCAGAAAATGTAATAATTATGTTAAAGTATAGAAAAGGTTAGACCTTCTGCCAAATGTGTATTGGTGCCATTGTCCCCACTGAAGCTCTAACTATGTAAACATTGTCATACTTAAACTTCAGCTTTAAATAAATTGTGGTAATTTTATCCAGAAATAGATAAGGTAGATATGCTACTCAAACACATAATGTGTTGGGGAACCATGGATGTGCCCATCAACTGAAGAAAAATGTGCAGTGCCGTAATGATGGTGGCATTGGAGGCCGGCCACTGTGATATTTTTCTTGGGCCCACTTACAGTGTACTGTTGTGAACTTAGCTGAAAACAATATCTAAATTCTATGCTTAGACAAATATTAATTACCGGTATATGCCAATTAGTCCTTTAATTTTTATTTACAGAAACAATTTTTTGAAATGCTTTATATATATATATATATATATATATATATATATATATATATATACACAAAATAGCTAAATAAAGAAGAAGGAAAATAGTTTTACTTTGATTTCAACATGAAATATACCTGAGGAAGCTAATAATACATCTTAATGAACTGATTCTTTTCAAATTGTGCAAAATAATTACATGAGCACAATAAAGACGCATCGCTATCTTTGGACTGCTCCCATGTGAGTTATTTTTGTGATTTCCTGTTTCATTTTACAACATTATCTTGCAGCGCTAATATTCATTCTACAGTATACATATCTTTATATCACAGGACAAATGTAATACAGGAAATGCAATTATGCCAATTAGAGCATTGGTCTGATGATTACATTTCTTGCAACATTGTTCCAAGGGAATACTTAATTTATTTATGACACGTTAGGATATACAAATCACATATAATGAAATCGAACATTTAGAAATCAGATCATTTGGGCTTACACTAATGCTAGTAATTTTTATCAGCACAAGCCTGTTCAAATGAAGCTATGCACGATATTTTATGAACCATGTATTGTTTATTACTAGTGTACCTATCCTAACATTTAAAGTGTTTGTAAAGGCTGAAGGCTTCTCTGAGCTTCATCTTCCTTCAGCGGCTTTCCGAGGACTCTCTCTCTTCATTCTCCTCATTGGATAAAACAGCAGTGAAGGCCCGAGAGAGAGCTCTAACTTTGTAAAAATTTTCATACCTGAACTTTAAATAAATGTTGGTAATTTTTTCCAGAGATAGATAAGGTAGATATGCTACTTAAACACATTCGATGTCCGTAATGTGTTGGGAAACCATGGATGTGCCCCTCGACTAAAGAAAAACTTGCAGTGCCATAATGATGGTGGCATTGGAGGTCCGCCACTGTGATATTTTTTCTTGGGCCCACTTACAGTGTACTGTTGTGAACTTATCTGAAAACATTATCTAAATTCTATGCTTAGACAAATATTAATAAGTCCTTAATTATTTTATTTTTACAGAAATTATTTTATGATATGCTTTATATACAGTATCTCTCAATCATGAGTACACCCCTCAAATTTGTGTAAATATTTTATTATATATTTTCATGTGACAATACTGAAGAAATGACACTTTGCTACAATGTAAAGTAGTGAGTGTACAGCTTGTATAACAGTGTAAATTTTCTGTCCCCTCAAAATAACTCAACACACAGCCATTAATGTCTAAACCGCTGGCAACAAAAGTAAGTACACCTCTAAGTGAAAATGTCCAAATTGGGCCCGAAGTGTCAATATTTTGTGTGGCCACATTATTTTCCAGCACTGTCTTAATCCTCTTGGGCATGGAGTTTACCAGAGCTTCACAGGTTGCCACTGGAGTCCTCTTCCACACCGTCATGATGACATCACAGAGCTGGTGGATGTGGATCCAACTTCCATTTGAGGATGCCCCACAGATGCTCAATAGGGTTTAGGTAAGAAGACATGCTTGGCCAGTCCATCACCTTTACCCTCAGCTTCTTTAGCAAGGCAGTGGTTGTCTTGGAGGTGTGTTTGGGGTTGTTATCATGTGGAATACTGCCCTGTGGCCCAGTCTCCGAATGAAGGGGATCATGCTCTGCTTCAGTATGTCACAGTACATGTTGACTTTCATGGTTCCCTCAATGAACTGTAGCTCCCCAGTATCGGCAGTATTCATGAAGTGCCAGACCACAACACTCCCACCACCATGCTTGACTGTAGGCAAGACACCCTTGCCTTTGTACGCCTCACCTGGTTGCCACCACATATGCTTGACAGTATCTGAACCAAATAAGTTTATCTTGGTCTCATCAGACCACAGAACATGGTTCCAGTGATCCATGTCCTTAGTCTGCTTGTCTTCAGCAAACTGCAGGCTTGCTTGTGCATCATCTTTAGAAGAAGCCTCCTTCTGGGACGACAGCCATGCAGACCAATTTTATGCAGTGTGTGGCGTATGGTATGAGCGCTGACAGGCTGACTCCCCCACCCCTTCAACATCTGTAGCAACGATGGCAGCACTCATATGTCTATTTTCCAAAGACAACCTCTGAAAATGACGCTGAGAACATGCACTCGGCTTCTTTGGTTGACCATGGTGAGGCCTGTTCTGAGTGGAACTTGTCCTGTTAAACCACTGTATGGTCTTAGCCACCAAGCTGCTGCTCAGTTTCAGGGTCTTTGCAATCTTCTTATAGCCTAGAGAGTTCTTTGCCATGAGGTGTCATGTTGAACTTCCAGTGACCAGTATGAGAGAGTGAAACCGATACCACCAAATTTAACACACCTGCTCCCCATTCACATCTGAGACCTTGTAACACCTATGAGTCACATGACATCGGGGAGGGAAAATGGCTAATTGGCCCCAATTTGAACATTTTCACTTATGGGTGTACTCACTTTTGTTGCTAGTGGTTTAGACATTAATGGCTGTGTGTTTGCACTGCTAAACAAGCTGTACACTCACTGCGGTGTTGTCACATGAAAAAATATAATAAAATATTTACAAAAATCTGAGGGTATACTTACTTTTGTGAGTTACTGTATATATATATATATATAATATTATAAATGTATTATAAATGTTAAATAGAACTTGCTCAAATGTATTTGTGCCACAAAAACAGATGTGCACTACAAATTTTAATAGAGATTCTGTTTATTCGGTTTGTGATGTGTTTGTGTTGTTCCCCATTAAATTCATTGCCCCATTGTGTTGTAGTAAAACATAAAGAAGTAAACCTGATTTGTTCTCCTTTGTAGAGCCAAGCCGAGGCACACTACAAAGGCAGTAAACATGCCAAGAAGCTCAAAGCACTAGAGTCAACGAAAAATAAGCAAAAAACGGGTTCGCTCAAGGACAGCGCCAAGGCTATTACAAGTGCAACTGCCAACCACAAATCAGGTTAATAAAACTGTTGTGTTTGTACTTGTTTTTTTTTTTTGCCCTATTTAAAGTTTATTTGTGTGCTACATCTCAGCATGTAGTTGTGCGTGTGTGTACATGTGTGTACAAAGCCTAATGCATGTCCACAATAATGTATGTGAGAGTTTAAAATGTAAATAAATCCAAATGATTATTACATTTTGGATAGAGTAGTGAGGGGTTAGAACTCCTAGTTTTAATTGCTGTATGTGTCCCTGCTGAGAAGATTCACTCTATCAGTTTGTCCTAGTGACCATTGTGAACAGGTGACCATTGTTACTTTTTTGTAAAAATAAGGAAAAGCCAAAAGTTTGAGTTCTCACCAGGATCGGGATAGAGAGTAAACCTTTTGAGAGTATTTTACTCACTTTGGACGGATTTCCTCTAATTCCTGTTGGATCTACAAGATAGGAAGTAAAGGAAAATCTCCCCAGTGGGACACAAATAGCAAAACAAACTGATGGGTTTTAACAAAATTGAGAAAAGCATGTCTTTAGATATAATTTGATTTGTCAATATTCAAAAGAATGTTAAGTAAGTGAATAATTTTGAAAGGTCAGTCCTCCTAAAACTGATATTGTGTTTTTTACTAGATGCTAGGGAATTAAACCATGTGACTAATTCCTATAGTGCTCAGGGACTTTAATGGTGTTAGATTTGTGCTTGGGCCCCTTAGGCTGGCCAAACATTATACAATTATCTTTCCTTTAGATTTACCAAAACCATATAATATGAGGTCAAACCTAAACACTTTCAGTTTGTATGCAATCCGGCAGGCCCTTGCACTACATTTGAAGGTAAATCTAAAGGAAATAAATACGAATATTGTATAATGTATGGCCAGCCACTTGTCGCCACTCTTCACTCTTCCTCTTGGATTTTTTCTTAATTTTATATTATGGAGAATGCAACAGGTTGAGTTGGAACATGCAAATATATCAGTACTCACCTATAACAAATATCATTTTCTGGGTGGACAAACCTTTTAAACCATAAATCATTTTGAAAACTCACATGAATAATCTGAAATCTCTAGAATAAAAGTGGCACGAGGGAAGGATTTCTACAATGACAGACTTATTATTTGAAACTGGCCAGATATAAATTGTAAGGTGAGGCTTATTTGTGCATGTCTAGTGACACAAGGGCTATTACACAAGGAGATCTGTCCTCCTGAGTGTCCTACTGTTTACCTATCTATCTATGCCGCTACATTAAAGCCAAACCTCTCTGCAGCATAATGTTGTCCAAAATATTCTGACATTTTATGTTAGCAACATTATCTACAAATTACAGTTCTCACTAGGTTTATGCAGGCAATTATTGTTTTTAAAATGTCAGCTAGTCATTTTAGGATTCAGGCATCGAAAAAAAAAATGTAGTTTTGCAGCATAGGAACAGATTTTAGACTGTGTTTAAATATATTTCACTGGAGTAAAATGTGTCTTACAGCTGTGTTTTTGATAAAAAGTATTTTTACATATCCGTGATTTGTTCATTGTATTTATACAATGGTGTATAGGCATGCTACAAAATCAACTGCCTTCAAAGCATGAAAATCTGCTATAGCAGCATCTTTAGTCACTAGCATATAAGAGTGTATCTAAAGGCTTCTGTATGGCAGCCATACAAGTCTAAAATCATATTGCTCTGTGACTTTTTTACCTCTTATTGGACAAGCGAAATCCTCCTTTGTGCTTCATGTGCTCATGATCCCAGACAGTGCAGCTCACAGTGGGAGGGCTTCAGTAGAGCAGCCAATTTTACCAATCCAGAAGGCAGTGGGTGGGACAGGGTGGGGCTACAGGCTTGAATCAGCAGTGACAAAGTCATGCTTCCACCCACAGAGTTTACGAAGGACATTGATGCTTTAAATTAGGGCTTATTCTTACAATGGACCAGTTCACCTAAATATTCGGAATTATATTATGCACTAGATAAAAATGGACCATATTGCATGTAAAGAAGGCACAATGTGCTGCAACATGTCAATTGTTACAGAGCACTGCAAAGCACATTAAAGAAAAATAGTGTACTGGGGCTCTTCCTGTGAAAAAAGCTGCACATCAGTGCAAGACATTAACAAAATGCCTATCAGGGTACCACAGTGCATTAAAAATTGGATGTCAGATTCACTTACTGCATTCCAATGCCCACTATATTGCAATGGAAATTATATGAATACAGCTTTAAGCTTACCACACGTTATAGTGACTGTAGAAATTCCTTTAGGTTTACCAACAACTACTGCATATAGTGCAAGGGTCTGCCTGATTGGATACAAAATGATTGGATAGTTCAAGTAAATCTGCACAGGGCTTTTTTTCAGGGGGAACTTGGTGGAACTCAGGTCCACCACCTCTGGCTCAGACCCCCTGCTACCTGCCCACCACTATCACTTGTAAACACAAAAGTCAGTTTCTGTGTTTACAAGTGACAGCTCTGCACTCTGTGTGTAATGCAATACTGGTATTTAATGACCTTTAAGACCCACCTACTATTCATGAAATTTGACTGACCACACCCACTATTTGATGTGATTTGGAGGGTGTGTGTAGGGGAGTGGTTTTGGGGGGTCCTGGTTGAGTTCCAGCACCTATTGTTTAAGAAAAAAAGCCCTGGATCTGCATGTTACATAGTTTCGGTAAATCTAAAGTTGACTGTACAAAGATTGTACAATTGTTTATAACATGTATGGTAAGTTTTAAGTAGCAGTGCAGAAGCGTTGTTACCCCAATTGCAGAAAGCTTCATGATATGGACTTACAGAAGAATCTGACATTTTTTACATAGATAGCTTGGACCACTTACTGACTTCTGAACTGTCCGTCATTACTGACCCCTGAACTCTTTGTCACTTACTACTAACCCCTGAACTCTGCGTCACTTACAATTGGCCCCTGAGCTCTCAGCCACTTAATATTGACCCCTGAACTCTGCATTACTTAAAGCGGTTGTATAGTTAAATGTTTTACTTTGACCTACAGGTAAGCCTGTAATAAGGTTTACCTGTAGGTAAAAAGAATATCTCCTAAACCTTTACGGTTTAGGAGATATTCCCCTCACAATGAGCCGCTGACTTCAGCGGCGCATGCGCACTGGGGATTCTCGGCTGAAAGGCCGGCAGACGCCAAACCCTGCCGCATGTGTGGGAGTGACGACATCGTGGCTGTGGCCACTTACAGTGCCGGAGCCGCGATACCTTGAAGACATGCTGAGGGAATATGTCAGCTCCCTCTTTGTGGACCGAGTAAGATGCTGGTGCCTCGTTCTAAGGTAAGTATTTCATTATGAGCTAGTATGTGGTGCTCATTACTAGCTCATTATGCCTTTTCCCTTACAGGTGTAAAAAAAAAAAAAGTCAACGGGTTTACTCCCACTTTAATACTAACTCCTGAACTCTGCTTCACAACTGACCCCTGACTGATTACTGACATGTGAACTGTATTTCATTTAAGACTGACCCCTGAACTGTGACACTTACTATTGACAGGGAGAGCACACAAGTAGGCTGGACGCACTTCAGCGATATTGCAGATTAAAATGTATATTTATTGAAATCTTCAAAAACATATAAAAACAGACATCCCAGCTCCCTGGATGGACGAAGGACAATAAACGTGTTTCACACAGACAGATTTGCTTACATGTATAAAGATTAAGCACGTCTGTGTGAAACGCGTTTACTGTCCTCCGTCCTTTCAGTGAGCTGGTATATCTGTTTTATATTTTTTTGAAGATTTCTACAAATGCAAGTTTTAATCTGCAACATTGCTGAAGTGCAGTCAGCCTACTGTTGTGTTCTCCCTGCTGCTGCGATCGCGGATCGAGCTGGCACCAGCTGATGTGTGGAGAGAGGCTTTAGATATATCTGCCTGGAGCAGTTTCCTTTCTACATGGTCACTTACTATTGACCCTTGAGCTCTACGTAAGTTATTACTAACCTCTGAACTGTGCATCACTTACAACCAATTGACCCCTGAACTCCACGCCGCTTACTGCTGATACCTGAACTATGGTTCACTTACACCTGACCCCTGAACTCAGCATTAACTACTGACCCCTGCCTCATTTACTACTGACCCCTGAACTCTGTGTCACATACTACTGACCCCTGAACTCTGTGTCACATACTACTAACCCCTGAACTCTGTGCCACTTACTATTGACCCTGAACTTTGCATTACTTGCTATTGACCCCTGAACTAGCATCACTTACTATGTACCCCTGAAATCTGCATCACTTACTACTGACTCCAGAGCTCTGTGTCTATTACTATTGGCCCTGAAGTCTGCATCACTTACTACTGACCTCTAAACCTTACAGTGCAGTGTGCTCTTAGCACAAACACAGTATATATGCAGCCCCACGGATAAAGACCTACCTTCATGAGGCTGCATACATGTGTACGCTCCTTGGGAAATCGTTAAAGACGCTGACACTGGGGTGCCACATAGGTAGAAATAATAAAATTTACTAGCACAGGGTGTGTGTAATCAGAGCCCATTATTTTTCATATATAAGTAACATTTTGGAATCCAAACACTAGCTCCTTCATCATTCGGCTGTGATTTCATCACTGTTGATGGACACTGTTGATGTGTTTGGGCTCCTAAAAGTTACCTATACATGATGAATGAATGGTTCCAGGTGAGCACCCCACATGTTGGTGATATCTAAAATTAATTTGATGCTTGAATGATGGCCCAACCACAATAAATTGCTATAGTAATCAATGGGGTCAATTTGGAGTGCACTATACCTTTCTTTGTACATTAGTAGTAATGGGACAGTTTTACCTTGGAAAGTTTTTATACCAAAATTCAATCAATATAAATTATGACAAGAGTAAATAGCAAAGTATCAAAAAACAACTCGCACTCACTATGTTGCTAGTATACAATTCGTTTTTTTTAATAATCTGTTATGTTAAAGATCACTTACGTAACAAAAAATTACAGGTTTTTGAAATTACCTGTACTTCCATTTAATGCCTTGGGTGCCCTTCTAAAAGAACTATTTAAAGAAACACAAAGTAAAATTGGCACACTAATGCGCTAACAAAAGATTATTTTTATTTATTTATTTTTTTGCTTTTTATAAACCTCTCTGACATGCTATCTGTATTTTTTTCAATGGCGGATATTGTGCCAAAAAAAACCTGAGTGTTTATTTTTGTCTCATAGAAGTAATAAATCCTTTGAAAGGAAGAGAGATATATATTCTTTTCAAGTAAAGCCAATCAACAAAATACATTTTCTATTCTAGCCTGAGGAAGAGGAGAGTAATCATTCATTACTCACTAGGTGTCCCATTAAGCATAGAGGCATGACAGTAAAATGTAAGTCTAAGTCTGACCATTTCCTTGGAAACGGAGAGAGCACAATCATCTGTATTAAATCTATCCACAATAGAAGTGTAGATTTCCATTATGTCGGCACATGTAGCTTCCATGCAGAATGAAAGAAGAAAATAGCTAGACAATTTCTACAAGCGTGCAGCTCTCCAAAGCTGCAGTGTCAACACACAATACTGTTGTACTGCACATACTGTTATTTGTCGCCTTCTGTCGCCAAGAGGAAAATCACAGCTTTCTCTTACTTCCTGTATCATTTCTATTGTTTAAAAAAAATGGTAGTACTCATGAATTGTTTTTCTTGGGATATGCCTTTGAAAGGTATAGTGTTTGTATGCCTTTTTATATTATTTGTTATAATTCCTAAAGTATAAAAACTGTGATCACTGAGGGTGAAATACTGTATTTCATATTCTTTACAAGCAGTAAATATGCTTCAGGACAAGCGATCACTGACCTCAGTAGTTGCAGGCACTGTTGAGCAATTTATCCTCTAAATTCACAGCAGAAACACTAAAATCATTCAAGTATATCTCTCAGCAGCTCATCTCGTCCTGTCGTACTCTTTCAGATCTTTTGTTCTGTGTTTACTTTAGCGATTAGAAGGCTGTGATGCTACCAATTCACTGCTTAGAGGGGGGAAGCATGGTGAGCTGAACTGCTGAGATGAAACCAAACGTCCTTTGTACTGTATGGGCATGGTCTATAAGGCCTTTTGCAGCTTGAAAACCTTCAGTACAGTTCAGTTTTTTTCACTTATCTAAAATGCAGCCCTGGACACACAGGTATGTAAAGAAGCGCTGCGTATTCAGGAGTAAAAAAATAAATTTGAAAAATCTGCATTCCCGGTCAATATTTTGCGCCCGTACGTGTATATACGCACATATATACACATAAGGGCGCATGACCAAATATAGCTTACCTTTGTGAATGTATTGTGCTCGCAAATATACGTTTGCACAAGTATCTGTGAATATGCGCAAATACGCATGAATACGTGCAACAAAAAAACACTGGAATGGAGTACATACAAAAATGCTGATGCTCAAACATCAGTACCATGTGCAAAAGGTCTAAACTGGATGTAGCCTCAGCTTCATACAGTTTACAAAGGAATAAAGGTGTAAAAAAATACTGCGCTGTGAAAAGATGTGTTCTACCCAGCTGCCAACACTACTGAAGACTACACAGTAACATACAAAAATTAAAACAAAAAAGTGTGGCGCTTAGGTGGCAACAAACCACATGAACCAGTAAGGCACTAATTCAAGCAAAGAAAATTACATACACTTCAAAAAAAAGAAATTATGTGTAAATTCCGTTGTATATTAAGAGATCTTACTCCCAGGTGGAAGAGTGCATGAACCTCATGCACACAAAAGATTAAGGTAAATAAAATTAATTTAACATATACAGTCCATCAAGTGAACATCTAACAGTCCTTGAAATGTGTAATATCAATCACAATTCCAAACTTGAGGTGACGTGAAAAAAGGTGAAATTCAACTTCTGATGTGTAGAATAATACCACCACCACCGTGATAAAGAAGGGGAGAGGAGGCTTACCAAATGACGTGGACTCAGAGGAAGGCTTACGCCTCTCGAGTCATATGGGCCTGTAGGTAAGCAAACCAGATAATCGTAGATCTAGTATGTAATCTCCCGCAAGTCTTCAGGTCATGAAATCATCCGTAGCGATCCTCCTATAGTGCTCATACCACGAAAATAGGGGGCTCAGGTATCAAAGACCATGGAAGTAGAAAACTAGCATAGCGTGATACCGTTTTAACATCCAATTTATTAAAAAATAATAATAAAATTACACTCACATTTGGTTCAATCGTAATAACATAGTCAGAAAGTAGCGATGTCTGTAAGGGGGTCCACCCGACGCGTTTCAACTAAACAGCCGTCCTCTGGGGTGTGGACCCCCCCAAACAGCATCGCTTATAAATACAAAATGACCCCAAAATAACCAATGACCCCGGAAGCACTTGGCACTTCCGGTCACATGTTCCGGAAGTGTATATATTAAAAACTCCTCCATGTATATTTATTATCCTTACATATAGCATCATCCCCATCAGAGATGCCCGCCAAATATCCAAAATATAAGCGAGACTGAATATTTGGATATGAAAGATTTTCCACATCTTGGGCATAAATTAGCATCCGTCCTGTGTCATAACCAAGCCTCGTTCTGATCACGAGGCCTGGCCATCCAAACAGCAGCATGCAGCATAGTCAAGCCTCGCTCTGATTATGAGGCCAGGCCTCATATTAGCATCCATCCTGTGTCGTAACCAAGCCTCATTCTGATCACGAGACCTGGCCATCCAAACAACAGCATGCAGCGTATTCAAGCCTCGCTCTGATTATGAGGCCAGACCTCATATTAGCATCCATCCTGTGTCGTAACCAAGCCTCGTTCTGATCACGAGGCCTGGCCTTCCAAACAGCATGCAGCATATCCAAGCCTCGTTCCGAAAACCAAGCCTCGCTCTGACCATGAGGCCAGGCCTCATATCAGCATCCATCCTGTGTCGTAACCAAGCCTCGTTCTGATCACGAGGCCTGGCCATCCAAACAACAGCATGCAGCATATTCAAGCCTCATTCTGAAAACCAAGCCCTGCTCTCAGAACGTTTAGCCAGCAAACACTTCCCAGGACCAAGCCTCGCTCTCAGAACGAGGCCCAACCCACGGACTGGCTGCAACAATCATTATCTAGCCGCATACTGACCGCTTGTGTGTATATGAACCCGCCCCACATAACCTCCCCATAGGGGGCGTCAAGCAACTCCATAGCAACAGGGCGATGCCATACATATCACATACAGCGTCTGCCGGAGTCATGGTCTTAAGGGGGGCATCATTATAAACTTTACACATATTTAGTAGATATACAAAGTATATATATATACAGATATTCACATGAACATATTCACCATAAGGGGGAAAAAAAAAATAATAATAGAGGACGGCTGTTTAGTTGAAACGCGTCGGATGGACCCCCTTACAGACATCGCTACTTTCTGACTATGTTATTACGATTGAACCAAATGTGAGTGTAATTTTATTATTATTTTTTAATAAATTGGATGTTAAAACGGTATCACGCTATGCTAGTTTTCTACTTCCATGGTCTTTGATACCTGAGCCCCCTATTTTCGTGGTATGAGCACTATAGGAGGATCGCTACGGATGATTTCATGACCTGAAGACTTGCGGGAGATTACATACTAGATCTACGATTATCTGGTTTGCTTACCTACAGGCCCATATGACTCGAGAGGCGTAAGCCTTCCTCTGAGTCCACGTCATTTGGTAAGCCTCCTCTCCCCTTCTTTATCACGGTGGTGGTGGTATTATTCTACACATCAGAAGTTGAATTTCACCTTTTTTCACGTCACCTCAAGTTTGGAATTGTGATTGATATTACACATTTCAAGGACTGTTAGATGTTCACTTGATGGACTGTATATGTTAAATTAATTTTATTTACCTTAATCTTTTGTGTGCATGAGGTTCATGCACTCTTCCACCTGGGAGTAAGATCTCTTAATATACAACGGAATTTACACATAATTTCTTTTTTTTGAAGTGTTTGTAATTTTCTTTGCTTGAATTAGTGCCTTACTGGTTCATGTGGTTTGTTGCCACCTAAGCGCCACACTTTTTTGTTTTAATTTTCATACAGTTTACAGCCTTGTGGTCCAGCAATGAGATGAGAATTTTTCATCCTAAACCTGGAACAAAGTAGAGTCAGGCTGTACCTTTAACTAGTTTGTTTGCAATAGGCTGGCTCAAACAAACTATTTTCTACACTAACAGTTGCGCCCACTGGGTAAGCTGTATGAACTGTATGTAGCCTCAGCGGTATACTGCCTTGTGTTTCAGCAGTGAGACAAGAATTTCTTGGGTGGGGGTCATCATCAGGTTCAATCACACCCTGTGGTCTTGTCATTACTGCTTACGTCATTTTACTCGGGTAATCACAGAGGGGTGGTGTTCTCATGTCTGGTTGTCTGTTATCACTTTCTCTAGTTTGTGTTTCCTTGGGTTTGGGCATGCCGCACATTTCAGAAACAACTAATTCACGTTCATCCCTTCAACCCCACATGGGGGTTTCAGAGCATAGTAGCACTTCGTCATTAAGGAATTTGCCCATACTTAAGCACACAACTGAGCTTTTTCACAGGGGTTTCCCTTTTCCGGCCACAGCCACAATTCTGCCCCAGCTACTCTCTTCCACCAGCATGCAACATGTTCTGGGCATTATTCTTTAACACAGATTCATGTGTGCCAAATATGCTCTCCATGGCTTGTTATGGTTGCAAGAGAGGATGAGTTGATCGTAGCTCGCTCGGTCAGAGGCGTGTTGTCGGCGCACCCCCAGCTCCTGCTCTTCCTACATTCCTGTGGGCAAGTTAGGCATCCCCTTAGTCCACCGGTCTTGTCAGGTCTTCTGGTTCAATTTGTCTGAGCCATGTAATGTTCCTTGTCAGGGACTTTGTTGGAATGTCTCATCCCTGGCCTTCAGTCAGCCCCTGCTGGAGGAATTTTCAGGCCTTCACACGGCCCTCATCACTATCTTGTCAAGTCTTTCATATGTAGTATCTTGGCTTTAGCGGACAGCCATGTTTTCGTTGACAATCTAGTTATTGGAGGCAGTCATTTCCTAGGGGTGATTGGTCGGTCCACCGGTGTGTCCAATAGCATGTTTCCAACATTGTTTGGTACATTTGGCTGCCCTCTTTCCTGAGGAAATTTTCATCAGAGCACTCGTCAGTGGATTTGACGATTCAGCACTACAGTAAAAAGGGAGGGGTTATTGGTTACCCAAGCTGATATCACCAATGCTTTGAAGCTACTTCTATCAGACCTGCCTGCTTAGTAGGACAGGATAAATGGCACAAATGTCTTTTCACCTCTGAGTTAACCTTGGCTCACAAAGCAGTCCTTGCCTTGTCACCTTTGGATTAGTTGATTTCCAGTTTCATGGAGACCCTGGTTACCGCCCAGGGATCTGCAGTCTCTCTCAGGGTGTGTGCTAAGCCAAAGTCCCTTTGACAGCACACAAGTGGTAGGTCTGGGCCAAATGTCATCATTATTCTGGGTTCCACTCTCGGCTCTAATTATTTGATTGCGAGGTGGCCTGGAGAATTGGTCAGACCATTAATTTTTTGTCCGATTCCCATCCTGTACCAAAAGAGGGACTAACAGTCACTTGGGTATGCTGAACCATGCCATGTGACTTATTCCCCAGGATGGAGTCTGGCCCTCCTTCTCCTATTTCAGGACTCTTACATGGTTGTCCGGTCACAAGCAGAAGCACAACCCTACTTAAATCATGTAGGTTCAGTTTTCTGTATGTCTGGTTTGATTTCTCTGTGTTTATTGATGTATATTGCCACAGCATTGGCTTTATCCGCCAACTATCAACATTTCTATCAGGTATCCAGCACTTCAGACCTCTGTCGACTCCTGTCAGTTCATCCATTTTTGCGGCTCACCCTCTCAAACTTCCCCATACCAAGAATGGGCAGACAGGCTTAGGGTTCGTGGGAATTTCACAGAGCTACTTAAGTTGTGTCTGTTTGAAGTGTTTGATCTTCTCTGCAATTATTCTGCAGCGGCTCCTTGGGTCAGCCCTTGCTCCCTTTCCCCCACCTATCCTCTCACTTCAAGCAGTGTGTTCTCAAGTATGTGTTTTCTCAGAAATCAGGCTTAATCAAATCATTTACAGAACATTCATTTATGTTCTGGGCAGGTTCCAAACAGGGGGTCTCTTCTTATCAGCAATTCATGGGATGCTGGTATTCCTCCTGTTATAGCTGATACATACTGGATCCATATACTGAAGCCATCCGACTCTACTCTACTAGACAGATTGTTACCTTCCCTTCATCAAGCTATCTTATCACACCTACTTTCAGATCTTTTTGCCCTCTTTTAGGTGTACTGACCAGCTAGGCCAAGGCACACCTCAGGCCTTGGTAGTCAGGGTATCGCATTTTTAAGTGAAGGCTCTGACTACAAGTAAGAAGGCTGGCCACAGGCTAGCCTGTATTTGTAGGAAGAGTCTGAGGGGTATTTATCCCTCCTCCTCTATCTGATCCTGCGTCGGCTTGTATTCAGGGTTCCCACCCACCCACCCGTTTCCCCCGATTTTCACATATTCTCATACACAGCGTACATTTCTTCATATTCATACATTCAGGGTATGCCCTCTTTTAGAAATACTGACCAGCTAAGCCAAGGTACACCTCAGGCCTTGGTAGTCAGGGTATTGCATTTCCAAGTGAAGGCTTTGACTACAAATGGCGGATTGTGCAAAGATCAGTGTGCAACATGCAGACCCCACTGCTGACCACTCTGTTGGATGTGATGCAGCTTTTTAGGAAGTACAGACTATTTTGACTCTTTCTATGTTGATCTTTAAAGAAGCAGAGGAAAAAATCCTTCCTGATCCCCCGAGAGGATTTTGCTCGGATCAACATTACCTATAAATGTTAGTACCCAGTTATATTATGTACACTTAAGAAATAATCCAGGCCCTTCTTAAAGCAATCCACTGAGCAAGCCAGAACCACCTCTGCAGGGAGTCTATTCCACATTTTCACAGCTCTTACTGTGAAGAAACCTTTCCGTACTTGGAGATTAAATCCTTGTCCTCTTTGTTGACTGTAAAGTGAATAACTCGACACCAAGTTCACTATATGGACCCCTTATATATTTGAACATGTTGATCATATCCCCCCTTAATCTCCTCTTATCAATAGTGAATAAATTCAGTTCCTCTAATCTTTCCTCATAGCTGAGCTCCTCCATGCCTCTTATCAGTTTGGTTGCCCTTCTCTGCACTTTCTCCAGTTTCCCGATATCCTTTTTGAGAACTGGTGCCCAAAACTAAACTGCATATTCCAGATGAGGTCTTACTAATGATTTGAACAGGGGTAAAATGATATCTCTCTCTCTCTGGAGTCCATACCTCTCTTAATACAGGAAAGGACTTTGCTCTCTTTGGAAACTGCAGCTTGGCATTGCATGCTATTATTGAGCTTATGATCTACCAAAACCTCCAGATCCTTCTCCACTACGGATTCCCCTAGTTGTACTCCCCCTAAAATGTATGATGCATGCATATTCTTAGTCCCCAAGTGCATAACTTTATATTTCTCAACATTAAACCTCATCTGCCACATAGTCGCCCAATAGACAGAGAATTGAGGTTAGCTTGTAAATTGGAGACATCCTGTAAGGACGTTATTCCACTGCATAGCTTGGTGTCATCTGCAAAGATGGAAATGTTACTTTTGATCCCAGACCCAATATCATTTACAAAAATATTAAAAAGTAAGGGCCCCAGCACTGAACCTTGGGGTACACCACTGATAACCTTAGACCATTCAGAATAAGAATCATTAACCACTACTCTCTGAATTCTGTCTTTTAGCCAGTTTTCTATCCATTTACAAACCAATATTTCCAAACCTTTTACCTTACACATGAGCCATGGGAACGGAACTGTATCGAACACTTTTGAAAAATCCAAGTATACCACATCCACCGCCACCCCTCTGTCCAAGTTTTTACTTACCACCTCATAAAAATAAATCAGGTTTGTCTGACAACTTCTGTCTTTCATGAATCCATGCTGTCTGTTGCTTAAAATATTTTTTTCCCGCAAGAACTCGTCTATGTGGTCTTTTATTAATCTCTCCAGTATCTTCCCAACTATAGAAGTTAAACTAACAGGTCTATAGTTATTTGGTAAAGACTTTGTTCCCTTTTTAAATATAGGCAACAGAGTCCCTAAAACTTAACCCTGCTTTAAACTTTTCCACAACTTTAACCCTGACCTGTCTGGCATGTTCCTTGGCCTTCATAATGCTGTTTGCACACCAAGGTCCTCTAACAAACCTATGAGGGCTTCACAGAACAGCTGTATTTATACTGAGATTAAATTGTACACAAGTGGACTCTATTTACTAATTAGGTGACTTTTGAAGACAATTTTTTCCACTATATTTCAGTTAGGGATATCAGAGTAAAGGGGGCTGAATAAAAATGTATGCCACACTTTTCAGATATTTATTTGTAAAATTATTTGTAAACCATTTATCATTTTCCTTCCACTTCACAATTATGTGCCACTTTGTTTTGCTCTATCACATAAAATCCCAATAAAATACATTGACGTTTTTGGTTGTAACATGAAAAATTTTGGAAAATCTCAATTGATATGAATACTTTTTCAAGGCACTGTAATAGATGTGCTGCTCAAGAGAAAAGGATGAAACAAAGAATACATTATTCTATATTTCATAGGATGTTAAATCTGCAATTTTTCTAAATGATTATTGGAAATTTGAGTTAGCTCCTCAACTACCAACATATAACAATATAAACTCTGATTGCAAAAATCATCTAACAATTACAAATATCTCTTTGACATGCATAAAGAGAAAGCCATTTAGTTTGTGTGTCTTACTTTAAAAAATAAAATAAACAATTTATTATACACCCTCTCTGTCTTCCACTGAGAGCCTTCAACAGATGTCCATAAGACATACTTATTATATACTCCCTTTCATTAGAGATGTAAAATCAGGCTACTCTTCTGAAAATGGTAATGTACAAAAAGGGAGCTGTCACTCAAACGGAACTGAAAATCATGAGGCATGAACCCGGTGACACTGAAAACAGTGAATTTTCAGGATAAAACATTTGTGTTTGTCATGAGCATAATTTTCTGCAGTAGAAAGGCCATTAAATGTAATTGGAAACAGTTTGCTTCAAACAAGAAAAAACAAATTACACTGTGTCATGTGTTGTGACTCCAGACTTCTCATTTCTGCATCTTTGCTGGAAAACTGATCAATCTGAATAATCACAGCAGAAGAGGTCCGCCGGAAGCGCAGGTGCTCCCCCAATAGGCAGAAGTGCACAGGAGAGCCACCCTGTAGCAGTAAATCTGCTATGGGGCGGTTAGTAAGCAGTTAAGAAGCAGCTACTAATAGGCATGATACAATACCTTTTGCATGGTATGAAGCATTTCATTTTAATTAATCAGTTTTGAGTTATGAGGAGCAAGTTCCAATCCTTTGTCTTGGCTTGTCTTCTCTTAACCTATTTAGGGTTTACATACATTCCTATGGAGAATCAGAGAATTGAATGAGAGTGAAGGGCACAGCATTGCATTGTATTGGGTGTTTTCCACTGGATTTTCTATAGGTATGGGGGGAGAATACAGTATGGCGACAACAGCAGCATAGCTGGAAAGGCAAATATGGCCTGTTAAAGCTGCGCTAGGAGTGGATAAAGATAAAGACCCCCACATGGCGCACAATCGTTTCTCAATCTACCCAAAGTGCTAAAAATAGTTTTTAATTGTTCTATAAAATTCCTGAAAGCTTTACCTAGATACCAGGAAAATGGTGCCCATTTGTTTTGTGCTTGTATTGTCAAAAGAAAAATGCACGTGCGAAAAACAAAACAAAAACAACGAAAGAAAAGGAAAAAGATAGGGCTTGGGCACTGGCATGTAGAATACATTTGTTAAAAATAGAATGGATATTAGCTGATAAAAGTAGTTTGATATGGGTAGGGAAAAATATGAAATATAAATAAAAAAAGATAAGATTGTGTCTGTATAATGAAATGTGTGTATGTATGTGCATAATAAATAAGCATGCCCTACGTTACTAAGACTAGTAACTGTACAGCGCTGGGTTTTCTGCTATTATTTGCTTTGATTTCCTCTTTAGCTCCTTGTTTTATCATAATACATTTCTCAGTGTACCAAAAGCCCTTATGAACAAATCATATTTCACATTAGCAGCCCTCGAAAAAAAGACCGGTTTGTCGTTTGTTCATTTTACAAGATACAAACATCCTCAAATTATAGCATTAAATGTAAACATACTTATGGCAGTTCTATAAATACTGCCACTGCTGTTAGAACATTTATTTGCAGCTTCATATTAGCACGTTCTGAAATGATTTTCGGCATGTAATGATTCTGTAAAAGGAAATGAATATGAATAAATTAAAATGTAAAATTATAACTATATTATTACAGCATGGTATTGTGGAGAGAGATACTTGGCACAATTCACTAAAGGTTATCACATATGTTATGAGAGTCACATGACCACTTAACGCATGCGATAATAAAAATGTCAATTCACTATTACTTGTATGCGGTATTTAGCACAAACGCCAAAAACGTTTGTCAAATACCGCATAAAAAGGCATTAAAGTCAATTCACAAAAGGAAATAAATAAATGCATGTAGTAATTAAAGTGGATGTAAAACCTCACATATACCCAGTGAAGTGAACAGCCTCAGATGATACACAAATCTCCCTACATAAGTTTTTCATGTATATCTGCTGTCTCCATCCTTATATACTGTTAAGAAAGTGCACATTGTGTTGGAGATTTTCTCTTCCTGGTTAGCATTGCAGTGAAGTCTGGGCATACAGGCAAGACAGCTGATTGGAGTTTCAGCTCATTTTGTTGAATTGTCCAGGGCTCTGCTAAACTATTTATAGCATCCTCCCCAACAAAAAACTCAGGCTGCTTTTATCATATGTGACGGAGAACTTATCAGGAGTTATGAGGCTGATAACAGAAGAATGGAACAGGAGACAACTATGGGATATAGTGCTTTAAAGAGAGATGGGAAAACACTGCAGCTGTGCCCAGCTCAAATTTTATAAATCGGGTTTACATCCACTTTAAGTACTGGTCCAAGCTATAGCAGTGGTCAGCTGGTTTAAAAAAGGCTTATATGCAAGTAATTTGCCATAAAAGGAGTATGGGGGGGATCATTTTTTGAGGAACAGTGATTTTAATGATGTGTCCACAATAGACCTTTATCCAAGCATGCAGCCCTGCAGGTCAGGAAAGGGGGGGGGGTGCTGAACCCTACCAGGCCACATGCCCTCAACATAGAGGGGTGGGTGCTTTAAGGCAGGGAGGCTCTGAGATCTAGGGATGGGCCAAACACCACCCCCCCCCCCCATTTGGTTTGCAGCATCTGTAGCATGCATAGAGCAGCAAAACTGACATTTCTATCAGGTCTGATATGAATTTCAAGGGGAACCCCATGCCAAAATATAAAAAAAATGGTGTGGGGCCCCCCAAAATATTTCCCAGACCTTTATCCGAGCATGCAGCCCGGCAGGTCAGGAAAGGGGGGACGAGTAGGTGCTCCCCCCTCCTGAACCATACTAGGCAACATGCCCTCAACATGAGCGTGTCCCCCCACCCCAAAGCACCTTGTCCCCACAACCCTGGCCAGTGGTTGTGGGGGCAGCGGGCTTATAAGAATCTTAAAACCCCCAGATCCCACCCCCTCCATGTGAATGAGTATGGGGTACATAGTACCCCTACCCATTCACCAAAAAAGTAAATAAAGACAGGAGGCAGTTGTGAGATCACCAGGTGGGCATCAGGGACAAGATTGTAGACCTGCACAAGGCTGGAATGGGCTACAAGACCATCAGCAATAAGCTTGGTGAGAAAGAGACAGCTGTTGGAGTGATTATTCGCAAATGGAAGAAATACAAAAGAGCTCCATGCCAGATTTTGCCTCATGGGGTAAGGATGATCATGAACAAAAGTGAGGGATCAGCCCAGAAGTACACAGGAGGAGCTTGGAAATGATCTCAAGGCAGTTAGGACCACCATCACCAAACAAACCATTCGTAACACCAAATGCCGCCATGGATTGAAGTCTTGAAGTGCCTGCAAGGTCTCCCTCTTCAAGAAGGCACATGTACAGGCCCATCTAAAGTTTGCCAATGAACATCTAAATGATTCCGAGAATGATTGGCAGAAAGTGCTGTGGTTAGATGAGGCCAAAATTTAGCTCTTTGGCATTACCTTGACTCGCCGTGTTTGGAGAAAGAAAAATGCTGACTATGACCCTAAGAACACCATCCCTACAGTCAAGCACAGAGGTGGAAACATTATGCTTTGGGGCTGTTTCTCTGCTAAAGGTACAGGCTAACTTTGCCGCATTGAGGGGCCAATGGATGGGACCATGTATTGTAAGATCATGGAAGCCTTCTTCAGAACACTGAAGATGGGTCATGGATGGGCCTTCCAGCATGACAATGGCCGAAAACATACTTCCAAGGGAAAAAAGGAGTGGCTCAAGAAAAAGCACATTAAGGTTATGGAGTGGCCTAACCACTCTCCACACCTTAATCATATAGAAAATATGTGGAGGGAGCTGAAAGTTTGAGTTACCTAACATCAGCCTTCGAAAAACCTTAATGACTTGGAGAGGACCTGCAAAGCGGAATGGGACAAAATCCCTCCTGAGATGTGTGCAAACCTGGTGGCCAACTACAAGAAAACGTCTGACCTCTGTGATTGCCAACAAGGGTTTTGCCACCAAGTACTAAGTCATGTTTTGCAAAGGTGTCAAATACTTATTTAATTTATTAAAATGCAAATCAATTTATAACTTTTTTGAAATGTGTTTTTCTGCATATTTTTGTTGTTATTCTGTCTCTCACTGTTAAAATAACCCTACTATTAAAATTATAGACTCTGTGCTTGCCAACAAGGGTTTCTGCACTAAGTACTAAGTCATCTTTTGCTTGGGGATCAAATACTTATTTTACTTAGTGCACTGCAACTCAATTTATAACATTTGTATTGTGTTTTCTTTTTTTGTGACTTTTGGTTGATATTCTAACTCTATCATTTAAATACACCTATGATAAAAATGATAGACCCTTCATTTCTTTGTAAGTGGGCAAACTTACAAAATCTGCAGGGGATCAAATAATTATATTCCTCACTATATATACGTTTTTATTTGCTCTATATTTTTTTCCATGAAAGTGGAGTTACCCTGTCATCCTAAATTCATAAATTAAGATTAAACATATAGACGAGATATAACACCAAAGGTATATTGGGGGTAAGGAGCAGTCTCTCTTTATTGGTTTTCCAGCTGCGTGTGTTTAACCCTTTAACGCCAGTGCCTCCTGGACCTTTAAGGGTTTTAAGATGCTAGGAGGCGGAGCGGGGTCTATGATCATGTGACCACCATGATTGGCTGTCATGGCGGTCACATTATTGGAAAGCTGCTTGCGTTTGGGAACTGTCCATTAGTTGCGAGTAACTGTCGAGAGCGTGCTCTCGTCACAGCTTTGTTCGCAATGTGGTATGCAAATATGTGGCCCCTCAATAGCAAGGCCCACCCGCCAAGAGGCTGCATTTTTGCGTGCCACCAACGCCAACAGGTTGGTCCATTTTGGCCAAGAAACAATAGACTCTACACTCATTGAGCGAAAAGTTTGCTGGGCAATTGGTGTCTGCTGGCTTGAAACAGAATTGCTAGCCAGGTCCTGCGAGACATCTGGAAAATGGACGCTGCCTACCAAAGCCATTGGGCTCCACAGAACAGATATAGTTAAATGACATTGAACTGTTATACTCAAGATCTTGCAGCTCATTTCCAGACATTTAAAACTAGGGTGCTTGGCAGCAGGGGTCAAGTCCTGGGGAAAAAAGTGTGGAAACTCCCACCCAAGATCCACTTGCCTCACCAAAAAATAAATAAAAAATTATACGCTCATATGCACAATTGCTTCAAAATTTTGTATGTATGAAGCTTAACTGTTAGTACATAAAAAAAACAATACTCAATAAACATAAATACGGTAATTCTCTGAATAATCAGCATTCATTCAATTGTGCTTCCATGCAAATGTGAACATCGTGTTCTCTTTGTTGGGGAATTTTATTTTGTATATAGAGTGTTTATGTGGTAAGTTTACACTTTTCAATGAACAGAGTTTGGATAACACAGGGTTAAACGGAAAGGTCATAAATGAACTGCACATTATCTGGACAGAATGCTTGGGGAGATAGTGATGTGTTCCTGCTTAGGAGATGTATGTTAGCTTGGGGGGCTGCAAACTCTGCAGGGCTCCAACACACACTCGCTGCTATTCCAACCCTTCACATATTTCCACATAAACTTCCCTCTTGGCATTAAACTTTGGCAGGTATTGTGCTCAGCTTACCACCCCAAACTGATGTTCCTCCCTCAGCTCACCTCTCTCCCTGCATGTCCTGTGAGCAGAATAGCTGTGCTCCTCCTCTGGGTTCTCTCATCATATGGCACTGAAGATAGAGGAGGGGGAGATTCAGCGGGACACACAGAGCAAGTATGCAGGACAAGGGGAGGAGGATGAGGAGACAGAAAATCAGGAGGGGAGGGCGGGGAGGAGCGCATCACGAGAGGTCTGACTAAATACAATCTCTTAGCAGCAGGGACCTTATCTACCTGTCAGCTAGCTGTGATTGACAGGTAGATCGAAGCGGAAGCTGTCATAAGGCCCCCTACTGGCAATGCCCTTTATGGTCAGGTGTGCGGCACTTACTATTGCGAGCTGTGTCGGCGGCTGCTGGTGTAGCACCTTCCATACAGCTCGCCTACTTCAAAGTCTTGCAGGACATGGCTGCTAATGGGAACTGAGTTCCTGTTGTGGAAAAAGTACAGGAACGCCGTTCCCATGAGTTCCCGCAGGACTTGAGCCCTGCTTGGCAGGCATTATGAATGTATTCAGAGTGCCTCTCTATTACCAGGTAAGGAAGAATGTATAACTCACAGGCACATACACATTGTTTGGATTGTCTACTTTGATGGTAAAATTATCTTAACCTTATCAAATATTCTGCTTGTTTACAAGCAAATCAATCCAGCAGAAAGATTGCTTCTCTCATTTTCTATGCCTCTTGGTTTTCTTTTCAGATGAAATTTATATAGGTAGCATTCAATCAAATTTTTCACTGCACTGCACATTTGTTTTATAAGTTGGTGATGTAACTGGCACCCATTACCTTCCTATTATTCAGAATCTGAAATAAGCGCCATCTTCTTGTCTGCCTCATTACAGTAACTTATCATGCTTTGCTTCAATAAACGCCCAGAAATAGATCATTTTGAATTTTGTGGTGTAGAAATACCTCTGCGTGTCATTGTTGTACTGTCTACTTACTGTTACCTGGGTTTGAAAGCAGCCAATAACAAGAAAAAAAAACAAAAAGGCCAAAATGTACCCATTTTTAATGGCAGTCAAAAAAGTGATGTTCAAGCCATGTTCATGTACAGAGATTTGTCTGAAGTAGCCGACATCTGAGGGTAAGAGATCAAAAGCATTATAAAATGGAACAGTAGTGCATCAGCATTGGGGCAACGTGCATGACTAGTTTACTCAACAAAAACTTTATTTAAAGTGACATTCAAACAATATCCTTATTCTTCAAATATAATCCATGAAATATTTTCATGGAATCATTTTTTGGAACGAGCAGTGCATGTTCGTTGCAGTCATGTGCACTGCTGTATCCACACTATACAAACTACAAATCCCATAGTCCCATAGAGCAAGAGAGGGTGACTATGTTCCTTACATACAGTGGGACCATGGAGTACGAACATAGCCACCCTCTAATAGGGTTTAGATCACAACAGCAAAAAAAAAGAAGGAATTTGGAGGAGGCTAAGAGCAATAGAAAGTATTTTCACAATACATATGTATTTGAATTGCTTTTTATTTTTTTCAAACCAGAGTTTAGTGTGACTTTAAAAAGGAGGGCCGTTAAAAAAAAAAAAAATTAAAAGTCAGCAGCTGCAAACACTGCAGCTGCTGACTTAATAAGCCGACTTACCTGTCCAGGGCGCCCGCAATGTCGGCTGCCTGAGGCCAACCCGTCCCTCGGCTCTCGGGTCCCGGCGCCGCCATTCCTTCTAAGGGAAACAGGCAGTGGAGCCTTGTGGCTTCACTGCCCGTTTCCTACTGCGCATGCGCGAGTCATGCAGCGCTTTGTGAATGGGACGTGCTGTGTTCTGGGACACACAGAAAGAAGATCTCCGCGGAGGAGGAAGAGGAAGATTAGGGTTATGTGCCTAGCAACAGCCATTTCTGGTAAGTAAAAAAAAAAATCCTCTAGGAATATCAGTAAATCAATTGATGTATTGTGCTCACTTTGGGGTTGATTTACTAAAGGCAAATAGACTGTGCATTTTGCAAAGTGCAGTTGCACTCTGCAAGTGCAGTTCCTGCAAAGCTTAGTAAATTAAGTAAAGCTTTGCTTTGTAAAGAGTACCCAATCATATGCAAGGAAAATTTAAAAAACAGCATGTTTGCTTGTAAATGATTGGTGATGGAAGTCAGCAGAGCTCCTGCTCATTTACTAAGCTCTGGAGCAACTTTTCTTGTAGAGTGCAACTGCGCATTGCAAAGTTCATATTTGCCTTTAGTAAATCAACCCCAGTGTATTTAATAAAAAAGATTAGAGACCTGTTCTAGGTGTATCTGTTAAAATGGAGACCACATGCCAACATGAGGAGGTTCCCAGAATAAAGTTACATAGTTAGTAAGGTTGAATAAAGACACCAGTCCATCCAGTTCAACCTGAGTGAGTTTCTACAATTGTCCCTATCCCTGTACATTGCACACTCACATCAGTCCCTACCCTCAAGGAGCCTACAATCCAAGGTCCCCATTCCAATACTAGGGCCAATTTTGGACAGAAGCCAATTAACCTACCTGCATGTCTTTGGAGTGTGGGAGGAAACCGGTGTACCCGGAGGAAACCCTTGCAGGCACAGGGAGAACATGCAAACTCCAGGCAGGTAGTGTCGTGGTTGAGATTCAAACCAGCGACCCTTTTTACTTCTAGGTGAGAGTGCTAACCACTACACCACTGTGCCGCCCACAAAGCAATTGTAAAGTCTTAAGGTTGTACACCTTAATGCATTAAGGTGAAAAACCGTCTGTGCTGCAGCTCCTCCAAGACCCCCATCCCTTTTTCACCTGAGCCCGATCTGATCCAGCGATGTGCATAAGCGCAGTTGCTCTCCTCATTGGAGAAATTTATAGTGGCAGGAGCCATTGGCTCCCATTGCTGTGACACGGGAGCGGGGGGTGGGAGAGAGTCCCACTGTCTGAGTCAATGGATGTAGCAACAGGACTCAGGAGCAAGCCTGAACAGATGCCCCCATGGAAACCCGCTTTCACCCAATGAGGAGGAGGGGCTTTTAGCACTAGCCCCCTGCAGGGATAGGATCAAGGCTGCTCTGTGCAAAAGCATTGCACAGAGCAGGTAAGTATAGGCATGTTTGTTATTTATTTATTTTTAAATCAAGGGTTAACAGTTCTGTGTGTTTTACATCCTACATGTCTGAAACATAAGAGCTATACATTTATGAAAGGAGAGTCAAAACTAAATATATATAGGTAGAGTCCTTGATTATTACAATTCACTTTCTTAATCCAATTTTAGTTTGGTGCAATTAATGTTTTATAGGGTGCTTTGTTCTTTTAAGGAAATGGTTTTTCTTAATTCAAACATTGTAATCACAGTATATTTGATCTTATTCCATCCTGGTGAACCGGCAACTATTATACCAATGACATTGTCAATGTTAGGATAATTATGTTGTTTAATAAAACTTCTAATTACCGTATATACTCGAGTAAAAGCCGAGATTTTCAGCCCCTTTTTTTAGGCTGAAAGTGCCCCCCTCGGCTTATACTCGAGTCACGCAGATCAGGTAGGCAGACGGCAACCATTCCACTATTCAAAAGCCGCGCCTCCCTGTCTGTGATAGGCGGAACACTCAATTTCCCAGCAGTCAGTGTTCCGCCTATCACGGACATCCGCTCATTCTCATACTACGGACGAGGATGAGAGGATGTCCGTGATAGGCGGAACACTGACTGCTGGGAAATTGAGTGTTCCGCCTATCACAGACAGAGAGGCGCGGCTTTTGAACAGTGGAATGGCCGCCGTCTATCAGACGAGGAGGAGAGGTGCGGCATGGCACACAGAGGCTGCAGAAGGCAAAGAGGCTGCAGATTGGCACAGGTAGGCTGCGATGGACACAGGGATGGACGGGACACATGGATGGACACGACACATGGATGGACACAGGGAGGGACGGGACACATGGATGGACACAGGGATAGACGGGACACAGGGATGGACGGGACACCGGGATGGACGGGACACATGGATGGACACGACACATGGATGGACACAGGGAGGGACGGGACACATGGATGGACACAGGGATGGACGGGACACAGGGAGGGATGGGACACATGGATGGACACAGGGAGGGACGGGACACAGGGATGGACACAGGGATGGACGGGACACAGGGATGGACGGGACACCGGGATGGACGGGACACAGGGATGGACACAGGGAGGTATGCAGCTGCAGATGAGCATTGTTGACCCTCTTTTCCACTCTTTTAAGCTGTAACAGTAGCTGCTGCATGTCTCACCCTCGGCTTATACACGAGTCAATACGTTTTCCCAGTTTTTTTGTGGTAAATTAGGGGCCTCGGCTTATATTCGGATCGACCTATACTCGAGTATATACGGTAGCTACAAAAATTGCTCTGATTATATGTAAATGTAGCTGTATACTAGTATGCGATTTTACTAATTCTGAAAAGGGAGCTCTGAAATGCATTGGATTTTTTTAATTTGATAGAAGTTCTTAGTTGTGGTCTTCTAACAGGACCAGCTCCTATGTTCTAGGCATTTGGGCAGTAAAATACTATTGCTGCATTGTCCTATTTTTCTGTGTGGTTTTCAATTTTAACCCTTACGTAGATAGCACAACAAAGTGATAAACCTGGCATGAGGGAATTATAGTGACTACCATTCCTTCCCTATTTTTATGTATTCAACCGTAATGATGACCCTCTGACTTTATAATTTTTGAGTCACAAACAAGCATGCAGACCAGAAGTGAATTTGAAGTTCTAAGCTACATGCTTGCCCAGGGCAGTTACATAGTTTCATAGCTGGTAAAGTTGAATAAAGACACTAGTCCATCCAGTTCAACATGTGTACTTGGTGTATGTGTGTTCAATATAAATATTGGTCAGCATGATAGGGGAGCGACCAGTAATTTTAAAGGCAACCTCCAAGTGTCTGTCATAACAGATTTCCTTTAAATGATAGGTCTACCCTAACGCTAAAATCTCTACATCTATAGACATCCATGATCTAACACTAACCTATCTAGCCCTGTAAAAAAGAAATCAGTATACATATCTTTTTTGAAGCCGATCCAACCCGATCCCAAGCTGAGCTTTCAGCGGTGACTTTGCTGTGAAGGCGGGTGCAGAAGGCACAGACGAAAATGGAAGCTCTATAGTAACTCTATGGGTGATATCACCCCCTTTCATTTCACAGCGGTGTCAGCTGTGTCCTCTGCAGGGCTTCCGCCGATGGAGACCAGATCGGCTTCAAAGAAGGTATGTATACTGATTTCTTCTTTATAGGACTAGATAGGCTAGTGTTAGATCATGGTAGATCATGGAGCATCTGAGGGGCATCCTCAAACGGAAGGTAGAAGAGCGCAAGGTCTCTAACATCCACCAGCTCCATGATGTCATCATGGGGGAATGGAAAAGGACACCAGTGGAAACCTGTGAAGCTCTGGTGAACTCCATGCCCAAGAGGGTTAAGGTGGTGCTGGAAAATAATGGTGGTCACACAAAATATTGACACTTTGGGACCAATTTGGATATTTTCACTTAGGGGTGTACACACTTTTGTTGCCAGCGGTTTAGACATTAATGGCTCCGTGTTTTTTTGAGGGGACAGCAAATTTACATTGTTATACAAACTGTACACTCACTACTTTACATTGTAGCAAAGTGTAATTTCTTCAGTGTTGTCACATGAAAAGATATAATAAAATATTTATACAAATGTGAGGGGTCTACTCACTTTTGTGAGATACTGTATATGAAAATTGATCAATCCTGAGATGCTGACGGTCTCATTTCTTGAGGCCCAAAATGCCAGAACAGTACAATTATCACCCAAATTACCATTTTTTAGATAGTCCAAGGTATTCATTAAGAGGCATAGCAAGTTTTTTGAAGCTGTAATTTTTTTATCCCAATTTTTGGAAAATTTAAGAAATAAATAAAAAAAACATGTGTGGCGGTGATCAGGAATACTGACTGGTGAGAGTATGTAACTCTCTAACTTTGGAGATATTTACTTCAAAGAGGTTGTAAAGGTTTGTTTTTTATTTTCTAAATAGGTTCCTTTAAGCTAGTGCATTGTTGGTTCACTTACCTTTTCCTTCGATTTCCCTTCTAAATGTTTTTTTCTTTGTTTTCTTTGTCTGAATTTCTCACTTCCTGTTCCTTCTCAGTAAGCTGTTCAGTAAGCTGTTCTGGCTGACTAACCACCGCTCAGATGATGGTGTGAAGTTTACTGAGGAGAAACAGGAAGTGAGAAATTCAGACAAAGAAAAAAAAAACATTTAGAAGGGAAATCGAAGGAAAAGGTAAGTGAAGCAACAATACAATAGCTTAAAGGAACCTATTTAGAAAATAAAAAACAAAGCTTTACAACCCCTTTAACTTCCTGTTCTGTGTCTGGGTCAGGAAAATGAAGCACCCAGATGGCAGAAGAATGACACTGGGATTTATTCATTCCTTATTCTATCTAGAAGTTTAAAAAAAGTTTTTAATTTAGATATCCTTTAACTAGTTGCTGACCGCCGACCGTCAAATGACGGCCAGGCGGCGCACCTATTGTGGCGGGAGGCCGTCATATGACGGGAACACTGCTCGTCACCGACGCTGGTAAACAGCCTTTGGCCGGCTGTTTACCCACGTGATCGGCTGTGATCCTTTCACAGCCGATCACTCAAATGTAAACAAACCGCGGTAACGGGATGTTACCGGGTTCTCCTCCTCACACACCGATCGTGTGTGAGGAGGAGATTGCGGTAACATCTCGTTACCGCATACAGTGTACACCAAACATACTGATTGCCCCCCCCAATAAAGAGGACCTGTCACCACCCCTCATAGTACCTGTCAATCACAGTCCATCAGAGTACCTGTCACAGCCCATCAGAGTATTTGAGTACCTGTCACAGCCCATCAGAGTACCCGAGTACCTGTCCCGGCCCATCAGAGTACCCGAGTACCTGTCACAGCCCATCAGAGTACCCGAGTACCTGTCCCGGCCCATCAGAGTACCCGAGTACCTGTCCCGGCCCATCAGAGTACCCGAGTACCTGTCACGGCCCATCAGAGTACCCGAGTACCTGTCACGGCCCATCAGAGTACCCGAGTACCTGGCACGGCCCATCAGAGTACCCGAGTACCTGTCCTGGCCCATCAGAGTACCCGAGTACCTGTCCCGGCCCATCAGAGTACCCGAGTACCTGTCACGGCCCATCAGAGTACCCAAGTACCTGTCACGGCACATCAGGGTACCCGAGTACCTGTCACGGCACATCAGGGTACCCGAGTACCTGTCACGGCACAACAGGGTACCCGAGTACCTGTCACGGCACATCAGAGTACCCGAGTACCTGTCACTGCACATCAGGGTACCCGAGTACCTGTCACGGCACATCAGGGTACCTGAGTACCTGTCACGGCACATCAGGGTACCCGAGTACCTGTCACGGCACATCAGGGTACCCGAGTACCTGTCCCGGCTCATCAGAGTACCGGAGTACCTGTCCCGGCCCATCAGAGTACCGGAGTACCTATCCCGGCCCATCAGAGTACCCGAGTACCTGTCCCGGCCCATCTGAGTACCCGAGTACCTGTCCTGGCCCATCAGAGTACCCGAGTACCTGTCACAGTTCATCTGAGTACCCGAGTACCTGTCACAGTTCATCTGAGTACCCGAGTACCTGTCACAGCCCATATGAGTACCTGTCACCGCCCTTCAGAGTACCCAAATACCAGTCACCAAACCATCAGAGTACTTGTCACCAGGCCATCAGAGTACCTGAGTACTTGTCACCAGGCCATCAGAGTACCCGAGTACTTGTCACCAGGCCATCAGAGTACCCGAGTACTTGTCACCAGGCCATCAGAGTACCTGAGTACTTGTCACCAGGCCATCAGAGTACCCGAGTACTTGTCACCAGGCCATCAGAGTACCCGAGTACCTGTCACCAGGCCATCAGAGTACCTGAGTACCTATCACCAGGCCATCAGAGTACCCGAGTACCTGTCACCAGACCATCAGAGTACTCGAGTACCTGTCACCAGGCCATCAGAGTACCCGAGTACCTGTCACCAGGCCATCAGAGTACGCGAGTACCTGTCACCAGGCCATCGGAGTACCCGAGTACCTGTCACCAGGCCATCAGAGTACCCGAGTACCTGTCACCAGGCCATCAGAGTACCCGAGTACCTGTCACCAGGCCATCAGAGTACCTGAGTACTTGTCACCAGGCCATCAGAGTACCCGAGTACCTGTCACCAGGCCATCAGAGTACCTGAGTACCTATCACCAGGCCATCAGAGTACCCGAGTACCTGTCACCAGGCCATCAGAGTACCCGAGTACCTGTCACCAGGCCATCAGAGTACCCGAGTACCTGTCACCAGGCCATCAGAGTACCCGAGTACCTATCTCCAGCCCATCAGAGTACCCGAGTACCTATTTGCAGCCCATGTCTCATAGAATATACGTTGGGGTGTTTGCTTTCCAAAATGGGGTCATTTTGTGGGTAATTGCACTGTCCTGGTGGTCCAGGACCTTCAAAAGTGTGATGGGTAGGAATGAAATAAGATGTGTCATTTATGCTCCTAGAACGCCTGAACGTACTACTTCAATGTTCGGCCTCTCTATGTGGCCAGGCTGTGTAAAAGTCACACACATGTGGTATCGCCATACTCGGGAGGAGTAGCAGAATGTATTTTGGGGTGTAATTTTTGCTATATACATGCTATGTGTTAGAAATATCTTATAAATTGACAATTTTGTGTAAAAAAAAATGCGTTTTAATTTTTTTCCACATATTCCAAAAACTTCTGGAAAATAAATAACCATTCAAAAGACTCATTATGCCTCACAGATTATACGTTGGGATGTTTGCTTTCCAAAATGGGGTCATTTTATGGGAAATTCCATTGTCCTGGTACTCCAGGGACTTCAAAAGTGTAATAGGTGGTTGAGAAATGAGATGCGTCATTTTTGCTCGTAGAACGTCTGAAGGTACTACATCAATGTTGGTCCTCTGTATGTGGCCAGGCTGTGTAAAAGTCTCACACATGTGGTATCGCTGTACTCGGCAAGAGTAGCGGAATGTATTTTGGGGTGTAATTTGTTGTATGCATATGCTGTGTGTGAGAAATAACCTGATAATATGACAATTTAGTAAAAAAAAATAAAAAAAAATAAAAAATCTTCATTTTGCAAAGAATTGTGGGAAAAAGTGACAACTTAAAAAAACTCACCATGCTACTTACTTAATACCTTGGGATGTCTACTTTGTAAAAAGGGGTCATTTGGGGGGTTTTTGTACTTTCCTGACTTGTTAGTGTCTCAAGAAATGAGATACACCTGATGTACTGAAGGCCTGATCAGAAGTGATCAATTTTCAGTGATTGGCACCATAGTTTGTAGACTCTATAACTTTCACAAAGACCAAATAATATATACTAATGTGGGTTATTTTTACCAAAGATATGTAGCAGTATAAATTTTGGCCAAAATTTATGAAGAAAAATTACTAATTAGCAATAATTTATGACAGAAACTAAGAAAAAGGCATTTTTTTTCACAAAATTTACGTTTTATTTTATTTATAGCACAAAAAATAAAAAACCCACTAGTGATTAAATACCACTAAAAGAAAGCTCTATTTGTGTGGAAAAAAGGACGCAAGTTTCATATGGATACAGTGTTGGATGACTGAGTAATTGTCATTCAAACTGTGAGAGCGCTGAAAGCTGAAAATTGGTCTGGTCAGGAAGGGGGTGTAACTGCACTGTATTGAGGTGGTTAACCTGGCTTAGGAAAATGTGAATATGGGTGATTAAGCTTACATGAGATGACTGTACTTCTGCTAATAAAGGGAAGAAATTGTGTGGCTGATAGGGGAAATCAGTCTTATTTCCTCTGGTGCCTATAGGCGCAGGCCTGTTGTGCCCAGTGTTAAATCCAGCTCTGCATAATGTGCATAAATTGATTAACATCTCAAGGTCCTGTCATTCAGAGACTTAGTATTGATTTGCGGACTGCTGAGACTTCACAACAGCTTCTTGTTTGCATGGTTCACTTGCAGATTTAAGAAACAGTACTGAGTTCTTCTGTTTCCCCAATTCTATCATGCTGATCGAACATCTCACACCTGCAGGAGAAAAACACGCAGGCCTTTAAATAACACACTGTCTGTAATCTTATTTTTCAGCTCATTGGGCTTTCAAAGACTGCAATGTAAGGAAAATAAAACAAAAGTTGAGTTCTCACTGAGCTCTTTGTTGACAGAATAGAAGGCATGCAAACACACACTTTTCTATTCCATTTGCTTTTACCTCAAAATGATTGCTTCCTATTCACTGCTGAGTAAGATGACCCCTTTCCGGTTATTTCATTCCCTCTCTGGACCAAGCCAGCAACATAATTGTCGTAAAAGCCAGTGCTGTATTACCTTGAATAAAATCATTAAAGGCAAAACTATAGTTCTTTCTCAGTAGGTACACATATTAAAGCATACCTAAACCCAAAAAACTAACTTTATTTAGCGCAGCTTACCAGTCTTTAGATGTGATGGTGGCATTCGTTTTTAATGTGCAAGCCAAGAACACTTTCAGAAATTACAAAAAATACCCATTGCTCTTGCCAGAATTGCAGTGTCTTTGTCATTTCCTGTGAGCTGGACAGAAAGTAAAACAGTATAAACCCACCTGATACAACAAAACAAATGAATATAAGTCCAAGGGAGGAGTAAGAAGGGTAATGCCCTGTAAACACGGTCGGAAATTCTGACAAAAAGGTCTGATCGGATTATATTGTCGGGAAATCCGATCATGTGTGGGCTCTATCGGAAAAAAATTGAGAGCAGGATCCAACATTTTCAGACAAAAACATACGATCTGACTTTTTCCGATCGTTTGTAGAAAATTCACACGTACAAAGTGCCACGCATGCTCAGATCAAATTACAAGACCAAAGCTACTAGCCTCTACGTAGTCCCGTCGTACACAATGTATGTCGCCAACGTTCCGAACGATCAAATTTTACGTCAACTTTGTCCGACCGTGTGTATGCAACACAAGTTTCGGACAAAATCATTGAGTGGCCAAGTGGTCTGGTCCTGCTCCATCAGGAAGGATTCAGTTATCCGAACACCCTGCTCATGAGGGATACTGGAATAGCAAAGCTTTGATATATATAGCCACGAGCAGGGTATCCGGAGGAATCTGAATCCCTTCGATGTGTTTGAGGAGATCAGTGGTATCACTTATGTAAGAAGGTAGACCATAAGAAAAGCATCTACAAATTTACTGGCATTGTCGGTAAGGGGTCCAATTCCAGAGAAGTTTGGTTTTCCAGGGGGTAATCTGACATTTTTATGAGTTTTGGGTAACATGTAAAAGGTAGGGACACATGGCAAATCTTGCATCTGTGCATATGCTCCAGAGTTCACCAACAAAACCCTGAACCATAGCACATGGATTGGTACTGGGCGTGGGATTTGTACTCGGTGTGAGACAATATTACCGCCTTTATTGGACGGTTTTCATAACAATGTCTGTACGTCTCTGTAGTAGTTTAAGCAATTGCTTTTGTTTTGGGTTAGGATTAGATGGGATATCCTGCCATGTCTGGTTTTTCAAATCTCTGATGGACCCATACAAAAATGTCCGTATAGCAGGACAGGTCAACAGATCAGGGAATTTTTTCGAAGGAATGGGTTGGGCCTGTGATTGACTGTCAATGGGCAAATTAAATGATACAAATCTCTGAGAGTCTCCTGACAGAGAAGGTGAATCATCGTCAGTTGCGCCTTCCTCATAAAGTAACATGAGATCACGAAGAGTACGAAACTGACAGACAGACCCGAACAGTCCACCTGTTTGAAAGGGTCCTTTACAACCACTTTAAGAAATGGGAATGAACTTCAGTCATTTGCAGAGATTTTCAAACACAGTGGACGATCTCAGCAAGCATCAAACACACTTGACTCCACATTATCTTTTTATGGTTAATCCCCACACAGCTTTATTATCTGCATTAAAGCTTGCACTGATTGCATCCCTTGTTAAAAACTGGGATATTTATGAGCAGCTTAGACATCGATTATATCCTAATACAAATCAATACTCATCAGTCAGTGACATCCAGATTATTATAAAGAAAATCTTGGTGTTCCCATAGAATATGTTACTTGAAATATGTAGAGGTTTTCTAAAAGCAAGTTCATCTCAGAATGGCAAGTTATCTTTGAGAGTTTACAAGCAGTCTTGGTTCCTTAAGGAGGGGATGGATCCAGTGAAGCAGGAAATAGTCCTAGTAACGGATCACACTTGGTCTTGTATGGATTTCAACAGTATGAGTATATCTGGCAGTCACTTCACTTTTCTAAACAGTTTCATACTTTTTGAGATCACCCAGAGTGAAAAAAAGCTGTATGATAAATACTAAATTGCTGAATATTACACAGTGCAAACAGTTCTTAATATATATCTAATAGAGTAAAATGGTTAAAGTCCATTAGTTTTTTTTTTTTTTTTTGTATGTGCCCCATTTGAAAGGTTTACCCTCACTTCCTATACACAAGAGAAAGCCAGAAGAAATTTTCCAAAGTGAGGGAAAACCTTACATTTGGGGGGCCACAGACCTGCAGGCCACAGTTCCCACAAAAGAACTTGAGCCACACTCCACCTTTTGGGATTCGGGAGTGCACACAATGCCTGTTTGAAATCAAACACTTTGTTAGAGTCTGTTCTTAGGTGTAACATGGAGAGTTGGAAGCATTAGACTTTGATCTTCAGCCTTGGGCCAGAATGGTACTCTGACATAAAGATGCATCCTAGCAAAGAAAAGTGCAAAGTTCCCAGAGTTTTCCTACAACAGCCTATTCCAGGTAATATCCAGAGAGAAAGACCCCCCCCCCCCCACCCAAAAAAAGGAGACACCTACAATGTAAACTCCTCAAACTCGTTGAGACCCACAGAGAGGCTCATTAAGGGGTTTTCAAAGAATCTGGTAAAGTTCATGAGTCTCCATAGTCTGTGCCACCAGAGGTTCAATGGTGATTCCTCTCCACCATTATCTCCAAGATAGCCAGGAAACAAAAATGGATTCTGACAATATTATGCAGACCAATAGTTACCCAGCTCAGGTTCATGCTCCTGTGAGCCCTCTGACCCCCCATCCATTGACTCTCCTGAAGACAGAGACTCCTCTTGTTCCAGAAGATGGTTTGAAACTCAAACCCTGAGGCACTCCCAGAGAAGTTTGAATGACCCCTGTACATTTTGTACAGCATGAATTTGAATAGTCTCCTAACTTGGCAAGGAAAGAAAGTTTAGGTGGGGTGGAGTGTCCATTTATCTAGACCAAATCATTGAGACATTTTTGTACTGCTCTGTGTTCATTATCTACTGTATTATTATTCTTAAAATTTAACTCCAGGAAAAAAGAACATGTTTTAGATATTTTCCTTGTAAAAATGAATTACCCATTTGTGAGGATGCTGGTGTGTTATGTAAGATGTATAGTTTCAATAGTTCTGTTACTAGTATAAGTACCGAACGTCCAGAGATGAAACTTACAGTTCTGGCTCACATACAATATATACAGTGAAGGATGGTGGGTCAATCACACTTCATATCCTCCATTCATAAAAAGTTTAAATTTATTTTTACAGAATACAAGGCGTTTTGTGATTCAATGAGGGCAGAGAATGGGGAGATAATGGTCATGATCTCCTCTTGGCCAACCACAGACTGCCTTGTATTCTGTAAAAAGAAAAAAAAGTTTTGCGAATGCGCAAGGTGGATTTCAAAAGACAGCAGCAATGCTACATATGGGATCCATCATTAGAAGTTATTTATTTTTACAAAGCAAATATTTATAAAAAGAAAAATCCTGAAATTCAGATATAACTACCGTATATACTTGAATATAGGCCGATCCAAATATAAGCTGGCAAATACTTTTACAACAAAAAACTGGGAAAACGTGTTGATTCAAGTATAAGCCTAGGGTGGGAAATGCAGCAGCTACTGGTACATTTCAAAAATAAAAATAGATACCAATAAAATTACCGTACATTAATCGAGGCATCAGTAGGTTAAATGTTTTTGTGATGACATGACTGTTTGCATAGAGCAGCCTGTGTTAGGGCTCATAATATACATTCTACCAGTGCTCATGAAATGCAGCCTACTAGTGCCCATCATGTACAGCCTACCAGTGCCCATCATGTACAGCTTACCAGTGCCCATCAGGTACAGCCTACCAGCGCCCATCAGGGTCAGCCTGCCACTGCCTGGTAATGCGATGTCACGCTGTGTGTCAGAGCTGGATCTGAATCGCTGTGCAGTCGCTGTAAAGATGTCCCGCCTCCTATGACACGGCACAATGATTCCTAGCATTGGATTAGTGTCTCGTCTATCGGAAGAGCCGGTCTCGGAGGCAGGACATCATTACAATGGCTGCACAGCGATTCAGATCTCTGACACTCAGCATGAGATCACACTACCACGCACTGGGGAGGCTGCACATGACACTTGTGAGAAGAGCAGGAGGAAGGGGAAACTGACAGGGGCGTGCCGGGATGATACATGTGCGGCACCCAGCAGGATGGCCCCACCCCTTTTTCGGCTCTGTTTCTGGGACTTTTTTTTTCTTAAGTGGAAACCTCACTCGAGCATAAGCCGAGGGAGGTTTTCAGCATAAAAAATGTCCTGAAAAACTCTGCTTATACTCGAGTATATACGGTATATCTGGTGTTCAGGAGCAAAGATCTCAGAAATGCTGATATAGTGTAACACTGAGCTGCTCTATATAAAGCCTGATCACAGCGTAATTGCATGTTCTGTGTCCAATCCTAGGGCAATCCAAAAATGAGTAATGCTCACATTATATTCTGCTGTTGGGGGCTCTATTGCTTTAATGAGACTGCAGATTGAGAACTCTGTGTTTAAGATTCCTTTGGCATGTTAACAAATTCTCTGGCTTTTGTCTATCATTTCAGTTGTTTTCAAAAGACCAGATCATAGTGAAATATAGACTTTCAGTTTAAAACATTAAGGATTATTTCCATCTAAATACACATTTCAGCTAAATTGATATAAAAAGTCTGCAGAGCAAAACAATACTAGTTATTCCTTATTGCATATTATTATAATTGTACCAGCTCTTGAACCTTTCACTGTGTGCAATTGGTCATAATACATGGTTGGTTCGCGGTCTTGTGGAAATTATAGAAATAATGTACTGCTGTGAACACACCACAGGATAACCGCTGACTACTGTAGATTGAACCTTATTGCCTCAGAAATTTTTGAGCCTTACTAGTACACCACTATGGTTTCACCTGCCAGCAGATCACTACAGGGCACAAAGATGGTGTACATGCCAGTAGAAGGAACTACTGAGTACATCAAGGGGACCAGGTGTCCACCATACCTGAAAGCATTCTAGATGATTTGGATCCCTCAGTAAGCTTATCTCTTGAAGACAGTGGAGCTTGGAAGAGCAGGTGGTGGGAAGGTGGGCTTCTTTTTACTTTGTTAAATAGCCACAATTGGAATACACACATTTTTCTGGTGTCATTGTGATGATTGCACTCTCAGATAACACTGCTGTGATGAGAATGTGAATCATTACACATTATAGCCTCACTCTGTTCAGAGATTTTCTGCTTTGGGACAACAATCTGCACACGAGAAAACTGAGAGTGATCATTACTGAGGTAGGTCAAAGGAGTTGTAAAGGCAGAAGGTTTTAATACCTTCAATGCATTAAGATAAAAAAACCTTCTGTGTGTAGCAGCCCCCCCAGTACCCCCCTTATTACTTACCTGAGCTCCTTCTCTGTCCAGTGATGTCCACGATCTCCTCAGCCATCCAGGACACTCCATCTGATTGGCTTAGACAGAGCAGGGGTGCCATTGGCTCTCGCGGCTGTCAATCAAAGTCATTCAGCCAATCAGGGGAGAGAGGGTGTGGGGCCAGGTCAGGATCCATGTTTGAATGGATAAACAGAGCTCTGATTCCGCTTGGTTGCCCCCTGTAGTAAGCTGCTGGCTGAGGGGCACTCAAACAAGGGAGGGGCTAGAAGCAGCAAAGAGTATAAAATGTTTGTTATTTATTTATATTTTAAAGGAGCTTTTACAATCACTTTCATTATGGTACCTATTATACTGGAACAAATATTAGTAATATTATAAGAGTTCAGTTTTTTCAGTCTTCACAGTCTGCATACTTGTTCCAGGGCAATGAACCATTAGGTAGTCAAGCCAAAATCACTAAGTCCTGGGGCATACATCCTTAAAGACAAATGATTAAAGGCAACTTTCTAATTTATATCCTCATAGGATCACTATAAAATTAAAGATATGCGCACAATTGGATGTCCAGGGCTGATCCTGCTTCGCATTGGATGTTTTTTTTCCTTTTTTTAATAACATACCATCTATGTTAATTCTGGCATGCATACTGTGGGTTATTTACTAAAACTGGTTAGTGCAAAATCTGGTGAAGCTCAGCATAGTAAGCAATGAGCTCCAGGTTTTAGTGCCAAAACTTAATTGAAAACACTAAAGCTAGAAGTTGATTGCCTACCATGCACAGCTGCACCAGATTCTGAGTGCTCCAGTTTTAGGCACAGTTCACACATGCCTAGGGTGAATTTCACTTAACCTCCCTGGCGGTATGATTCAGTCTGGATTTAGGTGCTGAAAGCGGTACAATTATTTTGCATGGAAATTTGGCATCTTATATTGTAGTCCTGTAATTCTTAGGAATAACTCACTTAAATATGTTCAAACCAGAGTCTAGCAGACATCCCGGGTATGATAAAGTTTATAATATAATAAAGAATAATAAAAAAATATTCAATAATGTAATCAAATCCTAAAACACTGAAAAAGGGACACTTTTTGGTTGCTATGGACAATCTCCAAATTCCAGGCAGAAAAAACAGTATTTATAATATAAAAGTGCATGCAGGGCACTGCACAGACCACTAGGGACAAAAGGGGTGTGTATTTTGTAATACAGTACTGTAATCTGTAAGATTACAGTGCTGTGTGTGTTTTGTGTACTTATACTTTTTTGAATTTGCCACCGTTCTCCGCTCCCGTGCGCCGTAACGCCACAGGGAACGGAGCTCGGCGGCATTCGGCACTGTGAATCGAGCGGAGGACAGCTCGATCACATAGCGCGGAGGACATCGCTGGATCCAGGGGACAAGGTAAGTAACTCTCACTGTGTCCTCCCCTGCATCCAGCGAAGCAATCCCGAGTCTGGCTCGGGGTTACCGCTCCTATCAGTAAAATCCTAACCCGAGCCAGACTCGGGATTACCGCTAGGGGGTTCAATTTTTACAGCGAATTTCCTAAGCAGCTGTTCAGCAGTTCAGCTGCAATTTAGATGCTGTTCAGATACAAATTTTTGGAGGTGACGGCCACCGGGGTCTTTAACATTATCTGGTTGTTAAGGAGCACACTGGCTTCTGTGCCTTTAATGGCAGATGACTCATGAGCTATCAACGGGGTTCCTGACAGGGGAATGCAAACAAAACATAGCCGACAATAAAAAATTGTGGGGAAAAATGGTGTGTGGCCCCCCCCCCAATCCATACCCATGCCCTTTTGGGTCTAGTATGGATTTTAAGGGGAACCTCATGCCAATTTTTTTTTTAAATGGTGTGGGCCCCCCCAAATCCATACCAGACCCTTACACTAGCTGGTGGTTGTGGGGGTCTACTAGTAGGGGTGTTATTGGAATCTGGAAGACCCTTTTACCAAGGGGGAACCCAGATCCCTGCGCCCCCTATGTAAATACTCATTCACCAAAAAAAGTTAAAAAAGAAATAAAAACACAGACAGTTTTAAAATAAATGGCGTGGGGTCCCCCCCCCCCAAATCTATACCAGAGCCTTATTCAAGCATGCAGCTTGGCAGGCGAGGAAAGGGAGGGGATGAGCGAGTGCCCACCCTCCTGAACCAAACCAGGCCACATGCCCCCAATATGGGGGGTGCATTGGGGCAGGGGGGCTCTGCCCCCTCCACCCTAAAACACCTTATCCCTTTGTTGATAGGGACAATGGCCTCTTCCCTACAACCCTGGCTGGTGGTTGTGGGGGTCTGAAGACAGGGGGTTATCAGAATCTGGAAACCCCATTTATCAAGATTGCTCATTCACCAAAAAAAGTGTCAAAAATAATAAAAACACAGAGACAGTTTTTGACAGTTCCTTTATTAACAAATCAAAAACTACGTCCCCGATGTAGATCCAATTCAATTTAATCATGATGCCCGCTGCCACCGCGGACCCAAAAAAATTAAAAAAAGGTCCGCTCGTACGAAGGCTCCTGCTGTCTGCCAGCTCCAGCCTCTTAGAAGAGTTCTTAAATTGCTAAGGGATGGGGCCACTTGGCGATGACACTGGGTGGCATTGCCCCCTTGTGACATCATTGAAGCAATGCAAAAAACACTACCGTTTTTTTGTTGTGTTAGAGATTTTCTGCTGCCAGGAGAGTTATGTTTAGGGGTGGCCAGTATACATGTAGCCAACAAAACTCAGATAACACATAAAGGGTTTGCCAAATCCTTGAACGGAGCCAGAATTCCTAGGGCACCTTACTACATGATATTTCTATTCCTCAAACAATTGCTACATTATTGTGCAATGGTTAAGACACCATTTAGTTGTTTGTAAAATGTTCCAAAAGCTGGAACTAGTGTCCCCATTGGAAGATTTGCCCTCTATTACTTTTCTGGGGACAACTCAAAACTTGGGATTTTCTTTACTCTCACTTTCAATGATAATGATAAATGGGACAAAGAGAGGGTGAAGCTCCTTAATGGGGACAGACAACAGTAAAAATTGGCATGTATTCTAATCCCTATCCATTCCATCCAAAAAGTAAAAAAAAGTTTTTGCTTTTAGTTATACTTTAATGCCAATATTTACCTTGCTACATTTTCTTCAATGGCACTATTCATATTGCTACATTCTCCTCTTATGTCCACAGTATATACACACATCTTGTTGTGCATTTTGCTTACCTCAAATGCCCAATCAAGTGCAAGAAAAAAAATGATAAAACAGGAAATTTGCTTGCACATGATTGGATGTTCAATGTGAATTCCCTACACTAAGTAAACATTCTTTCTGGTAATTTGACATTATCTACATTATTTTAGTAAATCAATACAATTGACTTTAAAAATGAAGTGTGAATTGGACTTTATACAATCTAGTTAATATTGGAATTGTCTTGAACATTTAAAATGTTCATTAATCTAAAATTGTGTTTTTACATGCCATTATGTCATTTGGCAAGGCATGTGAGTGGGAGTGGAGTCACCCTCCCTGCTGTTTCCTGTTGTGAATCACTTCTGTAGACAACAGGATATATTAATGAAAGGTTCTGTAGATAATCAGTATGACATAGACAAAAATGGCATCAGCAAGCCTAGCATTAGTGAATAAGAGAAAATAGCCTCAGCTATTCAAAGTTACTAGTATCATAGAGCTACCAATGATGCCATCCATGGGGGATACAATTTGCTGGTTAAGTCAAGGAATAAATGTATGCCTCCTGTTATTATCTTCAACATATACAAAACTGTAACTAAAATGTGCAGCTGCTCCCAACACTTGAGTCTGGATGGTGCCCTTTCCACCATGCACCACAGTAGGGAACCCAGGTGCCTTCTTGTGTGATTTAAAAAAAACTCTTAAACATTGGTGGTCTATATTCTTGCTTTACAGTCTTGAGTCATGAATTTAAAACCCACTGCTATCAACATGGAATTTGTATGTTGTCATCACAGTTGCATGCTTTGCTTTGACACCAGTTCTGGTTTCCTCACACAACCCAAAATCACACTAGTTGGTTAATTGGCACGTCTCAAACTGTCCCCATGGGTATGCAGGACCATATTTATAATTTTTGCTGCCCATGGCCAACTGCTCTGTGCAGTCCTACTCACCTCAGTCAACGATCTAGCCTTATTCTAGCCATACACCTATTCAGTCCAACAGGCTAAACAAGAGAAACCACTAGATTCCTCCATCCACACTATACAGAATCTCCCCTGCTGACTGTTGCATTTAGACTGCAGCACATATGGCTGTCTGAATACCCAACTGTGCCTACACATTTATCAAGCCAGGTGGTGCCAAAATAGTCACCCACAGCTCGAATTTTTTGCAGTTTAGCAGGGATCGGACAAAAGCTTAATCTTCACATTTATAGGTTTATCTTAGAAGGTCTCTTAAGACCAAGTTACTAGTGTTTAACAGCTGTTAAAGCGGGAGTCCGCCGTTTTTTTTTTTTTTTTAAAGCCAGCAGCTACAAATACTGCAGCTGCTGACTTTTATAATAATGACACTTACCGGCCCAGCGCGCCCGCGATGTCGGCACCCGAAGCCGATCTCTCGATCGTCTCTCGGGTGCTGCCGCCGCCATCTTGGGTATGGGAATCAGGAAGTGGAGCCTTGCGGCTTCATTTCCCGGTCCCCTACTGCGCATGCGCGAGTCGCGCTGCGCAATAAGGATGGTCCCTGCTGTCTCTGGGATCCGTGTGTTTCCCAGCAGACAGCGGGGGACCTTCGGAAAGGGGGGTAGATTCTGCGGAAAGGGGCGTAGATTCTGCAGATATCTATGCCGGAAGTGGGTGCAGATACCTGTACTGTACAGGTACCTGCACCCCCCTCCCCCCTGAAAGGTGCCAATTGTGACGCCAGAGGGGGGGAGGGTTCCAATGAGCGGAAGCTCCACTTTAGGGTGGAGCTCCGCTTTAACTTGGATCACTTCTCCACCTTGGCCTTTAAAGTTCTTGTTTGAATATTTGCTACTTCTTTCAAAACCTGCACCCACAAACTGTTGTCCTACTCTTATAGCAGTTCAGTTCTAGCTAGGTTGCTTGCCTATATGTTAGCAAAACATATAGCCCTGCATGTTTGGAATAATAAAACTTCAGATTAAAAATTGAGGGGCAAGGAATAATGTGAATGGTTCTGTGTCCTCTGGAAAGTGTTTCTTAAAGTATAACTAAGGCAAAACATTTTATTTACTCGGAGAGAAGAATTGGATCAACTGTCAGGTTTCTATTATCATTAGTTCCCCCAGTTGGGAAATTCACCCAACCAATTTGTCCTGTTTACTGTTATCACCAATCTTGGAAGTGAAAGAAATTCCCAAATTTTGGATAGTCACCAGAACAGAAATAGAGAGGAAATATTCCAATGGGGGAATAGTTCCGGATTCCCTCATTTTGAAGGGATTTCCTCTGACTTTCTGTTTTGGCTGTGGGACAGGCAATGAAGGGAAAACTCCCCAATGGGACACTGATGGTAAAAAAAAAAAAAGATAATTGAGTTCTAACCCTCACTCTATTCAAAATGAAAAAAAAAAAAAGTTTTGCTTTTAGTTGTAATGTACTGTGTTGCACAGTAGGAATACAGAAAAAAATAATAAAGCACCTTTTAGGTTAAATGGCATGAGGACATTTTGTGGTGTACTCAGTTATGTTAAATTGTTTCTGGGTGTGGATCACCAATATTACATGGCTACATACATGGTGTGTGGACAAAAACAATATGAAATATGCATTTGTGCCCAAAAGATATCTATCATTCAGAAATCACTTATCATGCTGTATACTGTCTATGTTGTGTCAGAAACTAAAATTGTTAGTAATCATATGTAGCAATTGTCAGAGTTGCATCAAACATCCTTGAACTATGCAGCCATTGGACAACAGAAAATAGATAAGATCTGAAATGTTTCTCTCTTACTAGTCATGGGTTGTGTATAGTTTGGGTATAGTTTGGGTATAGTTTGAGACACTAACATAACATTTGTTTGTACATGTGAGGCTTTGAAAGTTTGTGGAGAACATAAAATACCTACTGCTACTTATGTTTCTTAAGAGATACCCTCATGTATGGCCTGGATTAATTACCAAATAAGTAGCAGAATATAAATTTCTATTTTTCTTGTTCAAATTGTTTATTTATATAAATGAGTCAAAATGAGAGACAGGTTAGTATACCATTGCGAGACAGGAGAAAATAATATACAAATGCACAGGATAGGATTAACAGCCAAAAATGCAAACAGAATAAAACTAGAGGTGTAACACATTCCCTACAAAGCAATGGTTCGCAAACAAGGCAAAATGTGACCAGCCTAGGGTTAGAGAACCCATTGTTTAGGTCTCCAGGGAAGTGCCCAGAGGGCACCTAGTACTCCAATACTCTAGACTAGTAGGGTGCCAAGGGATGATATATATTTTTCCCAAGTAGGCTTAGTTATCATTTTTGAAACAGTGATGCTCAATAAAATGTTCCCACTGCCTGTCTCTGTAAAGTGAACCTTGCAGTAAAAGGTCTGCTTATACTGTCTGGGCTCCCTCCACAAACCACCTACTATTAGTAGGTGTAAAATGCAGCTGTAAAGAAAAAAGTTAGGTTTTACACTTACCACACCAGCGTCTTCCACCCGCAGCACCAAGACAAGGCAAGATCATAGAGAATAAAGTTAAGGCAAAATCACACTAGAAGGTGCTCTTGCAATAGACTGGAGTGTCTTACTGCAAGATTTTGCCTACCTACAAACAGTAGGCAATTTGTAAAGGGAGCCTGATAAATTTGAGTAGACCTTGCTTTTCACTGCAAGGTCCACTTTAATTGGAATCAGACGGAATGGGAAGTGAGGAGAAATCCTCCAATGGTGACGCAGACAACAATACAAGCATAATAATATAAAAGAGGACTTCTGCGCTACTACACAACTAATTAAACAAAATATGTGGAAATGCTGCCAAATCTAAAGTGATCACCAATCACATAAAACTAAAAGAGCTAAATACATACAAATGTATATGACCTAGCGCATAACCTACGTGATCCAATGACCACCAAATTAAAATGAATCACTGAAAATAATAATAATAATAGAGGCTAATAAAGTGAATAAACAATAAAGTACATTTACAACAGTGCATATAATAATCCAATACAGCATCCGTTTATATAAAGTGCACTCCTAGTGATAACACTGTGATGCATTCAGTATGCTTTCAACATAGTCCAGTGATATAAAGTGTTCTTAAAGTGCATAAAGTGCACTCGCTGTAAAATAAAGTGCTACCAATTGTGCAAAATACAAATAAAGTGCAACAAATTGTCCAAAATCCAAAGGTCTGTGTCCATTCACTCCCAATTCCTGTGATTAAAGTGCTTTGGGAATCCTATAAAGTGCTCTCAGTGCCCTTACCTCATGGGCTTGGGAAGAGCGCTCTTATAAAAATCTTATCCCCACGTCCATGATTGTAGGTCAATCAATCTAGCAATACAGATTAGGTATGGGAAACGAATGGTCACTTAAACTCCATAATGGTATCCACAAGTAGAATAAATGGGCCTCTGATAGTGCATTACCCAAATATTATAAACTTTATTAACCACTTCGCGCCCGCCCTATAGCCGAAAGACGGCTACAGAGCGGACGCTAACTGCCGGGAGGCCGTCCCTGGACGTCCTCCTGTTTACTTCCCCTCTGCGCGCTGCCGCGGGCGTGCATCTGGGAAGTTCTGTGCTGGCCGTGTCCCTCGGACACAGCCAGTCACAGATTGCTGTAAACGGCCAATCACAGCGGCCGTTTACAGCGTGATCGGCGTGTCCAATGAGAGATGATCTCATATATAAACATATGAGATCATCTCTCAGCGCCCCTCTCCCTCCTCACACAGACAGCGTGTGAGAGGGGAGAGATGAACGGCTGCAGCGGCCGTAAGTAAAAAAAAAAAGTGCCATCCGCCCCAGTGCCATCCTCCCCCAGTGCCATCCTCCCCCGTGCCATCTTCCCACAGTGCCATCCGCCCCAGTGCCATCCTCCCCAGTGCCATCCTCGCCCAGTGCCATCGTCCCCAGTGCCACCTGCCCCCAGTGCCACCTGTTAGTGCTATCTGTCCCCAGTGCCACCTGTTAGTGCTATCTGTCCCCAGTGCCACCTGTTGTCAGTGCCATTTGTCCCCAGTGCCATCTGTCATCAGTGCCACGTATAAGTACCATCTGTCATCAGTGCCACGTGTCATCAGTGCCACATAGTGCCATCTGTCATCAGTGCCACATATTAGTGCCACCTGTCATCAGTGCCACGTATCAGTGCCATTTGTCATCAGTGCCACCTGTCAGTGTAACGTGACATCTGTTGTCAGTGTCACATGTCATTAATGCCACTTATCAGTGCCATCTGTCATCAGTGTCACGCGTCATCAGTGCCACGTATTAGTGCCATCTGTCATCTGTGCCACGTATTAGTGCCATCTGTCATCAGTGCCACATATTAGTGCCATCTGTTATCAGTGCCACGTATTAGTGCCAAGTGTCATCAGTGCCACTTATAAGTGCCATCTGTCACCAGTGCCACGTATAAGTGCCATCTGTCATCAGTGCCACATATTAGTGCCATCTGTCATCAGTGCCACGTATAAGTGTCATCAGTGCCACGTATCAGTGCCATCTGTCATCAGTGCCACGTGTCATTGTCCTGGTGCTCCAGGGCCTTCAAAAGTGTAATAGGTAGTCAACAAGTTAGATGTGTAATTTATGCTCCTAGAACACGTGATGGCGCTCCCTGCATGTTGGGCCTCTCTATGTGGCCAGGCTGTGAAAAAGTCCCACACATGTGGTATTGTAATACTCAGGAGGAGTAGCAGAATTTTTTGGGGGTGTCATTTGTGGTATACACATGCCATGTGAGAGAAATAACCTATTACAATGACAATTTTGTGGAAAAAGATTTAAAAAAAAAATCTTAATTTTGCAAAGAATTGTGGGAAAAAATGACAACATCAAAAAGCTCACCATGCCTCTTACTAAATACCTTGGAATGTCTACTTTCCAAAAAGCGGTCATTTGGTGGGTATTTGTACTTTCCTGACTTGTTCGGGTCGCAAGAATTGAGATAGGCCACCAGTACATCAGGTGTGATCAATTTTGTATGATTCGCACCACAGCTTGTAGACTCTCTAACTTTCACAAAGACCAAATAATATATACTAATTTGGGTTATTTTTACCAAAGATATGTAGCAGTATAAATTGTGGCCAAAATGTATGAAGAAAAATTAATAATTTGCATAATTTTGTCACAGAAACAAAGAAATATGTGTTTTTTTCAAAAATTTCGGTCTTTTTTCATTTATAGCGCAAAAAATAAAAACCCCAGAGGTGATCAATTACCACCAAAAGAAAGCTCTATTTGTGGGAAAAAAAGGACAAAAAATTCATTTGGGTACAGTGTTGCATGACTGAGTAATTGTCATTCAAATTGTGAGAGCACCGAAAGCTGAAAATTGGTCTGGGCAGGAAGGGTGTTTAAGTGCCCAGTAGGCAAGTGGTTAAATAAAAAATGGCTGCTTACATGTCAGTAGCTAAAAGTAGGCCAGACTCAGAGTGTAAGGGCGTTCCACGCCACTTCTAACGTTACTTCCGGTCCGCGGCATCAACTTCCGGTCCGTCGTAACGGCTTCCGGTATGTGATGTTTACTTCCGGTTGTGCACCCTACGCGTTACGTCACGGTGCACACCTCGTGACTTCATCAGCCTGATGAAGTCCCGAGGTGTGCACCATGACGTAACGCATAGAATGCAAAACCGGAAGTAAACATCACATACCGGAAGTCATTATGACGGACTGAAAGTGGATGCCATGGACCGGAAGTAACGTTAGAAGTGACGTGGAACACTGTTACACTCTGAGTGAGGCAGGTAGCAACCAAATAGGGTAATACACGTACAGATGGCTTAGCAATTTGTTTATTTGTCATAAAGAGGGTATAAAATCACACTCAGTATGAAATATTTTGCTAAGCCATTAAATATCTACACAGTTGGATAAAGTACAGTTCATGTATACATATAAATATATAATTACATATACCAAATACTTCACATACATATAACACATAATAAAAGCGAAATAGTGGTACATTCCAGTAATCCATGTATGGAGTGGTACTCTGTATAGGGAATAGAGGTAGCAGTGATTGTAGAGTACATGTAGCAATAATTATTAAATTGAATAAAAATGTGGTGCATTTTGTTAATGCGTGACGCGTTTCATGTTACTAAGACACTTCATTAGGAGCTGGTGCATCTGCTATTCTGTAAAAAATTATATAAAAAAAGATGAACTCTAGTTGAAACTCCAACTACAAACGAAGGAGAAAGAAGGAGGATATTGAGGCTAAATAATACATGGAGCTGGGATTGAGAGGTATGTACTACTGAAATTTGAAAGGAGCCACCAGTATAGGCTGTCTGTCATGGGAGCTGAGGAAGCCACACTGCACACGGTGCGAACATCAAAGCACAAGATCCTCAGGGAATGGATTCTCCGTAGTGTTGACATGGTAACATAGGGCGAGGCTCCGAAGGAGTCTGAGAAACAATTAAATTGCTAAGAATATCTTTCTTGTAAAGGTGCTAATGTGAACCAGGTGAAACCAGTGTGTAATAGGGAATGGAGAAGTAAAGGAAATATCACTGAAGTGAGGACCATGAAACCATGGCAGACTGACATGGAGCTATGGGAGTGCAAGGTAAGTATAACAAACAAGAGTATAGAACCAGGGGTGAGTGAAGAAACAACCAAAATAAGTGCAACCAAGAAAGAATCCATTTGTGCCAATATAATTACCTAGTGTGCATATAAAGCAGCAAGTTATGTGCAGCTTGACCAATCGTATGTTTAATTTTCATTCTCTGTGACAATGATTACCAGAATAATTAAAGTTAATCTCCAAATTCAGGACACAGACAGCAATAAAAACCTAACAAGGTTAAACTTTTCCCTCCTCTGTTCAAAAACTAAAAAAATCTGGTGTTTAAAACAGATCCCCCCCCCCCCCCCGATATTCTAAATAGACCATGAAAATAAACTCTGAATAAAGTCTGAATATGTGCATACATGTGCCATGGTCCACCAATGGCGTGCATGCAAAGTATTGCGCTTGCGTGCTAATCCTGACACATCTTATTTGTTGAAAACAAAGTCTAAAAGTGAGATCCTGTGATATTTAGTGAAATCTTATGAGGTCTCGCAGCTCTGCAATGAGATCTCCCAGGAAGGCAGTGGTGACGTTGACTTTCCAGGGGACAGTGGTGTAGATATGTCACCACTGCCTAGAGAAACCCAGAAGTATTGCATAATAGGTAGTCAAATGAAATTAAGAGTAAGAAAGTAAGAGAAAAAAATGTACAGAATCTTGACAATAAGCCTTTCTTGAGACAGAAGATAATGGAGTAGGGGAAAAAAATAAAGTGTAAACAATATTATTGGTGAGATTTATTGTGCACGTTTGTCCTACCCTTATTCCTGAAAACAGACTGGAGGTGGAATTACTTCCAGTACTTAAACAAGCCCATGAGTGTAAAAAAAGACTAAAACATGTCGCTTCCTAATAGTCGTTTTGAAGGCTTGTAGCCTGAGGGTTTACAATCATGAAATTTTACATGGTGTAAGTGTTAAACATGTAAAGCAAACTGGCAGAATTTTATCCCCTGACAATTAAGATAGGAGCCCTTGGGGACTTTGTGTGGCATTCCATCTTCATGTTATTTGCATTCTGTTTTGTTTGCTGGGCATTCATTTTTACTGAAGTAGAAACAAAATTTCCCTGTGGAAGTTAAGACAAAGCAGCAAATAATAAATGCATACGCTGCTTCCTAGCTAGAATTCCAGCTTGTGTTTAGCATTTGGATCTACAGCCGCACATGCTGAACTGTCTCTAAGTAATGACTGTCTGCTAATAAACTGTGTTGTGGTCAGTTCTGGCTATGCTAACATTCCATATGTCCTTGAGCAATAATTATTGGGTCTTGAGTAGAATATAACTTAATTGATAGGGGTATAATCTGTGTGAATATATATATATATATATATATATATATATATCTTACAAACGTGAGTACACCCCTCACATCTTTGTAAATATTTTATTATATCTTTTAATGTGACAACACTGAAAAAGTTACACTTTGCTACAATGTAAAGTATTGGGGGTACAGCTTGTATAACAGTGTAAATTTGCTGTCCCCTCAAAATAACTCAACACACAGTGATTATTGTCTAAACCGCTGGCAACAAAATTGAGTACACCCCTAAGTGAAAATGTCCAAATTGTGCCCAATTAGCCATTTTCCATCCCAGTTGCCATGTGACTCGATAGTGTTACAAGGTCTCAGGTGTTTAACAGCGGTTTAACAGGACAGGTTCCGCTCAGAACAGGCCTTGCCATGGTCGACCAAAGAGTTTGAGTGTACATGCTCAGCATCATATCCAGAGGTTGTCTTTGGGAAATGGATGTATGAGTGCTGCCAACATTGCTGCAGAGGTTGAAGGAGTGTGTGGCCAACCTGTCAGTGCTCAGATCATACACCGCACACTGCATCAAATTGGTCTGCATGGCTGTCATCCCAGAAGGAAGCATCTTCTAAAGATGATGCACAAGAAAGCCGCAAATAGTTTGCTTAAGACAAGCAGACATGGATTACTGGAATCATGTCCTGTGGTCTGAAGAGACCAAGATAAACTTATTTGGTTAAAATGGTGTCAAGCTTGTGTGGCGGCAATCAAATGAGGAGTACAAAGACAAGTGTGTCTTGCCTACAGTCAAGCATGGAGGTGGGATGTGTGGAAATAAGGTGGGTGTCATGGTCTGGGGCTGAATGAGTGCTGCCGGCACTGTGGAGCTACAGTTCATTGAGGGAGCCATGAATGCCAACATGTACTGTGACATACTGATGCAGAGCATGATCCCCTCCCTTTGGAGACTGGGTCACAGGGCAGTATTCCAACATGATGTAGCGGATGACATTAGGGATCATTGAAAATTTAGTTTTTGACCTCAGGACAATAAAGGTCTTGAGGGTTAATTATTGTAGATAGGCCTAACACCAGTCTGGCCAGGCTATGTTTAAAAGTTCTGCCTGGTCATGTGAACGTTGAGGTGTACATGAAAGGCCAGAACCAAGTCTAGTTGGATGTTTTGGTATCGGCCCTCTCGGAGCCAATCAGCGGGAGTGCCGGGGCCTGCTGAGGAGTCTGGGAGGGGGTACTTAAACAGAAGTGGGTCACGTGTTCAGGGTTCCGGAGTTGTTCATGAGACCCGTGTGGTCTGTTCTGGTTCCAGGACAGGGATAGCCCCGTGAGGGGTCACGGGGTGTTCGACACCCCGCAACATGTTCCTGTCAGTGGCCCCTGATAGACCTGCCTGGTCTGGGGTAGGGATCCGTTTATTCCAGAGTCTCAGAGCTGGCTGGTCCGAGGCGCAGTAACCGAGGGAGGATTCAAAGTGTCCGGTTGTGCTCTCGGCTTGGAGGGACACCACAGCCCGTGGAAATGACCAGGGGAGAACTCTTCAGAGGAGGGCCGGCAAGTGACATCCTGAGAAGTGCCTGGTTACTGAGTTGAGAAGGACATTGATGAATTCACAATTTTCCAGTACCATAAAGGAAGCTGTAAATGTTCCAGGTACAGTTGGAAAAAGGTTCCTGTATACCCTCGGTTAATTGTTCAAGTTTTGAGTCAACGTGCTGACTGCCATGATCTCTGGCTAGAGATCTGTTCAGCCTTGAAGTACCCAGCTGTGAATAGCTACTCTCTGGGTGGAAATAGAGACTTTGCTAAACCTGCAGTTCAAGGTGCCTGAGTTCTTCACCCGTGCCCTCTGTTCTCTAAGAGACTGTGTTTGTGAAAGTTCTACTGCAAAATAAACCTTTTTGAAAGGACTTTATCTGTGTCTGTGTACAAGTCGTTGGGTATCAACCCTGGGAACCCCTAGATGCAGAGGAGCAGGCCGGGAGAAGGTAACCGGTAAGCCCATTAAGTTAAAGCCGCCCTGCAATGGGTTATGGCCGCTACAATGATAATGACCCCAAACACACCTCATAGCCGACCACTGCCGAAGCTGAGGGATAAGGTGATGGACTGGCCAAGCATGTCTCCAGACCTGAACCCTATTGAGCATCTGTGGGGCATGTTAAATGGAAAGTGGAGGAGCTCAAGATCTCTAGCATCCACCAGGTCCAAGATGTTATCATGGAGGACTGGAAGAGGACTCCAATGGCAACCTTTAAAACTCTGGTAAACTCCATGCCCAAGAGGGTTAAGGCAGTGCTGGAAAATAATGGTGGCCACACAATATATTGACACTTTGGGCCCAATTTGAACATTTTCACTTAGGGTTGAACTCACTTTTGTTACCAGTAGTTTAGACATTAATGGCTGTATGTTGAATTATTTTGAGGGGACAGCAAATTTACACTGTTATACAAGCTGTACACTCACTTCTTTACATTGTAGAAAAGTGTAATTTCTTCAGTGTTCTCATATTAAAAGATATAATAAAATATTTACAAAAAAAAAAAATGTGAGTGGTGTACTCACTTTTGAGAGATACTATTATACTATATATATATATATATATATATATACACATACATACATATATACACATACAGTTAGGTCCATATATATTTGGACACAGGCACAATTTTAAATTTGAAGGTATGTACATCCAAATTGGAGGAAGGGTTTAGGAAATACAGCTCTTAAGACTAGCCACCCCCTTTTTCAAGGAACCAAAAGTAATTGGACAGTTGAATCAAAAACTGTTTCACGGCCAGGCGTGGGCTACTCCTTCATTATTTCTTCATCAATTAAGCCTGGAGTTGATTCTAAGTGTGGTATTTCCATTTGGAATCTATTGCTGTAAACCTACTTCATGTGTTCAAAGGAGTTGTCCATGCAAGTGAAACAGGCCATTGTAAGGCTTCAAACACAAAAGAAATCCATCAGAGATATAGCAGCAACATTAGGAGTGGCCAGATTAACAGTTTGGTACGTTTGAGGAAAGAAGAACGCAACTCAACATTAATAAGTCACCGGGACCAGGTGGCTTGCACCCGAGGGTCCTTAAGGAACTCAGTCAAGTAATTGCCAGGCCATTGTTCCTAATTTTTATGAACAGTCTACTGACTGGAATGGTACCAGCTGATTGGAGAAAAGCCAATGTAGCACTATTTGTTTAAAAAAGGGCCAAGATACATCCCTGGGAATTACAGACCAGTTAGCCTAACATCAATAGTATGTAAGCTCTTGGAGGGCATGATAAGGGACTATATACAAGATTTTAGAAATTACAATGGTATCATTAGCAGTAATCAGCAAGGATTCATGAAGAATAGTTCTTGACAAACCAATCGATTAACCATCTACAAGGAGGGGAGCTGCCATCTAGATAAAGGAAGGCCCACAGACGTGGTGTATCTGGATTTAGCAAAAGCATTTGATACAGTTCCCCATAAATGTTTACTGTACAAAGTAAAGTCTGTTGGCATGGACCATAGGATGAGGACATGGATTAAAAACTAGCTACAGGGGCGAGTTCAGAGGGTAATGATAAATGGGGAGTACTCGGAATGGTATGGGCAACTACATGGCAAATGAGGTTTAATGTAGAAAAATGTAAAATAATGCATTTGGGTGGCAAAAATATGAATGCAATCTACTCTCTAGGTGGAGAACCTCGGATCTAGGATGGAAAAAGATCTGGAGGTCCTAGTAAATGACAGGCTCAACAATGGCATGCAATGCCAAGCTGCTGCAAGCAAATCAAATTGTTGAATGTTGGCATGCATTAAAAAGGGGATTAACTCCAGAGATAAAATAATAATCCTCACAATCTACAAGACTCTGGTCCGGCCACACCTGGAGTATGCCATCCAGTTCAGTTAAATAGGCATGCATCCATTCACTAAAATTAGAAGAAAAGCAGTTTAACCTTAAACTGCATAGAGGGTTTTTTACTGTAAGAGCAGTAAGGATGTGGAAAAGAAGTGGAATATTCTGCAATGATCGAGTCAATCACCTAATCTCGACCCAATTGAGCATGCATTTCACTTGCTAAAGGCAAAACTAAAGCTGAACAGTCTGCACTTCAAATGAATTTGGATTGTTTCATTTTAATTTTATTCTGGTGGCTGGTGGCATACAGAGCCAAAAGTATGCAAATTGTGCCTGTGATCCAATATATATGGACCAAACTGTGTGTGTGTGTGTATATATATATATATATATATATATATATAGATATAGATAGATAGATAGATAGATAGATAGATAGATAGATAGATAGATAGATATAGATAGATATAGATAGATAGATAGATAGAGATCAGTCTATCAGTCAGCATCAGGATTACAATAAGAGAATGTGCAAGGTACACACCACTCAAGAGGCATCTTGCGAGATCACTCTCAGTAATGAATAAGCACAGGAGTATGAAATACATTTACTGATCATCTGCTAATTGTGTGTATGTCATGCTTCATCCTTTAATGGATATACAATAAAGGAGCTGTTTTTATTCCCGGATATGCCGCCATCTTTCTTCCCTTTCACAGCATTAGGATTACAACAATGGTATCACATAGCAAATTATATGCAGACTGTACATTAAAAATACAACTTTATAATAAAATGAATGCTCATTTAGATCTTTTGGTTTATAAAAATATACTGCAGTTGTTTTATTTCAGGGAAGTTAATGGTATAGATGCACAGTTAGATGTTTCTGAGTTTCCCTTTGGTATTGTGAATTAGTCATCTGTTTAAATGACAAGGATGTTGGGACTTTTATGTGCAAAGGAGAATAATCAAGCAAATTATACTGGTGCTCTGATCTCCTACTGATGGATGAATAAGACCACTTTTCCATTCCAAACAAATTTGGTCCACCCTAATTGCATGTAAATGTCAAACGTCTCTTCTAATGAAAGCTTGCAGGCAATATTTACAATTTGTGTGTGTTTGGTGTCTAAACTATTTCTACATACAGACGTTTGTCTTTTTCTTTTCCTCCAGGTGACGAGGAAAGATTAAAAAGCAGCAATTCAGTTAGTCACAGCTTGACAGAAATAAGATCATTAATCGCCAAGTCAGAGGTGGCATTAACAGCAGTGATACCCACAACACTAGTGAAAGGCACCAATGGCAACGCAATCACTATTTCTGAATCAGAAGAGGAGAAAGCCAAGAAGCTACTGTATTGTTCACTATGCAAAGTAGCTGTCAATTCTCTTTCACAGCTGGAAGCACACAACACAGGTAAGTCTACCATGTATCATAGAATTTCGTAAAAACTGAGGCACGCTATGGACTGACTACAGAATTTCACCTCTTGTGGTCACCTAAAGCAGCTCTATTTGGGACGCCCACATTTTCCCACTGTTTCTGCTCCTCCTCGAATAACTGCAAACATCCAACATATTAACACCGAATCCAAATCTACCAGTCTATGGTATCACAAAAGTCTTTTCTTTTCAGATGTACGTGCTGTAAACAATATAAAGTATCCACTGTAAGTTCAAATTCTGGATAAAGTACTTTCTTCAAAAAACGTTTCATCATTCACGGTTGTGCTCCACCTCCAGCTCAAAGTGCTTGTGCTTCCCCCACCATTTGTGAGTAACACTCACTAGATTCTGGTGACCCCTTATGAATAATAAGTGGGTCAATTGTGCTTTAAAAGCTCTCCTTCCTCCTGGATTTCTCTGCTTGGTGCACTGTGAACCTCCTCACCACTCCTTTTCACCTTCACACTCAGATAGCAGACCTAAAAAAAAGTCCAGATAGTGTAACACCGTTTATTCAAATATTAAATACCAAATCATTGCACTTACAGGGAATGTTACATAGTTACATACATAGCTAGTCTGGTTGAAAAAAGACACAAGTCCATCTTGTTTCACAAAAATGTATTGAATAACAGCCTCCATTTAGTTCAATGGCACATCACTTCTTGAATCAAGATGGCCATCCTCCACTGCGCCGGATGTGAAATCACCACATGCGACATCAATAGTGCATCTCTGTTCTATCGCTTTTCATCTTTGTGTCATCCTCAGAAGATCGGTCCAATTATTTGTAATAAGGTTTTGAGCATTTGTCACTGTCTAAACAGGGATTGAGAACCACAGTGGCTCTTGAGAAAAAGTGTGTTTCTCATGTGCTGGAAGTAAAGCACTGGATATACTTCCCTTTGTGGTAGTAGGATATCTTACAGGCCAGTATTGAGGCAAAACATGTACATTTTCTTTCTTTGACCCTTCAGGATGCCCCTTAAAACAGTATTTTTTTTACCTTTTGCGTTATACTGAGAGAAACACAAAGGCTGCCATTGGTGACCCCTCCTTCGAAAAATTTTGGTTGGCTGGGATTATATTTAATTTACTCCAATAACTGACATCTAAATATGCAGTGGCCAATCCCCAATCATCAGAATTCTCACACTGAAGGAATGGGTGAGTTCCATGCTAGTAGTGCCTTCCGCCCGTCAAACAGAGCTGCAGAACAAAGGGAAGATAAGTATGTAGAGCTGGTAAGCACAGAAGTTCTAGTGTAACTATGGGCAAACAATATAAATATATATATATATATATATATATATATATATATATATATATATATATATATATATATATATATATATAAAATGCAGTTTGTCAGTTGTATTAACACAGTTGGGGGGATTTACTAAATCTGGAGCTCTCGGGAATCTGGTGTAGCTATGCATGGTAGTCATTCAGCTTCTAACTTTAGCTTGTTTAATTAGGCTTTGACAATAAAACATGGAAGCTGATTGCAGCAGATTTTGAATGCTCCAGTTTTAGTAAATCAACCCCAGAAAGCGGCCAAAATTCCATCACTGTATGGCCAGGTTAAGCAACAAACAGCTTAAAGCTTAACTCCAGCTAACACTTTTTAAGCTGTTACAGCAAAAAAAAAAATGTATTTTTGGAAAAAGATTTAAAGTAAAAGTAAAGTATGGGCAAAGCTTTTTTTGGCAGTACTTCTCCTACAGATAACAGGAGTGCAGTCCGTTCTGCACTCCTGTGACCCGTTTTTAGCTGACAGCAGGCTAAAGTATGCTGTCGGATGATGTCACTCAGCCCATCCAGGCTGGGGAAAGATCCTTAACTGCATAGTCAGGATCCACCCAGAATCTTGGACTAGCAGCTGGCTCAACCTCTCCCCCTCCACAGCCCAGCGCTCCAGTGAGCACTGGAGAGGCAGAGCAGAGAGCCGATGACAGTCACCAGCTCTCTGCTCAGAGTGGAGGGGAGAACTGAGTAATCAGTGGTCTTTAATTGCTTAGATCTCAGTGCAGAGACGGCGAGGCACAAATGCAGTATTGGATTGATGCTGCATCCAACTGGGTGAGTATAAGTTACTCTTTTTTGTAAGCCCCCATACTTCTGTTTTAAGTTATATAATAAATAATGGCCATTGCAAGCCACTCTGGCAGTGTTTTAAGGTTACTGTCACCCCCTCCATCTGTCATATTTGCTGGACAGATTGGCCTGTTAGTGGAAGTTGAAAAATAGCGGTTCTTCTGACAGGATCAACAGGTAAAACAACTCTGTAATGGGGGACTTGAATTTGCCCATAGTTACACTTTAAAGTAAAGTAATATTAAGCCTGTACATCAGTATGCTTCTTTTCACCAAGCTCCTTGTAACTTACATATGTAAAATATTTTTTCTAGATTTTGCCTTTAAACACTTATTTTTTTTCTCTTGTGAACATTGCAGTCTCGTGCAATTTCTTCAAGATTTTGGTTGGGGATGCACACTGCATAGTCGAGTGACCGCCTGCCTCCTCTTCCATATGATGCCTGTTGCACTGTCGAAAAACATGCATTCCTCATAACCTTGGCATGCTATTCCCACTCCCTCAGCGACTGTAATACAAATCATTAGGATACCTTCTTTGAATTAAATCTTTTTACTGTCTGTACATGTTGCCTCATGGAGCATGTTAAGAAGTCCTGTCTGAGAACCTGTACAACAGTGTGGCAACAATGGACCTACAGTAAGGCACCTAGAGAATATGTGATAGTGAACTTTCTGCCATTTCCAATTGCATTATTTTATGCAGAAATGAAAAGTTTTTAACAAAAAGAGTCATTTAACACAGTTATAGTGGGCAGCATTCTGCAACATTTAACTTTTTGGATCTAAGGTTTACAAACATATTAAATTTACCGTTTGAATTGCCTTGCTGGACAAAGCACAGGATCATTTTGAGACACTGAATAAGCAAAATAATCACATAACTACTTTTCTGAAGGTGGAAAGCAATGGCAGCCTACATATTTCTCTCAATACAGGTCTCGTTATGTTAATAAATATGATATCTTATTCGCAGTTCTGAATTGTTTTTAGCCTGTTTCATTTTTTTTAATTTACATGCAGAACTGATCCGCTTGGTTTGCATTTTCAATAGATGTAATTAATGGCAGCTTTTATATTTTTTCGTGTACAGGTTTTCTTAAGTATGAAACATTTTTCAACTGAAAAGCATTCTTTGACTGTGAATTGGCAGTTACCGCTTTACAGCTATAATTACACATTTTCTTATCATGCACGCTGGGGAACTGGCACTGAAGCAATGCTGGTCTCCTTTACCCTCTTTAAGGCTTCATATGTGTACTGCAAAAAAAAAAAAAAGCTGATTTATTGTAAAAAAAAAAATGCTGAATTTGAGAAACTGTGAACGTGGTAAATACTGTTTCACAGTACTCAGGATATTTAATACAACTGGATTTGATCAGCTATAAATACACAATTTAATACACAAATGCATTAATTTAAAACATTTTTATTGTATTTTTAAAATGCAACTAGTGTAAGTTGCTAAACCTGGCTTGATATCAGCCTGCTATAATCCCGTGTATATTAGAACTGGGAGAGGGAAGATCACTGCTGTTTTTTTTATATTCCATTCACAAGCTAAAGGCAGAGAGGTGACCTAGCTGTATTGCCTAATTCTAGTAGGGAGAAGTCAGGTTATAAACGTCACTGCTGTCTGGGACATCCCCATTATCCACAGGACTTCCCTGATAACATTACACATTTTTGCCAGTTAAAATAAGTCCTTTATATACATTTATTTATGTGTATTTACGTTTTCCTGGAGTTCCACTTTATATCTTTTTTTTCTCAAAATGAAATTCACATCATCGTTATTATAACTCTATGTAGGTTACATGAATAATATATTTCTAACAACTCTAACTCTTTTGTTAAGGTTCTAAACACAAAACAATGCTTGAGGCACGGAATGGTGCGGGTCCTATTAAATCCTACCCAAGGTCTGGATCTAGGCTTAAAATTCTGAATGGCAGCAAAGGTTCAGGATTACAGAACAAAACATTTCATTGTGAAATCTGCGATGTTCATGTCAATTCAGAAGTCCAGCTTAAACAGGTACAGAGTTCCCGTAAAGCTTTTTCTTTAACAAATTCAGTATTAAAAAGATACTACACTATACTGTGAATTTACACCCTCGTTCATAAGATCATGGTTTCCTAATCAATAATAAATTTACTTTACATTTTCTGCACACTGACTACTGCCAGAATACATTATTTGTGATGTCCGTCTTTGTTAACCTGTAATTTATTTTACTTGAGTCAATCTTTGTTCATTTTATTTTACTAACAAGACTTGTCTTGTATTATTTCAGCACATCTCCAGCAGAAGACACAAGGACAGAGTAGCAGGAAAGCCCATGAAGCCTAAATATAGTCCATATAACAAACTGCAACGCAGCCCGAGTATCTTAGCAGTAAGTAATACAAATAATTTACAAGGAAATGGTGGCACATTTCCAGTGAGCCTTATTTTGAGCCATTCAATTTTTTATATAGTAGAGTAGGTGTCAGTTTTTTTTATTGCTACCTGTGTACCTACTACTTCCTGTGTACCTACTACTACCTGGGTACCTACTATTTCCTGTGTACCACCATTTCTCTTGGTGACCATACAGTTTTCACATTTTTTTCATCCATGGTTGCATATTTGCACTGCTGATCTCCTGAAGCCAGTTCAGCCAGTCTACATAAATGCAATTCAGGGTTTCCATGTGATGACAACAGTGGACCATGCCTTTTCAATGTGTGTTGAAATGGCCACTTGTAATCTTTATCAGATGAAAATATAGTTGTATGACAATGCAGGAACACAACTGGGGACAAATACACATACCCTACTCTACTCTTATTTATTTATGGTACTTGTATAGCGCCCTTAATTTACGCAGGGCTTTACTTATACATTCACCAGCCACTTTATTAGGTACACCTTGCTATCACCGGGTTAGACCCCCTTTTGCCTTCAGAACTGCCTTAATTCTTCATGGGATACATTCAACAAGGTTTTGGAAACATTCCTCAGAGATTTTGATTCATATTGACATGATAGCATCTCACAGTTTCTGCAGATTTGTCGGCTGCACATCCATAATGCGAATCTCCCATCCCAAAGTGCTCTATTGCAGGGATATGCAATTAACGGACCTCCAGCTGTTGCAAAACTACAAGTACCATCATGCCTCTGCCTCTGGGTGTCATGCTTGTGGCTGTCAGAGTCTTGCTGTGCCTCGTGTTAGTTGTAGTTCTACAACAGCTGGAGGTCCGCTAGTTGCATATCCCTGCTCTGTTGGATTGAGATCTGGTGACTGTGGAGGCCATTGAAGTACAGTGACCTCGGTGTCATGTTCAAGAAACCAGTTTGAGATGATTTGAGCTTTGTGACATGGTGCATTATCCTGTTGCAAGGAGCCAAAAGATGGGTACACTGTAGTCATAAAGGGATGGACATGGTCGGCAACAATACTCAGGTAGGCTGTGACATTTAAATGATGCTGAATTAGTACTAAGGGGCCCAAAGTGTGCCAAGAAAATATCCCTCACACCATCACCCTGAACCATTGATACAAGGCAGGATGGATCCATGCTTTCATGTTGTTTATGCCAAATTCTGACCCCGCCATTTGAATGTTGATACTGAAATTGAGACTCCTCAGACCAGTCAATGTTTTCCCAATCTTCTATTGTCCAACTTTGATGAGCCTTTGTGAATTGTAGCCTTAGTTTCCTGTTCTTGGCTGACAGGAGTGGCACCTGCTGTGGTCTTCTGCTGCTGTAGCCCACCTGCTTCAATGTGTTGTGCGTTCAGAGATGGTATTCTGCATACCTTGGTTGTAACAAGTGGTTATTTGAGTAAGACCCCTTTCATAGTGGGGCGGCAGGTCTATTAGCAGTAAAGTGCTACTAGTTTTAGCAGCTCTTTACCGCTGTTTAAACAACACTTTTCAGCCAATAGGGGTGAAAATAGGGTGCTTTTTACCCCCAAGAAGGGGTTAACAAGAGTATAAAAGCACTTTTCAGGTGCTACCCATTCATTTCAATGGGCAGAGGCAGCGCACCTACACCGCCCCAAAGATGCTGCTTGCAGAGCTTTTCTCCCCGTCTCTCAAGCGCACCGACCCAGTGTGAAAGGACTCGGGCTTTCACACTGGGGAGGCATGAGAGGTGGTTTTCAGGTGTTCACCTGAAAACTGCCTCAGTGTGATAGGGGCCTTACTGTTGCCTTACTATCATCTCAAACCAGTCTGCCCATTCTCCTCTAACATCAACAAGGCATTTTCATCCACACAACTGCCACTCACTGGGCATTTTCTCTTTTTTGGACCATTCTCTGTAAACCCTAGAGATGGTTGTGTGTGAATATCCCATTAGCTCAGCAGTTTTTTAAATACTCAGACCAGCCCATCAAACACCAACAACCATGCCACGTTTAAAGTCACTTAAATCCATTTCTAATGCTTGGTTTGAACTTCGGCATATCATCTTCACCACATCTAGATGCAATGAGTTGCTGCCATGTTATTGGGTGATTATTAATTTGTGTTACCAGGCAGTTGAACAGGTGTACCTAATAAAGTGGACAGTGAGTGTATATTGTACATACATATAAGTTCCTGACCTCAAGGAGCTTACAATCTAAAGTTCCTAAGTCACATTCATACATACATATACTAGGGCCAATTCAGACAGGAGACAATTAACCAGCACGTCTTTGGAGTGAGGGAGGAAGTCCACGCAGACACAAGGAGAACATGCAAACTCCAGGCAGGGTTCGCATTCAAACCACTGATCTGCACGCTGTTAGGCAGAAGTGCTAACTGCTTAGCTACTTTGCTGCCCACATGTTCACCTTTGAAAATCATGGTGATAGTACTGACCTTATCTGAAGGGGGACTATAGAGAAAAATGTTTGATGAATTTTTGCACCCTTAGCCAATTTCTTTTCCTTAGACTGTTGACTGGACAATGCAAGGATAATTCCTCTGCTCCTTTCTTCCTGTAAGCATGTTCCCTGTGTTAGGCTGACAGCACTTTGTAGGGCACATAGACACCTAATTGGCACCTAACAATTACCTTCTTGAGTCTGATATCAAGATAGACTAAATTATATATAAGTAACATACTGTATATAAAGTGTTTTTTTATTTTTTAATAATATGTAACTGTGTTAATTTGGGTTTTTCTAAAATGAAGTTTACTTTTAACTGGATTAACTGAAATCCTAAAGGTAGTGCTGATTTTTTTTTAGAAAGCCTGGCATGCTTTGTGACATTAGGGTGCCCTGTAATTATTACTTTTTTTTAAAATAAAATTAAGACTTTATGCAAATAGTTACAAGATATTATCAAACATCAGTTGTTACAAGACGTTATCAAACTACAATTTACACTGTTGTATAATGTGTAATAACAAAGTTGCCAAAAACCATTAGAGTTTGCCTTTATCCCTTTAAATTTAATTTGATTTACTTCATTTAAAACCACAAAAGTAGCTCTATGCAAGTGGTTATGACGTAAAGGAAATCTGTACTATGAACAAATGTAGGCTCCTGGTACTGACCTCCTTCTTCTTTTTGTAATATGTCAATCAAATATTTTGATGGGAAAGTTTTAGCTAGATAGGACAGTGAGTCCTGTAGAGATGAAGGGTCTGAAAGTGTACACCTACTGTAATTTTGTCTGTTTAGATAACCCAAAGTGCTCTGCGGATCCTATATCATGGTAGTATCATATGTTTGTTAAAACAAGAAAGATTCTATATGAATAGGGAAAAAAGAAAACTCAAATAGTTTAAATGTCTAAACTTAAAAAACATTAAAATAACACAGACTAAAAACCATTATAGCTTTGCTGTACTGCCACTTCAAACTGAGCAGCACAAATCAGATTTGTATTACTCAGTATGGTTCTTAGGGACTTGTTGTGAAATTGCCATAGTTAAATCTCCTTCCTTTAAAGATTTGAAATAAATTCAGTTCTAAACTCACATACTGTAGCTAAGGAGTACATATAGATGCATGGATTTTTCTGATTGTACAAAGGAGAGGCTGGGCTGACCTACCGAGCCCACAACCCCCTATGAACTGAAGTAATTCAATTAAAAACTGTGACATTTTTCTGACAAGGTTATATTTTTCTATGGGCAGTAAAAGACTATTAATTAAATCTGCGCCCTTCCCAATAGTCTCCCTCTGCAAAATATTTAATGCAAGCAAAATTTAGAAAAATATGTTCAGTGACTGATAGGGGAATCGTAGGCTAATAGTAGTATAATCATAATAGAGATCAGCATAGTATTAATAACCTTGCCTATATACTGTAGATTAACATTTTTACAACCTTATTTTTTTGTACATGGGACAGCCAAAGCTGATCATTAAGTATGCAACATTGATTACTACTTAGCTGTGTTATACCTTGTTGATCACCTTATCCCACTGAAAATGGGCTACTCCTAAATCTGCTCACAGTTTGGCAAATGTAACATTCCAAAGTTAAAGGTCTTTTTGTTTTTTTTGTCCAAGAATAATCATGCTTTACTCAAATAGTCACAATTTTTTGCATACACATATGGACAATTGAAAAGTCTTTATCACATACCGTGGTTAGATGTTCTTTGTCCACTAGTATGGCGTCCTCTCTTTGACACCAGTACTGCCTCTCTTCTTCAATCCTCCTATCTAGCAAAACAGCTAGCATTCTGAACACCTTCGCCTTCCCCTCATTTGTGACCACATATAGCATGTGGGTCATTCTGTGCATCTGTATTTAAACCCAATTTTCACTATACTCTTGGTTTGGTTAGTTATATCAGGAGTACTTTTGGAGGGAGGATTTGAAAAGAGAAGCAAATTTAAAAGGATTCAGAAAATAAGTTAAAGCAGTTGTCCAGTCTAAAGTTCGAAAATTAAAAGTTAGCAGCTACAAAAACGGTAGCTGCTGACTTTTAAAAATAAGACACTCACCTTCCCAGGATCCAGCGATGTCCTTACCTGACTGGTTTCTTTACCGGGCTTTGGTTCCTTGTGCGGACATGCTAAATGTGGGCAACCAGCTGTGACTGCTTGTGGCTTCCCAGCCAGCTGCTTACTGTGCATGCACAAATTGCACTGCACTATTTGATTGGACCTGCAGCTTTCTGTGGCAATCTGACTGGAACTGGCCGCTGTACCCGGTCCCCCCAAAAAAACGATGTTCCAAATGTTAAGTGGGGGGGGGGGGAGTGTAGGAGCAAGAGCAGAACTACCCCTTTTGGGTGAAGTTCCAATTTAACTCTGTTGACATTTGATTGCTGCAGCCAGAAAGCATTTAAAAGAGCAGTGAAACAGTGCCCAGATCATGAACGCTAAAATGTACATTATACATTCTGAGCAAGTAGGTAAGACATTTTAAAACAAGCCATCATTCATCTCTGTATCTGTAGGCAATGTGAGGAAATTCATTTTCAGAACTTAGGCACTGTGTTCTCTTAACCACTTCAGCCCCGGACCAATTTGCAGCTAAAGGACCAGGCCCTTTTTGCGATTCGGCACTGCATCGTTTTAACTGAAAATTGCGCGGTCGTGCGACGTGGCTCCCAAACAAAATTGGCGTCTTTTTTTTCCCACAAATAGAGCTTTCTTTTGGTGGTATTTGATCACCTCTGCGGTTTTTATTTTTTGCACTATAAACAAAAATAGAGCGACAATTTTGAAAAAAATTCAATATTTTTTACTTTTTGCTATAATAAATATCCTCAGTTTAGGCTGATAGGCTGTTTAGGCTGATACGTATTCTTCTATATATTTTTGGTTAAAAAAATTGCAGTTAGCGATTACTGATTGGTTTGCGCAAAAGTTATAGCGTTTACAAAATAGGGGATAGCTTTATGGCATTTTTATTTTTTTTATTAGTAATGGCGACGATCAGCGATTTTTATTGTGACTGCTACATTAAGGGGGACACATCGGACATTTTTGACACATTTTTGGGACCATTGTCATTTATACAGCAATCAGTGCTATTTAAATGCCCTGATTCCTGTGTAAATGACACTGGCAGAGAAGGAGTTAACCACTAGGGGGAGGGGAGGGATTATATGTGACGTGTGTGTGTTTTTTTTACTGTTGGGGGACGTGGCTTGGCATGTGACATTACTGATCATATTTCCCTATAACAGGGAACAGATGATCGGTGACAGCCACAGTAGGAAGCACGGGGAGAGTTTGTTTACACAGACCTCTCCTCGTTCTTCAGCTCTGTGACCCGATTGCGGGACACCAGCGGCGATCGGGTCCACGTTCACGGTCACAGAGCTCAAGAGCGGGTCGCGCCGGCGGCACACTCACGACCCATGGTTGGGCACTTAAAGAGCAACGTACCTGTATGTGCTTGTGGCCAGCAGTGCCATTCTGCCAGCGTACATCGGCATGAGGCGGTCCTTAAGTGGTTAAGGCAGGTATCTCCAAACTATTGCCCTCCAGCTGTTGTGGAACTACACATCCCATGAGGCATTGTAAAATTCTGACATTCACAGGCATAACTAGGCATGAATTGTAGTTCCTTAACAACTGGAGGGCCATAGTTTGGAGACCCCAGTCTTAAGGGAATAGGATCTTGTTCTAATGTTAACATAGTAAATTTTTAAAAGCTTTGGAACCCAATTCAAACCCAACACTAGACTCTGCTTTGCTGTGATCGTTAAGGATCTTTGAGAATGAATACGTTTATAATAAAAGGCACTAAAGAAGTAAAATTTAACCTTTGTTTAAAATCTCCACCCCTTTCATAACTACCTTGATACATTCATCTGTGTCACCATTACCCACTGCAAACAAGTCCTTACTTCCTCTAATGGCTACTGCTTTCTGCGCCATCTGCAGCCCAGTTGGTAAAAGTACCAGGCTGACTGCACTTGCACAGCCTATGTCCCATAGACTTGATTGGGCCATTGTCCCTGCAGTATTAGTACAGGACATTGAAGTCTACGCTACTTTATTGCAAAGATAAATCAAGTCACAGATAAAAGTACTAAAGAGGGGCCAGGAAGATCTTTAAACAAAGGCGGTCTGTTACCTTCATGCAACTGTCATTTAAAAAAAAAAGCTGCACAGAAAAGAAGGCTTTTAATAACTGATTGTCCTGCTGCCTGTGCCAGAAATCATCCCTTCATTGAAGAGATACAATGTTTGAAGAATTTTCTGCATCCAACACTTCCTGGTGTGTCAAATGCCTGGTCTACCACCATGCACAGTATTCCATCCACCAGCTCCAACATCCCTACTGTGTCCTGTAGTGATTTAGGGGTTGACAAATGGAACCACAGAGCTCAGTGGGGGGATCAGGAATCTAACACACACCGAAATGTGCAGAACAATCTTCAGACAGGAAGATTCTTCCAAAAGGGAATAATAAGGAAAATCGACAGACAGGTATTAAAAGACTACTTTTCCAAGCAGCTTTGATTTAAGTTGGGTGCCAACAGAATAAAAATAAAAAGAAGCTATACTTACTGTACCTGCACTATGGAAGGATATTTCATAGAGTGGTGTCTTACCTCCCCCCCCCCCCATCCCTCCAACGCTGTCCACCCCTCCTGGCTTCCAAGTGCCCTCTTAGCAAGTCGAGTGCTGAGGAGGCACCCATGCAGGCGTTCTTCTGAGCCAGGCTGCGTGACTGAAAGCAGCAGTAGCCAAAGGCTCCCACTGCTCTCAGAGTCTCCTGTAAGAAGGGGAAGAGAAGGAGAGTGGCCCTTTGTATTCTAGTCTGACTTTATGCAATCTTTACAAAGTTGGAATTTCCCTTTATGTACACTTTTTTTAAATCAGCAGAGCAGTATTTCTGGTCTACCAGTGATGGTAGTTGGAGCAGGGGTACAGTAAAGATAATAGGCAGCTGCTGTACTTTTATATATGATAGAGTTGATATTACACATCTGATTGTATTGTGTAAAATGTTACTTAAGGTGCTCTTACCTAAATTGAAAATACATTAACTAATGCGTTTCATACCGGCCTGCAATTTGTTTAAAACATACTCTTGATAGACTTTCCACTGCATTTGGGAGCAAAGAAATGTTCTATATTGTGCAGCTACAGCAAAAGAATATATAATAGCCACTCCTCCATGCTCTCAGCAGGGGTCAAGTGCTCCAATCAGCAACCCGCCGTACCAAACCTTGTTCTAAAAGAAAATGAAAAAAAAGATGCAATCAGCCTTATAATATAGGAGGGCATGCTGAAAGAGCTTCTGCAATTTAGGAATAAAGTAAAGGTCTTTAGAAGCACGGAAAGACTGCACTTCTCAAGTGCAAGCGCCTCTGTCATTTGCAATGTACATTTAGTTTTAGCCTGGCAGTTCACTGCTTGAAGAGGGAGAATATTACGCTTGCATACAATTCATTCTGGTCATGAACTCTTTCGTTAATGCTTCTCACTTGAATGGTCTCATTCATTCCACAGAGAAAAAGGGTTTTCACGTCTACATTGGTCATGGACAAATATATGTCTTTCTAGTAAGTAAATATGACTTACACCACCAAGACCTCTGTTAAAAGTGATCATACCTGCTTTAAAGTGCAGACAAAGTCCAACCATTTTTAGTGTTGGATTCCTTTATTTTTCTTGTCTGTGCCCAGTTGGAGAGATTTTCATTTACTTCCTATGCTTACCCAAAGTAAGGGAAATACCCTCTTAGACAGTTGTCACCAGCACAGATGTCCCCACTGGAAAACTTTCTCTCCCTTCCTGTTCTGGTGAGAGCTGGAAAATTGTCACTTTCTGTCCCAGCGAGAAAGCTTACCAAGTCAAAAAGGCTACATCTCTCCAGTGGGGACACAGGGGACAATGAAAACTTGACTCTTTTCATACCTTGGTTTTCATTATACTTCAAAGGTAAGTACAGTAAAACCTTGGATTGTGAGCATAATGTGTTCCCGAAAACATGCTTGTAATCCAAAGCACTTGTATATCAAAGCGAATTTCCCAATAAGAAATAATGGAAACTCAGATGATTCATTCCACAACCATTTATTAATAGGTATTTCAGTTTATAGTCTATATAAAAAGATCATAGCAATGTGATGGGTTGTGTAACCATAAAATGTCCATTTACAAATGGCAGCCTCCACAAGGGGATTAGAAGCAAAATACAGCAGGAGTTAGAGTATAAAAGAGAAGAGAGGCACCTTTAAGTGTAGCAATATTGTTACATTTAATAAAGGTACAACATTTAGCAACTTACATAGTTGATGATTAAAACAGACACATCTAATTATGCAGGCATCTGGGGTAAAGCTGTCCACATAGACTATCCTCCACACCACTGGCTCTCACCGCTGTCAATCTGAAATTGTGAAGGAAAACTACCCTGCAGTAGAGCTATCTGAAAGTGAGGCTTGAAGAGCTTGTGGAGCACAGTGTGGATAGTATTACATTGATGGCGGTGAGGAGGATGGCCTATGTGGACAGCTTTACCCCAGATGCCTGCATATTTAGATGTGCCTGTTTTAATCATCAACCATGTGAGTTGCTAAATTCTGTACCTTCATTGAATGTAACCGTATTGCCACATGTACTCAGTTGTGACATGACTCTACTTGTATATCAAGACATCGCTTGTATATCAAGTCAAAATTTATGAACAAATTTTGCTTTTCTTGCAAAATGCTCTCAAAACAAGTTACTCTCAAACCAAGGTTTTACTGCATGTCTTTTCAAGTGTTATTTATGTAGCACTGACCCCCGAAGGAGCTGTTGGTTTTATTTGGGCTTACCGTTACCTCACCTGCTTGCTTCTCCGTCTTGGGGATCCTGTGGTAGATGGTCCTAAGAATGTTGAAACTGACATTGAATCCTCTTTTGGGTTATTTATTTAGAACAAAACAAAGTCTCTTAATGGAGGGTAGAGGGTTAGGGATGAGTTCTGGTACTTAGATTGCAAGCTGCAAGTCTTGAGAGAATCCAGACAATAAAACTGTTTCACAACTGGATTCAACAACCCCTGGATAGACCTCTCTCACTAGGCCTAGCAGCCGGTGGGATGCTCGACAAAGTCTCTGCCACAGACTTGTGAGATACACTTGAGCGTTACTGAGGGATGTTGATAAATTTAAAGAACTGACATACGGTACCAAGTTCTCTCAGCCAATCCGGCGATACCATATGAGTGTTGATCCAGGTTGCGTCCTTCAACTAAGCCTCCAGGCTCCTTCAGAGAAACCAGCCTTGCGCACGATCTTCCCCTGAAAAAGTCCTCCCCTGGGGTTCTTCAGTTGCTGGGCCTCTCCCTTCAGATGAGACAGCACCGGAACATCCCTGGATCAGTAGGCCCCGAAATCCGCAAGGGGCCTGTACCTGCAGTTGCGTCACCTCAGCTAGCCAGCCCCGAGACACAGTATACATAGTTCCGCACCCCAGTTCAGGAGGGCCATGGGGCTGGGTCAGGAGGACCATCAGAACCAAACAGACAGAAAATAATCCCCCGCCAACATGGTGTCGGTATCTTAAATACCACCCCCTCCGGAATGCACAGCAGGAAAACACTCCCACTAGGCTGGTTCTGAGAGACAAATTGCATTCAATGCATGCAGCTAGACTGCGTTTCTACCCTTGCCGGCGGTGACAGCAACACCTGCGGTCAAGGAGAACCCAGTGCAACCCAGCAGTGAATACACCGCTCCAATGTGAAAGCCCTCAGGCACTATACAGGTGCTATTTTTAGCTCTGTAGCATCTGAAAACCGCCTCAGTGTGAAAGGGGCCTAAGTCTGGTCTTGTTTTTGGCTGGTGCTATGCTAATTAAGTGACCTCTCAATACGGCAACCAAAGTTAGATGGGGAGTATATAATCAGTTGTATTGTTAGTGAAGTATTCTTCAATGTGCGTAGTTATCTGTTGAAGGTTGGAGGGATCTGTTAAAAGAGAGTCATTCAAGTGCCAATTAAATGGGGTAGGGGCTAAATCAATATGAGAGGTGTCAAAATAAAGTATATTGTGGTCATACCATGGGCATGAGTGAATATGTCCCTTGGAGGAGTTGGCTAGTAGTATTGAAGTACTAAATATGTAGTCCAACGGAGCGTAACAGTCTGGTGGGTGAGAGTAATGAGCATATGCCTTCACCCCAGTGTTATGGGCTCTCCAAGAGTCTATCAATTGAAATTTGTTAAGAAAGCGATTCATTGGTTTAGAAAAGGCTTTTGAAGAAAGTACCACTCTGCTTCTGTCAAGAGCTGGCTGTGCAGCCAAGTTGAAATCACCTCCCAGTATTATGTATTGTAGTGGTCTAGGGTTTCAAAGAACCTTATAAAAAATGAGGATTGTGAGTCATTTGGGCCGTACACTGAGGCGATTGTCAGTGAGCGACTGTTTATAGTCCCCTTTAAAATTATGAAGCAGCTGTCCACATCTTTATAGATATTTTGAATGTCAAAACTTATAGAGTTGCAAATAAAGGTGGCTACACCATGGGATTTGGAAGAAAAAGTAGTATAATGGAACTGGCTGTAAATTTTAACAAAATACCGTGGGTGATTTTCAGATAAAAAGTGGATTTCTTGTAAAAGAATTATGTCCACACCCAATCTTTTGTAATGCTTTTTTTACGTTTGTGTGGGGAACTAAATGCTTGAACATTGTGTGAAAATATTCTATGACCCATTGATAAGGGAGAAATACAAGCTAAATTTAGTATATATCCATGGGGTTAACCAATGCATATAAAAAACAGAACTTGATTGTTCAATATAGTATAGGATATACTTACAAATAGTTCCACCACAATAAGAATTGCATACATTTTGTAGTATAAAAGTAGTATCAGTAAACAATAATGTACAAATGAATTGTAGTATCTTAAAATCATAACATTTGTTATAGGTAGATATGAGTGAAATGATAACTTGGGTCTTCCAATGAGCAATTTATATATAAACCATGCCATAAGGGCAAAAAAATAAAAACTAGGGGGTCAAATTACATCATGTGACTTGACCATGCATACTGAACAAGAGGACAAGAATGTGCTGAACCCATCAACGAGGACTGGTGCACCATCCCCCAATGTATGAGGATTTGAAGGTTCCGGTTCTAGCAGACCTAGCTTTACCAGAAGTTATTTTCCTTCTATTATGTTGTATACTGTGTATGTAGAGCCATTATGCATCACAGAGTGCTTGAATGGGAAGCCTCAGTGATATTTAATTCTTGCTGTTTGCAGTATATAAGTAACTTCCTTCATTCTGCGTCTCCTGTCTAGTGTAGCAGGAGATATGTCTGGATATATTTGAACCCTGAAGCCATCTAATTCTATGTTGGATGTATTCCTGGATGCACGCATTATATCTTCTTTGGTAAATCTTTCATGCACATGATTACATCATGAGATGGTTTATCAGGGGTTGGTTTTGGGCAAAGCGCCCTATGGATCCTGTCGCAAGTAAAGGCAGACATTGGTTTATCAGGAAGGTTGCAGAGAAGTTTAGAGATAGCTGTTATGAGATCAGTAACAGACTCATGGATTCCATGTATCCTTATATTGTTATGGCAATTTCTATTATCTAAATCTTCAACCCGGGCCTGCATGAATGAGAAGTTATCTGCCATAGTCTTTCCTCATCATTGTGAGTGAGAGATAGTTCATCGTGTTTTCTCTTAAGAATGTCAGTGTGGCCCCCTATAGTTGCAATCTCCTGTCAGAGAGCATTAGTGGATTTATGCAGTTCAAGCTGTATTTGTCCACTACCTTTTCATATATTGCAGGCAGGCTGGCATCCAGATTTGATTTAGATAGTGGTGGATTGTACTCACTTTCTCTTTTTGATGGAGTGTGTTCAGGCTTGAAGCTGCATGAGGCCACAGGGAAGCCAGTGCCATTTTGGGTCTTCTTTGCCAGTGATTTCTTAGTGCTGAGCAAGTAGTTGGTGAGCGAGTGCTGGGAGTTGTGACTGTGGCCCTTCTTGCCCATTGGCATGCACAAAGTTGTCCCACAGGTGTGCTTGAGGAAATTGGGAAGATTCGGTGTGAAATGGCATGGGAACCATGCTTGGCAGTCCGGTGGAGCTGTGTTCAAGCATGTCTGTATTTCTGACCAAGAACAAGCTATTTATGTATTGCATGGTATGTGGCACTAATAGCTCGCATGATCGAATGCACCCTCAAACACTCTGAGCTGAGCTAGGTAAAAGGGCACATGACCAGGTGGGCTGGAATGATAAGAGATGAGAATTTTAATGAGTGTAGATTATGATTGCAGCTTTTCTCTCCGTTTTATAACCATGTTTGATTATTTCAAAATAAAATAACATTTATAGCCTATAATAGGGTCAGGGGCCACATTTGAAGTTCCTAAACTTTTGATAGCAGATCCTCCCCTTTGTATGCTGTCACACATTTGAAAAATAATTGTATTATGATAAACACTAGCCACGTCCTCTCTGTCTTTGGCTTTCAGTTTCCTGCGGTACTCTTTGAAAGCAACTATACAGGTCTGGCATACTTGATTATATATCTTGACCTTAGGAGTTCTCAGCTGTGTCTGTTTGTTAGAACATTTAGTCTAGTGTGAACTCTGAATCCTGGCTTTATCGCATCATCATATATTAACATGCTCGGTAATGGCAGGTTACGGCAGAGGGCAACAGACAGAAGAACCGCATAAACCCGCTGCAATTATAGAAGAAAAGGGCCCATCTTCCTACTTCAGCGCCTTTTCAGACAGGTCAGGAAGAAGCCATAATTAAATTCAAGGTCCCATTCATTTCTGCTGTTTGCTAGGTTAGGTTATTTTAATCAACGCTATATCATGAAAGTGGCAGATCCTTGAGGTGTGTGAAATTAACAAGCAGTGATTCGCAGCATTTGGAGGACTGAGATCTTAGAAGATGATGTGAGAGCAGTGAGCAATCACTACTGAGTCACTCTGTGTCATGCCTTGTAATTCCTAGCAGTGTGATAGGCAGCTGTCAGGCTGAGCACACAGCTTCTAGAATGGCCTAGGTTTTTATAGTCCAGCATACAACACAACGAATCATCAAAAAAGAACCCTTTGGAGTTAAACTGAAAAAGAAATTGAATCGGATCCATCACATATAATTTAGGCTGAATCACCAAAGCACCACAGATGGAAGTATTACTCAACCCTCTTATGACCAGTTTGAGGAAGCAAGGGCTGCCTGGGTGGAAACAGCTGAAGGAAAAAGCTCAGGAACTAGTGACCCTTGAAAATATAGAATCCAGAAATCTTCTTTCACTACTGATGTTTTTTTTTATATATAACTCCTTCACTGGGGTCTGTGGTTTCTTGATGGAAAGAAACATGTATTAAATGTAGCTGCAAAAGGGGACATCTGAGGTCACCTCATGTGACTGATTCTAACCAATGAGCTCTTAGAAGTATGGAAAATGTATTTAAAAGAGTTTGGGATACTTTTTTTAAAGAATCATACTTACCTAGGTGGATGCAGCATCGGTCCAATGCTGCATCTGTCCCCCCGTGAGCGATCAAAAACAGCCGATCACTTGGTTGTCAATGCTCCATGAGCAGAGTGCTGGTGGCTGTCAGTCATCGGCTTCCTGCTCTGGCTCCCCCTCTAATCTCCATGCTGGGGTGCTGGACTCATAAGTTTCTATGAGTTTTTTTTTTTTACACACATGATTAGAGCCTAGGGCTTTAATTGGCTTCAAAAAGGTTGGGCTTATTTGTGACACCCACCCACTTGTGACATTAGTGAATCAATATACGCTATTGTCTTCCGGCTTCTTCTCCAGGCTAATCTGGACAGGAAGCAGATTTTAAGACCAGATTAGTCAGAAGGAGAAACTGGGGAATGCATGACCTGGATGGGGTAAGTGCGGACCTGGCAGGGGGGCTTGTTTGCTGCCCCCCCCAAAAATAAATTGGAGCACCAGCCACCACTGCACAGGAGAAGTACAACCAAACGTGGTTTGGCTGCATTTCTCCTTTAACTTCTCCTTTAACTTGTTTCTCAACCTCTTTCCGTCACAGTACACTTTAAAGGCACCTTTAAAGGCAGCTTAGTCTAAAATGGGTTCCCCCATTACCTCAGAGTCTCTCTGTCACATCAGAAACACTCCCCTTTCACGTCAGAGCTGCCCGTATAACATAAGGGTCCTCAGTCCCTGCCTCCCTTTCCCTTTCACATCAGAATCCTCTGTCCCCCTTCCCCCCCACTTTCAAATCCTTGCGATCTTCATCACATGACATCATGACAGTGGGTGGGAAGCAAAGGAGGTGTAGACAGGCAGATTTCCATCCCCTACTGAATGCTGGGGCAGCCATGAATATCACCAGCCCTGAATTAGTGTCCTGCGTTTCCATGGTGTTGCTGACTGGCCTGCATGCACCATGGAAAGACTTGACACTGTTTGGCACCCCTGACAAACCCATACAGCACCCCAGAGTGCCATTGTACCCCAGTTGAGAAATGATGATTTAACCCTTTACAAATATATCCCAGCACCAGTATTCCACACTTTTGGGTATTTGGAATGCCTGCTCCCCTCTACACTCTATGGTTTCTCCCACTGGCTCATATTATACTACAAGACAATGGAGCCAATGGAAGCAGCCACTACGTGCAGTGGGGGAAATGGGTATTGTATCCATTAGGGGTGTAAAATGTTTGCAGCAGCTGCCAAGCAGAGAAGAAGCATATCAACAAATGCTCTACCAGAAAGTATAGTGCTTTGTCTATTACAGGTTTGTTTTACCATACAAGGTGCTGAAAGGTTCACTTTAATGTTAGATTTTAAAGGACAGGAATGGGAAAACTAGAAGGTTGCATATGGAAGCAATTTATTTGCCTAAAAATATCAAACAAATCCTGTATGAAGAGAAGTTTCTTGGATGCCATTGTCAACATCCATCAAAAAATACTTCTTGACCGACTGTTTCTGGTTTATATACCTTCTGAGGGGAGGACAGTATTGGCAAAACTCTTATAATCTCAGTATAGGTTTCAGTTAACATGCCACTTATTCTTTAAAGCAGAGTTCCAGCCCTTTCCATGTTTATTGAAAGTCAGCAGCTACAAAAATTGTAGCTGCTGACTTTTTTTTTAAACACAAACCTGTTCCGTGATGCAGTGATGCAGCCACCCTAAGCCACGGTTCTCTTTCCCGCCTCTCCCGGAACTGGCATAACCAGTGTGGGCACCCAGTTGTGACAGCTTGCAGCTTCACAGCTGGGTGCAAGTTGCGCTGCACGTCATGAATGGCCGGGCAATCTTCTGGGACCTATGACGTGTCCCTGAAGATTGCAGAGAGGGAGGAAGAGATGAGGAGTTGCCGAAGAAGAAGCAGAAGTGGGAGATGAGTACCTGTCAAAACTAGGTACCCACTCCCCGCCAAACAAATGACATGCCAAATGTGGCACTTTTGGGTTGAACTCCGCTTTAACCAAAATACATTTCATGTTATTCAAATATAAGCTGTATATACAATGTTTAGTTCACTTCAGTTGTAAATTATTAAAAAAGAACAAATATACTTCTAAAAATGCAGCGAGCATTAATTAAGTTAATCATTTTCAGTGTTATATTCAGCAATAATAATTGCTTAATTTAAAAGCTGTAATTAAATATTGTAGTTTAACAACATTTAGATTGCACGTAGCATTTTATTAGACTATGGGTCACAGGCAGCTAATTTTGTTCATAAAACATGATGAAAAATGTGGAAACTAATTTATTTTTATGTTCTGTCTTTATGTTTTCAAGAAAAGAACACATCGAAGACTGTATAATATATTCATTTTATTCTAGACCAGCATTTGACAATGAGAATTAAAGTAGTTGTAAACCCTCGTGTTTTTTAGCCTTAATGCATGCTATTCATTAAGGTGAAAAAATGTCTGTCACTGACCAGTCCCCCCCCCCATTTTACTCACCTGAGCCCGTTTGTTCCCAAACCGGAGACACACAGACCCTCTCTGGCCGGGGTCTCTGCTCTTGATTGGACATGTTAATAGCAGCGCGGCCATTGGCTGCCACTGCTGTCAATCAAATCCAAAGCCAACTCCGGCATTCTGTGTCTATGGGCACAAATGCTGGACTCAGAAGTGCGCCCACACAGTAACCCCCAAGAAGAGCACTTCTCCTAGGGGGTTTTCCGATGTAGGGAGGAGCTGCGAGCGCCGTTGGGGGACCCCAGAAGACAACGATTGGGGTCACTCTGTGCAAAACAAACTGCACAGTGTATGTAAGTATGATATGTCTGTTATTTGAAAAAAAAAACCCTTTAAGTACTAGCTCCCTAAATATAAAAATATATAACTAAACTTTTTTTTTCAGTTTTGGATAGAGTAGAGACAGATTCTTCCTTTCTGTTTCTCTAGTTTATTGTAATCAGAAAGAAATGCCCAGTTTTTGGGTTGTCATCCTAACATGAATAGAGGAGAAATCTTCCAATAGGGGTACTAGTTCTGGAGATCCTGGTTACACCAAGGAATTCCATCACTTTGGATGGATTTCTTCTCACTTGCTGTATTGGCTATGGGGTAAATCTCCCAAATGGGACACAGATAAAAAATAAAAATAAAACACCCAATAGGGGTAAAACTCCTTTACTTACTTATTTTTATCCAAAATGAAAAAAAAAGGTTCTACTTCAGCTCTTTAATTTACAATTTATGGTTGTAGCATCAGTTGGATACTTGAATCATGGTCATTCAGAGGCCTGCTAATGTCCCCTGATCATGAAATTAAAGTGGTTGTATAGTCATTTCTTTAACTTTTACCTACAGGAAAGCCTATAATAAGGCTTACTTGTAGGTAAAAAAAAATCTCCTAAACCTGTACGGTTTAGGAGATATTCCCCTCGCAATGCGCCGCTGACTGCAGCGGCGCATGCACACAGGGAATTCTCGCCCCCGAAAGTCCGGCAGACGCCGGACCCTGCCGGAAAGAGATTTCCCGCGCACATGCGCAGTAGTGACGATATCGCGGCTCCGGCCACTCACAGCGCCGGAGCCGCGATACCCGGAAGACACACCGAGGGAACCTGTCAGCTCCCCCTGCGGGGATTGGGCCAGATGTCGGGGCCTCGTTCTAAGGTAAGTATTTCATAATGAGCTAGTGTGCGGTGCATACTAGCTCATTATGCCTTTTCCTTTGCAGGTCAAAAAAAAAAAAAACTTCAGCGGGTTTACTCCCGCTTTAAAAAATTGGAAACATTTTATATTCCTGACATGTGCCTACTGGACCATGTACTTTTATGAAAAAGCATTCTGTTCACTTTGTATTACTTCCTTTGTGTGAAATCCCTGGTGTTCCTGCCAGTCCCTCTGCTTTCTAATCAAAAAATTTATCATGCTAGGCATGAGAGCACAGTGTGGTCAGTTTTCTGGACCAAAATCATACCTGAGCAATGCATACGACTAGTTTCTCCATACAGGAGGCCTCTTGAAGCTGTCATTACCTACAAAGGATTTTGAATGAAGTATTAAATTCATTTCAATTAGCGTGTTCAATACTTTTTCCCTGTGTCGTTTCATTTTATTACACATTCTAAACTTATTTGTTTTGGTTTCTTTGTATGCATGGGTTATTACCAATATGTGGTGAAAATTCCAATACTACTTTTGGAAATGTATTTACCTAGAAACATGGCGACATGTTCAATACTTATTTTACCCACCTACTAGACATAAATAAATGCACAAATGTTTTGCCTTTCATTTCTAATTTAACCTGAATGGGTTGTGAGGATTCACTTATGCTTTAAAGGCCAACTTCAGGCATTTTTGTGTTTTTTAATCTTTAATTCGCACATGAAAACTCCCCACTCCACCAGAAACATTCTATGATCAACATAAGTTCTGGTGTTGTGCCTCCACTTCTTCCCTCTGTTGTGCCATTCACAAAGCAGAACCACATGGTAGCATGGTGGAAGAGATGGTCCATGGTTGAGTAGACATAAACAAAGTTGGTTCTCAGGCTGCAGAAAACCATGGAGTCATCGGTGTGTAATGCAAAGTATTTGTCTGTACAAGCTGCTTATGTTTTGGGAACAACATGGTACAAGGTGGAAATAGGTTTAATTTTCAGATAATACCTATGACAGTCATCCTTGTAGCCCATAGAAAAATGAGAATGGGACAATTTACAAGTGATAAAACGTAGAAAAATGATGTTGTTATAAATCTGATTATTCCTTTTATTGTTTATTTTTCAGGCAAAGCTGGCATTCCAGAAGGAAATGATTAAGCCCTTAACTCCGACCTTCCTTTCATCGCCTCTGGCAGCTGCTGTAACTTCTACAATCTCATTACCGCCTCGACCCCACAACTCACTATTTCCGGGGACGGGCTTAGCGCCTGCATTTCTAAGACCAACTCATGGCGCTATCCGTGCCACCACAGCCTCTATACTGTTTGCACCATATTAGCGGCAAAAAAGAAAATAACAGCAAATGGGGAAACAAAAGGACTAGAATTTTCAGCTACATAAAGACTCTGTGCATTGTCGTTGCTCCTCTTTAAAAAAAAAAAAAAAGGCCATCTTTAAAAATCATAATCGGAGAGCACACAGTTTCAGCCATTCTTTGCCATTAGCAAAAGCTCAGTGATTACAATCACTGAAACGCGTATAGTCTGTCTTGTGAAAAGCAAGTTCTTTCTAAGCTCACCTAGGTTTGTTTTTGCAGCCTTGTCTGTGATCCCTTTTTTTTTTCATCAGAGTACAGAAAATGTGTTATTATTATTATAATTATTTTTTTTTTGTCCTGGCAGACTTGAAATGGGGTTCTTCCTAGTCCTTTTGTGTAAATACTTGTTTGGAATCCAAATGTCCTTCTTGAAGTGTAGAATACATAAACTAAAATGGAAAAAAAAAAAGTTAAAGTGCTTTATCGTGGACAACACCAAATCCATGGCTACTATAAAGTATTATTCTCTGTGATCAACTTGTAGAGTCCACATGGGGATGTTTAGTATTGTTCTATATCCAAGTAATGTTGTGTCTTGTTTAGCGCTAGTATGTAGATGGTGTTTAACCAGTGGGAGGCAATTCAGCTTTGATACATTTATTTTTTTCTCATTTTGTTCCCGTTTTGATAGGTGATTCAAACTAGAAAAGCCATATTACATTATATTGTCCTAAAGAGAGATTTTTATTTTGTTGCTTTTCTCATAAAACTTCTAGAATATTGTCAAATATCTCAAAATATACAGAAAATATTTATACCCACAAAGAGAGTTGATAGGAAATGTCTCTTTGGGTGGAAAAGTAATATAATATAAAGTTTGGTGAGTTCATAAAGTATTTTCTGTTTTAAAGCTGTTTTTCTTTGTTATATTAAAGGTCACGTTATTTTGTGGCCCTCTAATGCAATAATGTACAGAGTATAAAATATTTATATGAATATCCATCTTTTTTAATTTTTAGAAGCTAATTACAGCGCTGGCATTTTTCTGAAAATGTGTTAAAGAGGATGCAGCAGGAATTTTGAATTATTTGGTTGTCGCAGCACATTAAAAAATGGAGCACAAAAGAGAGCCTTTTCAAGCACATTCATTTAGAGCATTTTTTTTTTCTGCATTCATTAACGGTTTCAGTCTCTGTGTACTTTTTTTTTTTTAATGTACCTTTACAATAAAACGCCTTGAAAAGAAATTGGTGTCTGCATGTTTTTGTACTGTAACATTTGTTGGGAGTTGTTCATTAAAATGTCCACTAGGTGGCAGCACAGTTATCACAATTTTTACTACCTTACTGAAGGAATATATCTTTTTTTAAGGTTAGGCAAACCATGTTGATGCATTGCAAGCTTTCTATAAAAGACAGTATTAAATTGATAATTTATTTGAATGTGTATTTTAAAAGATGGTAATTATTTTCACAAATATGTAGCTTTGATGTAGTGCCTATTTTATAGAAGACAAACAAAAAAACATTACATACATGCTGCAGTCTGTCACTAGCATTAACATAACATTTATTTTTTCTGAGCCCCCCATAACATAGTGTTGCTACCTGTTGATCATCTGTGTAAATGTATTATTTTTCACGTTATGTAAAAGAATGACAACACTGTGTGCTCTGCAGTGAATCTGCACAGCAGTGCTGTCACCTTGTGGATATTGTAGCCTTAAATGAAATGTAGTTTAAATGGACTGTATGTGACTAACATATTAAACATTGATTCTAACACATTTTAAGCAGTTAAAGAAATAGGCTTTTTTGCTTTAGGTAAAAAAAAAAAAATTATTTTATTGTTTGTTATTAATGGCACAGCATCAAAGATTGTGCATTAGCATGCATTGCAATAGCACACGGTAAAACATGCGGGCTGCCACAAGACACAAAAAAATAAATTCAGAACGGGCCTATGCCATTATAAGCAACCCCTTGGCAGAAGCTGTCTACTCTGGCCTCCAAAAGGAAAAAAATTACTATCTTGGCATCAACCATAAAGTTTGATTATCATAAAATATTCATTTATTACATATAAACACATAAAGCACAACATTTTGTCAAAACAATAAGGAAAGTCAATACAGCAATACAATACTTGTAGACTTCCAGATTTATACAGTTCTCCACAGTTTTGCAATCATAAGACTGCTTCTTCAGGAGGATAAATCTGTAAGATAAATGGTATAGATCAACAATCATAATAAATATAAAAGTCTCATATAGTATATCAGAAAATGTATATGATGGGTACAACAAAACAGCAAAAAAACAATAAACAGGCATAACTACTTACCAATGACTCTATGATTTATGCTGAAGGTGATCAATCTGGGTAAAAAAAAAAAAATTATATATATATATATATATATATATATATATATATATATATATATACACAGGGTATGTAAATATGTATGGGACTGGATGTATGGAAGGAGGAAAGACAAGAAGGAGAGGAGGGGGAGGGGAAAAGAAAAGAGGAAATTGGGGGGGGGAGAAGGGGGGGGGGAGAAGGGGGCGGGGGGAAAGGGAGGGGAAAGGAGGGCAAAAGGGGAGGGTTAAGGGGGAAGGAAGGGAGGGGGAGGGGAAAGGAGGGAAGAGAAGGGTGGGAAAGGAGAAGAAAGGAAAGGGGAGTTTATTTGTTGGGGGCTGGGGGGGAGGTTGGGGGTAATAAGGGAGGGGGGAGAGAGTGTGTGGACAGGAAAGAAAAGGGGGGAAAGGGGACGATGGGGGGGTAGGGAAGGGGGTCCAACATATATCAAAATACATACCTATCTTATTACAGTAAGGAGGTAAAATACCGTATTTTCCGGCGTATAAGACGACCTTTTACATGTAAAAAAATTGGCCAAAAAGCAGGGGTCGTCTTATACGCCGGGTCAGCCCCTCGGATGCCGGCTGGGTGTTCGGTAATACTGTATGTAGCTTCGGCTACATACAGTATATACCGCTGAGCCAATCCTGGTGAGCGATGTATTCAAATGAATACAAAGCCTGCTCGGATTGGAGTAACGACCTCTGCCAATCCGAGCAGGCTACTCTGTAGCCTGCTCTGATTGGCTTGGAGAGTCAGAGCGGCGCGGGCTGATGATGTTACAGCCTCTGCCAATCCAAGCAGGCTTTGTATTCATTAATAGAATACATCGCTCGCCGTGATTGGCTCCAGCAAATGCAGGAAGAAGGAAGAAATATGAAGCCTCGGAAGCCTCGAAAGCCGGGTCGTCTTATACGGTAAGTACAGTTTTAAAAGCATTTTTGTCCTGTAAGATTAGGGGGTCGTCTTATATGCCGGGTCGCCTTATACACTGGCAAATACGGTAATGCCCAGTTGGAGAAGAAAAAAAGGAACAATTCTGGTTTACTTGGGTAGCAACAAGGGTGGATCATTTTGGTGGATTTCCTGTACAGCTGCTATGAGGCTGTGTCCACCCAAATGAATGGTATTGCAGCCAGGTTAATCTGCAACACAAAGTAAAGGCTGCATGTCAGCGGAATAGCTTCTGGCGGTTAGAGAGGCCAACACAGGGCCATACAGAAGCTGAATACATACCTTGCTACAAAATCTAAGGCTCCCCCCACCCCCTTGGCTGGACTGTCCGCACAGCTAGCAAATGGGCATAGGCCATCTTATGAGCTCCCCAACACGGATGGCGTCAGATGCCACCAACATAGCGACACACAGCGTCACCAGAATGAAGGCAGGTGACGTCACCGGGCCAGACCACCTGCGCTGCTCATGCATGAAGGTCAAATGGGTGGGGAGCCCAAAACCACAATGGTGCAAGCATGGGGCGGCCTGTCATCGTGTTGGCGTTGTCGTCGAGTGCTATCAGTGCAGCCTCACCTGTGCTCATCAGTGCAGCCTACCGGTATTCATCAATGCCGCTTCACCTGTGCCCAACAATGCAGCCAACCTGTGTCCATCAATGTCACTTCACTTGTGCCCAACAATGCAGCCTCACCTGTGCCCATCAATGCTACTTCATCTGTGCCCAACAATGCAGCCTACCTGTGTCCATCAATGTCACTTCACCTAGGCCCAACAATGCAGCCTACCTATGTCCATAAATGCAACCTCACCTATGCCCAACAATTCAGCCTACCTGTGTCCATCAATGTTACCTCACCTGGCCAGACTGCTGGTTGGAAGCTAAACAGTGGGACCTTGAGTGGAGAGTGTGAACAAGTTTTGCTTTTTGACTGCTGGTGATTGCTGGGTTGCATTTTTTGGTTCTTTTTCTTTGCTTCCTTCAGCCTACTAATTAAGGGAAGTGGTTAATTGGGTCACAGGTGCTTGAGGCCTATATAACTTTCTGTAGAAATCATTTCGAGCCTGCTCATTTTTGAGCTTGCTGGAACTTAGACCAAGTGGAACTGGACTAAGTGGTGAGTTAAAAAACCAGAGTTAAAAAATAAGAGGTTGTAACAAGGGTCAAGTACCTGTGTAGGGTGAGTGTGTACCTGTGTATTGTAAGTACATGTGTGCTGCGAGTGCACGTGGGCTGTATTGAGTGTTAGTGTCAGGTAGTACCTGTGTATTGTGAGTACCTAAGTGTTGTCTGAGTAGTGTGTGTGGATCATTAGTACTTGTGTATTGTGTGTGTGTGCACATTGGTTCAGCGAGTGCATGTTGGTTTAGCGAGTGCACATTGGTTCAGCGAGTGCATGTTGGTCGGCGAGTACCTGTGTATTGTCTTGTTGAGTACCTGTGTATTATATTGTTGAGTATTAGTGTCAGGAAGCTAGTTGTTAGGTAATTTGGACAGAGTATAATCCCCAATCCTCATTAAATTAGTAGGTACGATGCGTGGTGGGTGTGGGGATGCGACGCGGTGTACATCTTGCAGCATGTATGCGAGTAAGAGAACTGCTCTGACGCACACACGTGTGCACGCGCACGCTCACGGGCTACAGCAGGAGTGCATCCCTAATGCCAATTGGCGCCTAACGGCCTAAGGGTGCTCTGACTCACAGACAGTGCTGACTGGTCTTCAGCTGTGTCCTGATCTTTGATTCCTGTTATACCCTGCCTGATACCTGTTGCTGAACCCAGCTTTCATTAACTCTGCCTGTGTACTCTGATTCATTCCTAATTACCGGTTCCTGATCTCGGCTTCCAATTGACCTTGCTTCTGCTTATGCCTTTGTACCTCACTGCCTGCCTGTTACCAAAACCTGGCTATTGTTGAGACCCTGCTTCCGCACTTCACCTGGCTCAAACACTGCCTGTTGTCCTGCCTCTGCCACCGAGCCTACTACTCCACCTGCAAGTTCTGCAAGCATCACCTATAGGCACTCGTGTTCCTCCTGGCCCTAGCCACCATCTGTTCCACCTTCAGTGGGGCTTGGGCTGGAGATGCAAGGGAGGCTGACCTTGTCATATCAGACTCCTACCAGGTACGTGACAGTACCAGTCAGCCAGGGATGGAGTCTGAATGGGAGGTCTCCCCACCAGAGGACGCTTTCAAATCAGTTTCTGCACTAACATCTGCCATGCATAATTTACAGAAGCATCTTCTGGAGCGAGGAGCGACATTCGGACAAGTCTGTACTTCACCTTCAAATTCTTCTACTCAGAGTTTGGCTTGTTCCGTGAGGCTACTCTCCCTCCGGAACCCAGGGTGCCTATTCCCGAACGATTCTCCAGAGATCGTAAAATGTTTCGAACTTTCCGGAATTCCTGGGAACTTTATTTTTCTCTGCTACCCCAAACCTTTGTATCAGAGGACATCAAAGTGGGATTTATCATTACACTATTATTGAATGAACTACTTACCTGGGAGCATCACCTCTGGGAGCAACATGACCCTGTTCTGGCATCCACCGATTCATTCTTTTCAGCTATGGATTTATGCTGATCCCTTCTACCAACAGACTGCTGAATCCAGGCTTGGAAAGTTGCAACAAGGCCCAAGGCCTATTGATCAGCTTAACCACCCAGATTGATCCAGATTGATCGGTCGATTACGGGAGAGACAGTCCGAAAAGCTTGAAGGAATCCTTTCTGTGGCTCCCAAGCCCAACGTACCTGCTCCTTTATCTGCTTCATTTCCCAGCAAGAAGGCACAGCTTTAGGCCTACCATAGGAGCATTCTGAGATCACCCCTCTCCCCAGCTGAGTGCCTCCGATGACAACCAATCTATGTCTTTACTGTGGGGAGGCTGGCCACTTTGTATGTACGTAAAAACCAGCAGAGCTGGCTCCCGTCAGTCTCATATGATGCACCTTCCTACTAAGGATCGGTCACATGTTTCTCTCTCAATCACCCTTCAGTTCTACGAAAGGTCAGTCTCCGTATCAGCTATCATAGGGGCCTGGGGCCTGTAGCTGTTTCACGGATTCCCCATTTGTTTCTCTTCATCAGCTTCCTGTGTGTGCCAAGAAAAAGGATTCCATGTTCATCTGGCCGACGGCTCTGGTATCAAATCAGGCCCAGTTACACAAGAAATGACACCTATTCTCTATCAAACTTCCTCAGGTCACCACAAATTCATTTGGTTGGATGTTATAACGTCACCCATGTACGCATTCCATGGTTAAAGACACATAACCTGCACATTAACTGGCTTACAGGTGATGTCAACTTTTCATCCAACTACTGCCAGACGCATTGTCTTCCGGAAAAGACTGTCAACACCTCTCCCCTCCTGAGTCTACATACCGACCCGGACAATGTAAAGTTGATTCCTGCTGCTTACCATGAATATTTAGACGTATTTAACAAGAAGGGTGCAGACATTCTTCCTCCTCATAGGACATATGATTGCCCTATTGAACTGTTACCAGAAGCAGAGATCCCGTTTGGCCGAATCTACCCTCTTTCCGAGCCTGAACTAGAAGCCCTGCATACCTATAGTGACAAAAGTCTTGAAAAACAGTTTATCCGGCCATCCACATCTCCAGCAGGTGCTGGTATTTTCTTTGTAGAAAAAAAGAATCATTCTTTAAGGTCTTGTGTAGACTATCGGGACCTTAACAAAGTCACAGTCAAGAACCGGTATCCCCTTCCTCTGATCCCTAAACTCTTTCAGAGATTGTGGAGGGCACGAATATTCTCCAAACTTGACTTAAGAGGTGCATATAACCTAGTCAGAATCAGGGAAGGAGATAAATGGAAGACGGCCTTCCGCACATGCCTCGGCCATTTTTAATATTTGGTCATGCCATTTGGGCTTTGTAATGCCCCGGCTACATTCCAGCACCTAGTAAATTATGTTTTTCGGGATTTTCTTGACTTGTTTGTCATTGTTTATTTAAATGATATTCTTATATTCTCTGAATCTTTTGAATCACATTAAATTCATGTAAAGAAGATAATGGGCTGGCTCCGGGAACACCGTCTTTATGCAAAGGCTGAAAAGTGTAACTTTTAAAAACAAACCATACATTTTCTTGGACTTGTTATCTCCATGGACCCACAAAAAGTTACGTCCATTCTGGCATGGCCTGCCCCTACAGACAGAAAAGCTGTTTAGAGGTTTGTGGGATTTGCAAATTTTTATAGGAAATTTATCAAGAACTTCTCCGGTATTATCACTCCTATCACACAATTAAACAAGCAGCACATTCCCTTCTGCTGGACGCCAGAAGCCCAAGAAGCCTTTGAACAATTAAAAGCTTTATTTAACTCAGCCCCCATCTTGAAACATCCTGATCCATCCTTGGCCTATGTAATAGAAGTAGATGCTTCTGAATATGCAGTTGCCGCTATATTGTCCCAACGTCAGGGTCCTAAATCATTACTCCATCCTGTAGCCTTCTTTTCCAAGAAGTTGAATCGTTCTGAGAGGATTTATGATGTGGGAGACCGAGAGTTGCTGGCTATCAAAGCTGCGCTTGAAGAGTGGCATTACCTCTTGAAAGGAGCTTCTCACCCAATCCTCATCTTCACAGATCACAAAAACTTAGAATATTTGAGGATGGCCAGACAACTAAGGCCTCGACAAGCAAGGTGGGCACTGTTGTTTTCTCGTTTTATGTTCCACATCACTTACCATCCTGGCTCAAAGAATGGCAAGCCGGATGCCTTGCCCGCATGTTTAATGACCCTATAAAATCCTTGGAACCCGATACCATCCTCCCAGCCAAGAATTTTTTACTCCTTCAAGCTGACCTAATGTCACACATAAGGGCAGATGTGGCAAACCAACCACCTTCCCAGGACTTGGCTCTTCAATTAAGGAATGGCCTTGACTTTCATGAAGAGCAGATCTTTGTCCCTGAACAATTCAGAGTTACCATTCTGAGACACTGCGATGATTAACCCCCAACAGGGCATTTTGGAATCTATAAGACTGCCAGTTTGATCTCCCGTACCTTCTGGTGGCCAAATTTAAAGCAGGACTCTAAAAAATATGTTAAATATTGTATCACATGCCTTCCAAATAAAACAGACTGAACCAAAACTTGGGGACTCTTGGAGCCTCTCCCCGTACCTAAGAAACCATGGAGCATGATCTCCAGGGATTTCATCGTAGAGCTCCCCCATCTGAGGACTTCGCCACCGTTTTTGTTGTGGTAGATTGTCTAACCAAGATGGCTCATTTCGTACCCTTACAAGGAACTCCTTTCACCACGGAGACTGCCTCAGCCTTCATCAAGGAAATTGTTAAATTACATGGTATTCCTGATAGCATTATCTCTGACCGAGGGGTACAATTCACCTCTAGATTTTGGAGGGCCTTATTTGAGGCACTGAACATTGAACTCTGCCTCTCCTCAGCTTACCACCCATAAACACATGGACAGACTGAAAGAACCAACCAAACCCTCAAACAGTACTTTTTTGGTGTTTTTCCTCCTTTGCTCAAGATGATTGGCTATCTCTCCTTCCACTTGCAGAATTCTCAAGCCCCATACACACTATCAGTTTTTCTGCTGAGTTTTTCCTTCAGGTTTACCAAAGCCATGTAGTACAAGGGCCTGCCTGACTGCCTACAAATTGAAACGCCTAAGGTTTGACCACATATTACATGGTTTTGGTAAATCTGAAGGAAAAACTCAGCAGTAAAACTGATAGTGTGTATGGGGTTTTATACAACATTTTCATCCACTCAGCAACCAAGCAATCACTGTTTTTTGCTAATTAAGGGTATCACCCCTCTTTTTTGCCGGAATTATCTGTTGATTCTCCCGTACCTGCTGTACAAGATCGAAGACCCAGGCAAGTGACAAAAAGTTATTCGACAGAAAGAAAAGAGGCAACCTGAAACTGGAACCAGGGGACAAGGTCTGGCTGTCTACAGCAAATTTAAGATTAAGCTGCCCTTCAAAGAAACTTTTTGGGCCCCTTTCCTGTCAAAAGAAAGATTAATGCGGTAGCATTTGGACTGGTGTTACCCAAGAGTCTGAAGATACATCCAATATTCCATGTTTCTTTATTGAAACCAATGATGCCAAATCCCCTGTGTTTCTGTAATTCCTCCTCCGATTCTTATCGAAGGTAATTAAAAATTCAAAGTGGAGGCTGTGTTGGACAGTAGACTTAGAAACAACCAGATACAGTTCCTTGTCAAATGGAAAGGCAATGGCCCAGAGGAAAATTCTTGGGGACCAGCTTCAAATGTACATGTTCCAAGACTGGTTTCGAACCTTCTTTAAACGCCACCCAGAAAAAAGAGCCCTGAAGGCCATCCGGATGCTGCTCAAAAGGGGGGGGGGGCAATGCAAGAGAACTGCTCTGGGCACACACACGTGCGCATGCGTGCACTCACGGGAAACAGCAGTGTAAGAGAACTGCTCTGGCACGCACAGGTGCGCACGCGCGTGCAAAATGGGCTACGTGCATGCGCAGGAGCGCGTCCTTAACGCCAATTGGCGCCTGATGGCCTATTTAAAGGGGATCTCTGTTTTGCTTTGCAGAGATGAGAACTGTCAGATTGCTTCCTTTGTTCAGAGCTCTGTGTTGTTTACCGACACAAGCGCTCTGGTCTGTGATTGCACACAGTCGATCAGCAGGTCCCAGACATGAATCATTTGCCTGGGACTTGCTGACGGGCTCCCACTTTACAATCACAGTGGGGGCCAGGCCAGGGGCACAAGCGGATTTGTTCCGTCGGACCTTTGCTGACAAAAAGTCCGGTCGTGTGTACACGGCATTAGAACATGTTTCAAATCTTTCTGGCGGACTCGAGTCCGGTCGAAAAATCAGTTCGTCTGTATGCTAGTCTGATGGACAAAAACTGACGCTAGAGCAGCTATTGGCTACTGGCTATGAACTTCCTTATTCTCGTCATCACGTTCAAATCCATCAGACTTTGGTGTGATTGTGTGTGGCCAAGTCCATTTGTTCGGAAAGTCCGTCGGACCTCCGCCGAAAGTCCGTTGGGGAGACCGTCGGACCAAGTCTAGCCGGAAAGTCCGGTCGTGTGTACGCGGCATAAATCTAAAGTCTGCCTGATTTTTAGACAGCAAAGGTCTGATGAAGCCCACACACGATCAAATTGTCCAGAAGATTAGTTTCGTCGGACCTCTGCTGTCAAAAAGTCCGGTCATTTGTACATGGCATTACACATCATTCTGCTGACAGTAACATTATCTTTTTAAGTTCACATTTTACTCATTAAAAAGAAAAAAAACACAAACACAGAAAAAGCCACTCAGACAAGATATGTTGAAACTTATTCAAAGCCCACTATGTCAAAATGTAAATTTTTCTAGTTTCAAAATAAGATTAACTGTTGATCCACTTTAAAGCAATTGATTTAATAAGAAACAATGTTCTACTAAGCTCCAGTTTCAAGTTAACCATCCAGATGTCCCAGAATACACCCATATGAATTACATACATTTGCTTTATACAACTCCTTTCCAAGGGGTGGGCAGAGGGGGTGGATGCCCTGGGTGGGACCATTTACTGGAGCAAGGGGGAGCAGTAGAGGCCATGCTACAGGCTGCCTGTCCTGGGGCCGCAGCTCTCCCCTCCCACCTCCTCCTCTTGTGTGTCACACAGCGCCGGGAGAGCTATGTGTCAGGGAGCTGGGTCTGTGTGTGTTCAGTGGCACCGTAACAAGGTCCCGCCCCCCTAGACCATCTCATGTGGTAGCTGATTGAATCTATGTTCCGCCTGTCACACGAGACGGTCTAGGGGGGGCGAGACCTTGTTATAGCGCCACTGAACACACACACAGACCCAGCTATGTGACACACAGTGCTGCGAGAGATGTGTGATCCAGGGCAGGCTATGGTGAGTCTGCATTCATAGGCAAAGTGAGGCTGCGATTATGTACACAGAGAGGCTGCAATTATGGTCACAGAAAGGCTGCAATTATGGGCACAGTGAGGCAGCATACATGGGCACAGTGAGGCTGCGATTATGGGCACAGAGAGGCTGCAAGTATGGTCACAGAGAGGTTGCTATTATGGTCACAGACATGCTCCTATTATGGTCACAGAGAGGCTGTTATTATGGGCACAGTGAGGCAGCATTGATGGGCACAGTGAGGCTGAGATTATGTTCACTGAGAGGTTGTGATTATGGGCACTGAGAGGCTGAAATTATACGCACAGAGAGGCTGCGATTATGGGCACAGAGAGCCTGCAATTATGGGCACAGTGAGGCGCCATTGATGGGCAAAGTGAGGTGACATTGATGGGCACAGTGATGCTGAGATTAGAGGAACCGAGAGGCTGCAATTATGGGCACCGAGAGGCTGCAATTATGGGCACAGAGAGGCTGCAACTATGGGCACAGAGAGGATCAAGAATGTCTTGGTACATTTTTCCATTCATCCATCCATCACTGAAATGAAGATTGCCAGTACCATATGCTGAAAAACAGACCAACACCATGATGTTCCCACCTCCACATTTCTCTGCTGGTATGGGGGTGTTTTTGGGGTGAGGTGCAGTGCCATTTGAACCCCAAACATGGTGTGTATTATTGCATCCGAAGAGTTCAAATTTGGTCTCATCCGACCAGACTATATTCTCCCAGTATTGTCTAAATGTTGTGCAGCAAACATTAACCACTTCCATACCGGGCAATTGTAAAATGATGCTGACAGGAACATCTCCTCCCTCTGGGTGGCTGTCATATGGCGTCCTCTGGTTCTCGCCGCTCCTTTGGGTCCCCGGGGGCCCGCAACATGGTGATCGGGGATGAGGCGAAATTAGCTTTCCAATATGGGGTCATTTGGTGGTCAATTACACTGTCCTGGTGCTCCAAGACCTTCAAAAGTGTGATAGGTAGCAATGAAATTATATGTGTAATTTATGTTTCTAGAACGCCCGACGGTGCATGTTGGACCTCTGTATGTGATCAGGCTGTGAAAAATTCTGTGTTAAAAAAAAATAGAATTAATTGATTTATTCTCCCAAGAATTGTGGGGAAAAATTACAAATTCAAAAAACTCACCGTGCCTCTTACTAAATACCTTGGATTGTCTACTTTGCAAAAAGGGGTCATTTGGGGGGTATTTGCACTGTCCTGATATTTCAAAGACTCGAAAAAAGAAATGAGATAGGCTGTCAATACACCAAGGTGTGATCAATTTTTAATGATTTGCACCATAGCTTGTAGACTCCCTAACTTTCACTCAGACCACATAATATACACTCATTTGGGTTATTTTAACCAAAGATATGTAGCAGTATAAATTTTGGCCCAAATTTATGAACAAAAATCAAATATTTGCTAAATTTTATAATAGAAACTAAAAAATTGTAAAATAGAAACTAAAAAAAAGTGGTTTTGTTTCAAAATATTCCTTTTTTTTCTTATATTGCAAAAAAGGAAAAACCCAATGGGGATTAAATACCACCAAAAGAAAGCTCTATTTGTGTAAAAAAAGCGATAAACATTTTGTTTGGGTACAGTGTTGCATGATTGAGTAATTGCCATTCAAAGTGTGAGAGCATTGAAAGCTGAAAATTGGTCTGGGCAAGAAGGATGTATAAGTGCTCTGTATTGAAGTGGTTAAACAAGCTTCAACATGCCTTTTCTTCAGCAATGGAGTCTTGCGTGGTGAGTGCATACAGGCCATGGTGGTTGAGTGTATTAATTGTACCTGCTAATTCCAGGTCTTTCTGAAGCTTTCCACAAGTGATCCTTGGCTCTTGGACAACTCTTCTCAGCTCAGTTCAGTGTGCTACTGCTTCTCCTTCCCCAGCTCTTATGCAACTGAGAACAGAGGGAATGTAATCACAAAAAAGGGAAAAAAGGTATTCATAATGATTAATTTTATATATACCAAAAATGTTTTGCCTTTCATCTCTATTTTAAACTAAATGGGTCATTTTACAAGGTGAACATTTACAATCACTTTAATTTGAATTGACCACATTCAGCAGTGGTACTGCCCTCCAAATTTGACATGCTGTTTAATGTTTGCTGTGTAAAGTCCTGAGACGCTGCATGTCCTTGACTAGGTTGGTGCTTGGGTCACTAGTAAAACTATGACAACTCCCTGCTTTTACTGCTCCCTTGGTCATCTGTGTGAATAAGCCCTAAAGCAGTGACGACTGGCGTTTTTTTGGGGGGGGGCAGCAAACAACCAGCCCCCACCCCCCTCAGTGGCACCTCAACCCCCCTCCCGCTAGCTGTCTGCCAGTCGGTCTGGCACCTACCCCATATAGGTGACAGGTGGCGGCATCAGGCAGTGGCTCCCGTGTCCTCTCCTCCTCCTCGCTTCCGCCATGAGTCTCCTCCCCTCCTCCTTTCAGTCAATCAGGTACCTAGGGTTGCCACATCATCCCTTTAATCCAAGACATATATTAATTACACAGGTTCTGATCCTGATTTAATGCAGATAAGGCACCAAGTGACTCTAATTACTACCTTAATCAGCCAGAGAATCTGTGTAATTAATGTCTGTCCTGGATTAAAGGGATGATGTGGCAACCCTACAGGTACCGGGTCTCAAGACCTGCTTCTTGATTGGCCGGGAGGAGGATCAGTGTTTCAATAACGAATATTCATTCGCTATTGTAACACACCTTCACGTTCTCTGCACACCGAGCCCATCCTATTGCAAAGTCTATTAGAGCTTCTGGCTCTAATCAGGTGCTTAACCCCCCCCCCCCCCAATTGTAATTCATGCACCCGGCGTCCTGCAAGTGACAAGACGCCTGGATAAGCGGGTGGCCCTTAATGAATGGGCCACCCCTGCCCTAAAGACAATGATCAGCTCAGTGCATGTTTCCGGTTTTAGCAGTTGGGGATATGGGTGGAGGGGCTCCCTGGCTTCATACATATAAATTCATATAAATTCCACATGCTACACCGAAAAAGCAAAGCTATTCTATTTGCACATCCCTCCCTAATTGTGTGTCTTGCCTGTAAATCTGAGACATCTTGCAGAAAAATTATCCAAAAAAACAGATTTACAATTTTCTAATTGCACTGAAATAAAAAAGTAGGAGACAATATGCTTAATTAAATTAGTGTCAATTTAAACCATCTCGCAATAAGACTGGTTAAAAACACTTTGCACAATGCTGCTTTCTCTGCTTTGTACTATATTTATATTCAAAACACAGAACGGTCTGAACATTGCGAGCAATATTTGCATATTAAATGGTGAGCACGTTCATTAAAGCTTTACTTATGGTTGTGGTGTTGTGAATGTTATTATGTGAATTTCAATAACAGGATTCAGATGTTGTTGATTAACACACAATATTGCATTGTATCGAGGCTTGCTTGCCAGAAGAAAGTCTCAGGAGATGCAGACAGCTGGTTAGAAAGTTCATTTAATTGCATAAAGGACTAATGTTTAACGAAAACGTTCAGAATGAATAACACTGCCTCGCTTAAATCAACTTTGTACGCTGGTATTTTATAGAAAAGGTCATGTGCGAAAGTTGAAAAATCATTATTTGTACAAAGCCCCTGGTGAGGTTGTTTGACATTAACTGTGAAAACAGAAATGAAAAATCTGTCAATGTGTATATGTGTCTGGACAAAGGTGTTCAATAATTTTATTATATACCTCATATTACTTTATAGCATTAAAGTTTACCTAAACCTAGGGATAAAAAATGTAATATATTGCAGATTACCAGTCCTCAAATGTGGTGGCTGTTTGTTTTATACTTTAGACTATAAGTACTAAAAAAAAAATCCTTTTGATCCTGCTAGACATCCAGTGTCCATTCATCATATTTACTTTACTCGCTTGAAGTTATACAATTTAAAGCTCTGACATTTTTGGAGGCTGTGGCCAGGAGGCAAATTTTCTTCATGCAATGTGGTCATGCCTGTATTTATGGAAACTTCATTGGGTCTCCCTTACAATACTTTTTGTATACAAAAAGAAATTGTGTTTAGTGCAAAAACAATACAATCAAACGCATATAAATCAATAATAAGTAACAGGCCAGTAGCACTCATAAAATACTCGAATACTAGATATCTACAAAAATGTTGCGCTGTGCCTTTAAAAAATCACCAAAAGAGTGCATATGAATGTGAAACTGTGGTGCTCAGCTGAGCAAGCATGATGAGGTCAGCGCTAAGCTTCAGCGATGGACAACATCCTTGTGATGAAATGCATCGGCTGGAGCTTAATGCTGATGTTATCATGCCCGCTTAGCTGATGGAGTTCTGCTACATGCTTCTCTTCATGCTATTCTCTTGTGAGTACCTTTCTGTTTTTAGAATAAACTGTGGTTTTGTATACTACTGTACAACTTGGATCCCCTACCCTGCACAGCCAGGCACACCTAATTTCCACAGGCACTCAGAGTAAGAGAACAGCCTGTGACTTTGTTTTTTGTTTTTTTATTGAGGGATAATAACTTGGATAGGGATTGGGGATTATGGGATGCCCACTTGACTTCAAAAATATCTTCAGGGACAATTCTTCCTCTATACGGTCTATATACACTCCACTGCTTCCTCCAGCACTCACTTGCTTACAGAACTCCAGCTGTATCCCCTTGTTGCAATTTCGTAGTGAAGGCCCATTTCACGCAAGGATTTGCAGCCCCTATTATTGAAGATGGGGTGACACAGATAACACTTTCCCAGCACTTCCTCTCTGTGGTCACTGATCCCAGCACCACTTCTTCAGGCACTGCCAACCCGCCTTTGCTGTAGCTGCCCCTTTACTAGCCTTCCTGGTTAACTTCTCCACAGTCCTCCCAGACTGACACTCTCTCCACAGTCCTCCCATACTTAACACTCACCAGCCCACCTAGCTGATTCTCAGGAGATCTCCTGGACGTGCTGACCTGCTGTCCTCTCACTTGCCCCCGTACCTCCAGGAAGGATTTCCTCCTTGTGTTGTCGGGAGAATCTTCCAACACCCGAGCCCCAGGCCTGAGGCCACCCCCCTCCCCCAGACTAGGAGGTGTCCTGCGAGGGCCTCCAACAGCCTTCTCAGCACTTCATCTCCATCTTCCACCTGACTGCCCCTGCTGGCATGACTTGTGTCTATTAATGAAGTGAGACTGCCCCCCACCAGCCTATTTGTTTGGGCTTGGCCAGGGCCCTCATAAATATGCATGGCAGCCCTGCCTAGCCTCCCTCCACTACATCTAGAACCTTCTCCAAGGTTCTAGAGAACAGGGGGAGGCACCGGAAGAGCTGTCAGGTGAGTCATTCCGCCTCCCTGAGTCACTTAACGCTGACCCAGATTCAGCTAAGCCTGGCTCTCAGCCAAAACAATTTACCTACACTAACAGCTAAACTATATACACTGGCACATTAGCTAGAAGGTGCTACAATACACTATGGAGTGTTTGTACTTTCATGCTCATGCCTAATGCAGTGTGTTATCAGTTGCTGAGATCTGTTTGTTTGGACAGTTCCCATTTGCATTGCTTGATGCCCTGAGTCGATTCATAATGTGCAGTTAGACATCTTATCATTCGAGGTCTAATTATCTGTTAAACTGCTTGTTTGGCTTTGGTGGTGGTGGATCACTGGAGTGGTTGCACAGATGAACGGAGACACTTACACTTGGATGATTACTTTTCATTGGACATTTATTCATTAATGTTTTGGACTTTTATTTATGCATTTTGGATTTGTTGTATTTGTTCACATTTAATTCACACAGTTTCCCATTGATGTGCACTTTCTCAATAGCAAAGGTTGGCCCAAGGTATATGGTCTGGTAATGGCGACTCAGCTACGTTCCCAGTCCAAAAACTATTAGGAAAGCTGTACTTCTATGCAAAAAAAGACCATATTTCTCAATTGAAAGAATTTCTCTCCTCCCTCATTGACCTCCATTGAGTTGAAGAGTATGACTGACTACTCAGCCCTTCACTTGTACCAATTCACCTATTCTAATAGAGGCACTGCGGAAGTTTGATAAGATTTGGGGGCCCATTTAATTCCACAAAGTTCCCTATAAAGCCCTGCCTAACGAAAAAAAAGAAGCTTGTACCATCACTAAATTTGAGCCAGTAACTGACATTTCAATAGAAGCCTAAAGAGTTATATCCAGAACTTGGAAATCCTCCACATTGCGGTTTGCAGATGTCAAGTACTGAGTTTCCTAGGGCAGTGGTCATCAACCCTGTCTTCAGGGCCCACTGACAGGCCAGGTTTTATGTATTATCTTGGGGAGATGCAAACTAGAATACTGCAATCACTGAGCAGCAAATTATATCACTTGTGATCTATTACAGTTATCTTGCAAACATGGCCTGTTAGTAGGCCCTGAGGACAGGGTTGATGACCACTGTCCTAGGGTATGTTTTAAAAAAAAAAACATATGGCTATATAGACAGACACCATGAAAATTCCAAAATCTCTGGTAACCGTGGGTTGAGTCCTACCTTCCTTTCATGAGAACCCTCTAACACACCAAAAAGAGAGCACCTGGACGTTGCCAAGATTGCAACTTTGACTGACTTTGCTCCTCACTTTCATGTACCCCTTCCCCTACCGCACCTTACCTATTTTTAATGCGTTCCATCTACCAGGAAGTGTCCATCTCCTGTATTACTATCAAACTTGCACGGGGACACAGGACCTATAACAGATTGCAAATATCTCCAGCACAACACCACCCTTCATACCCAGGAACACGTGGATAACAAACATGTCTGGTTGACGAAAAGCACAAAATGAAAAGCGAGAACTGAAAAGCGCGTATAGAAAAGCGTGAAATAAAAAGCGTGAATCAACACTTACTGAACTCCTACTAACACAAAATTATCAGAGTCCAAAGGGGGGCGCTAAAGAGCTGAAAAACCACGTAGTACGTCACTACGATCCTTCGACAAAATCCATGTACATGCCTTCAGACAAAAATCTGAGGTTTTAACCTCTTAACTCTTTACAGATTTTTTTTTAATAGACCAAACTAATTTCAGCTGTAAAAACATAGTTAACTGAAACAACTCTTATTTAAATCACCCCCCACCAAAGAAACAGTAGTTGAAATAAATAGGAAAAATATCCATACAGCATACAGCAGTCTAATAAAGGTAGCAGTGCTTATAGAGCTTTATAGCTTCATTTCAATATAAAAGTAATCTGGCGCCAACTGCTTCTTCCAACGTCATGTCATAAATTTTCTCTAAATCCAGAGTTCAATTTTGATAGTATGATGAGGCTGATAAAAAGGCCTGCATTGCAAATGCAGAGTAATAATATGCCTTTCCACAGATTTCTAATATGATCCAACTTTTAGAAGATGGTCATTAAATATAAATACGGTCTAATAGTCGATAAGACAGTGAATATGCTTATAAAAGCACTAAACTTGAATCATCAATATTTGTGAGATAAACTTAGATGGGAGGAAGATATTACGGATATTACACGTAAACACATCATGCTTTTTAGCCAAGCTGTAAAGTTTTATGTTGTTCTGTTGGCTATCTGCTTTTATTTCCCTTTTTTCCCCAAGGAATTTACTGCTAAAAGCCAAAAGATAACACATCAGTCTTCCTCTTTGGGCTTCGTCACATGATGCTCAGAGAGGGGCAGATTTTAATGATGGAGCAGGTTGTAAAAAGTAGTGCTCTGCCAGTTGATCACTATCCACTGACAGTGATCAAAAACTCAAACCTTTGAATACAGCCTGAACTCCAGATGTTAATGACAACCCAAGCCACATCAACTGATGTCTACAATTTATCTTTATGAGTTGTCTGTTAACAGAAAACACAGGACAAAAGGCAAGGAACGTGAGAAACATAACCTCACTTTTCTCCTATGTAACAAAAAAATCCTCATTCGCCTCTGGATGACTAGTAGCATTTGATTTAAGTAGTCTGCAGCATCATTGCTAATGCCGTGTACACACGGCCGACAGCAAAGGTCAGACGGAACGAATCCGTCGGATAATTTGAGTGTGTGTGGGCTTCATCGGACCTTTGCTGTCGAAAAATCAGACGGACTTTAGATTTAGAACATGTTTCAAATCTTGAGTCTGATGGAAAAATCAGTTCGTCTGTATGCTAGTCCGATGGACGAAAACCGACACTAGGGCAGCTAGACCAAGACGCTCTCTTCAGTCATCCCAAGACCTCCTGCTCTCTGGCTCCCTTGTCACCTCCTCCCATGCTCGCCTCCAGGATTTCTCCAGAGCTTCACCCATCCTTTGGAACTCCCTACCCCAATCTGTCCGACTGTCCTCTAATCTATCCATCTTTAGGCGATCCCGGAAAACCCTTCTCTTCAAAGAAGCCTATCCTGCTTCTAACTAACCCTGTTTTACTTCCTCCATCAGCTCATCCCCCACAGCTATTACCTTTTGTATCAATTGACCCTTCCTTTTTAGATTCTACGATCTAACAAGCAGGGCCCTCTGATTCCTCTTGTACCAAATTGTAATGTAGCTGTAATGTCTGTCCTCATGTTATAAAGTGCTGCGCAAACTGTTGGTGCTATATAAAACCTGTATAATAATAATAAATAATAATAATATTGGCTACTGGCTATGAACTTCCTTATTCTAGTCCGGTCGTACGTCATCACGTTCCAATCCGTCAGTCTTTGGTGTGATTGTGTGTGGCCAAGTCCGTTTGTTCGGAAATTCCATCGGGAAGACTGTCAGACCTAGTCTGCCAGAAAGTCTGGTCGTGTGTACATGGCATAAGACTTGTAACAGCAACTTCCTTGTTATTTTATAGCAGTGGGTATCCAACCTGCGGCCCAAGATGGCTATGAATGCGGCCCAAAGCAAAATCATAAACGCACTTAAAAATGTTGAGTTTTTTTTTTATTTTTTGTACAGTTTACCCTAAGGCCGCGTACACACGGGCGGATTGTCTGGCCAACTAAGTCCGTCAGACAATCCGACAGACAGTCCGTTCAAAATTTGCATGAACGGACTTGACCACACACGATGAGCAGACAGTCCGCTGAAAGCGTGCGCGATGACGTCTACAGCACGTACGACGGGACTAGAAAAACGACGTCCTATACACTGCAATGCAACCTTCGGCCGTGTAAATCCTTTCTGAGCATGCGCCATACTTAGTCCGTCCAACTTGCCTACACACGAGCGGACTGTCCGCTGAAACCAAGTTTGGACGGACAAAACCAAGTTTGAACGGACTGTCTTACGGAAATTCCGTAAGACTTTGTTCGTCAGATTGTCCGCTGAAAAAGTCCGCTGAAGCCCACACACGAGCGGATTGTCCGCTGAAACACGGTTCAGCGGACTAAGTTGGACAGACAATCCGCCCGTGTGTACGCGGCCTTAGCAAACACATGCAGCGAAATTAAAATTTAACCCCCGAAAAAGGGTTAAAAGGGTTAACCCCCAAAAAAGAGTTAAAAGGGTTAAAGCTGCCTGCAAAGCCCCCTCAAAAGCTCCGCTTTGCTGTCGGTATAGCCTCGCTGCCCCATTGATTTAAATGGGTATGAGTGGTTTAGGAGTGGTGTATACACCGCTCCTTCACCGCTCCAGAGATGCTGCTAGCAGGACTTTTTTTTCCCCATCCTGCTAGCGCACCACTCCAGTGTGAAAGTCCTCGGGCTTTCACACTGGAGTGAAAGGAGCCACTTTTTTCAGGCGCTATAGTGCCTGAAAAACACCTCGGTGTGAAAGGGGCCTTAACCTCCCTAGCGGTAATCCCGAGTCTGGCTCAGGTTGAGATTTTACTAACACAAGCGGTAACCCCGAGCCAGACTCGGGATCACATCACTGGATGCAGGGAGGACACAGGGAGAGTTACTTACCTTGTCGCCTGGATCCAGTGATGTCCTCCGTGCTGTGTGATCAAGCTGTCCTCCGCTCGATTCACACAGTGCCGAATGCCGCTGAGCTCCGTTCCCTGCAACGTTACGGCGCACGGGAGCGGAGATCGGTGCCAAATTCAAAAAAGTAAAAAGACACAAAACACACACAGTACTGTAATCTTACAGATTACAGTACTGTATTAAAAAATGACACACCCCCTTTGTCCCTAGTGGTCTGTGAAATGCCCTGCATGCACTTTTATATTATAAATACTGCTTTTTTCTGCCTGAAATTTGGAGATTGTCCATAGCAACCATAAAGTTTCCCCTTTTCAGTGTTTTAGGATTTGATTACATTATTGAATAATTTTTATTATTCTTTATTATATTATAAACTTTATCATACCCGGGATGTCTGCTAGACTCCGGTTTGAACATATTTAAGTGAGTTATTCCTAAGAATTACAGGCCTACAATATAAAACGGCAAATTTCCATGCAAAATAATTGTACCGCTTTCAGCACCTAAAACCAGAATGAATCATACCGCCAGGGAGGTTAAGGATGAAGGGCAAATTTAGAACCAAAATATCTGCTGAGCACCTTGATAATTCTTTGAGTATAGTTACTACATTCATAGAACCAGATATTGTGTAGGTTTATAAAAAAAAAAAACAGAGTCAAATATCACACCAGTTTTATGTTGCCCTCTTTTCTTTTATAATAAAAAACATTACAAAAAAAATAAATTACGTTTTATTACTCAGGTACATTATCTATATCAATGATTGTGTCTTCTTCCAACGTGGCCCAGAAAGGTCAAAAGGTTGGACAGCCCTGTTTTATAGTAATCTAAAGCATATGAATGAGGAAATCATATTCAATAAAAACATCCAGCTGATGCTAACATAATAGGTGACAACATTTATCATTTGACTTAAAGAGCAGCTCCTTTTTTGTTGAGAAAACAACAATCCTCTCTGGCTGATGTACATTACAGGGATTTTAACAAACTCTTTACCAGATTCATACCTTTTGTTGCTGTAAAGAAAAAGCTGTTTCACCAGACTGATCGCATACTCATTCTAAATAGGAGGGTCTGGTTCATTGCTAATCAGCTGATGCACTTTTATGTGTTGTAAAGCTACAGTGTCTGCATCCCTTTAGTAGTGATTAAAGTGATATTAAGGGTTCATTTTTTTTTGTTTAAAATAACAAACACTTACCTCCACTGTGCAGCTCGTTTTGCACAGAGTGGCCCCGAACCTGCTCTTCTGGGGTCCCCAGGTAGCTCTCGCAGCTCCTCCCCACATCAGATAACCCCCTTGGAGAAGCGCTTCCCTGAGGGGGTTAGCTTGCGGGCATGCTCCTGAGTCCAGCATTCGGCGTCCATAGCCGCCAAATGTATGACTCGCCCCACCCCCGCGCCCATGTCATTGGATTTGATTGACAGCAGTGGGAGCCAATGGCTGTGCTGCTATCAATCTAGCCAATCAGGACACGTGACACTGGCTAGAGCTGGTATGTTTGTCCCCGGCGCGAGAAAAAGAGGGTCCAGGTAAATAAAACAGAGGCACTGGGGGCCTGCTGCACTGCAAATGGTTTTTCACCTCTATGCACTTAAAGATACCATCGGCCACTAAAACATCTCTGAATTAACCACCTTCAGACCGGACCATTTTGCTGGTAAATGACCAGAGGTCTTTTTACAATTTGGCACTGCGCTGCTTTAACTGGTAATTGCGCGGTCATGCAATGTTGTACCCAAACAAAATTTGCGTCCTTTTCTTCCCACAAATAGAGCTTTCTTTTGATGGTATTTGATTGCCTCTGCGATTTTTATTTTTTGCGATATAAACGTAAAAAGACCGCAAATTTTGAAAAAAAATGATATTTTCTACTTTTTGTTATTAGAAAAATCCAATAAACTCAATTTTAGTCATACATTTAGGCCAAAATGTATTCAGCCACATGTCTTTGGTAAAAAAAAAGTCAATAATTGTATATTTATTGGTTTGCGCAAAAGTTGTCACATCTACAAACTAAGGTACGTTTTCTGGAATTTACGCAGCTTTTAGTTTACGACTGCCTATCTCATTTCTTGAGGTGCTAAAATGGCAGGGCAGTACAAAACCCCCCCAAATGACCCCATTTTGGAAAGTAGACACCCTAAGGAAATTGATAAGTGGCATGTTGAGCCCATTGAATATTTTATTTTTTTGCCTCAAGCGATTGAATAATGACAAAAAATATTTATTTATTTTTTTTTTACACAAAGTTGTCACTAAATGATATATTGCTCACACATGCTATGGGCATATGTGAAATGACACCCCAAAATAAATTCTGCTGCTTCTCCTGAGTACGGGGATACCACATATGTGGGACTTTTTGGGAGCCTAGCCACGTACGGGGCCCCGAAAACCAAGAACCGCCTTCAGGTTTTCTAAGGGCGTAAATATTTGACTTCACTCCTCACTACCTATTACAGTTTTGAAGGCCATAAAATGCCAAGATGGCACAAAACCCCCACAAATGACCCCATTTTAGAAAGTAGACACCCCAAGCTATTTGCTGAGAGGCATGTTGAGTCCATGGAATATTTTATATTTTGCCACAAGTTGCGGGAAAATTACAAACTTTTTTTTTTTTTTTTTTTCACAAAGTTGTCACTAAATGATATATTGCTCACGCATGCCATGGGCATATGTGAAATGACACCCCAAAATAAATTCTGCTGCTTCTCCTGAGTACGGGGATACCACATATGTGGGACTTTTTGGGAGCCTAGCCGCGTACGGGGCCCCGAAAACCAAGCACCGCCTTCAGGCTTTCTAAGGGCGTTACAGTTTTGAAGGCCATAAAATGCCAAGATGGCACAAACCCCCCCCCCAAATGACCCCATTTTGGAAAGTAGACACCCCTAAATTTAGGGGTACACTAGTGAGACTAGGTAATAAATGGCGGGTGCCCTGAAACTATAAAAAAAATAACTAACCAACCAGCGTCACCTGTAACAGTTATATGGTGATCACTGGTGAAAGGGTTAACTAGGGGGCAATCAGGGGGCTTTATGCGGTAGTATATGGGGGTCCCTGGCGCTATAAAAAGCTGCGGCGAACCTAAATACCTACCTGCCTAACTAGCGTCACCTGTGACACTAATACAGTGATCAGAAAAACGATCGCTTATTAGGCTGGGTTCACACTGGAGCGATGTGGGAACGCCACGAATGCGCGGCGGGTTCCCGCATCGCATGCCTCCCGGCGGCAGTTCACACTGCCCTATGCGAACTGCTGGGAGTGTCAGTGAAATGTTAATGACACCCCCAGATCAGTTCGCATATCGCAGTGCGATCTGCAAACTCGGATCGCATGGTGTGAACACCCATGCGATCCGATTCTGCTGCGGACCAAAAAAAGGGTCCCGTGCGAGTTTGCGGCGGGTGCGGTGGGTGCGACACGAATTCAGCCATACTATCTGTATGGCTGAACTCGAATCGCACAGAGATCGGATGTGATTTGCACTGCAGTGCGGTGCGAATCACATCCGTTCTCATAAACCGCTGCAATGTGAACCCAGCCTTAGTGACACTGGCGACGGGGGGTGATCACGGGGTTAAACCTTTATTGGGGGGGTTAGGGGGGTACCTTAGAACTAAAGGGGGCTAACCCTAACTGCCCTAACAGTTATTACAGTCACAAATGACACCCGCCGGGTGATCAGGGGGTTAAACCTTTATTAGGTAATAAATGGCGGGTGCCCTGAAACTATAAAAAAATAACTAACCAACCAGCGTCACCTGTAACAGTTATATGGTGATCACTGGTGAAAGGGTTAACTAGGGGGAAATCAGGGGGCGGTAGTATATGGGAGTGTCAGTGAAATGTTAATGACACCCCCAGATCAGTTCGCATATCGCAGTGCGATCTGCAAACTCGGATCGCATGGTGTGAACACCCATGCGATCCGATTCTGCTGCGGGCCAAAAAAAGGGTCCCGTGCGAATTTGCGGCGGGTGCGGCGGGTGCGGCGGGTGCGACACGAATTCAGCCATATTATCTGTATGGCTGAACTCGAATCGCACAGATATCGGATGTGATTTGCACTGCAGTGCGGTGCGAATCACATTCGTTCTCATAAACCGCTGCAATGTGAACCCAGCCTTAGTGACACTGGCGAGGGGGGGTGATCACGGGGTTAAACCTTTATTGGGGGGGTTAGGGGGGCACATTAGAACTAAAGGGGGCTAACCCTAACTGCCCTAACAGTTATTACAGTCACAAATGACACCAATGCAAAAAAAAAAAAAAAAGCAATTGGTGTCACTGTGACTGGGGGGGCAGGGGTAATTGGGGGGTGATCGGGGGGTAAAGGGGGGTTTGAGTGTGCCTGGCATGTTCTACTGTGTAGTGTAGTGCTTGTGCAACTCACCGATGCTCTCTCCTCGGTGCCGGAACGAAAAATACCGACACGGAGGAGAGAATACATCACTTCCTCTCCTGTGTTTACATTACAGGAGAGGAAGTGATGTCACGGGACATTTTCATTCGTCGGGAGCGATCGCGAGGGGGTGGCCATGAATGAATGGCCGTCCCCTCGTCCAGGATCGCTCCCGAACGAATACCGACCGCCGCAGGCACCGGGCGGGGGCCCGATCGGGCCCCCGACCGACGGGCAGGCAAGGACGTACATGTAAGCCCTTATGCCTGCCCGTGCCATTCTGTCGACGTACATCGTCGTGCGGCGGTCGGCAAGTGGTTAAAGTAGGGGAACAATAAAACATAAAGCAAAGAAAGAATGGGGAACAATAAAACACCATACCTGCAGATTTAAAGGAAATATATAATCTTTTAAATTATTTGTTGGATTTATTTAAATGATCGGATCAATATGTGTTCTAACTAATTGCACTGAGACCCTAAGCACTCCTTCAAGAGGCTAATCTACAGACAACATGGAAAAGTCATAATTTATCAACTTGAGTCTCTGCAGCAATCCCTCCTTCAAAACGGCAATGTTCAAAATAGGAAGTAAACCAGCAGAATCAAGAGGCCAATCAAAGACAGAGGTCTCATTTACAGTGTCAGCTCTGCTTGGCAGGGTGCTTATACCAAAATAAATATAAGGACTCCTACTTTTGTGTATACTGATTACAGGTTGTGGATTGCATAAGAAAACCTACAATTTAATTTATTACCCAAAATAAATGTTAGAGTGTACTGGACCATGTACAGATTTACTGGTTAAAACCGCTTCCCATTTGTGATTGCTAGTAATAGGAGAGCAGGGAACAAGTCATTAGGATGTGTAATACTACTTTCATTACAGCAGCTTCAGAGGAATGTGTGGGAGAGTAAAAACCTTGTGGAGGGGGTGAGTGAGATACATTGGTGGCACACATAATGTGCTGAGGTGAGGTATCAGCTAGGTGAAACGCATTGGTGCCACGACTTATGCCCTGTACACACGGTCGGACTTTCCGACGACAAAATCCGTCAGATTTTTTCAGACGGATTTTGGCCAAAACTTGTCTTGCATACACATGGTCGCACAAAGTTGTTGGAAAATCCGATCGTTCCAAACGCAGTGACGTACAACACGTACGACGGAACTATAAACGGGCCAGTAGCCAATAGCTTTCGTCTCGTAATTTATTCTGAGCATGCATGGCACTTTGTCCGTCAGAATTTAAACGATTGGATTTTGTTGTCAGACAATTTTAGATCCTGCTCTCAAACTTTGTGTGTCGTAAACTCCGATGGAAAAAGTCCGATGGAGCCCACACACGATCGGCTTTTCCGACAACAAGATCCGAACGCATATTTTCCATTGGAAAGTCCGACCGTTTGTACAGGGCATGATAGACTGATGATGGAGTAGGAACTACTGTAGGTGAGATATATTGGGGGCATAGATAATGTGCTGAAGGTGATGTACTGGCTGGGTGAAATATATTGGTAATACAGCTAATGTGCCAAAAGTGGTGTACTGACTAAGTGAGATATATTGGTGGCAAAGATAATGTGCCAAAGGTGGTGTACTGGCACGGTGAGAAATACTGATGACAGATAATGTGCTGAAGGTGGTGTACCAGCTCGGAGAGATATATTGGTGGCACAGTTGATAAATTGATGGCGGGGTAGCGGCTGGGTTAGATATATTGGTAGTACAAGTAATGTCAAAAAATCTATCAAAACCATAAAAAAAAAGGTAAATAGTGACGCTAAATAAATACTAAGGGGCTGTTTTACGAAAGCCATGCACAATAAGTAGATGCAAAATGCACATTTTCATATTTACGAAACGGTGCACCGGGAACAGAGCGTGAATCCCCTATTTATTATAGTGATCTCTGCATACGAGTGAATGCAGTCTGTGCTCCACTATGGACATGGCGCACGGCATCATTTAATTTAATATTAACAGAAGATAGAGGTGCCAATATTATGGGGCGATATGAGAAAGTTTAGTAACAACTGCCCAAGTAACAAATATGCCCAAAATAGAATGAGAAAGTAACTTTTTCAAAGAGACCCTGCTGTGCCCGCAAGTACTTTTAGAATTGCGTGAGATCAATGTAAGCAGTGCGCATGTGTAAGCAGCTCTTGAGCTCATTAAAATGTGTTTTTCACTGCGCATCCAAAATTTTTGTAAATGTAAAGCAACTGCGTGGGTTGAACGGGCGCACCTCTAAACTTGACATTTTTTTTTTTTTTTTTTACACTAGTTCCCCGTTATGTATTTTTTTAAGGAGATTTGCACACAGGTCATGTTAGCATGTTGCGTTGCCAACATGTGACATGCACCTTGTTAAAATTATGTAAAAAGACTCTCACTCCTCTAGCTCCTCCTAAAAGGGTATTTAACCTTCCCCCTTTAATTCCACATTTTTTGGGCTAGCTTTTGCTTTTAGAGGGGAACTCCACACTCCATTCTCCAATGCTCTTGTCTCCCCCCTCTAATCCCTTGCATTTCCATGGGCTAACTTTTACTTTTAAAGGGGAACTTCACACTCCACTCCATTCTCAAAAGGCTGTGAGCTGCCTTCACCAATCCAAACCACATCCTTTTTCAGAGCATACAACAGGGCCAGCTCTAGGAAAGGGGCGAGAAAAGCAATTGCCCAACCCACTCCTGAACCATACAAGGCCACATGCACTCACCATAGCTGGCTGCCTTTGGGGCATGTTGGGCTCAGCCCAATACCAGCCCCAAAGCACCTTGTACCCACTAGTTTAAAGGGGCTTTACACATTCCGTAAAAAGCCCCCTGTCTGCAGCACCCCACAACCCCAAGAGGCACTTTCCACCTGAATATGGGAACAATGTGGTTGACTTTTGGCATGCCTGAGCCCCTCCTCCCCCCAAGAATCCACCCCCCCCCCTTTTCATGGGCTGGCTTGCTGTGTGTTTGGCTAGGGGTTTGTTAGTGTGTGGGAGGGGCACAATATTTTTTTAGTTGGGGTGGTATTTTTCATATGGGGGTTCTCATTTTAAGCCTTAACAGACCCAAATGGCTTTGTATGTATTGGGGGGGCAGACTATTTTTTGTTTTGGGTTAAAATCTTGCAGAAGTTTTCTCTAAAGCCGTACATCTTTGAAGCAGCATTTTGGATACATGCTACAGATGCACCACTTTACAGGCAGAGTAAGCCCCCACCCCCCAAGTTACTTGCTTTTAAGCAATTTTGCATTTTAAAGGAACTTTTCCTTGTTTAGTTTTTGGGGTTGTCCAAATTGGTGACATTGATATATGTCCCTCAGGGTGGGACCTGGGCCCCCATACCCAATATAAGCCAGCCAAGTGGGAACTAGCAAGTCAGTTCCCATAGACTGCAATGGTATTTTTTTGTATAACTTTTACCCATGTTAGGCTCTTTGTTAGGCTCTTTGTTAGGCTCTTTGTTTGTCTAGACCGGGGGGTGTTTGTCCCATCTGTAATTTTGTAATATGCTGGACGATGTGCTTAATTTTGCACAGGGGGTGGCTTATTTTGTGCTAGCTGCATTTGGGTTGTTCTGGGCATGCTCAGGGACTTTGTTTTTCTCCTGTACCTTTTGGTGTGTGAAATGCAGTTGGGATGGACTGGGCATGCTCAGGGACTTTGTTTTTTTTTTGCTGTGGCTTTTGGTGTGTGAACAGCACTTGGATTTTTCTGGGCATGCTCACCGAGTGTATTTTTTGGGTTAGTAATTTAAGGGTATCCTTAACAGGTGTACCTACGTTGAAGCTCTGTCTCTACAATGGATGAACTTGCATTTTGTGTGTTTCATGGACTGTGCATGTGTTTTCAATTGCCTCATTAGCACAAAAACCTATGTTATATGAAGCTTGCAGATAGCATTCTTTACCTTGCTCTGAAAAGAGGCAAGATTGCTTGATGGCCTGAATTTTCTTTGCTGAGCTCGATGGAGCGAAGGGGGATTCAGAACACCTTGCTGTTTCAGGTTATGCCCAGTCATTTTCAAGTGAGTTTGGAGTTCCTTGTGCAGGATTTGCTGGAGAAATTGATTGGAGTGGAACCACGACACCTCTATTGTATCCAGGACCATGCTACACCAAGGTACTATGATGTTTCTTTTGTGCCTAGCAATTTTTGCACGGGAGTTATTGAGAAGTGAAAAGAATTGGAAAAAGCTAACCATGAGTCTATAAGGCCTTTCATAGTGGAACCCTTGTATGCTATGGAGGAGAAACCATTGGTTGTTCACCTGTTTAACCCCTTCACGGACATTGCCTTGGTAGTGACCTTTTTGAAGAGATACTGCTCTTCAGTGAAGGGAAGCTTCAGGCTGACTAATTGTCTCAAGATCTTTAAAGATAAATTTAAGTTGTTTTTTTTGTCAAACTGAAGGTGGATTCTGAAGGGATTGATGGAGCGTGGCATCCACCAGCTTATTTTTCAATAGCAGGAAATAGATGGTTTCTCTACTACCCTGGTCCACCGACATACTGTAGGAGATGTCCTAAGTTTGGGCATACCAGAGATGAATGTAATGTGGAGATGCACTGCTGGAGAGGAGGGACATGAGGCTGAGGCTTGCTTGGTTATGCGGGCCTGTGATATATGTGGACAGAATGATCACAGTGAAGAATTGTCCAAAAGTAAGAAGGGCCTATGTCTCTTATGCTGAAGTTGTCAGGCGCACCACTAAGAGTGGACGACCATTGTCCACACAGGTGCTGTCTGACTCTCCTGAAAGACAGAAAGAGGAGAGGGAGGTGGAAGAGGAAGAAAGTGGACACCAGAGTATGAAGGAGAGAGCAGAGGAGAGAGTAGAAGTGCTACCCACCAGTGTGGAGCCATTAACAGCGGAGAGTGAAGAAGAGGTGGAGAGGGCCGTGGAGGAGGCTATGGAGGAGTTGGCAGCAGCCTTACAGTGGGAGCCGGAAGTTTGAAGTTACATGCAGTGGAAAGGAGACCTAGTGTGACCATGGGTGATTTTAATATGAACCATTTTGTGAAAGATCGGATAGGAGTAGTGGAGACTAAGTTAGATGTAGGTAGCACCATGCTCAATGAGGTAATTCAGGACTTACTGTACATCTCAGTGATGCTCATATTGTTCTGGGTTTGGTGGATCCATATTTCACTTTTTTTTTCGGAGAGTGGGCGCACCAAATCCAGAATTGATTCATGTTTGTTTTCTGATGCGTTCAAATGTGCTGATGTTAAGCACAGGCTGGTAATTTTTTCAGACCATGTGGCAGTATATGTTGATTTGAGTATGAAATCAAAGCCCAATTTAGTAATGTATATAGTAGATGAGTTAATAGGTAAAATTATTTCAGCAATATTTTGGGGTGGTGGGATTGGATCAAAAGGAAAATGTAATTATTTTTTCAAAAAAAGAGTAGGGATAAAAGTAGCAATGAGGAAAGGAGATATTGTAGGTTACAAGTCAGGAGCTACATTACATTCATTTAAGAATATGGGCTTAGACATGGCAGATGAAATAGACCATGTTAGGAAGAAGATTAAAGAGGTATTAACTGAAAGAGGAAAACAAGTTTTTTTTCAAGCAAGAGTAAAACACCTGGAGCAGGATAAAAAATGCTCTAGATTATTTTTTCAAGAAGGTTTGTAGGGAGAAAGGAGTGTTTGAGGGTGTGTATGATGAAGAAGGGAGGGAATGTAAGGGAGAGAATGTGCTAGAATGCGTGACTACAACGGTTGTATGTCAAATGCTAGAATGATTGATATGGTAGAGGATAATTTAGACGAGGATAAGGTTTTTTTTGCAGAAAGCGGTGAATGAGGAGGAGGTGTGGGAAGTTGTGACAAGCATGAGGGCTAAAAAAAACCCTGAGAGGGAATGGCTTATCAAGTGAGTTTTGGGATATTATTAAGGGGGAAGTGGTTGCGGTATTTAGTTACATGATGAGGGATTGTATTATATCCAAATCTATGAGAGAGGGGGTAGTGGTATTAATTCATAAGGAATTGGAGGCCTATCTCCTTGTTAAATTCAGACTACAAGGTCTTTGCAAAAATGGTAACGAGGAGTTAGTAGGATGGTTAGCGAGATGAATAGCTGTGCAGTGTCGGTACGAATGATCTGGGAGAATTTAATTTCAGTTAGGGAAATAATAAAAAAATTTTAAAGGTAGGAATAGTTTGATATGATTATCCTGACATCATTTGAGAAGGCATATGATAAAGAGAATCATGGGTTTTTGTGGGAGGTTTTGAAGCAGATGGGTATACCACAGCAGCTCATTAATATAATAAAAGGGTTGTATTGAGGGATCAGTAGTCGAGTTCTGGTTAATGGGAGTTTGAGGCAGGCTTTTTTGGTTAAATCTGGGGTGAGATAGGGGTATCCCCTGTCCCCTATTCTCTTTGTTTTATTGATCCGCTGTTAAGGATGATACAGAAGCTAAGGTGGTGAGGGGCTTTTTAGTGCCTGGGAGTGGGGGGGGGGGGGGGATTGTGAAATGTTTAGGTCATATGGATGATTTAGGTCATATGGATCATAGTGAGGATTTTGGGTATTGTGTTTGACCATGGAATGAAAGGGGAAGCGTGCTGGAATGAAGTGGGAGAAATGATAGCCAAGTTGAGGTTTTGGTGTCTAAGACAATTGTCAATTTATGGGAAAGTTTTAGTAGTCAAGGCAGTAATCTTACCTTTAATTTTGTATTCAAGCAATATCTTCCCTCCTGGGGAGATAAGATTGGGGAAAATTAATAAGTTATTGTTACTTTTTTATGGAGGTCAAAATGGAAGTCAAGCGAAAATATGTGTATAGATGTGAATGTAATGGTGGGTTGGGTTTTTCCGAATGTGAGAGTGTTTTTGTTAATACATTATTGGTTTTGCATGGTGAAAGTTTTGAGGAATGGTGGAGTGTGTGCTAGGATGATATATTTTTTCGGGTGGGTGGTTGTTTAGGAGATGGGGCTGGTTGGGAAGGGATTCAAGGATACCAGTGGCCTACGTGCTGGCACGCAACTACTGGGTATTAGAAAAGTTTAGGGTAGAGTTTAATTTGGCTGATTTAGGAGAAGGGTAAAGGGATAAAGTGAAGGTGAAAAAGTGGTTGATAGAGAAGGAGTATGTATGTAACCTTAAGGGAGTTAATGCGTCAGTGGCTGGGGAAGTATGGAAGAAAATGAGTGTGTATGGGGTGACAAATGTGCAGAGACAGATAGTATGGATGAGTTTTCATGAATGTCTAGCTACAAGGCTATTTATGAAAAGGAGGGATGTGTGTGTCTGATATTTGTCCAAGAATGAAGTGTACGGGTGTAGAAGACAGTGAGCATGTGTTCTGGGGGTGTGGTGTAGTGAAAGATGTGATCAATAAGAGTCAAGATCTTGTGAAAGAAATAACAGCAGTGAAAGTGGAAAATGATGATGTATGGCTTGGGGAAACTGGAAAAAGATAAAACAGCGAGTATTGTGGTTAGTGTTATGTGCATTAAAAGAAGTGTTGTAGGATGCACGCAAAAAAAAAGGTTTCATTAGACAGTAAACAATGTATAGGATTATGGCCAAGCGAGCTATACTTCTTTTTCGTGTTGGATAAAAAGAAGGGCGTAGATGCCGAAGGCATCTGGAAGTTTAAAAAATGGAGCATGTTGATTAAAAATTTAATCTCTTCCATGATAATGTAAGACCTTTTTGGAGACACTAAATGAGCGTCAAGCTGAATAGCCTCTCCATAGAGTTCTGAAGTGGAAAGAAAAAAAAGAGAGTACATTTGGGTGTCCTTATAGCATTTGTAACATACAGTATATATGTATTTTCTCTTTGTATTTTGTTTATGTCTGTGCAAAACCGATGTGTTTTAGTACAAAACATTTTTTACTTTTGTTTTTTGTTTTTGTTTTTTTTTGGGGGGGGGGGGATATTTTTCACTGAAATATTTTTGATGTCAATCTGTTTGAAAGTTGTTAACTTCACTTTGATTTAATTGACTGTGTTGCATTTTTTTGCAAAATCTTTGTTAAGCTGTTGTGACTACTAAATGTTTAAATCCTTTAAGAGACTGTCCGTTTGTGAGTGCAGTCCTTTTAACTCCTGTTAATTTGCTCTGCAAAATGGTCAGACCTCAAAACCATATTCTGTTAGTGTCTCAAAGTAACATACATGTCTTTTGTTGACCAATAAAATTTGTAGAATTTTTATGTGTTTTGTTAATAATTTGTTTTGCAGATGCATGCTCAATCCAAGTAATGCATTTTACACCCCCCCCCCCCCCCCCAAATAATTTTCATGCAACAGATTCCCCAGCTGCAGCTTAACTAAACTGATTAGCATGGCAAAACAAAAAAAAGTGTGACTTGTCTAAAAGCTACTTTCCTCGTGCCTTCATGGTAGCATATGCATGGATAGGCACCAAGAAAGGAAAATTACAGAGAGGTAAGTATTCAATTTTCCATTTTAGCACAGTGGTTCTCAGCCTCAGGCCTCAAGTACCCCCGACAGGACATGTTTTGGGAATTTATCTTAGCTAAAAATAGCTGTCCAAAATACCAAGCCATTGACTGATTTAAAGCACCTGTGCAAGATGAAGGTAAACCTGCAAACATGGCCTGTTGGAGGTACTTGAGGACAAGGTTGGTAACCACTGATTTAGACCACTGAGCTGTCCGGTTTCGGAAAATTGGCTTCACTTCCTGTCATATAGCCAAACAGGAAGTGAGGGTAAAACCCTACCATTGTCTTTCCTTGGGGACACACAAGTCAATCTAACTAGTGTCCCCATTAGGCAAATTACACTCTAGCACTTTGTTGTTTACACCTCAAATTATTAGGTATTTTGGGGTTTATTAAAGGCAAATCCACTCTGCAACACAATTGTACTTGCTGTAAATCTGAGGAAGCACTGGTGATTTTATCATCCAATCATGTAGAAGAAAAGATGCTGTTTTTTTATTTTCCTTGTACTTGTAGTGCAAAGTGGATTTGCCTATTAGTAAATAAACCCCAAAGTCCAAGATACCTAATAATTTGGGGTGTACACAGCAAAATGCTAGAGTGCAATTTCCCTAATGGGGAAACTATTTATATTGACCCGTGTGTCCCCAAGTAAAGACATTGGTAGGGTTTTACCCTCACTTCCTGTTTGGCTATGTGACAGGAAGTGAATAAATTTAAAGTAGAAACTGTCAAAATTTGGGAGGTGTTTTCACCCATCAGGGGTGCAGACATCCCCAAAAACTGACAAGACTTCTAATCCCTCTGTGCTCTATTCCCAAGCAAAAATAAGAAATTATTTAATTTAATTTAACTCTGCAAAGACACATTTCTAAGTTCAACTGTGATGTATGTCCATTTAGACCTTTTTTAATAGAAAACACCAGTTGCCTTTCACTATAAACATTTGTTAGTGCAGTCCTGGAAATCTGCATCTGCTTTACTATTAATTTCCATAAAAATTGGGTTCCTGCAGCTAGATGCACCAAATGCATCTAGATGCGTGACCGCTGTGTAAGTGAGATGTGCAACTGCTGTGTGCGCAGAGGTATGTACTGTGGTGCATATCCAGTTCCCAGAAGCGGTGGCCAGCACACAGGAATGACATCATGCCCCTCCAGGAAGTTGCTTATACTGCTGCTAATTTCTTCCCACCATCATGCCCTGCTGACTGTTCTCTGAGAAAGAGATGATCCTTATTTGCAAATTAAGATCATTTTTGATTATTTTTTACATGGGGTGATGTTTGTGTGGGTCATGTGTGTATGTCTAAATGATTTGGCCTCAAAACACACATCTACTTCCTGTGTACAGATTCACTTCCGGGCCAATGTATATTGCTTCCTGCTTCAGTGTGTGTGTGTGTATATAGATATATCTATAGATGGAAGTTCTTGTGTCCACCAGCAGAGAGAAGTTGGGTAGATGCCACGTTCCCAATTCTGGAGGCATAATAATGGTCTTCCACAGGGGTCTTCAAAATACAGCCCTCCAGTTGTTCAGGAACAGCAATTCCCATCATGCCTAGTCATGTCTGTGAATGTCAGAGTTTTACAATGCCTCATGGGATGTGTAGTTCTGCAACAGCTGGAGAGCTATAGTTTGAAGATTCCTGATCACTCTAGCACAGGCATGTCCAAAGTCCGGCCTGTGGGCCATTTACGGCCCACATTCCGGTTTGATGTTGCCCCCACTTGGAATTTACATATATAGCCATCTGTGGCCCCCCAGGCTCGAGCGTGTTATGTTTTTTTTTCCTGTGAATATATCTATCTTCTTTAGCCGGGGTGTGTGGCTGGGCGTGTTCAGAAGTCGATGTTCCAGAACCGCTATTAACCTGACAGCGCGCAGAGCCAATCACAGGCACTGTGACTATTCCTGATCTCTGCATCTGCGGACTGCAGATGCAGAGATCGGGGAAATGTCACAGTGCCTGTGATTGGCGGTGGCGCTGCCTGCTGTCAGCTTCCTTGTGGGCTCGGGCACATTGACTTCTGAACACGCCCGACTCTTCCTAACAATGAGCGTGGCACTCTGGTATTTGTCAGGCTAAAAAAGATAGATATATTCACAGCAAAAAAAACATAACAACATGCTCGAGCTTGAGGGGCCACAGATGGATATATATATGTAAATTCCAAGTGGGGACCACATAAAAGCGTAACGCGGTTCCTTTCTGTCAGTGAGAGGCAATGGTGGATTAGGCTGGCTGAAGGAAAGATTATCATTTAAAAAAAATAACAGAAAACACTCGAGCTCACCCTTAGCCCTTGTACACACGGTCGGAGATTCCGACAACCAAATCCGACGGATTCTGTCCGTCGGATTTTGTCCGACGGATCTTGTCCTAAACTGTTGCATACACAGGGTCGGACGAAGTTGGCGGAAAATCCAATCGTTCAGAACGTGATGACGTTATTTCGTTATGATGGGACTACGTTCAGGCTAGTAGCCAATAGCTTTGGTGTAGGAATTTGATCTGAGCATGCGTGGCACTTTGTCCGATCGGAATTCTCTACACATGATCGGAGTATGTCCGATCGGACCAGTTTGTCTGAAAATATTTCCAGCAAGTTGGAAAATTTGGTCCGACGGATATTCCGACGGAGTCCGATGCATACCACACACAGTCGGATTATCCGACAAAACGGTCCGATAGGACACATTCTGACGGATTCTCCGACCGTGTGTACAAGGGCTTACAGTGAGAGGCGCTGGTGGATTTGGCTGGCTAAAGAAAAGATTATTATTTAAAAAAAAATAACAAACGCTCAAGCTCATCTTTACCCCAAAGAGGCGCTTGTGGATCGGCTAAAGAAGATAATATATATCATTTTTATTTTATTTTTTTAAACATGACACGCCTGAGCTCATCGTTGCCCTGAGCAGAGAAGATATATATCATCATATATTGTCATCAATGTTACGAAATGAATAGTATTCCATTTGCAATAAACTTTGCATAAAATATTTCACTTACATTTAATTTTAATGGTTCAAAAAAAGTCAGGCAAAATAGTCGGCCCTCACGCATGTTCACTTTATGAAATCTGGCCCTCTTTGAAAAAAGTTTGAACCCTGCTCTAACATGTCTTGAAAAAAGGTGGTTTTTCAAGTGCCTTGTATAATGCCCAAGAAATATTGTTAGAAAAATACAAGTGGGTCATGGCACATCTACATTCCAAATTTGGCACTTAAGATGGTCATGCAATGTGATTGGCCAATCTCTGTACAATCAATATTTAGGGGAAATAGGTAATAGGAAGACGCACTTGAACAATTAATTCAAAATATAGGAAATCAAACAGGCTCTTGCACTAACGCTAATTTATTTAAGATCTTACTGATTGCAGTGTATGGTCACCTTTAAAGATAAAGATCTGAAAATATTAATTTATTGGGTTTGGAAAACACTTCCCTGTTCTTTGTAATGTATTGAATGATTTGGGTAAAAAAATAAAAAAACACATTTCAAATATATATTAGAAGTAATAGGAATGAGATTAGCATCAAAAGGGTTAATTAACTGAGTACACCTACTAATTGCCTAACAATCCATTGAGATGAAATTAAACAAATGTATTGGGCATGCGCTATTATCAATGAAAAAAACGCAGTTACGCTAGCGCCGGTTGCCGTTTACATATGCAGATATTTATTATCGTTATTTGCACTTCAATGTGCGCCAGTTTACACAATCAATTAATTACTTTTCTGGTGCACCAATTAATCTATGAACTGGGGCAGTGTCTTCTTCTTAGTAAATCACCCCCTTAGTGTTTCACTAAATAACACCCGATGATAAAAAAAAGTGCAAGTAATCGTATAAAGTCCAATGTGAACATGTCCACAACTAAATAAGTACACCAATCAGTCCATGAAGAATCAATCTGTTGATATTTTTGATGATTTCCACTCCACACCATGTTTCACACGTGTCACTGCTTCCTCATAAGAAGTACAATCACCAACAGTAATTGCCTCACACTATAATGCTCAGCAATAAGGCATTGTACCCCTCAGGGTTGTATGGATTCAAATGCTTCCTCCCATCTCATGCGTAAGTGAATAACTTACGCCAACATATCACAGTCGTGGTGGGCCCAAAACATGAACTCAGCGTCTCACCCAACAAATGCTGACTTCCTAGAAAAATGTTGTTTCTGGTGCTGCTTCAGCTTGCTGTGCAGCCATGTCCTGACACGTTTCATCATTATGACTTTGTCCTGGAAATAAAGACTACGTCCCCCCCACAGAGGGAGGATAAGCTGAACCTCACTAAAAGCTCTTTACTTCCTGTTTGAGCTGACACTGTTGTCACCCTACCTGAGTTCTCTTTCCTGCAGACTAGTAAACAGGAACATATCATGGGGGGGATGTTTTGTAGTCCATCAAGGGGAAATGAGCAGGGCCAACAATACCGCTTCACATTTTAGTGCACCAGAAACTGCTTTGATTTATCACTACTGGAAGTAAGGAGCTCAATGGATTTGTGGCAGGATCAAAAAGTATTTGTTTCTGTACTTGCAGCTTGTTTAAGGAGAAAAGGCATGGAACATGCACTGCACTTTTTTTTATTTTGCCTAGACATACAATTTAACAGAGCGCCCTTTTCTGAGTCCTGAGTTTTCTACTCTTTTCTGAGCTGGCTGTAGTCTATTCTGTGGCCCATTTTAAGGAGGAAAGAACATAACCCACCCTGATCCCAGATTCCTCCTTCTTTGGCCTACTTTGTGTTGCAAATAAAAAATTGAATAACTTGACCTTGGGCAAGGTGAACACTAAAGGCTTCTGTGTTTACAAGTGACAGCGGGAAGCAGGAGCAGAGGGTAAGATCCGGAGGTGGCAGAATGGAGCTCCACCACGTTCTGGCTGCAAAACTGGGTACAAGGGCCACATGACAATGCCTGATAGGCCAAATTCGGCCTGTGGACCTTGTGTTTGACATATGTGGGCTAAGCTAAGTAAGACAGCCAGGCAACTAGTATTTTCACAGGTCAGCAATGGCACGGTGCAATTTTTGTGAATCAATTTGTTGTTAATTTGATGCAAAGTACAGGTTTCCTTTAAATACCATCAACATCAGACACATATATGGTGATTTCAGTGTGATATACCAGAGACATATAATAGTCATGTTTATCCAAACACTTGCAAATGACCTTGATATATGCTAATATAAGCATTTCTAAATGGGGGCCTCTGTATGAATAAATAACAGAAAATGAGCTTTGGTGCACTGACACTATTGTCATTCATGAGCCTGACAAAGAGGAAAGCACTGAGCAAATGCTTCTATATTTTGACTTTTTAACCTTCCTCGTATATTTTTCTAAATAAAAAAAAAATGATAATGTAAATGTTTTAGATCAACTCTATTAAAGGTTAAACATAATTATGAATTATGGCTGCAAAGTCCCCGAATGCCAGTCTTCTAAATGGGGTCATTGGGTAACATTTAAAAATAAAGCTGATAAAAAACAACTATTTATCAAGGACTTTTAGTGAAAAGCAGTGAACATGCTGCATACATAAAAATAGCTCTGAGAAAGGTAAAGACCAATACACAATGGCATTTATTATATTTACATCCCTGTTTTTATGTACTTTGAAGCCATTCTAAAGTTTATACACTTCCCTTGTAGGAAAGTTAATATGTGGAATGCTAAGGGATGGGGATTTTTTCAAAGAATAGATTATTCAAACAATTGCAGAACTCTGGTATTAAAATGGAAGTACACTTAATTTTTTTTTTAAGGATTAGGCCCTTTAACCCAAAGTACACTTATCATTGTTGCCTCCTTTGCTTGACTTAACCTTACCCACCCTCCTTCTCCACACATGTATACTTACCTTGATCTGATGGCAGCAGTTCCTGTGTTTATTTATGTCCAGTGAATATATAAATTTACCATATCCTAATTTCCTCCTAAAATTCCCCAACAGCAGCTAGGTAAAAAGCATCCCCCTGGATATTCAACTCAAGTAATATAAAAAAATAGCCAATGCTGTACTCCCACATATACATTATCCACACTCAAACAACAAAACAAAATAATATAAATTATTATAAATCAATAATTAATCAATGTGATCACAAACCATAGTATTAAGCATTGGAATACATACAAATATATATATATATATATATATATATATATATATATATATATGGGAGTAAAGATATTCTCGCGACAACCTATGTGCCCTACAAAAGAAAATTGTGGTTGCAGCAAAACACCGGCAGGGGTACTAACCCTCCCCAAAGTAAGTGATAATGAATAAAAGTGGTGTTGCGCTCCGGCTAAATAAATGTGATATACTAAAATAAACTAGCTAATACCTTAGTAGCAGCAGGAAAGTAAGAGATAAATGTTAAACTACGTGTTTAAATAAACTCAGACAATGTGCGTAACCTCTTGGGTGCAATACATCAAATAGTGCTTTTGACAAAAAACAAACTTAAATCAGGTGATGTACAAAATCCTCCATATAGAATCCAAAATATCAGTGAATCAACGTGCAATCCACATAAATTAATAAATTATACAGTGTAAAAAATACCTATATTAGTAAAAATAATGCTAAAATTAACGAATGGGATGAAATTTATAAGTGCTAGAAGTGCAACTTGAGGGGGTGCAGTGAACAATGGTGATTAATAAAAAAAATGCACAAAGTGCTAATAATAATATTTGGACTCCAAACACAGTGAAGATGTGCTCTAAAACACCGCTCCAATGTAGCTATTAAAATAAAAGTTCACTATAATCATGCAAAAAAATGTCCATTCAGTGATAAGCAGAGCGATATCCTGCGTGCCCGGAGAAAAACGGGGAGTAGGTTCCACCAGTGCTCCTGTGCGTATTGTATCCTCACAATAGGTGCAATAATTACCTTACCTTACTGCTGTAAGGTAAACAGCATTCCCAAAACAACACTTGTTATCCGCTGGTGTGGGTTCAATAAATAGCACAACTCTGGACACTCATTCCACCGTAGGCACGATGTATCATGCAGGGAAAACAAGGGGAACACTCCAATGGTGAAGTATGTATTCACAATTTTATTTAGATACAGAACGAAGCTTGGGTACTCACATTTAAAACGAATAAAGATAAGCACAGTAAAAACGAACGAGCGCCACGTTCGTACTTCCGGACGTCACTTCCGGTGTCCTCACTAACCAATTGCGTTCCTACGCGTATCGTCATGTGACTTCATCAGGGAATTGCCTGATGAAGTCACATGACGATACGCGTAGGAACGCAATTGGTTAGTGAGGACACCTATTGTGAGGATACAATACGCACAGGAGCACTGGTGGAACCTACTCCCCGTTTTTCTCCGGGCACGCAGGATATCGCTCTGCTTATCACTGAATGGACATTTTTTTGCATGATTATAGTGAACTTTTATTTTAATAGCTACATTGGAGCGGTGTTTTAGAGCACATCTTCACTGTGTTTGGAGTCCAAATATTATTATTAGCACTTTGTGCATTTTTTTGATTAATCACCATTGTTCACTGCACCCCCTCAAGTTGCACTTCTAGCACTTATAAATTTCATCTCATTCGTTAATTTTAGCATTATTTTTACTAATATAGGTATTTTTTACACTGTATAATTTATTCATTTATGTGGATTGCGCGTTGATTCACTGATATTTTGGATTCTATATGGAGGATTTTGTACATCACCTGATTTAAGTTTGTTTTTTGTCAAAAGCACTATTTGATGTATTGCACCCAAGAGGTTACGCACATTGTCTGAGTTTATTTAAACACGTAGTTTAACATTTATCTCTTACTTTCCTGCTGCTACTAAGGTATTAGCTAGTTTATTTTAGTATATCACATTTATTTAGCCGGAGTGCAACACCACTTTTATTCAATATATATATATATATTTAAAAAAATAATAAGTCAAAAAAGAAAAAAAAGTAGTTAAATCCAATTAGGTGCATGTCACTTCAGGGACTGATATTTGGCTTGGTTGTACAAAAGCCTGTCTGACAGAAGCAGGTCTAACAACCAGCTTTTAATGAATGGGCATGCTGGAAGACCAGCATCCAGTTATAGCTTGCAGCCAATGACTGCGAGCGCTGATCGTGGTGTTCTGAGGGGGGGGGGGCAGTCCCCCGTCACGACACAATAGCTCAATGGGGAGATTGTTGTACTAACATCACTTGTGTTAATACAGCAATCTGTCAGGTTTTTTTTCTCAGTCGGCCCACTGGATTGAACTAAAGACCTTCCTGCGTATACTAGGCATTAAACTTGGGGCTGTGAGAGGAGAGAAGCACACACAGCAGATATGGCCCCCATCAGATCAAGGTAAGTATGCATCTGTGGAGGGAGAGGGTCGATTAGATTAGGACAAGTGAAAGGAACAGCAAGAATAAAAACACTTCGGTTTAAAGTGGACTCTTCCTTCTGTCCCCATTCACACCTCTAGCAGTTTTGTGGTTCATGCAGCAATACGCCACAGGAGGAATCCCATTATTGTCTATGGGGCCCATTCACACCTATGTAATGTACTTCCCTGCAACTTGGAAATAGTTGTACTTACTTTGGTGCAACATAATGCATTTTTGGCCCCTTAGACTTCAAAAGGAACACATAAAAAGATATGAAAAATGCATCAAAAAGCATGAAATATGCATCAAATCCCACACTGCAAATCATATAGTCCATACTCCATCTTGGGAGCAAGAAAAAGAGGGTGGCTACGTTCCTACATAGTGGAACTATAGAAAGTAAACGTAGCCACTCTCTAATAGGAAGCAAAAAAAAAAGGAATTTGGGGAGGCTTAGAGCACTTGAAGGTATTATTTTCAATTAAGAATACATACTTAATTTTTTTTTTTTACCAGACTTTATTGTCACCTTCATGCCTGGAAACGCACTTCAGATTACTGTATATTCAAACACAAAAGCAAAAATATAACATACTGCAGCTCACTAGTCTTTATATGTTGCTGCAATAGGTTTATTTTTCAGGTTAAAGTGGATATAAACCCAAAAGCAAACATTGATTATATTGCAGCTTACCATTTCTTAGATGTGATGGCTGCATTAGCATTCTTTTTTAAGGCTTTTTTTCTTTTTCTATTTTCATCTGGAAATCCAGCTGGTAAGTCTGTTGTTTTTCAAAAACAGAATGTATCAGTTACAGAGATTAGACAAAATATTTAACGCTAGCAGGGGATGCTAACAGTGATCCCTTTTTATTTATTCATGTAAAACTTTTATCCCAAAAGGAACACAACTCAAAACTCTGTTACTGGCAGGATCACCAAGTGGCAATAAAATTTAAAAAGCTTGAAAAACCGCTGTAGCTGCCACATTTAATGGCCCATGAGCTGCTATACGTTTTGTTTTGTTTGTTTGGTTTTTAGCTTCAGATTTGCTTTAAATACTGTGGTTGTCTAAATTATAGAGACTACAAAAAACAAACCTAAATAAGTATCTTTATACTTTATGATCTATTTATAAAAAAAATATGAATAATCCCTGTATTATGCCTAATAAGCTTATTATTGCATATGATCATTATCTCCATCTGGTGGCCATAATGTGGTATTTTCCTGATTGAAACATTTCAGAGAAATACTGCATTATGACCACTAGATGGAGCTGACGATAAACATGTGAAATGTGAACTGTTCACAACTTAATGAAGAGAAGCAGCACTGCATGCAAGGTTCACTGGAAATGACATATGGCTGAAGGACAAGAAGCTAAGAATTCTGGTTTGAAAGGGAAATTTAAAAAAGGCTAGAAAATTAGGGACTGACAAACATAACTTACAAGTTGTATATTAAATACAAATTCATGCATAAATATAAAACATGCCATCAGAACTAAAGATATGTGCTTTTTTAGGAAATATTGGGGAGATGGGAGTATCATATCATACTTATGTAAAGCACATTGTCAATCATCTTGCTCCTTATGTTGGCAAGCAGATGTATATATAGTTACATAAATATCTGTGAAATGTATATGCAAATTCAAGCAAGAAGTTAAAAGTAAAAGTTTGGGATATGGTACATACTGTAGACAGTTTGTATAACTCACCTGTATTGCCTCTCACTGGCACCAATTATTTTGTCCAAAGGAAAGAGGATCCATTATTTTTACACTGAACGAAATGGGACACATTGCAATTGAACGATTTTATGAAAGGAACCACAGTATATGCACTACAAATCTTACAACAAATATGGGGGTGTTTATTGTTACTTGAGTGAAGATAGGGTCAAATATGTCACTTTAGAAGCTCATTATTTAAACCATTATGGTCGACCACAAACGTACTCCCCTTAGCCTTGTACACACGGTCGGAAATTCACAACAACACACAACAAAATCCGTCAGATTTTGTCCGAAACTTGTGTTGCTTACACACGGTCGGACAAAGTTGTCGGAAAATCCGATCGTACGTAACGTGGTGACGTTATTTCGTTATGACGGGAGTACGTTCAGGCTAGTAGCCAATAGCTTTGGTCTCGTAATTTGATCTGAGCATGCGTGGCACTTTGTCCGATCGGAATTCTCTACACACAATCGGACAAAGTCCGATCGGATCATGTTGTCGGAAAGTTTTATAGCCCAGCTCTAAAACTTTGTCCGTCGGATATTCCGACGGAAACAGTCCGATGGAGCCCACACACTGTCGAAATTTTCCGACAACGCGGTCCGATCGAACATTTTCCGTCGGAATGTCCGACCGTGTGTACAAGGGCTTAGTGGCTCTGTATGACTCCCAAGTTGTTCCAACTCATTGATATAAGATATACTTACTACATTATAGGGACCTACTGTTTAACACCACCATATCTGAGTAAATGGGAAAATAAGTGGATGTAGCTCTCCAGGAGGAAGAGAGAGGAAAAATATTGAAATATAGAACTAGCTACTTCATTAACCTATTCTTAAAATAGCATCTGAGCTGCTCTCTTTGTTCATCCCAAGACCTCCTGTTCTCTAGCTCCCTTATCACCTCCTCCCATGCTCACCTCCAGGACTTCTCCCGAGCCTCTCCCATCCTATGGAACTCCCTACTCCAATCTGTCCAACTATCTCCTACTCTGTGCACTTTTAGACGATCCCTGAAAACACTTCTCTTCTGAAGACCCTATCCTGCTTCCACCTAACTTTTTTTACTTTCTTCAACAGCTCATCCCCCACAGTTATTACCTTTTGTATCTCTTGATACTCCCTCTTAGATTGTAAGCTCTAATGAGCGGGGCTCTCTCATTCCTACTTTATTAAATTGCATTGTAATTCAACTGTCTGCACGTATGCTGTAAAGCACTGTATAAACTGTTGGCGCTATATAAATCCTGTATTATAATAATAACAATAATTCACAAATGTCTTTAACCACTTGCTGATCGCCTAACGTACATGTACTGCGGCAGGTCGGTTCTATTGTACGCAACAGCTACTAGGTGGCACGCACACGCCATCAGAGGCGCAATTGCACACTGATTGGACAAAGGAGGAGCCAATCAGTGAGTCCAGAGGACCCGATGTTCACCGGACCTCCACGATCATTCCTGATCATTCCGGTAAACAATCGCCGTTCTGACAGGGGAGAAGATAGAGATCTTGTGTTCCTGCTTAGCATCTGTGTCTTCACCCAGTCAGAGCACCCCCCACACAGTTATCAAGCACCCCCTAGGGACACATTTAACTCTTTGATCACCCCTGATGTTAACCTCCTCCCTACAGTGTCAGTACAGTAACAGTGCATATTTTTAGCACTGACCGCTGCAATAATTTCACTGGTCCCCAAAAAAGTGTCAGTTAGGTGTCCGATTTGTCCGTTGCAATGTCGCAGTCCCACTAAAAATAGATGATCGCCACCATTACTAGTAAAAATAAATAAATAAATAAATAAAAATTTTATAAAAATAGCCCATAGTTTGTAGGTGCAATAACTTTTGCACAAACTAATCAATATGTTCTTACTGTTTTTTTTTGTTTTTTTTATCAAAAATATGTAGCAGAATACATATTAACCTAATTGCAAGTATAAACATGCCCTTAAAGAGTAGTTCTGATTAAAAAAATAAAAAATTAAAGGTCAGCAGCTATAAATACTGCAGCTGCTGACTTTTAATAATCAGACACTTACCTGTCCCAGGGTCCATTGATGCGGGCCCTCCCCTCTGTGGCGCCAGCATTGTAACTGTGGGCGCCCGGCTGTGCACCCACTGCACATGCGCGAGCCGCGCGTCGTGACTGGATGGACAATCATCTGGGACCTGTGATGTGTCGAAGATGATTGTCAAAAGAGGGGAGGTGATCTCCCTTCCAATGACGCGGTGCGCCGAGAGGAAGTGGGAGCTGGGACCCTCTAAAAAGAGGGTACTGCCTCCCCCCCAAAAAAAAAAATTACATGCCAAATGTGGCATGTCAGGGGGTCACCTCCCTTAAACCGGAAGTTCGATTTTTGGGTGGAGCTCCGCTTTAATTGGATATTTTTCATTGGCATTTTGCTTTAAAAACCCCCATGTGACAACACTGAAGAAATTACACTTTGCTACAATGTTAAGTAGTGAGTGTACAGCATGTATAACAGTATGAATTTGCTGTCCCCTCAAAATAGCTGAACACACAACCTTTAATGTCTAAACTGCTGGCAACAAAAGTGAGTACACCCCTAAGTGAAAATGTCCAAATTGGGCCCAGAGTCTCAATATTCTGTGTGGCCACCATTATTTTCCAGCACTGCCTTAACCCTCTTGGGAATGGAGTTCACCAGAGCTTCATAGGTCGCCACTGAAGTCCTCTTCCATTCCTCTATGACGACATCACGCAGCTGGTAGATGTTAGGTCTGGAGACATGCTTGACCAGTCCATCACCTTTACCCTCAGCTGCTTTAGCAAGGCAGTGGTCGTCTTGGATTTGTGTTTGGGGTTATTATCATGGTGGAATATTGCACTGCGGCCCAGTCTCCGAAGGTAGGGGATCATGCTCTGGTTCAGTATGTCACAGTACATGTTGGCATTCATGGTTCCCTCAATGAATTGTAGCTCCCCAGTGCCGGCAGCACTCATGTAGCCCCAGACCAGGACACTCCCACCACCATGCTTGACTGTAGGCAAGACACACCTGGTTGCTGCCACACACGCTTAACACCATCTGAACCAAATAAGTTTATCTTGGTCTCATCAGACCACAGGACATGGTTCCGGTAATCCATGTCCTTAGTCCGCTTGTCTTCAACAAAATGTTTTCGGGCTTTCTTGTGCATCTTTAGAAGAGGCTTCCTTTTGGGACGACAGCCATGCAGACCAATTTGATCTGAGCACTGACAGACTGACCTCCCACCCCTTCAACCTCCGCAGCAATGCTGGCAGCACTCATAGGTCTAGTTCCCAAAGACAACCTCTGGATATGATGCAATTTGATGCAGTGTGCAGCGTATGGTCTGAGCACTGACAGACTGATCTCCCACCCCTTCAACCTCTGCAGCAATGCTGGCAGCACTCGTAGGTCTATTTACCAAAGAAAACCTCTGGATATGATGCTAAAAATGTGCACTCAACATCTTTGATCGACTATGGCGAGGCCTGCTTTGAGTGGAATCTGTCCTGCTAAACTGCTGTATGGTCTTGGCCACCGTGCTGCAGCTCAGTTTCAGGGTCTTGGCAATCTTCTTATAACCTAGGCCATCTTTATGTAGAGCAACAATTCTTTTTTTCAGATCCTCAGAGAGTTCTTTGCCATGAGGTGCTGATAAATACTAAAGCGCTGATAGAATTTAAACAATGAAAAATACCAAATTAAAAAAAGATAACTAAATAAACCTGCTGCAACCAATAAAAGTGATCTCTCACTATTAAAATAAATGAAATATCTGTAAAAAATTGATTGTAAATAATTAGTGTGCTGCTGTCAACCTTTGATAATTGCACAGTACCACCTAAACACAATTAGTGCCCATGTGTGTATATTTAAATCTATTTAAACCGATAATATAAATAATTATATAAAAATCCTTTGAAAAAGTCACGTGACCTGAGACGCAACGTGTTGGGAGGAGGAGCCAGTGACATCACTCCAGTGTCTGAGTTATACGGAGAAGCAGTGAGGCGGTATAAGCCTATGTATCTGACTGTTAACTACATGCTTGTTTCATCTGGGTGTATGTGAGTGTATCGGTCTCAGCTTTGCTTAGTTCAGCCATTTATAACAATATTGTGCAATATTTATCCACTTTTTTTTGAGAAGCAGCTTCTACTGTGAAGAGTGCAGTTTCTTGCAGCGAGGAGTACAGACGCTTAAAGGGGCTTTGCAGAACCTTGTCTTTGCCCATCATTGATTGGAGTCAATCTGATCGGTACATGTATGTGAACGCTACAGAGACCTTTTAGTTTTTAGTTTGGTGTAAGGTGATTACGCACTTTAGAAGTGGCTATTATCATTGGATGAGCATTTTTGTGACACAGAAGATTTATTACTTTATTTATCTATTGATTCATATATTTTTTATATAATTATTTATATTTAGGTTTAAATATACACACATGGGCACTAATTGTGTTTAGGTGATATTGTGCAATTATCAAAGGTTGACAGCAGCACACTAAGGCTCCATGCACACTGAAGCTCAAAAAAGCTATTTCTGGACGCCAGACTGCTGGCACAAAACGCTGGTTTAAAAACCTGCTTTTAACAGCGTTTTATACTAGCGTTTATGAGCGTTTATGAGCGTTTTACAGCGTTAGCGTTAATGGGCGTTTTTTATAAAAATACACAGAGGACACTCCAAAAATCCCACAATGCATTGAAAAATAGAATGCCGAACACTAATGAACGAGCGTTTATGAGCGTTTATGAGCGTTTACGAGCGTTTATGAGCGTTTATCGGCGTTTGTCGTTTTTTGGCACTGAAAAACGGCACTTTGAACGCGAATTTCTGGCGTTCAGAAAAAAGCCCATAAACTCCACTGCTCATTAAAGCTGAAAAACGTCCATGTGTGCATGGACACATAGCCTAACATAGAGTGGAGTTTATGGGCTTTTACAAAAAATGCCCAAACTCCAATAAACTGCAGTTTATCAGCTTCAGTGTGCATGGAGCCTTATTGTTTACAATCAAATGTTTACAGATATTTGCCATGAGGTGCCATGTTGAACTTCCAGTGACCAGTATGAGAGAGTGAGAGTGATAACACCAAATTTAACACACCTGATCCCCATTCACACCTGAGACCGTGTAACACTAACAAGTCACATGACCCCGGGAAGAGAAAATGGCTAATTGGGCCCAAGTTGGACATTTTCACTTAGGGGTGTACTCACTTTTGTTGCCAGCAGTTTAGACATTATTGGCTGTGTGAGTTATTTTGAGGGGACAGCAAATGTACACTGTTATACAAGCTGTACACTCACTACTTTACATTGTACCAAAGTGTCATTTCTTCAGTGTTGTCACAGGAAAAGATATAATAAAATATTTACAAAAATTTGAGGGGTATATTCACTTTTGTGAGATGCTGTATATACAAATCAGTGACTCCGAAAACTCTGCAGATTGCTGTCCTCCAAAGGACCTGTCTTGTCCAGTACAATATATACAATAAATGTGGAAGTACATGCTGGGAGATCGCCCGGTCTAAGGCCGCGTACACACGGGCGGACTGTTCGCCCAACTTTGTCCGCTGAACAGTGTTTCAGCGGACAGTCCGCTCGTGTGTGGGCTTCAGCGGACAGTTTCAGCGGACAGTCTGACGAACAAAGTTTTTCGGAATTTCCGTAAGACAGTCCGCTGAAACTTGGTTTCAGCGGACAGTCCGCTCATGTGTAGGCTTGTTCGACAAACTAAGTTTCGCGCATGCTCAGAAAGGATTTACACGGCGAAGGTTGCATTGCAGTGTATTGGACGTCGAATTTCTCGTCCCGTCGTACGTGCCGTTCACGTCATCGCGCACGCTTTCAGCGGACTGTTCGTTCATCGTGTGTGGTCAAGTCCGTTCATGCAAATTTTGAGCGGACTGTTTGTCGGATTGTTTGACGAACAAAGTTGGGCGTGTGTACGCGGCCTTAGAAACTATCAGCTTCATCGGCTTGGGAAGGGACAAGATGAAGTCAATCTGTCATTTCTTTGACCAGGTGGACTCCCGTGGTGCTCTTCCACATTTTTTGAGCATGCTAATCCAATGGTTTCAATAGTCTGATCACTAATCTTGAATTAGTAGGCATCTCAGAAGTCTAGTAGACTTGCACTGTGGTAGTGCTCAAAGTATTCCAATTACAGAATACCAGTCAGCTAGCATTTATAGATGCCAGAACAATGGCAGCCTCCATATTTCACTCAGCACAGGTTTACTTTAAGGGGACCACAATATATCTTCTTTATAATCCTTTCATATTCAAGCCGAAATATTACATTCTCAACTGCAGCAGCTGCAGAGTATTTATGATCAGGCATTTTAATTCCAGGTTTATTTCATCGTTGACATGTAATTAATGTGTTGAATTACAGCTTTGCATGGTTCACCAATGGTCCAGGTATGAAATTAAAATAACTCAGGCATCCAAATGTAGGTAATTAGCATTTGGTGTGGTTCACTAGAAGAGTACAGTATTTTAACTAGTTCCAGTTCAGTACGCTTTCTCCGCAGGAAACAATTAATAAACATATTCAGGCTTCAGTGATAAACGTAACAGAGTCAATGGCCCCACGCTATAAATGATACACTTACAACGTATGCTGGGTTATTTTATGCTGAAATAATGAAAAGAACATTAAATTTACGGCAAGGAATATTACTCACTGCATATGATCTAAGTGTTTTGTAAATGTGCTTCGTATTTAAATTATGTGAACTGTAAACTGCTCTATAATAATTATTGGTAAAGTCCACCCTACCGTTTAACCATCAAATATACCATGCTAAGAAATGTTCAATATAATGTAATCATATTTTGCAGAAATAAATTAGTCTTGGTGAGAATGTAATTTGTTATGTACTGAGGAAGAAGAGGACCATTTCAGTGAAATAATATACATTATCATCAACTACCTATCAAATGGCATGTAAAAATCCACAGGTTATAGTTAAAGTGGAGCTTGCACTCCAAGAAAGGTCTGCTTATTCACTGTGTGCCCCCCTTTCCCAATGTCAAATGCTGCAAAAAAACTTATAGGAAAAAAGTAAATATACATATACCTTAAAGAGGAAGTAAACCCTGATGGGTTTACTTCCTCTTTGATTCCCTGCAAAGGCAAAGCATAATGGACTACTATGCATCGCATAGTAGTCCATTATGTGTCACTTACCTGACACAGGAGCCAGCGAAGTCACCGCTGTCCCCTGTAGTCCGGCGCATCCATCTTCTCGGTGGGGTCTCGCAGCTCCGCCGCTGTCATTCGGTGAAGCCGCGATGACGTCACTCCCGCGCATGCGCACGGGAGCCGACACGCGCGGCATCTTCGTCGTTGACGATGCCATGCTCAGTGCGCCTGCGCGCCGCTGTCTACGGCGCATGTGCCGTAGACAGTGGTGCCTGTCTTCGGGCAAATATCTCCTAAACCTATACGGTATTTCTTGGACCTACAGGTAAGCCTTAATCTAGGCTTACCTGTAGGTCAAAGTGTGTTGTAAGGGTTTACAACCACTTTAAATGTGATAAAAAAAAAAGGTGCCAAATCAACATTTGTGTATTCAAAGTGAAGGTGCTGCCTAATGCACCTTACAAATGTGAGTAAGTTTTTGACTACTTTTAGCTATAACCAGAAATATTTTAGTGTGTATACTGCGCTGTGAAACAGCAATCTACAGTTAAAGCGGGAGTCCGCCGGGACTCCGCGTTTTTTTTTTTTTTTTTAAAAGCCAGCAGCTACAAATACTGTAGCTGCTGACTTTTAAAATAGTGACACTTACCTGTCCAGCGCGCCCGCGATGTCGGCACCCGAAGCCGATCTCTAGATCGTCTCTCGGGTGCTGCCGCCGCCATCTTGGGTATGGGAATCAGGTAATGGAGCCTTTCGGCTTCATTTCCCGGTTCCCTACTGCACATGCGCGAGTCGCGCTGCGCAATAAGGACGGTCCCCGCTGCCTCTGGGATCTGTGTGTTTCCCAGCAGGCAGCGGGGCACTTGCGGAAAGGGGCGGGCACTTGCGGAAAGGGGCGTAATCTACGCCCCTTTCCGCAAAGAGCTATCCCAGAAGTGGGTGCAGATACCTGTACTGTACAGGTATCTGCACCCCCCTCCCCCCTGAAAGGTGCCAATTGTGGCGCCGGAGGGGGGGAGGGTTCCGATGAGCGGAAGGTCCCCTTTAGGGTGGACCTCCGCTTTAAGCAGCTCATACAGCTGTAGACAAAAAGCGTGGAAATCCAGAAAACAAAAATTTGTGTGGCGCTATTCTGTAGTACTAAAGTGTAAATATACGTGAAAACATACAAAACATACATATAACAATATATATATAAAAAACTAGGTTTAACTCATACAGTATATAGGGTAAAAACCCAAAGAAGTAATCAAAAGAAAAAATATTCAGTGACAAATATTAGGATAACTAGTCCATAGCCACTTTTTAACCACTTTTTATTTTTTTCACCCCAGCCGACGACTCCGCAGTCGATGAACCTTCTTGCCGATATCACCGATATCGCTTGCACATGTTTACACGCTGATTTGTACTCCTGAAATGTGAGTGTTTTATATATCTTTTACGTTATACTTTTTTCCCCGTGACGATATCATGCTATGTTAGCTCTTTATTTACATGGTTTTGCACACAATACTACCGTCCCGCCTTCTATTTGATGCTTCTGGAAAATTATCTATTATCTGTCACTAACGGTCTGCTATTTGAGTTGAGACGGAGGATTGTCTATACCTACCGGGACAGACTCTATACACAAGCCTGTTTGACTTGGGGGCATATGCCCAGCTAAGTCCAATTCTTCCAGTAAGCCTCCTCCATTTTCATGGTGGTGGTGGTGTCCTTCTCAGTTCTGAAGAATTCACGCAAATTGGGCACTGGAATTTCCTATTTTTGGATTGTAGTGGCACTTGCACCTTAAAAAGTGGCTATGGACTAGTTATCCTAGTATTTGTCATGGAATATTTTTTCTTTTGGTTACTTCTTTGGGTTTATACGCTATATATGAGTTAAACCTAGTTTTTTATATATATATATATTGTTATATGTATGTTTTGTATGTTTTCATGTATATTTACACTTTAGTACTACAGAATAGCACTACACAAATTTTTGTTTTCTGGACTACTTTTAGCTGCCTGTGGATGGCGCCAAGGCAATGCAACATTTCAAATCCTAGTGACAACGGTCTCACCAAACAGGAAGTGAGGGAAAATCTGCAAAACCAGACATGTTGTTTTCATAAAATCCAGTTTTACCTTGTTTTGCATCTCGCCGCTGCTAATCTCATTCAGTTTATTTCAGCCATTTGCTATCTTTATGCACTTTCTCTGGCATTGGGTACACACCATTGTTATAGACTGACTTTCTGAGAGTGACAATGGTGGATGGTGCCTCTCCTCACAGCCACTTCTAGTCTCAACCAGGGACATACAGTATGTGACAATGTGACACAACAGAAACATAATTGGTGGACACCATAAGCCATTGTAAATTTATTTTAAAGCAAAAGTGTTCTGTTGATTACATTGACCATTGCTAGACAGTTGTCACATCATAATAGGAAGTGCCTGAACAAGGACCTTTGTGGCAGGATCACCAAGTATTCGTTTCACCAGTTGTAGACATTGGGCATTCTATACGTGCCCAAAAAAAACTTTATCAAAGTATACAGGATGTGTACAGTAGCTTCAAATGATCAAGTGAATGAACACTATAGGCGTCCATACATGGATAGAAATTCGGCCAGTTTAACAGGGATTGGCTGGATTTTGATCCATGTATGGGCGGGCTGGTTGTACTGGTAGCTGTCAGGTTTTTCCCAAATGATCAGGGCTACCGGTGTTCTGCCATATAGCGTCCATCCATCAGATAGCATCCGCCCCCTACTGCGCAGGCGCAGCGCTTGCGCAGTACGGAGTAGAAGGAGATTCAGAAAATGTCCGAAGATGAACGGCGCCTGCTCCGTGAGTGGAGGTGCTAGCCCCACCATCCAAGTGGACATAGGGTTGCAAATATTAGAGGGCCCTTCGCGTCCAATTGGATGGTGGGGCTAGAACCTGGACTCACGGCGCAGGCGCCATTCATCTTTGGCTATTTTTGGAATCTGTGTGTCCTGTGTACTGCGCATGTGCAGTACACAGCGGACACTACCTGATTGGGGACACAATGTGATAGGACACCGGCCATAGCTGATCAAGTGTATTCTGTTAAACAAACAATGAAAGTTAAAAACAGTGTTTTTTTTAGTTCTGATATATATACATAATTTATGAATTGCATAAAAAATCAAAGTAAAGTGAAAATAAACCCTTTGCCCACAAGGGCAAAGCGATTGGAATGCAGTGTGGGAAATGCACATGATCTTACATTTCCCGCACCGCAGTATGAACCTAGCCTAAGCAATGACAGAGTTGTTGCTGAATAAACAGGCCCTTAACTGCTGTAGCGGCGGGCTCCTGAAGAGCACGCACTATGTGTTTTCAAAATTTTACTTTACCCAAACTACAGTTTGGTTTGGGTCTATTTGTCTAAATTTGACTTCTGTGTCAGTCTGACTGGACTGTGAGATGTTCAGCCTGGACACGGGGGGCACTGTCTCTGGTGGCAGGCATGGAACTATGGTCTGGTCAGGTGCTTAAGTTACTCTCTTTCAGAGTCAGGTCAGTGGGAGTGGCCATCTCGCTGTGCCCTCTGGGAGAGGGTATTTAAGATGCAGGTGTCACGTGGTTCAGGGTTCCGGTCCATTATGCTGTGCTGATTACATGGTCCTGGTCCTCCTGACCAGCCCCCAGGAAGGCTATGGCCTGGGGTGCGGTTCCACCCGACTTTAATGCCTCGGGGCTGGCTAACCCAAGGCATGGAAACTAGAGGAGGATTCTGAGGTGGATGGGTGCCGTCTCCGGTCCGGGAGAGACCCATTGGACTTCGAGCATTCCAGGGGAGGACTCTTTAGAAGAACACCACATGTGAGTTTGGTTTTCTAAACAAGAGCCTGGAAGGGCTGAAGTAACCGAGAGAATCTGGTCTTGTGGATATCGCCAAGCAGGCTGAAAGATCCAGGTATCCTACAAGTGTTCTACAGCTTAGTTTCCTACGTGTTCTCTAACAACATCTGTGACAAAGACTTTGTTCCTGAGTAAGCACCTTGTTGGCTGCTAGGCCTTGTGAGAGAGGGACTGTCCAACCTAAGTGCTCATCCAGCTGCGAATGGCTATTCTCTGGATGCAGTCAAAGTAAGCAAGTTCCTCAAGGTTTATAGACTTTGACATTGGGAGTACCTGAATTCCTTTCCCACCCTCTAATCCCAAGTTAAAAGACTGTTCAATGGTTGAAGAAGCAGAAGGTAACGGTAAGCCCAAAAATAACCTGCAGCTCCTTCGGGGGTTAGTGCTACACTGCTCTGGTCGATAGGGGTATACAGATGCAAGAGAAGGTGTGAATGAAAAATTACAGATATAAAAAGACTGAAAACAACTTTTGAAATTACATTAATGTGCTAAAGTTTATATAATATTTTACTAACTAGTAAAGACAAAGTATAAACCTGGGGGGGGGGGGGCACAGGTGGCATGTACCCTGGGCATGGCATTGAGGGGGCACCCATGGGTGGTAATGATCCTCCTGCAGCAGCTTAAAGTCCTCTTCTTATCCTCCCCTCCCTCCCGCCAGCCAACATTCAGCTGCTGCAATAGACATATACAGCGATCGATACCAGTATGCTGCCCCAGCTGTCACTTTTGTCCATAACCCCTTCTTAAAGTGATTGTAAAGTCTTGTTTAAAAAAATAAATACTGTTATACTTACCTGTAGTGATGGACGAACGTTTCGCCCGGCGGTCGTTTCGCGGCGAATTTCCGACATTCGCGGTCCGCACGTTCGAACGCCTTTTTCCGTCGTTCGCCGCGGCGGACTTACGTGTTTAATGTATACAAGAACTTTAACCTTTGGTGACACGTTTATCATGTGATACAGGACAGCCAATTGAGACATGACAGCACATGGACACTTGGACATTCCCCCTAACCTATAAATACACCCGATCCGGTGGCCATTTTACATTCTTTCTTCTGTTACGATAGGGACAGGTTCCTGTGTGGAGTAGGGAGAGATAAACCACTAGCTATTTGGTACACAAAAGTTCTTTTCAGGACTGGTATAGGTGTTAGGTGTTGATAGGTTTGCTGTGCTGCTGATTCTTGCAGCAGCCTGAGTGTCTTTTGTTAGTTTAGAGAAAGGGAAAGGACGGTGTATGCTACAGGGACAGCCAGATTAGTCTTTCATCATCATCATCATCATCATCATCATTAGCTGTTACTATCAAGGTCCACAAAAGAGCTGTTCCAGTAACCACTAATCGTTCTCTTTTTTTGCCAATTTGTATAGGGACAGGAAGGAAGCAGTGTTGTCAGGCAGTGAGGGTAATTTTAAAGACTTGCTGTTATTATTAGTTCCACAAAGGTTCTTTTCAGGACTGGTATCAGTGGTACAGTAATAGGCTTGTACATGTATAATATTCTTTCTTCCAAATATAGAAAGGATATTATACTTGACTGCTGCCCTTCTGCTGCAGTCTGCTAAACATTCACAACTCACTTGTTCCACAAAAGTTCTTATAAGGACTGGTAACTTGGTATAGGGTGCTACGGTACATAGGCTTGAGTGCGGTACAGTCTGCTGTTCTGTAAGGACCGCTATCGGTCCACAATAGATAGGGTTGACGTGCACCACTGCTGACCGCTGCCCTATACTGCAGCAGTCCTTCAGCGGTATAGGGACTGACGTACAGTCTGCTAATCACTAACACACAACCTGCTTGTTCCACAAAAGTTCTTATAAGGACTGGTAACTTGGTATAGGGTGCTACGGTACATAGGCTTGAGTGCGGTACAGTCTGCTGTTCTGTAAGGACCGCTATCGGTCCACAATAGATAGGGTTGACGTGCACCACTGCTGACCGCTGCCCTATACTGCAGCAGTCCTTCAGCGGTATAGGGACTGACGTACAGTCTGCTAAACACTAATACACAACCTGCTTGGTCCACAAAAGTTCTTATAAGGACTGGTAACTTGGTATAGGGTGCTACGGTACATAGGCTTGAGTGCGGTACAGTCTGCTGTTCTGTAAGGACCGCTATAGGTCCACAATAGATAGGGTTGACGTGCACCACTGCTGACCGCTGCCCTATACTGCAGCAGTCCTTCAGCGGTATAGGGACTGACGTACAGTCTGCTCACTTCCTTGACCCAAAAAAGCACACCGTACTATATGCCCCTACCCTCCTCTTTGAAGAGGTTGAGCGGTGTCATATTTCTACTGGGGCTGCTTATGATATCCCTGTGCTGTGCTGACTTCCTCCTGGGGGTTCTTATTATGAAGGGATCACACTATCCCTGTGCTGTGCTGACTTCCTCCTGGGGGTTCTTATTATGAGGGGATCACACCATCCCTGTGCTGTGCTGACTTCCTCCTGGGGCTGCTTACGGTGCTGCTGTCAGTGCTGTATGTCACGGTGCTGCTGTCAGCGCTGTATGTCACGGTGCTGCTGTCAGCGCTGTATGTCACGGTGCTGCTGTCAGCGCTGTATGTCACGGTGCTGCTGTCAGCGCTGTATGTCACGGTGCTGCTGTCAGCGCTGTATGTCACGGTGCTGCTGTCAGCGCTGTATGTCACGGTGCTGCTGTCAGCGCTGTATGTCACGGTGCTGCTGTCAGTGCTCTGTATTACGGTGCTGCTGTCAGATGCCTCTATCACGGTGCATGTGTCATTCCGGTATGTCACGCTGCTGGTGATCATCTCCTGCACCCTCTTCTTTGCCTACCCTGGTCCCTGACCTTCCCTCTCCTCCATTGCCTTCATTAGCTCCATAGTCCTGAATTGTTAGAACAATTTCCCAAATAAAATAAAAATGCTTGTAGTTATCGATCCCAAATTCACCTCATACATGTATTATGTCATTGTCCAGATGGTGGGACTACGTTTTACCCCCTAATAATTACCACGTGGCCGCAAATTCGACATGAAGGTTTGCAAAGTTCGCCTCCCATTGAAGTCAATGGGGCCCGCGGCGAACGTTCGGTTTCGCGAACGTTTGGGTCCGTTCGCATTTCGCTTTCGCGAAACGTCCCGTCGGAAGTTCGTCCATCACTACTTACCTGCTCTGTTGCAGTGTTTTTGCACACAGCAGCCTGGATCCTCCTCTTCTTGGGTCCCTATTTTCTGCTCCTGGCCCCTCCCTCCTGTTGAGTGTCCCCACAGCAAGCAGCTTGCTATGGGGGCACCCGAGCCAAGCGGCAGCTCTGTGTGTCAATTCAGACACAGAGCTGCCATTCGGGCCCCACCCTCTATCTCTCCCAATTGGCTAACTGACTTTGAATGACAGCCGCAGGAGCCAATGGCACCGATGCTGTGTCTCAGCCAGTCAGGAGGGAGAGTCTCAGATGGCCGAGGGACTCATGGACATCCCTGGACAGAGATGGGGCACAGGTAAGTATTATGGGGTGCTGGGACGGCAGCTATACACAGAAGGCTTTTTATCTTAATGCATACAATGCATTAAGATAAAAAAAATAAAAAATTCTGCCTTTACAACTCCTTTAAGCTGTCTGGCCCCTGTACTCTTCTGGTCTCCCCCTACTGCTAACCTCCTCTCCTCCCGCCAGCTAGCTGTGCAGTAAGCGGGCGGTCTAAATAAAGGCATAATCCTCAGCATGGAGAAATTCAGCATGTGATCGGTAAGACAGCCACAAAATAGTTACAACATAACCCTCCTCGGCACTCGTCTTCCTGGTTTTCCCTATTCAGGATGGAGGGGGAGGGGGAGACCAGGAAAATGAGTGCCGAGGAGGGTTATGTTGTAACTATTTTGTGGCTCTCTTACTGATCACATGCTGAACTTCTCCATGCTGAGGATTATGCCTTTATTCAGGCCGCTCACTGACTGCACAGATATCCACAGGAGGAGAGGAGGCTAGCGCTGGGGGGAGCGGGGAGGGACCAGAGGAGCACAGAGAAGGAAAGAGGCGCAGCAGGCTGGACAAATGATTGGACAGCTAGCCAGTGGGAGAGGAGGTTAGCATGGGGGGGCCAGAGGAGCACGGAGGAGGAGGGGGGGTGGTGGCCTGGACAAATTAATGCATAGCTATTGCCTGGGTGGGAGTCTAAGATTGAGTTTTCCTGCCTTATTGAGCTTCTTCTTATCCCACCTGTCTATTGTATCCGCCGTTGCAGACTGTGCATAGTGCACCCCTAAACCCTGCACTCTGTACAGAGCACACCCCAAAACTCTGCACTCTGTATGTAGAAAGCTCCTCAACCCTGCACCCTGTACACAGAGCACCCCTGAACCCTGCACTCTGTATGTAGCACACATCCTGAACCCCTCAATCTGTACATAGCGCACCCTTAAATCCTGCACTCAGTACATAGCACACCCATAAACTCTGTACATACTGCACCCCTAAACCTTTCACTCTGTATGTTGTGAAACCCTAAACCTTGCATTATGTACATAGGCACCCCTAAACCCTGCACTCAGTTCGTAGCACACCCCTAAACTCTGCACTCTGTACATAGAACACCCCTAAACCCTGCCCCCTGTATGTAGCACACCCATAAACCCTGCACTCTGTACATAGTGCACCCCTAAAATTTGTACATAGCGCACTCCTAAACCCCGCACTCTGTATGTTGTGCACCCCTAAACTCTGCACCCTGTACATAGGCACTCATAAACTCTTGCACTCTGTAGGTAGCACACCCCTAAACCTTGCACCCTGCGCATGGGCACCCCTAAACTCTGCACTCTGTATGTAGAGCACCCCTAAACCCTGGAGGGGGTCGTGCCGAACTGAGTCTTTGCCCTGGGTGAAAGAATGTCTAGCTTAGCCACTGGGTATAGATCTACTTTACTTTAAAGTATACCTAAAGCCTAAACTTTTTTAATCCTGGATGGTTATAAAATAATATACTCATTTCAGGATTTTTTCCCATCCATCCTTCAAAGTGAGAAAAGTCCATTCTTTGGATAGCTGTCACTGGAACAACTGTCCTCTTTGGAAGATTTTCCCTCTAATTCTGCTCTGGTGACTTATTTTTTTTCCCCACACTTTAATTTCCAGTGATGGGGTCTAAAGAACACATAGAGAGGGTAACCTAATCTAGTGAGGACACAAACCGTAATAAAAACCTGACAGGGTACTAACTACTCACTGATCTATCTTAGCCCCTGTACACACGGTCGGACATTCTGCCAACCAAATCCGTTGGATTTTGTCCAACGGATTTTGTCCGACGGATTGTGTCCGAAACTGTTGCATACACACGGTCGGACCAAGTTGTCGGAAAATACGATCGTTCAGAACGTGATCACGTTATTTTGTTACGACGGGACTACGTTCAGGCTAGTAGCCAATAGCTTTGGTGTAGGAATTTGATCTGAGCATGCGTGGCACTTTGTCCGATCGGAATTCTCTACACATGATCGGAGTATGTCCGATCGGACCAGTTTGTCGGAAAATATTTCCAACAAGTTGGAAAATTGGGTCCGACGGATATTCTAACGGAATCAGTCCGATGCATACCACACACAGTCGGATTATCCGACAACACGGTCCGATAGGACACATTCCGACGGATTCTCCGACCGTGTGTACAAGGGCTAAGACTAAGGCCATACACGGTTCGAATTTCCAATTACAATTAGTCGGCAGGCTAAATGAACCATCTTGGTTACAACCAGCCTGCTGGATTATCTTGTGATTATCCCTAGCTGCTATAGCCAATAGCGATAATCACTGTCTTCTCTAAGGTGGGATGGCTTCCCCTGCTCACCCTTGCCCCCTCGTCAAGAGAAGACAATTGCTCGGCAGAGGGATTTCCCTGTCAACACTGTCTGTGTTGATGGAGGAATCGTGTAAATTTCTTTCCTGCAACATGTGGTTGCAGAAAAGAAATTTGCAGCGTGTATGGCCTGGCGCGGAAAAAGTTTTGCCATTGCATACACTTTTAAGGTATCCTAAGATGAGTAATGAAGAAGAAAATTGTGCCCACTGTGCTTTGGTTTATGGTGTGTAAGGGTGTGTATCAACACTTTACTAACTTCTATATAGCCCCGGTCTGCAGCACCGCAAAGACTACAGCCGTACAGACCGGCTGTCACTGTTAATGTCACATCCAGCACTGCAACTTTTTTCCCTCTCCCAGACACCAGTAAACAGAGGAGCAGCCTACGGGGAGAGGAGGAGAGAGACAACCAGAAGAGACTGTGAAATGAATGCTTCTCTTACAACCATAGCTGGAGGAGTGCCTACCCAATGCACATGATACAAATACACAGTGATTAGCTGCACTGTAGCCTGGAACAGGAGAGAACGCTTGCCCAAGGAGCTGCATAGGACTGATGGGAGCCATCTGGAACTATGCGGGATATAATTTCCATGAGACAACCTCTATTAAGTAAATTACTGTAGAGGACTACATGTCCCAGGAGGAAGGGTATGCTGTGAGAGGAGGAAAAAAGGAGAGGTGATGGATGGAGTGTGCTGATGATTCAGAGATGCTTCTCATTTTCAGAGTTCGCTGTGGTGTCAGAGTGGGACCTAGAGAGGGGCAAGACTGGCTTCATAAGAGATCATCACTACAGTACAGAGTCCAGAGTTACTGCCAATGTCACAGGTACCACAGGAAGCACCGCTTGAACATCCAGTGTTCAAGACACCAGAGAGTGGTAGGAGGCATTACAACAGACTGCATAGTAGTGAGAGGCCTCCAACCACAACCTCATTATCCTCCTCTTGAAGGGACAGTGTCACCCTTACTTGAGACTTAGTTTGCGGACTTAAAATCTGTACTGTAGATCCCAAATTTATTTGAGTGCTCCAACAGAGGATTCTGGCCCCCAACATTTACTATCACATTGGTCAGTGGGAGGGGTTTTGGAGAGATTCTAGGACCTTTCAGGCTCCGGGTGAGTAGTTAGGACCCCCTTAGATTTGGGATTCAGGTACCAGAGGGGATTTAAATCTAGAAATACTTGGTCCTTACATCATAGTTGTACAAAATTATTTTTATTTTGTGACTATTTATTGCTGTTGCCATTTTTTTTTTTTGTAGCAAGGTCCCTGGCCCCCTTTAGTCTAACGAGAACATCCAGAGATAGCTGACATCCTTCTGTATATGGTGAGTTACAAGGCATAGTGGGTGTAAAAGCTGCTGAGCTATTATTTTCTCCACAATGGAGTTTTGCCTCTTTGGCCAGAACTACCTCCACCTAAGCGTGTGGAGGTTCCAGGTTAAAGGTGATAGCAGGTATGGTTAGTGATCAAAATACTGATCAAAAGAGAGGAGACTGTAATGGAAATTTGTAGGTTCTGTATATAATTGTATTCTATTTTATATGTATTGCACAATGCCCTCACTGTGCACACGGCACTAATAATGTTTTCAGTACATGTTTTGCATTCTTTCAAGTTCTGATTAGAATTAGCCTGCCTATGTAACGCCCCTTGTTACCATAAACGTACAATTGTAATATTAATGTGATACCTACGTAATCATGTGTATAAAAACCTTCACATGCGTCATAATAAAGGAGAACGGTTATTTGGAAAGATGCTGAGCGTATCTTTTGTGTCTGTTCCCTACTGCAGTAGTTATTAATTTGGAACCACTAATCAATATGAGGATAGGAGTTGCCTATCATCAAAATATCCATTTCACAAGTTAGATTCATGGGCGCCAGACACTTCTTGAATGCAAAGAGAGTTTATTTCTCTTACACAGAACTTTGGGAGAGAGGGTTAGGGCCAGGACACCCTTATGTAGTTGCAATGGTAATTGGCAGACTCCGAGACTTTGACAGGAAGACAGAAATGCAGGGAAAGGCATCCAGCAAGACGCCACATCTGCATGTGTAGAAGTGCTGTCTCCTATGGCAACAGTCTTTAACAGTTTCTAACACAAGTGTAACAGTTCCTTCACTTCCACTACAATCACTTCTTGTGGTTCTTCAGCCCACTGAGCTCCCAGTCTCTCTCACACTAGACTAGACTAGATGATTTACTGCCACTGAATCCCTTGAGCTCTTCTAATCTTCACTGTAGTATCTTCCTCAAGTGTCACCCCCGCTTCTCTGCTGGGTCTGTAGCTTGGCATTCCAGATACTTATCAAGCTTCACCCCACTGGCCTGCTTGGTCCCTGGCTTGACACACAAGGCTGCTCTGCAAGCGTCACCTCCATTGACTGGGTCCCTGGCTTGATACCCGCTGTGACGTTTCCCAATTCTTCACCATCCCCAGGTAGTGAGAATTCTTTCTTCAGCTACTCACTGTGGTCCCTGGTAATAAGGTGAATGATCCCTTAGTGGGCGACAGCTTTCCCTTCTACCTCCGACCATGACAGGTTCACTGGCCGGCAGAACCGTCTGTTCTGGTTGGACGGCAAGCCACAATCCCAACCCTGCGCTGCTCTCTTGCTTAGAGATAGGCCCTCAGACAGCCTAGCAGCCAGATGTGCCCGGGATAGGCCCAAACTCCAGTCAATACAACACATGTCCACCCAGACAGCCATCCAGGTGCCACAGAACACCAATCACCTGACTCCACTCAAATATATAGGTTCTCCCAGCAGGCCAAAGGACTTAGGAAAACCCCTTCGCATTGGCTGAGACACCCCATATACCCATAATCTGACCTTGTAGTGCCCTTGTCTTATCTAATGCCACCAAGTGCCCGGCCACCTAGCAGCAAAAGAGAGAAGTGCAGCAATTAAAGACTTGTGAAATCAATTGATCCTCAACAATTAATGAAGGCAGGTAAATTTAGGAGCAACCCTGCCTAAGCACCAGGGTGCTATATTATTGTTCTTGTATTGTTCAGGTGTGTAACCCAAATACATTTTCCTTCTACAGCCTTGTTGTGTCAAAAGGTGTGGCATTTTTGGGAGCATTGTTGTTTTCTGAACCAGGATACCCATACATCAGCGGCTCCTTTGGGGGTAATTGTTACATGTATAAGAAGTTCATATCCAATAATATTCTTCTTCTATCTCTTCCACTAAAGGAGGAACTAGTGCTTTTTGACACCAAGCTAGAAAACTTGCATATGTGAAAATTATCACCTCTACCATCCAGAAGCATATCATTTCCTTTTAGAGATGTCACTAAACAACCAATTGGCACATCACTTGGGAAAATCTAAATTTTTATGGTCACCCTTCTTAACAGCACATTTTAAATTCAGCTTTGTGTGGTTAATAAGCTGTTTGGTGGATTTGATTGACAGAGAAAATTAAATTAAGAATAAATGAATGAAAATGAATGCAAAACAGCAAGGCATTTATCATTACAAAGAATGCACATTATTTTATACAGTATGACTGGGAGAAAATGCATTGTAAATGTTACCAATGCATTGAGCGTAACTACAGAAGATCAGGCTTATAAGCACCTATTCACACTGCAACGCACTTAGAAGCACATTTGCATTGCATTTTGGCTTGTATCTACGCGTTTCCATGCACGTATGTGTGTGGGGTTTATGTGCAGTTATGGACTTTTTGTGCTTTTTGATGCTCATTTTTCTGCATATTTTTATTTTAAAAGGCATGTTTCCTCTGACCTTTTGTTATGGATGAGAAGTGTGTTGCATTGCATAGCATTTTTGTGCATTTACAAGCATTTTTGTGCATTGCGGGGTGATTTTTTTGCAAACATGTTTTTAAATGTTAAATCACACTATTATGAAACACAGAGAAACACAGGGGGTTATTTATGAAAGGCAAATCCACTTTGCACTGCAAGTGTACTTGAAATTGCACTGAAAGTGCACTTGGAAGTGCAGTCGCTGTAAATCTAAGGGGCAGATCTGAAATGAGTGGAAGCTCTGCTGATCTTATCATCCAATCATGTGCAAGCTAAAATGCTGTTTTTTATTTTCCTTGCATATCCCCCTCGGATCTACAGTGACTTTACTTTCAAGTGCACTTGCAGTGCAAAGTGGATTTTCCTTTAGTAAATAACCTCCACAATGTTCTAGTAATTGTTCTGATTGTTTTATATGTGTCATTGTAGTTACCTGCATTTTTACATTGAGAAAACACAAAAAAAATGGAGAAAGTGGCAGATGGGTCAGTTTTAGATAATACGCAGAAAATACATGTAGAAAATGGTAAAGGTTAAAAATGAGGAGCACATCGAAATCAGTGAAGGGCCAGAATGGTATAGGCCTTGGTACAAAAGCAGATCAGGTCTTCCCTACATGTTTTGTCAAAGCATTGGCTTCCTCAGGGGAATAAGACGTGACCAATATTTGAAAGATAATTCTATAGAGCAAAGAAAAAAGACATGACATGAATTTGGTATTCCCACAAAAGCCAAACAAATAAAGATTTAAATGACATGCTGCGTGGTGTTTAAGGCAGAATGAACCAAATCAAATCTGCTTTCAAATTCCCACCCCACCCATAGATGATCAACACCCCAATTACCCATAGATCCCAATACCTACCCCAATATGCCCCGCGGTATGGTGGCACCCCAAAACCCCCATAGTGTGGCTGCAGGGGGCAAGAAGCGATCAATAAAACTATAAAGACAAAATGAGTGTTCAATAGAGACAATTGGCTCATGGGCCAATACTTGTCCCAAGGGAGTGGGCCAGCCTGACCTCAATACCTACCCAATTAATATGTAAGACAAGTTTAGGACAGGGGTGCTGAAGGGACCAGTGATGGTTCAATCAAATAGAGAAAAACTTGTTTTTTTCCAAAGGTATGCCTGAGATATGATAACTAGTATATTAAACAATATTCTTAATATTCTAGATATCATATCTCAGCCACAGGACAACTATTAGTCGTGTCCTCCACAAATCTGGCCTTTATGGAAGAGTGGCAAGAAGAAAGCCATTGTTGAAAGAAAACCATAAGAAGTCCCGTTTGCAGTCTGCAAGAATCCATGTGAGGGACACAGCAAACATGTGGAAGAAGGTGCTCTGGTCACACTTTTTGGCCCAGAAGCAAAACGTTATGTGGTGGAAAATCAACACTGCATATCACCCTGAACACACCCTCCCTACCACGAAACATGGTGGTGGCAGCATCATGTTGTAGGGATGCTTTTCTTGAGCAGGGACAGGGAAGCTGGTCAGAGTTGATGGGAAGATGGATGGAACCAAATACAGGGCAATCTTAGAAGAAAACCTGTATACACAGTCGGAAATTCCAACCACAAAATCCGTTGGATTTTTTCCAATGGATTTTGCCAAAACTGGTGTTGCATACACAAGGTCGGACAAAGTTGTTGGAAAAGTCGATCGTTCGGAACGTGATGGCGTTCGTTCATTACTACGGCACTACATTCAGGCTAGTAGCCAATAGCTTTGGTCTCGTAATTTGATCTGAGCATGCGTGGCACTTTGTCCGATCGGAATTCTCTACAAACGATCGGACAAAGTCCGATCGGATTATGTTGTCGGAAAATTTTATATCCAGCTCTCAAACTTTGCTGGTCGGACATTTCGACGAAAAAAGTCCGATGGAGCCCACACACAGTCAGATTATCCGACAACACGGTCCGATCTGACATTTTCCGTCTGAATTTCCAGCCCGTGTGTACAAGGGCTTAGAGTCTGCAAAAGACTTTTGACTGGGGCGGAGCTTCACTTTCCAGCAGGACAATGACCCTAAACATACAGCCAGAGCTACAATGGAAAGGTTTAGATCAAAGCATATTCATGTTTTAGACTGGCCCATTCAAAGTCCAGACCTAAATCCAATTGAGAAACCGTGGCAAGCCTTGAAAATTGCTGTTCACAGACTCTCTCCATCCAATCTGACAGAGCTTGAGCTATTTTGCAAAGCAGAATGGGCAAAAATGTCACTCTCTAGATGTGCAAAGCCGGTAGAGATCTCCAAAAAGACTTTCAGCTGTAATTGCAGCGAAAGGTGGTTCTACAAAGTATTGACTCAGGGGGGCTGAATACGAATAGACGCCATACTTTTCCTATATTTATTTGTAAAAAAAATTGAAAACCATTAATTCTTTTCCTTCCACTTCACAATTATGTGCCACTTTGTGTTGGTCTATCACGTGGGTATTGAATTCAAATTCATGGAGGTCCGATTATTAAAAATTTTATTCCAGCTGAGGTCCGAAACGTAGTTTTGTACAATGATTCTTCACAGCTAAGGTGCGCAGTCACGACAGTCCATTCGTTTGAATGGGCTGCTGTGCCTGCGTTTTCTGCTGGGAAAAAGTCCTGGCACCTTTTTAAAAATGCAGCCACATGGAAACTGCATGGTGCATTTGTACCATGCAATTTCCATGTGCGGGAAATTGCACCTTGTATTTTAGTGCGTTTAAGAGTCAATGGTACCCCTACACGTTTTCTGTGCAGCACTTTATTTTGTGTGCAGCGGCTTGTCCCCTTCACATCTTCCCCACCACAGCACTGTCCCCTTCACATATCACCCCCACACAGTGTTGCCCCCTTCGCATATCACCCCCACACAGTATTGCCCCCTTCACATATCACCCCCACACAGTATTGCCCCCTTCACATATCACCCCCACACAGTATTGCCCCCTTCACATATCACCCCCACACAGTATTGCCCCCTTCACATATCACCCCCACACAGTATTGCCCCCTTCACATATCAACCCCAGACAGTATTGCTACCTTCAAGTATCACCCCACAAAGTATTGCCTCCCTTCACGTATTGCCCCCTTTACATATCCCCCATACAGCATTGCCCCTTCACATATCCCTCCCACACAGCATTGTCCCCTTCACATATCACCCGCACACAGCATTGCCCCCTTCACATATCCCCCGACACAGCATTGCCTCTTCACATATCCCCCCCCCCCACAGCATTGTCCCCTTCACATATCACCCCCACACAACATTGCCCCTTCACATATTACCTCCACACAGCATTGCCCCTTCACATATCACCCCACACAGCATTGCCCCCTTCACATATCCCATCCCCACACAGCATTGCCCCTTCACATAACCCCACACAGCACTGCCCCATTCCCCCGCTTCCCATCCTTCCATGTATTTTCCTCCCTTCACTCTCCTACCTTTCACAGAGCGGAGAGCAGGAGGCGGAGAAATCCTAAACTGAAGGCACAGCAGCAGTGGGTGGGGCGTGGGAGCTGCCGGGTTAACTGTTCCTATTAGCGAACTGGTGATTGGCTGCTAGGACCGTCTCCCCCTGAAAAAGCAGCCAGTACAATGCAGTGGACAGAGGTTGAGCCTCCCCACCTTCCTTCTCATGTTTGCACACGTTCCCCACGTAGGCCATACCTATATGGTTATAGATCCCTATTGGGACCATGGGCTGAGGCTCAGGGACCTCTTCCTAGTGGAGCGGTGCCCTATGCCTATCCTACAGAGATCTTGTATGCTGGTTTGGTTACTACCAATATGTTATGATTTTTATATTTCTCATGATAATTTTCTATGTTTATTTTTCTCCCTCCTTTTTCTTTCCCTCTCTTCCTTCTCAGTATCTGCCTCTCGCTCCGCCGCTCGCACCAAGCTCGCTGACCCTTCACTTGATACATCTCACAGGAGACCTTCCCACTCTTAGCCCCTGTACACACGGTCAGAGATTCTGCCAACCAAATCCGTCGGATTTTGTCCGTCGGATTTAGTTCGACGGATTGTGTCCGAAACTGTTGCATTGGCGAAGTTGTCGAAAAATCCGATCTTTCAGAACGTGATGACATAATTTCGTTACGATGGGACTACATTCAGGCTAGTAGCCAATAGCTTTGATGTAGGAATTTGATCTGAGCATGCGTGGCACTTGGTTTTGCAGTCGTTGTCCATTGGAAACATTAATATTTCAGACTGTGCTCTGGTTAGGGTCACTCTTGCCCTGTTACTTGGCACCCATACTGCTTGGTCGTGGCGGCTAAATAAAAATTTGTTGGATGACACTGCTGTAGTCTCAGGAGTCATGGATGTTTTAACCCATTACTTTAAAGAAACAGAGGGCCCTAGCAAGGGGATTATTTGAGAGGGTCACAAGGCAGTGGTGAGGGGGGACCTGATCTCCTTAGACTCTAAGCTCAAGAAAGCACACCAAGCAGACTTTTAAAGGGTACTTCATGCACATCAGCAAGCAGAACTTTGGCATAAGCATAGCGGAGACCCAGAAACACTGACGAGTTTGACTGAACTAAGAGAGCTATTCCTGCGCTTGCTGGACTACCAGGCCCATAGGCAGCTAGGATACTTGTCTGATAAATATTATGAGTGGGGCAACAAATGTGTTTGAATGCTCGCAAGAGCTCTCTCCAAAAGAAACATGCATCGACATACATACATAAGCTTCACTCTTCTTCTGGAGAGATCATGAAGAAGAGTGACTTCTAAAGAAGAGAACTTCTAAAATTGCCTCGGGGTTTTGTGATTATTATGCTGACCTCTATAATTTAGGCTCAAATTTGTCTCTAGACGCTCAGGCAACCAAGCTGACTGCCATTCATGACTACTTGGCCACTGCTGGCCTTATCCCTCTGACAGATAAACAACGCTCCACTTTGGAATCTCCTGTTACTTCTACTGAGTTTGAGTCAACGGGGAAGTCCTAGCTCAGTGCAAAATGCCCTGGCCCTGATGGGTTCACCAAGGCATATTGTAAGGTATTTTTCCTCCTCCTGCCAGAAATCACATGCAGTTACTTTAATTCCATAGCAGGTGGTAATACAATTCCCCCAGAAGCGCTGTTGACTCACAGCTCAGTGCTCCCAATGAAAGGTAAGGTCCCTACTGTACCCCAAAGCTATCGACCCATATCCCTCCTTAATGTGAATATTAAAATTCACGTGAAAATCGACTGAAGCACCTTATGCTCCATATCATTCATCCCGACCAAACAGAGTTCATTACAGGTCGTGAAGCTGGAGATAACTCAATTAGAGTGAGCCAACTCATTTACAGGGCCCATAACTGCTGGGATCCTTTGCCCTACATAATCTTGTCCACAGATGCAGAAAACTGCATTGACTGTTTGACTGCATTGACTGGGCTTACCTGTGAGCGGTTTTAGAGGCTCTGGGGTTAGGACTGAATATGTTAACATGGATTATGGCCCTTTATTTTCCGCTCCAAGCGCACAGGTCAAGGTCAATGGACTTTTCTTCTCTAGGTTCTCGATCATGGAATGGCACAAGGCAGGGGTGCGCCCTCTCACCCCTTCTTTTCGCTCTAGTGCTTGAACCTCTACTATGCACTGTGCGAGCGAACACGGATATTATGGGTTTGAGGGTTGGTAATGCAGAGCATAAACTGTCAGCATATGCTGATGGCGTGCTGTTCCATCTCGCAGACCCCCTGATCTCACTGCCCAACCTGATGTGAGCACTCAAGCATTTTGGAACGCTTTCAAACTCAAAATTTATCTTACAAAATCAGAGATTCTTCCTATTCAGTTGCCCCCCTCCTTGCTCCTTGGCAAGTAGCCTACAGGCAGCTTACCATTTACCTGGGCCAAGTCCTCTTTACGATACTAAATTTATTCAGTTTACAGATCAATTCGACACTCTGTATGCTACCAATTACCCCCCATTTCTTGCCATGGTTAAATGAGACCTATCACAATGGACTAAGACTGCTTTTACCTGGTTGGGGCGTATTAATATTATAAAAATTGATATTCTCCCAAGAATGCTCTTCTACCTGCAGATGATACCTCTGCCCTTGCCCAGAGGCTACTTTACCCAATTGTCTAGCATGCTATCCGGATTTGTCTGGAATACACGGAAACCATGAATTGCTCTGAGAGTGCTGAGGCGTCTAAAATAGGTGGGTGGCTTGGGAAGACCAGACATACAGAGGTACTACAGGGCTATTGTTCTTCAGAGGATACTAAACTGGTGCTTCCCCCCCTCACTCTAAGCTTTGGGTCTCCCTGGAGAAATACATGGTGGGCAGGAATCTATCCTATGCCGTGTGGATGTCTCGGGAACACAGGAGGTTGTCGGATACTACTTCCCCATTGACGGCTCTTGCAGTCTGGGATCGCATTAATACGATTCTGGACCTGGCCCCCCCTGTGTTCCTATTGGCTCTGCTGGGAGGGTTCCTGTGGTTTCCTCCTGGAGAAAAAATGGCCTTCTTTGGGCCTTGAGTAGAGGATGGCGATGCCAGTTTTGGTAAGCTCCTGAGGAATGGTAAGCTGCTGACTTTTGAGACCCTGAAAGCCCAACATGGAGGTTCCCATATGGATATCACCACTTTTTTTATGTTAATGGCCGCTTCATAAAGAATATTTCCTCTTTTAAAGCCTCTTTATAGAGGAAGAACTGGTACCGCATATGATCTCCGAACTATATCAAGTGCTAGGTTCTGCCACTTCCAAAGCTAAGCCCACATATATGTGAATCTGGGAAAGGGACTTGAGCAGTGGTGGAATTACCAGGGTCGCAACAGTCGCACTTGCAATGGGGCCTCGACATTCCGCCACTGTCGGGGGGCCCCAGCGAGGTTGCTAGTCACACAGCTCTGAGCTGACAGCATCTATCTCATGGAACAGCACAGAACCAGCATTGACAGTTCTAGCTCCCCCTCCGTCCTCTCTCGCATGGGATGAGACAGAACACAGCCGATTTGCTCCCCCTTCCCTTTTCCTGTGTGTGGTCCACACGCAGTCAAGAGCTCACATTTCCCACGGAGCACACACAGGAGAGGGGAGGGGGGAAAGAGGGGAGCAGATCTGCTGTGTCCTGTCTCATCTCATGCAAAAGAAGATGGAGGGGAGATAGAAATGTCAATGCCGGCTCTGTGCTGTTCCATGAGATATAGGCGGCACTAATGAGCTCTTATAGGAGTCACTGATGAGCTCTTATAGGAGTCACTGATGAGCTCTGATAGGAGGCACTGATGGGCACTGATAGAAGGCACTGATAGAGGGCACTGATAGAGGGCACTGATAGAGGGCACTGATAGGAGGCACTGATAGGAGGCATTGATGGGCACTCATAGGAGGCACTGAGAGGCACTGATAGATGGCATTGATGAGCACTGACAATAGGCACTAATGTGCACTGATAGGCTGCACTAATGAGCACTGATAGGTGGCATTGATGGGCACTGTTGGTGGCACTGTGGGGCATTGATGAGCAATGATAGGCAGAACTCATAGGCAGCATTGGTGAACACTGATAGGTGGCAATGATAAGCAGCACCGATGGGCATTGAGCACTGATAGGTGGTACTGATGAGCATTGATAGGCAGCATTGATGAGCACTGATAGATGCTGATAGGCAATATTGATGAGCACTGATAGGCAGCATTGATAGCACTGATAGATGGCACTGATGGGCAGCATTGAAAAGCACTTATAGATGGCACTGATAGACGCAGTTAGGCGTCATTGATGAGCACTGATAGGTGATGCTGATAGGCAGAATCTAATCTATGGCCATTAATAGGTGGCATTGATGAGCACTGATAGGTAACACATGTAGGTGGAATTGATGGGCACTGATAGGCAGAACTGATAGGTGGCATTGATGAGCACTGATAGGCAGCATTGATAGGCACTAATAGGTGGCATTGGTGAGCACTGATAGGTGGCACTGATGATTGGGGCACTGATTATCAGTGTAAACAATTTACTGACATTCTTGACGGTTAACGGCAGGCCTTTCTTCACACAGACACCGCGTAGAAGGAAAGGGCTGTGGATAACTGTCTGTTTACAAGTAATCAGCTGATCACATGGTAAAGGGCCGCTGTGATTGCGCAGGATGCAAGTCCCAGGGGACATTTGTGAGGCAGGGTTCTGCAAGGATGTACTTGGACACCCTCCCAAAATTAGAAGCCCAGAGCTGGGATGGAAGGGGGGTCAAGGAGGCCCATCGTGATTTCTTGCACTGGGGCCCTGAAAGTTCTAGTTATGCCTCTGAACTTACGGCTCAAATTTACTTCAACTCAGCTAACCCACCTTTACCAGTTTACTCACTCAAGTTCTGTTGATTCCAAAACAGAGGAAACAAACGATAAGATTTTGTCACGCTGGTGCCGGGTGATTTGGCATGAATTTACCCCTCTACCCCTGAGTAATGCTGGAGGGGCTGTGGTCATCGCTGTACGCTTTTTTATCTGTGGTGGGAATGCTCTGTATTAAAGCCCTTTTGGGTGGATATCAAGTCCCAGATAAAAGGCATCCCGGGCCTGGATTTCCCTCTCTCCCCGATTCACTTCCTCTTGCACATTCCTCCCACGCGAGTTAGCCAGAATAAGAAAAGTGTGTTGATTTACTGAACGCAGCAAAGCGTTTGCTCCCAATTTACTAGAAGCGATCACAGGTTCCTGGCTGGGAGGAGTGGATCCACAGGGTGAATGAAATAAGGGAAGTTGAGGACTGGATAGGGACTTGCAAAGGTACCCGTGATTGCTTCACCAGCATTTGGTCATCTTGGATAGACCACATTTCTGATCCAGGGCAAGTGTCCTCCAGTTTAGATCTGGCATTGCTGGAATTGGCAGAACCATCTCTTAGGCAACGTATTCAGCCTTGGCAGCTATGAGATGAGGCCCACTGTAGGTGGGGGATGTGATTCTTTCCATGTCTATACAATTTTACCTACTATAGGATTATGGGCTTGGTGTGGGTGAAGTTACTTACTGTGAGAACCAAGATATGTTCCTATTTCCTTTTTCCTTCTTCTTTTCCATTTTCCTTTTTTTCTTGGACAATGTCTAAGTTTTCTTGCATTTAGAATTTGGATTATGTACTACTTAATAATGTGCTAGCCCGATATGCAGTTCTAGTGGTTTGCCACTGTGGGAAGGGACACCTCTCATGAGGCTGGCGTCATTTCTCCCCTTTGGCATGCTGGAGGGGTTAGTTGGAGGCCACCTTTGCCCCCCCCTCGCCCCCAGCATTTTGGCCAGTCGGGCTACTCTATGGTTTTTTTAGCACTTTATTGGTATTTGATGCCCTAGTGCTAGCTACTGGGCTTTTTTGTCAAGACTATTCTCCTTGTTATATATACAAGTTGGTGAAGGTGGCATAATGGCTACCCCCAATTATTATTGGGGGGAACTCTCGTATTACCCTATTATACAACTGTTCCTTTATTTTTTCCTTGATAATTATTTAAATTTCACATGTTTCTACTTTTTACACATGTCCTTTTAAGCTTATGGTTTTATGCTACCGAAATGTTTGCTGAGACTTGTTATATTGTCTTAAATAAAGATTATACAAAAAAAAGTGGAAAGCAAGATGCAAAATGATTCTTATGCATATTTAACTTTGTATTCAATCCCTTTATTTGCTCATTTCCTTTAGGTGCCGTTGGAGTTTTGTTGCCGCACAGACTGTGTGTTTTTTTTAGTTCCTGGACATTTTCCTTTTATTGCACTACTCCTATTTCTGATTTTGTTGTATAACTGCTTTATTGTCACCCTACTATTACAATGATGCATATTTGTACATCTTACTTTGTACATGTATGCCTTAATTTTATTTTAACAAACTAAAGCAAAGAAAATAAAAGTTAGGGGGGGAGTGGTCTTGGGTCAGCATTCCGGGTCTCTTTAGGGATACAGGGATTGATTCGAAGATTATCAGCGGTATGTGTTAATACCACAAGGTTACATTGGCATGTTTTTGGAACTCAACAGGTTTACTTACTTAGATATCTGCTTTGGTTCAGACTGGGAGGGCTCTCCTCAACTTTTTCTCAGACCGCTCTGGTCTGAGCTTAATTAACATTAAGCTAAATTTCTGGTACAAAACAAAGATACAGAAAATAATGTTGTGTTTTTTTTTTTAAGCACTGTGCTTTTGTAGTTTTCCTTCTACCTTTGAGTGCAGTATTGAACCCCTTTTACAGCTTGTTCTGTATATAAGACCATTTTCTGAATTTCTGTATGTGATAGTTAGGCACAGCCAGTAAACTCCCCAGCATGTTATTCTATGTGTCCATGCACACATAGGCTGTTATCAGCGATTTTGGCAGGGGCGTTTTCCGGCTGGAAAAAAAAAACAGAACTAGTGTGTTTAAGAGGAATTTTTCAACTGTAAAACAGCTCTAACTCTGATAAAAGCTTAAAAACACAGAAAAACGATGTGTTTATCAGGATCTTTGAGCCATAAGTTTTTGTGGAGTATAGTTTTGCTTAAAAAAAAAAAAAAAAAAAAAGCTATAAAACGCAACAGATAAAAAAAAACTATGAAAAATGCTACTGCAAAAACACTTTATAATGTCCAGTGTGCACGAGGCCTAAAAGTTTAAGCCCTTGTACACACATGGTCAGAGATTCTGACGGAATGTTTCCTATCGGACCAATTTATGTCGGATATTCCCACTGTGTGTGGTCTCCATCGGACTGTTTCTGTCGTAATATCCAACGGACCAACTTTTCCAACTTGCCAGTAAAATTTTCCAACAAAATGCTCCGATCGGACATACACCAATCATGTGTAGCCTACTCCGACGGACAAAGTGCCACGCATGCTCAGATCAAATTCCTAGACCAAAGCTATTGGCTACTAGCCTGAATGTAGTCCCGTCGTAACGAAATGACGTCATCACGTTATGTACAATCGGATTTTCCAACAACTTTGTCCGACCGTGTGTATGCAACAGTTTCGGACAAAATCCGTCTGACAAAATCCAACGGATTTGGTTGTCAGAATGTCCGACCGTGTGTACAAGGGCCTAGACTTGTTGCCTGAGAATAGAGCTTGCTATGATTATACTGGCATCAAGCTAAAATTATCCAAGGAGCATTGTACTTGTCTGTCCACAACCTTGCAATGACAGAATTATTGCCTGAGTATTTGCTGAGATGCTGCAGCTGGTTGTCAATTTATTTAACGTATTCGTCAGGATGCATTTAATGCTGGCTGCCTCTATCCTCAAATGCCTCTAGATTTTTTCTCAGAAGAAGCAGTCTTTGAAAAATGTATGGGCACACAGCATCGGGAGAACCTGATTTTCCCTCCCTTTTCGGGTACTTAAACATGTATTTTCTTCTGAGTAATAATTCCTAAGGGTATAGCTGCTGGATGAGTAGTTTTATGTGGTGCCCAGAATTAAACTTTAAAGCAATTAATGAGGAACAGATAAATTACAGGTATACGCTATAAGAAACCTGTGCATATCGTGGACCCAGGGCCTCATCCGGCCCTGTGGTTATCCCTATCCAGCCCTTAATGCTTATACTGTCAGTATTCTTCATTGAGAAAGCCGACAGGCTCAGAGACGCATACTGACAGATGTCTGTGTGGAGAGTTGCTAGAACTGGAAAGAGAGAGCCTGAGGAGCTGATCAGTACATCAGGGAGGCTTGGCTCTCCCGCCACTCTGCTACCTGGCCAAGTTCTTCCTGTGTCAGCACCTTCATGCTGCAAACCCCAGGAGCCGTGCCTATTCTTCACTCCAGGTCAGGATCTGCAGACATCTCTGCTGTACCAATCTCAGGTTCTCTCCTTCCAGTCATAATGCTTTTCAGTGAGCTTTTGACAGGCAATGAGGAGGTGTTGTATCACCTCCTCGCCATCTGATTTAAACCTATAATGCTGCACTACTATGCTGCAATCGCATGCATTGCATGCAGTTGCAGCATAGCCTTATTGACATCAATGGGCACGTTTGTCAAGCTGTGCTGCTTGTCAAACTCTGCAGCCAAAGTTAAAAATGCAGCAGCTGTGGCAAGTAAACAGCCTTGTCCGGCTGTTATATTACAGTTCAGGTGGTCAGTCAGGGGACTTAAAACCAAGCATCAGCTGCCGGTTTTTACCACTCCCCAACCACCCATCCACCCATCATCTAAAAGAGACCTATAGTATTTTATGAACAATTGTACCTAATAGTCCTAGTGTCAGGTATTTGTTTTCTTTATGTTTATTACTTATGGACCTTCTCTGGTCAAAAATTATTAATGAGCAGAATTAGGCTCAGCCCCCCACAACAGCTTCAGTTTCTCATGTGGCCTCTTGGGAAAATGAATTGCGCACCCCTCCTCTATAATATAATCTATATTCTATTATTCAATAGCAGAGCTCATGGAGAAGAGCATAGCTGTGGATAGTGCACTTATCTTTTGTTTTTTTAAGGTTAAAGGGGACCTGAACAGTCGAAGCCGTGCCGAAAAAAGGCAAGCAGAGGGCAAAGAAGTAGTCACCAGCATTGCCTGTGGCATTCCTTTCCCCTCAATTACCAACTTACCATGTCTTATTCTGCAATGCGTATCTGTGTGAAGGAAACCATCTAGGTAGAGGAATAGGGCTTGGCTTCCTTGTATCAGAGCTGTCCCCTCATTGATTGGTGATCTAACTGGAAGGAATATTCAAGAAGCTGCAGGAGAAGTTCAGAAAACATAGATACACATGAAAAAGCAGGAAGATGCATGCAAATTCCTCTCCATCGAGCGGCATAGTAGTGACTCCAATAAATCCATACCTCACGAACCATCTGAAATGGGATAATAATTAATAATTAATAATTCTGTACACATAGGACATTCTCCCAAGTACATTAATTATTGAGAATTAATACACACAAAAATTGATTGGTTAAACCCCCACTGTTACTTTCTGTTTATGATGACAAACCATTTATATTTTCATATTTATATATAGCAGACCAAAAAGAATGACATCTGAGGAGAAACGAGGGGCAGATGCAATCCCCAATCATTACAGATGATAAAATATAAGGTTTCAGTTATAATAAAAAAAATGGTGGTCATTGCTGTCAAACAATTTTCCATCAACGTGACTAAAATAAGCATGTTGAATCTGAGTACTTGCTGAGAGCAACATAGAGGTACTGATGATTGCTATGTTCCATTCGGAATGTACTGTAAGAGTGTTCCAAAATGTCAAACTACTGGAATTTGACATAACTACATGTTCAAGGGACTATTTTCAACCGAATAAGTGGACGTTCGGTAAACCCACCATAAAAATGCATCTATATGCTCAGCCCAACTTGCCCCACAATCTTGAACTTAAGTATGGCAACTCCATCATTTTAAGTCTAAGCATTGTTTGTGTTCTTTTACCTTCAGTTTAAGAAACCTTAGAAGACATCAAGGTAAGTCGTGATAAAAGTGAAGCAATACTTTTAATCATACAAATAGAAAAAAAATTGGCCTGTGAGTTACTTCTGTGCAGTAGTAAAGGAGCTCATAAATCAATTGATTATCAATTGATTATCATGTGATAATCCTATTATGAAGCAAAAACAAGCTATCAAGCCTAACCGATATCAGAATTTAGGTAGACCAGGTAGGGGGTCCTTGTCGAACTGCTGTCTACATTGTACAATCAGTTGTTTAGCTTAAGAATAGGTCAGGCTTGATTTTAGGCATCAGGGACCTTTCCTCTCTTTCTTCCATTGACTACAGGAGCTTGGACGAGCTCCATCTCTTGCTGGCACTCCTGCAGGAGACGCGGCATCACCCACCCTATTGCCCATAGTTATCGAGCCTGAACCTCACACTAAACAAACCGTAGGTAACATTTATTTTGAGCATACAGGGGTTGATTTACTAAAACTGGAGAGTGCAAAATCTGGTGTAGCTTTGCATAGAAACAATCGGCTTCCGGGTTTTATTGTCAAAGCTTAAAGTGATTCTAAAAGCTAAAGGCTTTTTACCTTCATGCATTCTATGCATGAAGGTAAAAAACCTTCTGTATGCAACAGCTCCCCCAGCCCCCCAATGCTTATCTGAGCCCCACCTTGCTGCAGCAATGTGTACGAGAGCCTCGGCTCTCCAGGGACTCTCCTTCTTCATTGGCTTAGCCCAAAATGAGCCCGATGTTCGAGTCGAACGGAAGTTTGAGTCCAACATCGGGTGTTCACCCATTCGCCGAACAGCGAACAATATGCGGCGTTCGCAGCAAATTCAAAAGCCGCGGAACGCCGTTAAAGTCTATGGGACATTAACATGTAGTACCAAAAAGTGCTAATTTTAAAGGGACGTCGTACGCCATTTTTTTTTCATTTTGGCGCAGGGTTCCCCTTAATAGCCATACCAGACCTGAAGGTTTTGGATTTGGATTTTGGGGGGACCCCCACGCAATTTTATTTTTTTTTAATTTGGGTGCGAGGTTCCCTTAAATATCCATACCAGAGGGCCAAAGGACCTGGTAATGGACTAAGGGGATCCGACAAAACATTACAGCCACGAGTAGTTACTAAATCATTTTGCTGTGGTAATGTTCTAAACATGGGAAAAATGCACCACTTTGCAGGCACACTTAGGACACCCCCAGGCACCATATTTAAAGGAATATTTCATTTTTATTGTTTCACTTTAAGCATTAATAAAATCACTGCTCCCAAAAAACTGACGCTTTTAAAACTTTTGTTTTGCATTGATACATTTCCCCTGGGGCAGGACCCGGGTCCCCAAACACTTTTTATGGCAATAACTTGCATATAAACCTTTAAAATGAGCACTTTGATTTTTCATGTTCGTGTCCCATAAACTTTAATGGTGTTCTCATGTTCGTACAAATTTTGTGCCTGTTCGCAAGTTCTGGGGCGAACTGAATTGAGGGGGGTGTTCAGCTCATCCCTACTCTTGGGGCACTTGGCAGGAAGGAGGGGCCAGGAGCGGCAGCAGAGAACCCAAGAAGAGGAGGATTGGGGCTGCTCTGTGCAAAACTGCTGCACAAAGCAGGTAAGTATAACATGTTTGTTATTTTTTTTTAAATGCCTTTTAATATTACTTTAATTGAACATGTTAAAGTTAGAAGCTGATTGGCTACCATGTACAGCTGCACCAGATATTGCACTCTCCAGTTTTAGTAAATCAACCCCAAACTATACACCAAAATATAACAAAAATTGTGCACCACAAAACACCTTCAAAAAATGTTAAAAGACATTTTCCAAAAAAACCTACAGCAGTCCCTCCAGACCCCCCTAATATTCACTTGCACTCCTTTGCAATCCAGCCATTGGCTTCCGCTGGTGCCATTAACAGCTCATGAGCCAATGAGGAGAGAGAGGAGGCAGGACCAAGCAGTGGCTTTGTGTCTGAATGAACACGCATAGCAGCAGCTGGAGAGCGCGCCTGCTTGGGTGCCCCCATTGCAAGCTGCTTGCTCTGAGGGCACTTCGACAGAAGGGAGAAGTCAGGAGCGCCGGCAGGGGACCCAAGAAGAGAGGGATTCAGGCTGTTCTGTGTAAAACCACTGCAACAGAGCAGGTAAGTATAACATGTTTGTTATTTTTTTATTTTTTTTATTTGTGCCTGTAACATCACTTTAATTTGAAGCTCCACTTCCTTAAAAGGGTCCCTGATGTTTTGCAGGCAGCATATTTTCAAGTGGCTTACAGACATTACATCCTACAGTTAAATGCTCACATCTTGATCACCTATGAAGAGGCAATAACATTGCAGTTTTAATGCTATGAAGACATGACCATAATCAACTTTTGGAAAGGTCAATGTATATACAGTGTAACCTTGGATCACAAGCATAATCTGTTCCAGGAGAATACTTGTAATCCAAAGCACTCACATATCAAAGCGAGTTTCCCCATAGAAGACAATGGAAACTAAGATAATTCATTGCGCATTGACTTCTATTGCATGACATACCGCATGTTGCCAGAGTTGGGGGGTGCCAGAGAGCCTTAGAAATACTCAGGGATAGCTCAGCTTAACTCAGAAACCCTCGGAAGGCTTGAAAACACTCGGGAATGGAGTATTTCGGAGTGTTTCTGAGTATTTCCAAATGGCTCGGAACGGATCTGAACCGTTACGAGTGTCACCGGCGCCCCCGCACCTCTGGCCAAATGTGGTACTGCACACCACATTAGCTTGAATTCTGTAAGACAACACTAGCAAACCAGTCAGGATTTAAAAAAAAAAGTTACTCGTCTTTCAAAGCGCTCATTAACTGAGTTACTCGTTCACCAAGGTTCCACTGTATAGGACTTCTAAGGCCGCGTACACACGGGCGGACTGTCCGCCCAACTAGGTTCGTCAAACAGTTTGACAAACAGTCCGTTCAAAATTAGCATGAACGGACTTGACCACACACGACGAACGAACAGTCCGCTGAAAACTTGCGCGATGACGTGAACGGCACGTACGACGGGACGAGAGATTCGAAGTCCAATACACTGCAATGCAACCTTCGCCGTGTAAATTCTTTCTGAGCATGCGCGAGACTTAGTTTCTCGAACAAGCCTACACACGAGCGGACTGTCCGCTCAAACCAAGTTTCAGCGGACAGTCTTACGGAAATTCCGAAAAACTTTGTTCGTCAGACTGTCCGCTGAAACTGTCCGCTGAAGCCCACACACGAGTGGACTGTCCGCTGAAACACTGTTCAGCGGACAAAGTTGGGCGAACAGTCCGCCCGTGTGTACGCGGCCTTAGGGTTTACGAGGAGTGCTGGTGGCACATTAAATTAGCAAGCAGAACCCACAGACAGAGGATGGTTTCAACAACTAAAATTAGCTAGCTCATAATATTTACGGGCTGAACAAGAGACATAAGTTGGTCAGATCTACAGTAAAATAAATTGTGGACAACCCAATGAAAAGATTGGGTGTGGTTTGAGTTCTACAGTATTATCTGAGGAAAGTGGGACATTGGCTAGTTTCTTGTAGGAAAGTCTATCAAGTGATAGAGCTGATTCTGACCTTTTTGTTGAGGTAGGCAAAGAAAGTGTTTAACTGTGCCTGCAATCCTCTGCTTGTTACACAGAGAATATATATATATATATATGTATGTACTATGGGGTTGGTTTACTAAAGCTGTAGAGTGCAAAATTTGGTACTGCTCTGCATAGAAACCAATCAGCTTCCAGGATTTTTTGTCAAAGCTGAATTGAACAAGCTGAAGTTAGATGCTGATTGGCTACTGCACCAGATTTTGCACTCTAATGCTGCGTACACACGATCGGATTTTCCGTCGGGAAATGTTGGCTGTGAGCTTGTTGGCGGTAAGTCCGACCGTCTGTATGCTCCATCGGACATTTGTTGTCGGACTTTCCGCCAACAAATGTTGGCTAGCATGCGCTCAAATTTGCCGCCAACAAATGTGTTTTACTTTCCGATTGTGTGTACACAAGTCCGTCGGACAAAAGTACAAACCCGCATGCTCGGAATCAAGGACGAGCCGGAAAGCACTTGGTCTTGTAAAACTAGCGTTCGTGATGGAGAAATCACATGACTATTGAACTTCCTTTTTATCGGCTCGCCAATACGTCTTGTACGTCACCACGTTCGTAATTGTTGGTCAACATTTGTGTGACCGTTTGTATGCAAGTCAAGTTGGAGCCAACAACCTTTGAACAAAACTCCACGGTTTTGTTCTCGGAAAGTCCGATCGCGTGTACGGGGCATTTGATTGTTTTTGGCCAGCTTTAGACTACAAACTTCTTGATAAAAAGCTCTGTGTGTTCCATATTGACTAGCACAATGCACACTATTCATCCCTATTTTTCAGAACTATGGAAATGTATACTTTACGTTACTAAAGAAAATGACAGCACTCTATTTTTTCCAACAATCTGCCTCATGTGTTTTTCATGATTTCCTGTTTACTCTTACTCAGATTCAGTAATCAGCAGAGACTTTTTTTAGTGCTTTATGCAGCATCACCATTCAGGAAACCAGCAATATATCTGCGGGTTGTTCAGAATATGCAGAGGGTTTAGTTTTGGAGCCAGAAAAGGCAGAAGTCAATATTTCCAAGTAGCTTAATCAGAGAGTCAGGAAAACATCTTAGATTCATTTTAAATAAAGGCTGACTGATAAAATAAGAAGCATAGAAACCCGAAGGAAAAATCAAGCTGTGTTCCCTATGACAACCAGAGAACATATTTCAATTAAAGTACAAAATTTTAAAGGCTGCTCAGTTACCATTTCCATAAATCAGATCTGAAGTACTTAAAGTGGGGTACTCCCTAAAAAAAAGAAAAATAAAAGTCAGCAGCTACAAATACTGCAGCTGCTGACTTTTAATAATCGGACACTTACCTGTCCCAGGGTCCAGCGATGCGGGGGAACGAAGCCCTCCCTCGTTTCCCGCTCCGCTCGCGGCGCCGTCATTCGTACTGTGGGCACCCGGCTGTGGCTTCACAGTCGGGGGCACCCACTGTGCATGCGCGAGCGGCGCAGGGCGCCGTGATACGCCGCGCAGTCACCTGGGACAAGTGACAGGTCCCAGGTGACTGTGCGGCGTGAGGGGAAGTGATGTCACCAGCCCGGGCAAGGAAGAAGGCAGACGACGAGGGACCCCCTAGCAACAGGTATTTAGAGGTGAGTAAAAAACAAAATTTTCCAATTATTTTATTATTATTATTTTTTTAAAGAATTTTAAACAATTTTTTATTTTTTGGTGGCAACACCACTTTAAGTACGACAAATTTTAAATTTAAAGCGTATCTAAAGCCTTTTTTTTAGTTGCTGGCTCTGTTGGGGAGGTTTCGTACTTCCTGTTCCAGAAACAATGCTATGTGAGGAAATCTCCAGCAAGGACACAGGAATAAAAACATATTTTTTTTTAAAGTAGAGTGAGGTTAGAACCTGTGACAGGTCTACTTTATAGCTTTCAACATGTAAATAATCTGTGTGTGATCTAGGATTTTGAAGCATTTGGTCTAAGCTCCAAGGATTTGTTATTTCAGTGATTTGACTTCTTGTTTGGCCTTGGATAGCGATCAAGGTTATAGAGAAAGAAATGACAGGACACTCCAACCCAGTTCTCTGACAGAGATACAATACGTTCTCTCTTAAGCCAGGAATGAGCATGTAAAACCTTCGTGACCTTCCATGCTGGTAGAACACAATGAAAACATGATGTCAAAAGAAGCCTATTTCCTCTTCTCTGCTCTAAGCTCCCCAAATACAACTATGTGACAAAGCATTGCAGCTGCAGCCCAAATCTTTAATAACACAACAGAATTCTTTTCCACCTTAACAAGCACATTGTCACATTTCCTATTGATCTACTTTTGAAAAAAGATTGGGTTTCAAAGACATTCAAACATAAAGGGAATCTGCCGAGTACGATTACAAATATGTGTTTGAAATAAGCCCATCTTGCTTATCTGTTTCTGATAGGCAGTACTCAAGGTTACTACTAGATTTGGAAAACGGATATATATACTATTATGCCGCATACACACGACCGGACTTTTCGACAGGCTAGGTCCGACGGTCTTCCCGACGGACTTTCGACGGAAGTCTTTCTGAACGAGCGGACTTGGCTACACATGACCGGACTAAGTCCGTTCGAAAGTCCATTCGTTTTGAATGTGATGACGTAAACGGGACTAAACAAGGAAGTTCAATAGCCAATAGCTGCCCTTGTGTCATATTTGGTCCATCGGACTAGCACACAGACGAACGGTTTTCCTGATTTTTAGTCAGTTGGACTTGAGTCTGTCGGATAGATTTGAAACATGTTTTATTTCAACGTCCGTTGGACTTTTTGGAAAAATACGATCGAATTGTCCGACCGATTCCGGTCCATCGGACCAAGTCTGCTGGAAAGTCCGATTGTGTGTACGCGGCATTAGATGTTCTCAAACTGTAGCTGCACTGTGGCCAATCTTACGGTGTTTGGTATTTGAGGAATTTTTGCTCACCTGCCTGCTATTTCCTCAGTAATCTGAATATTGGATGTGGCTTTTCTTTTTAAGTACCATGAAGCACAATGCAATATACACTATATTGTCAAAAGTATTGGGACATCTGTTTTTACATGCACATGAAATTGAATGGCATCCCAGTCTTAGTCCTTAGGGTTCAATATTGATTTGGCTCACTCTTTGCAGCTATAACAGCTTCAACTCTTCTGGGAAGGCTGTCCACAAGGTTTAGGAGTGTGTCTATGGGAATGTTTGACCATTCTTCCAGAAGCGCATTTGTGAGGTTAAGTACTAATGTAGGACAAGGGGTTGAGCTCAGGACTCTGTGCAGGCCAGTCAAGTTCCTCGACCCCAAACTCGCTCATCCATGTCTTTATGGACATTTGCTTTGTGCACTGGTCCAAATCATTTGCTGGAGGAGGAGATTATGGTGTCTGGGTTTTTTTTAGGGTTTGGGCTTGACCCCTTAGTTCGAGTGAAGGGAACTCTTAAAGTGGGATTCCGCTCTTTTTTTTTTTTTTCTTACCTGTCTCACAGGTGGGCGAGTGCTACCTTCGATTGGCATCCACGTCCGGCGTTTATTTGACCCCCGGCGCGACGAATCTTTTCCACAGGATGACTTATAAAAACCTGCTCTGGCATTTTCCATTTTAACTGTGGGCGTCTGAAGCCCACAGGCATTCACTTCCTGGTATATGATGACGTCTGGCTCCCAGCATGCTCCGCTCCATCTTGCACATGCTCAGTGAGAGCAGTGTAATGGCAGATACAGTTGCCTGCCCACTTTAAAAATGGCAAATTCGTACACGCCCTCGTCACGTGACCGGCGTCCTAACGAAATCTCACGAGATTTCGCAATTTCATTGTCCCCCATGGATTCTTGGGAAATAGCTTACAAATTTCCCAGGGACCATTGCGAGGACGATAGCCATGCCTACTCCCACGGGAGGACAACCCGGAAGTCAGCTAAAACATCAGAAATAAAAGGTAAGTAAATAATATTTTTTTTTTCAGGGTTCGTTTAGGTAAGTATGCTATCTGTTGATTTTAATAACATGTACTTTCATTTTTAGGTACCAAACCACTTTAAGCTGTTAGCATACCAAGACATTTTGGACAATTTCATGCTCCCAACTTTGTGGGAACAGTTTGGGGGTGGCCCCTTCCATATGCACACCAGTGCACAAAGCAAGGTCCATAAAACATGGATGAGAGACTGCGAGCCAGGCCTTCTCGTCCAACATTAGTGCCTGGCCTCACAAATGTGCTTCTGTAAGAATGGTCAAACATTCACATAAACACACTCCTAAACCTTGTGTATAGCCTTCCCAGAAGAGTTGAAGCTGTTATAGCTGCAAGGGGTGGGCCAACTCAATATTGAACCCTACAGACTAAGACTGGGATGCCATTAAAGTTCACCTGCGTCATTAAAGGCAGGTATCCCAATACTTTTGATAATATAGTGTAGATCTCTGGGAGTCTATCTAGTTAAAGGAACATCAGACTTGTTTTGACATATATGTGTATATGCATGTCTTGCCCCTTGGACCTTGACAAATTTGTCCTTCCTTTCTTATAGCCATATTCCCCTTTGGAGACTCAATTCTGAGTAAGGATGAGCCCAACACCCCCTGGTACGTTTTGCACCAGAACCGCGAACAGACCTAAACTTCGTGTGAACTTTAGAGCCTTATTAAAGTCTATGGGACTCGAACGTTCAAAATCTAAATTGCTAATTTTAAAGGTTAATATGCAAGTTACTGTCCTAAAAAGTGTTTGGGGACCTGGGTCCTGCCCCAGGGGACATGTATCAATGCAAAAAAAAGTTTTAAAAACAGCCGTTTTTTTGGGAGCAGTGATTTTAATAATGATTAAAGTGAAACAATAAAAGCATAATATTCCTTTAAATTTCATACCGGGGGGGGGGGGGGGTGTCTATAGTATACCTGTGAAGGGGCTCTCAGTCCAGTGCAGCGCAGTCCATCCATCCTTCCTCTGTCTCCACTGTTGGAGACACTGTGGGATCCCGGCGGCCTGACGTTTCTTATATGAGGAGGGCAGGGCCACCCGTCACCTGACCCCGCCCCCTCTGATGCAAGTGGGGAAGCCGGGCTTCCCCAATGACTTGTGGGTGACCCCGCCCCCTCTGATATAACGGAAACCTGCATTACATCAGAGGAGGCGGGGTCACCCACACGTCATTGGGGTAGCCCGGCTTCCCCACTTGCGTCAGAGGGGGCGGGGTCAGGTGACGGGTGGCCTCGCCCTCATCATATAAGAAACGTCAGGCCGCTGGGATCCCGCAGTGTCTCCTACAGTGGAGACAGAGGAAGGATGGATGGACTGTGCTGCGCTGGACTGAGAGATCACCCGTCGCTGGATCAGATCAGCCATCGCTGGACCCCGGAGAGATGATTTGTCTTATTTAACTATTTTTTACACTTTCTTTGTGAAATGGAAGGGGTACTTTTGTACCCCCTTACCATTTCAAACAGGGGGCCCCCTTGTTAAAGGGGCTTCCAGATTCTGATAAGCCCCCCGCCCGCAGACCCCCACAACCACTGTCCAGGGTTGTGGTGATCAGGGCCCTTGTCCCCATCAACATGGGGACATGGTGCTTGGGGGGACCCCAAAGCATCCTCCCAATGTTGAGGGCATGTGGCCTGGTACGGTTCAGGAGGAGAGGGGGTGCTCTCTTGCCCCCCCTCTTTTCCTGTGGCCTGCCAGGTTGAGTGCTCGGATAAAGGGTCTGGTATGGATTTTTAGGGGGAACCCCACATCAATTTTTTTTTAATTTGACGCGGGGTTCCCCTTAATATCCATACCAGACCTGAAGCGTCTGGTATGGATATTTAAGGGGAACCCCATGTCATTTTTTTTTATTTGATGCGGGGTTCCCCTTAATATCCATACCAGACCTGAAGGGCCTGGTAATTGAATTTGGGGGAACCCCACGCTTTTTTTTATTTTTTTATCAATGACTTTCAATGAGTGTTTTCTGTATTACAGGAGCCGACAATTCATTATAGCTGCGATTTTAAATGACTTTTTTTTTCCTGCAGAAATGACACTTTGTGCAGGGACAGTTTTAAGCACGGGAAACATGTGCCCCTTCACAGGCATACTATAGACACCCCCAAGGTACGAAATTTAAAGGAATATTACACTTTTATTGTTTCACTTTAACCACTTGGTTCCCACACTACGTCTATTGATGTCATGGGGTTCCGGTGGTTATATCTAAATGATGCCTGAGGCCACAGACATTATTCAGATATTGCCATTTTCAGCCGGCGATTCCCTACACCATAGGATCGATCATAGTGGCTGTTCCGCCGCTTGATCGTTTTTACGGGCGGCGGGAGGGGACGCCCCCCTCCCGCCGCCCTCCGGTGCTTCTACCGACTCACCGTTTCCATCGGTGAGTCGGTCACAGGATCCGCTGGCCCCAGCAAGTAATCATAGAGATTTCCGGTGGACTAGATTGCCCCCGGAGTCTCTATGATCGTTCGGAGGCCGGGCGCGATGTTATGACGTCACGCCCGGCCTCGGTATTCAAATTAACGGCGCCGATCTGTCTAGGAAGCCAGGATCGGTTTTTTTTTTTGGTTTTTTTATTCTTCCCAGCCTAGAGGTGAGATATGGGGTCTTATTGACCCCATATTTCACTGTAAATAGGTCCGATCATGCCATATTCCTATTACAAGGGATGTTTACATTCCTTGTAATGGGAATAAAAGTCATCAATTTTTTATTTATTTTTTTAAGTGTAAAACTAAAAAAATACAAATAAAATTAACAATAAAAAAAATTAAAAATTTAAAGCGCCCCTGTCCCCGTGAGCTCGCACACAGAAGCGAATGCATACGTAAGTCCCGCCTACATATGAAAACGGTGTTCAAACCACACATGTGAGGTATCGCCACGAACGTTAGAGCGAGAGCAATAATTCTAGCCCTAGACCTCCTCTGTAACCCAAAATATGTAACCACTAAAAAAATTTAAAACGTCGCCTATGGGGATTTTTAAATACCAAAGTTTGGCGCCATTCCACGAGCGCGTGCAATTTTGAAGCATGACATGTTGGGTATCTATTTACTCGGCATATCCTCCTCTTTCACATTATGTAAAAAAAATTGGGCTAACTTTACTGTTTTTTTTTTTAAGCATGAAACTGTTTTTTTTCTGAAAAAAACGCGTTCGAAAAATTGCTGCGCAAATACCGTGCGAGATAAAAAGTTGCAATGACCGCCATTGTATTCTCTAGGGTCTTTGCTAAAAAAACATATATAATGTTTGGGGGTTCTATGTAATTTTCTAGCAAAAAAATTAGATATTTTACATGTAGGAGAGAAATGTCAGAATTGCCCTGGGTGCGAAGTGGTTAATCATTATTAAAATCACTGCTCCAGAAAAAAACTGCAGTTTTTTAAAACTTTTTTTTGCATTGATCCATGTCCCCTGGGGCAGGACCCAGGTCCCGAAACACTTTTTAGGACAGTAACTTGCATATTAGCCTTTAAAATTAGCACTTTAGATTTCTCCCATAGACCTGTACAGGGTGTTCCGCGGCTTTTCGAGTTTGCAGCGAACACCCCAAATTGTTCACTGTTCCCCGAACGGGCGAACAGGCAATGTTCGAGCCGAACATGAGTTTGACTCAAACTCGAAGCTCATCCCTAATGCTGAGTATCTCCTTTATACCTTCTGTCTCATCTATTTCTGATCATTTTTCATGTATCATTAAGTATACTTCTCCTAACTGTCTTCCATAATTCCTTCTATTTTATTTGGATAATAATAATCAATGTTAACATTAAAATAGCTGAACATTGTAATTTTTATATTGCAAGAACATCTCTGGGCAATAAAAAAAATATAAAATGTAGTGCTACTAAGTGAACAATAATGTGCAGACTCTATGTAAGTCAATAAATTAAATATAATTAAACCACGTGAAAAATCAATGAAATGAATGATCAATTGATACATAAAATAAATCTAGTGACATATATGTGTATAAACCAATATACAGTATAATTCATGTGATAGATTGTAAGCTCTAACGAGCAGGGCCCTCTGATTCCTCTTGTACCAAATTGTAATGTAACTGTAATGGCTGCCCTCATGTTGTAAAGCATTGCGCAAACTGTTGGCGCTATATAAAACCTGTATAATAATAATAATAATGTATCAAATAAAGTTCATTAATTAAAGTTAATATAATAAACTTTAATGCCAAAAGTGTTCAGGTGTGGTATCTTCTTATGTTAACAGAAGTGTACATGTCAATGCTTCAGTTATGAAAATGCCCATAAGACAGAAACTCAACAGATTGAAATGCCTTTCACAAAATCGTCATTAAAGTGGTTGTAAACCCTCCCCCACAACATTGTCCCATGTAAATCAGCATAAAAAAACATAATGAACACTGCTTGTAGATATATCCTTACTTGCTTAGTATTGTTGTAATCCTTTTTGTTCTTTAGAATGATGTCACTGAGCATGCCCAGATCTCCCCTACGACACATTCTCTATGTGCTTGTCTATCTGTTATCAGTACTTCCTACGACACACCACTGATATCCCAGGAGACTTCATAATCACTCAGAGATTCCTCCTACCCACCTTGTGACCATGTGACATCACATGCAGTGTAAAGCAGGACATGGGACTAGTGATGGACGAACTTCCGACGGGACGTTTCGCGAAAGCGAAATGCGAACGGACCCAAACGTTCGCGAAACCGAACGTTCGCCGCGGGCCCCATTGACTTCAATGGGAGGCGAACTTTGCAAACCTTCATGTCGAATTTGCGGCCACGTGGTAATTATTAGGGGGTAAAACGTAGTCCCACCATCTGGACAATGACATAATACATGTATGAGGTGAATTTGGGATCGATAACTACAAGCATTTTTATTTTATTTGGGAAATTGTTCTAACAATTCAGGACTATGGAGCTAATGAAGGCAATGGAGGAGAGGGAAGGTCAGGGACCAGGGTAGGCAAAGAAGAGGGTGCAGGAGATGATCACCAGCAGCGTGACATACCGGAATGACACATGCACCGTGATAGAGGCATCTGACAGCAGCACCGTAATACAGAGCACTGACAGCAGCACCGTGACATACAGCGCTGACAGCAGCACCGTGACATACAGCGCTGACAGCAGCACCGTGACATACAGCGCTGACAGCAGCACCGTGACATACAGCGCTGACAGCAGCACCGTGACATACAGCACTGACAGCAGCACCGTAAGCAGCCCCAGGAGGAAGTCAGCACAGCACAGGGATGGTGTGATCCCCTCATAATAAGAACCCCCAGGAGGAAGTCAGCACAGCACAGGGATAGTGTGATCCCTTCATAATAAGAACCCCCAGGAGGAAGTCAGCACAGCACAGGGATATCATAAGCAGCCCCAGTAGAAATATGACACCGCTCAACCTCTTCAAAGAGGAGGGTAGGGGCATATAGTACGGTGTGCTTTTTTGGGTCAAGGAAGTGAGCAGACTGTACGTCAGTCCCTATACCGCTGAAGGACTGCTGCAGTATAGGGCAGCGGTCAGCAGTGGTGCACGTCAACCCTATCTATTGTGGACCGATAGCGGTCCTTACAGAACAGCAGACTGTACCGCACTCAAGCCTATGTACCGTAGCACCCTATACCAAGTTACCAGTCCTTATAAGAACTTTTGTGGAACAAGTGAGTTGTGAATGTTTAGCAGACTGCAGCAGAAGGGCAGCAGTCAAGTATAATATCCTTTCTATATTTGGAAGAAAGAATATTATACATGTACAAGCCTATTACTGTACCACTGATACCAGTCCTGAAAAGAACCTTTGTGGAACTAATAATAACAGCAAGTCTTTAAAATTACCCTCACTGCCTGACAACACTGCTTCCTTCCTGTCCCTATACAAATTGGCAAAAAAAGAGAACGATTAGTGGTTACTGGAACAGCTCTTTTGTGGACCTTGATAGTAACAGCTAATGATGATGATGATGATGATGATGATGAAAGACTAATCTGGCTGTCCCTGTAGCATACACCGTCCTTTCCCTTTCTCTAAACTAACAAAAGACACTCAGGCTGCTGCAAGAATCAGCAGCACAGCAAACCTATCAACACCTAACACCTATACCAGTCCTGAAAAGAACTTTTGTGTACCAAATAGCTAGTGGTTTATCTCTCCCTACTCCACACAGGAACCTGTCCCTATCGTAACAGAAGAAAGAATGTAAAATGGCCACCGGATCGGGTGTATTTATAGGTTAGGGGGAATGTCCAAGTGTCCATGTGCTGTCATGTCTCAATTGGCTGTCCTGTATCACATGATAAACGTGTCACCAAAGGTTAAAGTTCTTGTATACATTAAACACGTAAGTCCGCCGCGGCGAACGACGGAAAAAGGCGTTCGAACGTGCGGACCGCGAATGTCGGAAATTCGCAGCGAAACGACCGCCGGGCGAAACGTTCGTCCATCACTACATGGGACAGAAATAACTGCAGTCTTATCAGCTGAAGCTGATAGGACTCACACACGCAAACACTTGATAAGCAGCAAAAGTAAATACTATGAAATAAAACAAGTCAGCTATGAACAGGGAAGCAGGGTTGCCATAGAAACGTTGGATTGAGAAGGAGGCTTGGTTAACAGTACAGGAAGTGCTCGATGTAAGGGCGGAAATACACTCCACTGTGGACTCAGAAAACAATACTTAAGATGGCGCTGCCTATTCTCTGGAAACAAGTTTTTTAAAGTTTCTTTAAACAGTAAGTAATATGCGATTTGGGCCGCATTACAGTGGCTATAGTCTGATAATTACTTATTATAATGGACTAAATGAAAAGAAACATCAGAATGGGAGAGTTTACTTCCTCTTTAAAAGCATTTTTCACCTCCAGATAAGAAGCCAATATTTTCAAGTTGCTTTATTTTTCATTTGGTTTAATTGTATTTAATTTATTGATGATTTGCATAAGTTTTGAACTTTGTTCATTTGTAGCACTGCATTTTATATTTGTTTTCTTTTATTGGGGGTAATTCTGGAAGTACTGTATATTCCAACTGCTGTGTAATTTGGGAAGTTTTTTTTATACTTAAAGCACAGAGTAAGGGAGATAATATTGTTTCTGTTTAAAAATAAAAATACTTTCAATAATTTGCAATAATACTTGCAATAATTTTCTTTCCCTCACCACCCACCCATAGATAATCACTTTCAGCACTACCCCCACTGGTTTTAGCTGGGTTTTCCCCCAAACAGCACAAATACCACCAGCCACCCAAGCAACAGTCCATACACTCCTGCTCCAATGAACAGTCTACAAAAATGAACGGTTGTCTTTTTGTAGTTTATTGCTGGAATAACTTGTAACTGGCTTGTAACAGGGGTTGGGGTATGGGATACTCCAAAAAAAAAAAAAACATTCAGCAGTAGTCAGTAATCAGAGGATAGTCTTCTAGCAGTAGTGGTATTGGTTGATAGTGAACAGTCTAAGGTCCCACTGCTATAGACCATGGGGCAAGAATCTGGCCATCTGGTTACCCTGTATGCAAAATTCAGTACTCAGTGCAGTATCCAGCACTCAGCCTCAGGAATACACCTAAAGCCATTACTTACAAGTCCCCAAGACAGCTTCCTCCTTCCAGCTTTTTCAGTACACAATCCAGTAAGTGAGATAGTGCTTCTCAGGACCGGACCCTTTTGTACTGTGGTTCAGCAGTCATCTCTGAGCAAAATTGCATTGAACCCTTGATCCTGGCACCTCTGAAGCCTCCTTGAGCAGTTGTTGAGCCCATGTGCTGCCTCTGCACCTCTGGACAGAGTAAATAAAGTGGTGTTGCGCTCATGAGAAATACTCAAATAAAAAATAAATAAAAATTCATGTGATAAAAATCCAAAACATAAAAGGGAAAGTTGATGAACAGGTGATAGCTACAATAAATATCACAGTGAAAAAAAAAAATAATATATATATATGTGAAAAAATAATCACAAGGTGATTAGACAAATTATGAAATTAAGATGATCAAACAAACTTCAAAGTATATAAATATGTGTGTATCCCAATACACAGTGAATAGTGTCACTCAAGTGAGATTTCATACACAAAGTGGATTAAGAAACCTTCAGGCAATATTAAAATCATATTAAGATTTCAAAAATCAATATCAGCACATATAAGTGTCAATAAAGTGTCCAGTGCATTCATCCACAATAGTGAAATTCAAAAGTCCTCCAAATAAATAAAAACCATCAATACACATAAGTGTCAGCAAAGTGTCCAGTGCATATCCCGGTGTCCACCGACCAGTGAGTGTACTATATAATTACCCTACAGCTGTAAGGTTAACAGCATAAAACATAGACTCCTGGAAGGGAGGCAGGGGAGGAGGGGGGAGATCCAACACCGAGCTATCCCTCTTATCCTGGCATTTGGTGTAGGAGGCAACTTTGGAGGAGTATTCAGAAAACAAAAGTGGAGCCAACCATGGTGTAGTATATTGTGTAAACAAAGTAATTTTATTAAAAATACCAAACTATTCACATGGTTTCAACTAGATAATTGCATATACAAAACAATCATGAGAGGTCCGCTCGTATCCATACGTTACTTCCGGTGTCCGGCTGCTATCCTACGCATTATGTCACTGTCACGTGACTTCAACTGGGATAAGATGAGGATGTCGGAAGTGGCTTGATATAGGCTGACGCCGCACACACGCCGCCCATATTAATCGGTATTCAATAACAATATTCAGTAAAAAAAAATTTGGTGCAAAAAAGTCTAATTTTAATAACTCAATGAGTATTTTATTAAAAGGTGATTAAAAACCAGGAAAAAACCTAAAAAATCAATTCGAAAATTTTTAAATGCTAGTCATAGGATACATATCCTATGCATATACTAGGCGTAGCCATTTTGTTGAAGCCAGGCAACCTGTGTCAAGCGAGTGTGCCCATTGCGCAAGAAATTCACTGTAGCGCCAATTATTATGTATTTGTCCATGCTGTATCAAGGTGGACTAATTCTATATAGTAAAAACGGCAAAAGAGAATTCTAGTTCACTTGTCCGTGTCCCGATGGTGACCATTTTGTCAGATACAGGCTGACATAATCAGGTGTCAGCCACGGATGTATTCCATGCACAGACAATAAAAGAGAAAAGACACAAAAAATTGTCTAAAAGATAAAATTAAATAAAAAAAGAATCTGTAGGTCGCCTTAAAAAGGTATATATATAAAATATTATTCAAAACTTAAAAAAACGTTTATACACATGTATACATAAAAAACAAACAATATACACATATATATAAACAAAAGATTGGCTCTAGCAAAGATTAGCCCAAAGAGGCAAACATTCCTAAAAAATATATATTAATCAGCAAAGGCTGATAATAAATATACCTCGGACTCCGGAAATAAAGTTTGCATATACTGAATGGCATGAGAGAGGAAAAAAAAAAAAAAGGGGGGGGTTTATTGGGGAGAGCAAAGGAATGGGAGTAACTTACTTTAAAAATCACTAATAAAACAATTTAAGTCAAACTCAAAGTTAAGGCCCCTAGGGACAAACGTATCTAGCGTAAAAATCCATTTAGATTCAATTTGACTAAGGGTCCTAACCTTATGTCCCCCTCTCCAATGTTTAATATATGGTACAATCCCCCAAAACTTCAAATGTGTTGGGTCTTTTTGATGGTGTGTCGCAAAGTGTTTTGAAACGCTGTGTTTATCATACCCTTTCAGAATATTCTGTACATCTTCTTTAATTCTTATCTTCAGGGGTCTTTTTGTGTGGCCTACATATTGTAGGCCACAGGTGCATTCTAAAACATTAACAGCCCCCTGAGAATTACAGCACACGAAGTCTCTGATTTCATGAGTATTTCCTGTACTGGTGGATGTGAATTCAAACACTTTGTTCGGTTTGCTTGTACGGGTGCATGCAAAGCACCTTTACAGGGAAAAATCCCATTACCTGTAAAAAATTTGAACCTTTTGGTTGGTGGGTCTGGGATATTTTTAACCAGTCTATCCCTAAGTGTAGGGGCCCGTTTATAAACAAATCTAGGTGTGAGTGGCAAAATCGTCTGTTAAGTGTTTATCATTTAATAAGATATGCCAATGTTTTCTGATTATTTTCTCCACACTCCTGTATTATGCATTGTAGTCTAGAATAATAGCTCCATCTTTTACTCCTGTTGTATTGGCGGGTCTCGACTTATCTTTAATCAGTTCTTGGCGGTCCATTTTCTCTACCTCCAACACCTTCTGTTCAATCAATTTCCTATTGTATCCCTTCTCACGGAACCTGTGGCCTATTTTCTTAGCCTGTTTCAGGTATTCTTCCTGTTCGCTACAGTTCCACCGCAACCTCATAAGTTGTCGTTTTGGGATGTTAAATAGCCAATTATGATGATGACAGCTTGTTATGGGTAAATAACTATTCTTATCAACACTTAAAGTGTGTTTTGGTGACTAAATTCCCATCCTCCTGTATTATTTCCAAATCCAAAAACATCACATGATGTTCATTCGTATCCCTTGTAAGAATTATGTTTCTGTCATTAAGATTACGTTTTATTTGAAAGTCTATTAGGCTATTCATATCTCCTCTCCAAAGCACCAGGATATCATCGATGTAGCGTCTATATACCACCAACTCTGCAGGTGTCTCTGAGAAGATGGTCTCCTCTTCCCATTTTGCCATGAAAAGTCCGGCCATACTGGGTGCAAACTTTGCACCCATTGCTACGCTAGTTTTTTGGTGGTAATAGTTTCCATCAAACCAGAAGTAATTATTCTTCAAAAAAAATCTAGACATTTAATCAAATATTTCCTTTGTGAGCACACTAGATCAGAATGTCTCCTTAGGCCCCATTTCACAGCCTCACAGGATAAATGGTGGGGAATTATGGTGTAAAGTGAAGAGACATCCGCCGTCGCAAGGATAGGTGGTCCTGTTTCAATTGAGAATTCTTCCAGAATTTGTAAAATATGTTTTCGTATCCCTTAAATAGGCCTTCGTATTCTTAACGGCAGGTTGTAAGTAGGGATGAGCTTCGTGTTCGAGTCGAACATACGTTCGACTCGAACATCGGCTGTTCGCCCGTTCGGCGAATTCCGAACGTTATGGGCCGTTCGCACCAAATTCGTGTGGCGCTCACGGCCCACAATGCACTACGCCATCGCACTGCATTGCTGGCTCATGATTGGCCAAGCATGCACTGTGACCCAGCATGCTTGGCCAATCACAGCGCCGGCAGCAAGGAGAGCCATGATTGGCCACAGGCAGGATGCCTGCTGCCAATCATAGCTCAGGCTGTGTAGTACACGTCCCACACTATATAAGGCCGCCAGCGCGGCGGCCTTGTGTAGTGTGTTGGCGTCTGTAGGAGTTAGTGGATGTTCTGTGTACCTTCAACACAGTATACACCGATCGTTATCGGCCGATTTTTCGTTCTTGCTCTTCTGTAGTGGTTGTTGTCTGCGTGCCCTGACCGCAGTATACACCACTATATTCACCTATATAGCTAGCTATATTTCTCTTTTTTAATAGAGCTTGCAGTCAGTGTTAGGAGATTGTGCGTGCTGTCTGTGTGCTCCGAACCCAGTATACACCGCTATATCCACCTATATAGCTAACTATCTTGCTCGTTTTAAATAGAGCTTGCAGTCAGTGTTAGGAGATTGTGCATGCTGTCTGCGTGCTCTGAACCCAGTATACACCGCTATATCCACCTATATAGCTAACTATCTTTCTAGTTTTAAATAGAGCTTGCAGTCAGTGTTAGGAGATTGTGCGTGCTGTCTGCGTGCTCTGAACCCAGTATACACCGCTATATCCACCTATATAGCTAACTATCTTGCTCGTTTTAAATAGAGCTTGCAGTCAGTGTTAGGAGATTGTGCGTGCTGTCTGCGTGCTCTGAACCCAGTATACACCGCTATATCCACCTATATAGCTAACTATCTTGCTCGTTTTAAATAGAGCTTGCAGTCAGTGTTAGGAGATTGTGCGAGCTGTCTGCGTGCTCTGAACCCAGTATACACCGCTATATCCACCTATATAGCTAACTATCTTGCTCTTTTTAAATAGAGCTTGCAGTCAGTGTTAGGAGATTGTGCGTGCTGTCTGCGTGCTCTGAACCCAGTATACACCGCTATATCCACCTATATAGCTAACTATCTTGCTCTTTTTAAATAGAGCTTGCAGTCAGTGTTTGGAGATTGTGCGTGCTGTCTGCGTGCTCTGAACCCAGTATACACCGCTATATCCACCTATATAGCTAACTATCTTGCTCGTTTTAAATAAAGCTTGCAGTCAGTGTTAGGAGATTGTGCGTGCTGTCTGCGTGCTCTGAACCCAGTATACACCGCTATATCCACCTATATAGCTAACTATCTTGCTCGTTTTAAATAGAGCTTGCAGTCCGTGTTAGGAGATTGTGCGTGCTGTCTGCGTGCTCTGAACCCAGTATACACCGCTATATCCACCTATATAGCTAACTATCTTGCTCGTTTTAAATAGAGCTTGCAGTCAGTGTTAGGAGATTGTGCGTGCTGTCTGCGTGCTCTGAACCCAGTATACACCGCTATATCCACCTATATAGCTAACTATCTTGCTCGTTTTAAATAGAGCTTGCAGTCAGTGTTAGGAGATTGTGCGTGCTCTGAACCCAGTATACACCGCTATATCCACCTACATAGCTCTTCTCTATTTGAGCCATCTGCAGGAGTTAGTGGAAGTTGTGTGTGCCTCCAGCACAATATACACTACCCAATTGCTGGTTTTCCCAACGCCCTTCAGGCCATTACCGTGTCTGGAAGGCCAGCAAGGACAGGCAGACAGGCGCGAGCCGATAAAAGAGGGCAAGCAGGCTCTGTGTCTAGAGACAACAGTGCTGGTCGTGGATGCGGTGCATCGTCATCATCAGCACGTGGCCACGGGACACGCTTGTCCTTCTTTTCGGCAGCTGGACATGTTGAGCCGCAACATGCCAACAACTTGGTAGAGTGGATGACCAAGCCCTCTTCATCCTCCTCATCCTCTCTCACCCAGGCTCAGGGTACTAGCAAAGCAGCTGCCAACGCATCGTCTTCCCTCCTCTCAATGTCATCATCAGTGACTCCTTCCCTAGACCCACCACGTCCTCCTGAGGAGTCTCCTGAACTCTTTGAGCACAGTGTTGGGTACATGCTCCAGGAGGATGCCCAGTGTTTTGTAGGCTCTGATTATGATACTCAGCTAGAGGAAGGCAGTAGCGTGAATACAGAGAGAGGGGATGCTCAAGAAGGACAGCAATCTGGCAGTCATGTTCCACAAGCTGCAGCATACTGCCAGGTTTGCTCCAGGGATGAAGAGGGAGGGGATGATGAGGGCACTGACTCCACGTGGGTGCCTGGTATGAGAGAGGAGGAGGAGGAGGAGGAAGCACATGTCCAACGAGGCAGGATGCCCTCCGAGGGCCAGCTTAGGGGCAGCACACCGACTGAATCACACCGCAGAGCTCTGCACGTTATTCTAAAAGTTCTTTGGTGTGGGCCTTTTTTGAGACGAGTGCATCAGATTGCACCGCTGCTATTTGCAACATATGTCGCAAGCGTATCTCGCGTGGCCAAAACATCAGCCGCTTGGGCACCACATGCTTGACCAGACATATGTTGACCTGCCATGCAGCTCGTTGGCAAGCGTACCTCAAAGACCCACACCAAAGAACAAAGCGGACCTCTCCTTGCGCCTGATCAGCTGGGATCTCCAACCCCACTAGACCTTCAGTCCTCTCTGAAACCTGCTCTGAGAGGAATGAAGGTGTAGAATTAGGTGTGTCACAGCCAAGTGCTTCCGGGCACTCTGCTAGCAGTACACCCACGTCCGATTATAGCAGGCAAATGTCCCTGCCCCAGCTGCTGGACCGGCGAAAGAAGTTCACTCCCAGCCATCCACATGCCCAGCGGTTGAATGCTAGCTTGGCTAAATTGCTAGCACTTCAACTGCTGCCTTTTCAGTTGGTAGACTCGGCCCCCTTCCGTGAGTTTGTACAATGTGCAGTTCCTCAGTGGCAGGTCCCCAAACGCCACTTTTTCTCACGGAAGGCGATTCCGGCTCTCTACCGGCATGTGGAAGGCAATGTCCTTGCCTCGATGGACAGGGCGGTCAGCGGTAAGGTGCATATTACCGCTGACTCATGGTCCAGCAGGCATGGACAGGGACGTTACCTGTCTTTCACAGCCCATTGGGTCACTCTTCTGGCAGCTGGGAAGGATGCAGGACAAGGTGCAGTAGTGTTGGAGGTTGTTCCACCACCACGCCTCCAAAATGCTACTATTGGTTGTGACACACCTCTCTCCTCCACCCCCTCCTCTTCTTCTTCCTCCATGGCCTCTTCCAGTGCTCTGTCCTCAGAACCAGTGGTGCTCCGTAGGCTTTCCAGGGGCTACGCAAGTACGCAGGCAAAATTATGCCATGCCGTGCTTGCGCTGGTTTGTTTGGGGGACAGGAGACACACTGGGGCAGATGTTTTGTCAGCTCTGCAGGGGCAGGCCGAGAGGTGGTTGACGCCACGCCAGCTTAAGACAGGAATGGTGGTTTCCGACAATGTCACCAACCTCCTCTCTGCCCTCCGACAGGGACAACTGACCCATGTGCCCTGTGTGGCTCACATCCTTAACCTAGTGGTGCAGCGGTTCTTGGGCAGGTACCCCGGCTTACAGGATGTCCTGAAGCAGGCCAGGAAAGTCTGTGTGCATTTACACCGATCATTTAATGCCTGTGCTCGGCTGGCTGAGCTCCAAAAGGAGTTGAACCTGCCCAAGAACCGCCTTATATGTGACATGCCCACCAGGTGGAACTCAATGTTGGCCATGCTGCAGTGGCTGCACACGCAGCAGAGGGCCATCAATGAGTACCTGTGCGACTATGGCACCAGGACAGGGTCAGGGGAGCTCTGTCTTTTCTCACCACGCCAGTGGGGCATGATCAGGGATGCATGCACTGTCCTGTCACCGTTTGAGGAGGCCACAAGGATGCTGAGCAGTGACAGTGCATGCATCAGTGACACTGTACCTCTTGTCCACCTCTTGGAGCATACGCTGCGTGGAATAATAGACAGGGCACTTGAGGCAGAACAGAGGCAGGAAGAGGAGGACTTCCTTGCCTCTCAAGGCCCCCTTTATCCAGACAGTGTTCCTGCTGTGCCACCCATCACACAGGAAGAGGATGAGGAGGAGGAGGAGGAGGATGATTGTGTCAGCATGGAGGTGGAGGCTGGCACTCAGCATCAGCAGCAGCAGCAGTCTTGTAGGGATGATTTACAGTCCCAAAAAACCCGTGGACTTGTACGTGGCTGGGAAGAGGTAGCTGCGGATCATGTTGTCCTTAGTGACCCCAGGGGCGGATCCAGAGTCTAATCTCGGGAGGGGCACTGCTATAAAATATGTTTTTTGAAAGGGCAATTTATATGGGAAATGGCTGGTATTGGCGCTTCAATCATTACGGCACCATGGTTGTTATGGTGTCAGGATGATTGAAGCGCATTATTTCTATTAATACATTGTAATATAAAATTAAATGGTTCAACTCACCATATTGCAGAATCAGTGGGAGCCCTGAGGATGTCACTTGCCATGTCGCCTGCCACCAAATGTGGATTGTCACTTGTCACCAAATGCGGATTGTTACTTGCCACGTCACCTGCCACACATTGCGGATTGTCACTTGCCACGTAGCCTGCCACACATTGCAGATTGCCACTTGCCACGTCACCTGCCACACATTGCGGATTGTGACTTGCCACGTCACCTGCCACACATTGCGGATTGTCACTTGCCACGTCGCCTGCCACCAGATGCGGATTGCCACGTAGCCTGCCACACATTGCGGATTGCCACTTGCCACGTCACCTGCCACACATTGGGGATTGTCACTTGCCACGTCACCTGCCACACATTGCGGATTGTCACTTGCCACGTTGCCTGCCACACATTGCGGATTGTCACTTGCCACGTAGCCTGCCACACATTGCGGATTGTCACTTGCCACGTCACCTGCCACACATTGCGGATTGTCACTTGCCACGTTGCCTGCCACACATTGCGGATTGCCACTTGCCACGTCACCTGCCACACATTGCGGATTGTCACTTGCCACGTAGCCTGCCACACATTGCGGATTGTCACTTGCCACGTCACCTGCCACACATTGCGGATTGTCACTTGCCACGTCACCTGCCACACATTGTGGATTGCCACTTGCCACGTAGTCTGCCACACATTGTGGATTGCCACTTGCCACGTAGTCTACCACACATTGCGGATTGTTACTTGCCACGTCACCTGCCACACATTGTGGATTGTCACTTGCCACGTCACCTGCCACACATTGCGGATTGTCACTTGCCACGTCACCTGCCACACATTGCGGATTGCCACTTGCCACGTAGCCTGCCACACATTGCGGATTGTCACTTGCCACGTCACCTGCCACACATTGCGGATTGTGACTTGCCACGTCACCTGCCACACATTGCGGATTGTCACTTGCCACGTCGCCTGCCACCAGATGTGGATTGCCACGTAGCCTGCCACACATTGCGGATTGCCACTTGCCACGTCACCTGCCACACATTGGGGATTGTCACTTGCCACGTCACCTGCCACACATTGCGGATTGTCACTTGCCACGTTGCCTGCCACACATTGCGGATTGTCACTTGCCACGTAGCCTGCCACACATTGCGGATTGTCACTTGCCACGTCACCTGCCACACATTGCGGATTGTCACTTGCCACGTTGCCTGCCACACATTGCGGATTGCCACTTGCCACGTCACCTGCCACACATTGCGGATTGTCACTTGCCACGTAGCCTGCCACACATTGCGGATTGTCACTTGCCACGTCACCTGCCACACATTGCGGATTGTCACTTGCCACGTCACCTGCCACACATTGTGGATTGCCACTTGCCACGTAGTCTGCCACACATTGTGGATTGCCACTTGCCACGTAGTCTGCCACACATTGCGGATTGTTACTTGCCACGTCACCTGCCACACATTGCGGATTGTCACTTGCCACGTCACCTGCCACACATTGCGGATTGTCACTTGCCACGTCACCTGCCACACATTGCGGATTGCCACTTGCCACGTAGCCTGCCACACATTGCGGATTGTCACTTGCCACGTCACCTGCCACACATTGCGGATTGTCACTTGCCACGTCACCTGCCACACATTGTGGATTGCCACTTGCCACGTAGTCTGCCACACATTGCGGATTGCCACTTGCCACGTAGCCTGCCACACATTGCGGATTGTCACCTACTGGTGGTCTTTTGTTGGGTCCCAGAGTGAAGATAGGCAGCAGAGAGATGATGCAATCTCTCTGCTGCACACAGCTTCCTACACAGTGAGGGCAGGACTGGAGGGATGCAGGGCAGTGAGAGATGATGTCATCTCCCTGCTCCCCTGCCTGCTGGCTTCCTGATTGGCCAGCAGCCCTCCTAAGCCGACCAGCTGCCCCCCCCCTCACCCGTCCACTCAGCGCGGGCACCCGCGGAACCGACCGCGATTGGACCCGCGGAACCGGCCGCGGGTACCCGCGGAACCGGCCGCGATTGGACCCTCGGAACCGGCCCGCGGGTACCCGCGGAACCGGCCGCGATTGGACTCACGGAACCGGCCCGCGGGTACCCGCGGAACCGGCCGCGATTGGACCCGCGGAACCGGCCGTGCTGTCATCAGCTGGCGGTATTCTCGGAGGGGGCAATTGACCCGTTGCCCCCCCCCTGGATCCGCCCCTGAGTGACCCAGAGGACTCCGGACCGAATGCCTCAGCTAACCTATGCTGCATGGCCTCCCTGATCCTGCAAAGCCTGCGGAAGGATCCTCGTATTCTTCGGATCAAGGAGAGGGACCATTACTGGCTGGCCACTCTCCTTGATCCACGGTACAAGGGTAAGGTTGCCAACCTTATCTTGCCATCGCAGAGGGAGCAGAGGATGAGACATCTCCGGGAAGCCTTGCAGAAAGGTCTGTGCAACGCGTTTCCAGAGACTGGGAGGTTACAAACTCCTGGTCCTGGACAACGTGTTGCTGAGGCATCGGTCAGAAGGAGCGGTGGAGAAGGTGGCCATCTGACCGATGCTTTCAGGCAATTTTTTAGTCCGCAGCCCCAAGGTATGATCGGTTCCAGCAACCATCGCCAGCGTCTGATTTACATGGTGCAGGAATACCTAGGGCCAAGGTCAGACTTGGACACCTTTCCCACCGAAAATCCTCTGGCTTACTGGGTCTTGAGGATGGATCACTGGCCAGAGCTTGCACAGTATGCAATTGAGCTACTGGCCTGTCCTGCATCCAGCGTTCTTTCGGAACGCACCTTCAGTGCTGCTGGTGGCTTTGTTACCGATCACAGGGTGCGCCTGTCCACCGAATCAGTTGATCGACTGACCTTCATCAAGATGAATCAGTCTTGGATCACCCACAGCTACCAAGCACCTGAAGCTGATGTAACCGAATTATTTTTTTTAAATATCACATCTCTTCAAGACTGCCTATGCTGATGCTGAGTGACTGTCCAGTTATGTTGATTGTCTATCCTCTTCCTCCTCCGCTGATATGTTGGAAGAACATTTTTGGTTCTGGGTGATGCCATCAGCCCAATTTTTCTGCCCCTGTTTAACAGGGGCGTTTAATTACAATTTTTGATGCAATGCTTTGCAGCAGGGCTAATTCCTGCACTAAAAATAGAGTACATGGGAGAGGTTGCAGTGTCGTGGCACCAGCACCAGTGCCTAAGGCCCAATTTTTCTGCCCCTGTTTAACAGGGACATGTAATTACAATTCTTGATATAATATTTCACAGGAGGGCCCCTTCCTGTGCCCACCCAGAGTAACTGTGAGGACTTATAGTGTTGTGGCACCAGCACCACAACCACCAAAGGTCAATTTTTCTACCACTGTTCAACAATGGCATGTAATTGCAATTCTTGATATAATCGTGCACAGCAGGGCACTCCAGCGCCCACCAAGAGTCACTTTGAGGGCTTACAATGTTGTGGCAAAACCAACACCTTGTTCCGCCATTTCTGCAGAGCATATAGGGCAGGCCCCTACTTTCAAACATCCAACTTACAAACATCTCCTACTGCAAACGGAAGGAGACAACAGCAAGTGAGATGAAAAAAGACGGACGGCAAAACAAATTATACAGGTGTGATAACCCTTCCCTATGTTTTCCAAAAAGCTTAAAAATAGTTTTTTTGACTGGAGCTACACTTTAAAAATGTACCAGTCGAAAATTACAAACAGATTCAACTTAACACAACAAATCTTGCACCTCCTATATACTGCTGTTCTGAGTATATAGGGCCTGGGGGCCACACGTATTTCCTTTTTTTAATATGGGTACGGGGTTCCCCTTAACATCCGTACAAGACCCAAAGGGGCTGGTAATGGGCAGGGAGGGCTACCCATGCCATTTTTCTCAATGATTTTCAACCATATTGCAGGAACCAGATATATCATTAAAACCGCAAGCAGTTTGAAATGACGTTATTTCCGTTAAATGTCATTTTGTGCAGGGACTGTTCTAAACACGGGAAACACATGGCACTTCACAGGCATACTATAGACACCCCCCAGGCACGATATTTAAAGGAATATTTCACTTTTTTTTTCACTTTAATCGTCATTAAAATCAGTTCTCCCGCCAAAACGGCCATTTTTAAAACTTTTTTTTGCATTGAGCCATGTCCCCTGGGGCAGGAGCCAGGTCCCCAAACCCTTTTTAGGACAGTATCTTGCATATTAGCCGTTAAAATTAGCACTTTTAATTTCGAACGTTCGAGTCCCATAGACTTCAATGGGGTTCTAACGTTCGTACGAATTTGGGGTCCGTTCGAAAGTTCTGGTGCGAACTGAACCGGGGGGGTGTTCGGCTCATCCCTAGTTGTAAGAAATTGTCTATATAGGCTCCCATTCTTCCCGTAAGCAAATCTATCCCATTTACAATGGGTCTAGGAGGGGGATTCTCCTTATCTTTGTGTAGCTTCAGTAGATAATAAATTATCGGAGTTCGGCAAGATTCCGGAACCAAAAATTTAGCTTCTTTTTTATTTAAAAGGGTCTTCTTTAGACCCAGATGTACCACCAGTTCCAGTTCTTTTCTACCTCTAAAAACAGGATTTTTTGTAAGTTTAGTATAAGTATTAGTGTCCTTCAATATTTTTTCGATGTTCTCATTGTACTGCAGTTTAGATAAAAATGCAATACCCCCACCCTTATCGGCCAGGCGAATAACAATGTCTTTTCGCTTACTCAATCACTTCATTCCGCATTTCATGAAATTTGGTTCTTTTCCTTTCTTAATATTAAGGGCTTTTAAATCTTCAACGATCACTTTTTTAAACACATCCACAAATTTGTTGTCACTAATCTGGGGATTAAACACAGATTTATTCCGCAGGGAGCTATGTACGATGCTTGGGTCCGTACTCAATGTTTGTGTCTTTATGTGGTTACTTATAAGGTATTTTTTAATATTCAAACCTCTGACATATTTCTGGATATTTATGTATGTCTGAAATTTGTCCAAATTCCTTACTGGGGCAAATCTCAGACCTCTATCCAGTACGGCAATCTCTTCCGCTGTTATTGGTATGCCACTCAGCAGGGGTCAAGTCCTGGGGAAAAAAGTGTGGGAACTCCCACCCAAGATCCACTCCCCTACCAAAAAAAAAAAAAAAAAAAAAGATACGCTCATATGCATATATATATTTCACATAAAATACAGTGACTGCAAATGCGACATGCTACAAGAGATGACCAGACTGCGAATGTGACTACAGGAGATGACCAGACTGCGAATGCGACATAGTACAGGAGATGACTAGACTGCGAATGTAACTACAGGAGATGACCAGACTGCGAATGCGACTACAGGAGATGACCAGACTGCGAATGCGACTACAGGAGATGACCAGACTGCGAATGAGACTACAGGAGATGACCAGACTGCGAATGCGACATAGTACAGGAGATGACCAGACCGGGAATGAGACTACAGGAGATGACCAGACCGCGAATGCGACTACAGGAGATGACCAGACTGCGAATGCGACTACAGGAGATGATCAGACTGCGAATGCGACTACAGGAGATAACCAGAGTGCGAATGCGACTACAGGAGATGACCAGACTGCGAATGCGACTACAGGAGATGATCAGACTGCGAATGCGACTACAGGAGATGATCAGACTGCGAATGCGACTACAGGAGATGACCAGACTGCGACATAGTACAGGAGATGACCAGACCGGGAATGAAACTACAGGAGATGACCAGACTGCGAATGCGACTACAGGAGATGACCAGACTGCGAATGCTACTACAGGAGATGATCAGACTGCGAATGCGACTACAGGAGATGATCAGACTGCGAATGCGACTACAGGAGATGACCAGACTGCGAATGCGACTACAGGAGATGACCAGACTGCGAATGCGACTACAGGAGATGACCAGACTGTGAATGCGACATACTACAGGAGATGATCAGACTGCGAATGCGACATAGTACAGAAGATGACCAAGTAGCTAGTTTTAAAATTTAAACATGTCCTCAGCCCCTTTATGGCACCTCCTTTACATTCCTGTCCTCACCCCCTTTGTAGAACCCCCCTTCACATTCCTGCCCTGCCTCCCTTTTATATCACCCCTCCTCATTCCTTTCTGTTTCTGATACTTTCCCCCTCCCTCCTTCATAACAGTGCCCTCTTCCCTGTCTTACCTTACACAGGACACAGCAGATGACATCGGAAGTGCAGCAAAGGGATGGACAGAGGGCGGGACCTGCCCCAGTTAACTGATTGGTTGATAGAATGCAGAGCAGTTCTATTAACCAATCAGTTAACTGAGCCAGCCCCTGCCCTCCGTGCATCATTGTGCTGCTCTTCCGATGTCAGCTCTGTGAAGACAAAGCAGCTAGCAGACTGTGTTAGAGCCTCGGGCGGCTCTGGTCCTGCAAAGGGAACGGCGTTCCTGCTGTGAAAAAAGTGCGGGGACGCCGTTCCCACGCGTTCCCGCAGGACTCGAGCCCTGCCACTCAGGTTGTAGATGCCCTCTCCCTTTACTCTCTTTTTTTTTTTGCTCTCTCTTTCCCGATCTTCTTCTTGCCTGACTTCTTCTCGCTTCTCTTTGTTCGTCCAATAACCTTGGAGGGTACTGATCCAGACCTCTCCCTAAAAAAGGTCTACTCTCATGCGATTCAGGATAGTATGTTTGATAATATCTATCCTCTCTCTCTACATCAGGGTTATCTCTTAAAGGGGCATAATGATTGTAGGTAGGGATAGAATATTGGTCATAAGGCCTCTGATGTGTCTGTGGAGGTCCCCAATATTCCCTTCCCTCTATAGTTGTTTTCATGGTGAGGTATACAATTTCTTACTTGGGGTCCTTGTGGGGCATAATAAGGTCCCCTTGGCTGTTCATATGGTGGACGATTACACTTTATTGACACTTATATGTGCTGATATTGATTTTTGCAATCTTAATATTATTTTAATATTGTCTGAAAGTTTTTTAATCCACTTTGTGTATGAAATCTCACTTGAGTGACACTATTCACTGTGTATTGGGATACACACATATTTATATACTTTGAAGTTTGTTTGATCATCTTAATCTCATAATTTGTCTAATCACCTTGTGATTATTTTTTTCACATATATATTTTTATTTATTTTTTCACTGTGATATTTATTGTAGCTATCACCTGTTCATCAACTTTCCCTTTTATGTTTTGGATTTTTATTACATGAATTTTTATTTATTTTTTATTTGAGTATTTCTCACGCTGAGAGTGCAACACCACTTTATTTACTATGTCCATTTATCGATGAGATTTGTTTGACTCATGCAGTGTATGCAGCACTTTTGAGACGTGGTTTATCTTTGAACTTTCCTTAATAGCGCAGGAGCCAGGGAAGAAGGAAAACTCTCCAGTGTCTCAGACTATTTATCCACACTCCGGCCCCCTTTTACAAACCTCCCCCTCGAGGTATTAGTCAAAACCTGATAAATATTTAGGCTGGGCCAATTGAATCTCCTGCCCCATGGTCTGGAAACATCTTCCAAAGGCAGGGGTAAGCAGGGCCGGACTGGGAATAAAAACCAGCCCTGGAAAAAATTTCATACCAGCCCCACAGCATTATTATACCAGCCCAACAGCATAATGTCATTATTTTCTTGTTCATGAAAGGGAAAACCATACATTTTAAAGCACATTTGATGAAGGGTGTATTATATATAGATATGAAATCACATAGGGATATATATATATATGCAAATTCCAGTTAAAAGTGGTAAGTGGACAATCATCAAGGGGGTCCCCAGGAACTCAGAATGTGGGGGGAACCACCTTCCACAGAAAGAATACACTAAGGTAAGGGGGGTGGGTGCCCACCAAATGCAGCTTTACTCTGCCCGTGAATGCAGCCTCACTGTGCCCACCATTGCGGCCTCACTGTGCCCACCATTGCAGCCTCACAGTGCCCACCATTGCGGCCTCACTGTGCCCATTATTGCAGCCTCACTGTGCCCATCAAATGCAGCTTTACTGTGCTGTGAATGCAGTCTCACTGTGCCCATGAATGCAGCCTCACTGTGCCCAGGAATGCAGCCCCTTCTGTGCCCCATGTCCCAGTCTGCAGTCCCTGTCTGCGGGAAGGTGTGTTATTGATGCTTGGTACGGTACCTTGCATGCCAGCAGGATATCCATGATGAGCAGCAGCAGGCAGGGTCTGTTCTCGTTTTGGATGGGGACGGTGCTCCTTCCAGAGGATCTGTTTGCTGTGAGATGAAGTGGTCCCTGGCCACCTGCACCTTCAGCCGTCCCCATTTTCCGGTCCCAGTCAGCCTGTCCTCTGGTCCTGGGGAAGTGGAGAGCACTGGGTGGGAGCTGGAGAGAAGGGGGAGCAGAGAGTACTGGCGGGGTTGGAGAACACATGGGTGGGGGAAAAGAGCAGGGGGTAGTGGAGATCACAGGAGTGGGGAGCAGAGAGCGTTGGGGGGAACTTGAGAGTACTGGGGGGGCCAAAAAGAACAGTGGTGGAGAGCATGGTAGGCTGAGAGCACTGAGGGGGCTAAGGGTGTGGGGTGGCGAAGAACACTGGGGGGGCAGAAAAACAAGGGTGGAGAGCACGGGGGCTGGAGAGTACTGGGGGGGTACAAAGAGTAGGGGGGAGAGCTTGGGAGCACCAGTGGGGGCCAGAAAGAACAGGAGGAAAAGCAAGGGGGACTGGAGAGCATTATGGGAGGTAGAGAGCATTGGCAGGGTTGGAGAGCACATGGGTGGGGGCAAAATGCAGGGGGGAGTGGAGAGTACAGGGGTGGGGAGTGGAGAGTGCTGGGGGAGCCAAAAAGAACAGGAGTGGAGAGCAAGGGGGGGTAGAGAGCACGGGGGGGCTGGAGAGTGATGGGTGGAGCTTGAGAGCACCAGGGGGTCAGAAAGAACAGGTGTGGGGAGAATGGAGGGCTGGAGAGCACTGGGGTGGGGGCTGGAGAGTGATGGGGAGAGCTGGAGAGCACTGGGGGGTGAGAAAGAATAGGGGGAAGAGCACTGGGGGGAAAAGAACAGGGGGGAGAGCACTGGGGGGAGTGGAGAGCACTGGGGGGGAGAACAGGGGGGAGTGCACTGGGGGGAAGGAACAAGGGGGAAGAACAAGGGCTGAGAGCACTGGGGGGAGTGTAGAGCACTGGGGGGGGGTAGAACAGGGGGGAGAGCACTGGGGGGAATGAAGAGCATTGGAGGGGGAAAGAACGGGGGGGAGAGCACTGGGGGGAGTGAAGAGCGCTGGAGGGGGAAAGAACAGGGGGGGAGCACTGGGGGGAGTGGAGAGCACTGGGGGGGAAGAACAGGGGGGAGTGGAGAGCACTGGGGGGGGAAAGAACAGGGGGGAGTACTGGGGGGCATGGAGAGCACAGGGGGGGAAGAACAGGGGGGAGCACGGGGGGAGAGCACTGGGGGGAAGAACAGGGTGAGCACTGAGGGGAGAGTGGAGAGCACTGGGGGGGGAGAACAGGGGGGAGTGGAGAGCACTGGAGGGGGAAGAAGGGGGGGAGCCCTGGGGGGAGTGGAGAGCACTGGGGGAAGAACAGGGGGAGAGCACTTGGGGGAGTGGAGAGCACTGGGGGGAAGAACAGGGGGGAGAGCACTGGGGGGAGTGGAGCGCACTGGGGGGAGAGAACACTGGGGGGAGTGGAGCGCACTGCGGGGGGGAGCACTGGGTGGAGTGCACTGGGGGGAGAACAGGGGGAGTGGAGAGCACGGGGGGAAGAACAGGGGGAGAGCACTGGGGGAAGAACGGGGGGAGAGAACTGGGGGGAGTGGAGCGCACTGGGGGGAACAGGGGGGAGAGCACTGTTGGGAGTGGAGCGCACTGCGGGGGAAGGGGAGCACTGGGGGGAGTGGAGCGCACTGAGAGGGGGAGAACAGGGGGAGAGCACTGGGGGGAGAACAGGGGGAGAGCACTGGGGGGAGGGGAGCGCACTGGGGGAGAGCACTGGGGGGAGTGGAGTGCACTGGAGGGGAAGCACAGGGGGGAGAGCACTGAGGCGCGTGGAGCGCACTGGGGGGGAGAACAGGGGGGAGAGCACTGGGGGGAGTGGAGCGCACTGGGGGGGAGAACAGGGGGTAGAGGAGCGCTGGAGGGAAGAAGAGCACTGGGGGAGGGGGAGAAGAGCACTGGGGGGAGCATGGGGGGTGAAGAGCACGGGGGGAGTGCACTGGGGGGGTGAAGAGCACTGGAGGGGAGCACGGGGGGGTGAAGAGCACTGGGGGGTGAAGAGCATGGGGGAGAGCACTGGGGGGTGAAGAGCACTGGGGGGAGCACGGGGGGTGAAGAGCACTGGGGGGAGCACGGGGGGGTGAAGAGCACGGGGGGAGAGCACTGGGGGGGTGAAGAGCACTGGGGGGAGTGGATAGCACTGGGATTGTGGCTAGAGAAGGATGGGGAGAACTGGAGAGCAGGTTGGGGTTTGGGGGGCAGAAAGAACATGGGTGGAAAGAACTGTGGGGGGGCAGGGAGCACAAGGTGAACTGGGGGGCAGTAAAAGAAGTTGTATAGGAGGATCAGCAGGGGGCTGCATATAGAGGAAATAAGCTTTCTATATTCCGCCATGCAGCCGCTGAATGCTTGATTCTCCTCCTCTCCCTAGAAAGCTAATTTCCTCTATATGCAGCCCCCTGCTGATCCTCCTATCCAGGCACACAGGGCGGGCTGTATGGGCTGCATGTCATCCTCTTGATCACAGCGCTGGCTGGCTCTGTGTTCGGTGGCCGCTCTGCAACACGGCCCCACCCCCCCCAGACCGGCTCATGTGATAGGCAGAGCGTTGATTCTATCTACTATCACATGAACAGGTCTAGGGGGGCGGGGCCGTGTTGCAGAGCGGCCGCTGAACACAGCCAACCAGCGCTGTGTGATCCATAGGAGAGAGCACAAATGAAGCCGCAACTAAAAGCGGCCCCAGGGCAGGCAGCCTACTGGGAAATCTCCCGGTATCCCGGTAGGCCAGTCCGGCCCTGGGGGGAAGCAACTAAACTCCCAGCCTATGAGACCCTGAACATGCCAGACCAAATAATTACCATTCTTTTCATTATAAGCCAAAAACTACCTTGCACCTACACTAGGAGGGTGCTATACACACATCACTCCAAAAAAAAAAGGGAAGAAGCCCCCAAATACTTACTTGAAACAATGGTCACATAAAAAGCCATGTTTGAGCCTTCATTCTTCTCCTTTGCAGAGTAGGAGAGTCATTACTCATTGCAAAGAAGAATGGGCAAAAAATGTCCCTCTCTAGAAGTGCAAAGCTGGTAGAGACATACATAAACAGACTTGCAAATGTAAATGTAGCAAAAGGTGGTTCTACAAAGTATTGACTCCGGGGGGCTGAATGCTCCCCACACTTTTCAGATATTTAATTGTAAAAAGTTTTGAAAAACATTTATCATTATCCTTCCACTTCACAATTACGTGGCACTTTGTGTTGGTCTATCAAATAAAATCCCAATAAAATACATTTATATTTTTGGTTGTAACATGACAAAATGTGGAAAATTTCAAGGGGTGTGAATACTTTTTCAAGGCGCTGTAGCACACTACACTTTTTCACTGCACACACTTTTTTGGCTATTTGTATATGAATTGCAATGTATTATGTTAATTGTTAACATACAAGTCTTTTGTGGTGTTTTAAATATTGTTTATTTATTTATCTATGATTAGTGTGATTTTTTTTTCCAAAATTTTGTAAATCACATAAATATTTCACATTTATAACTTGAAGATGGCAGGTGAAATAATATGCAAGGTGCTGTACTAAAGAAAATCCTAAATAATTCATTCATTTTTAATTACAGTTTTTCTCCATTGTTTTAGCTCATTTCTTGAAACAGAAATGACATTCTCAAAACAACATGGACAAATCTCCAAACCACTTGGCAATTGTTCACAACTGAATTGAATTTCTCATTCATTTCATCAAATTGCAAATGTCTCAGTACATGTCTCAATGTGTCAGTACATCTTTCAAATGATTAAGTACAAGTAGCCTACATTTAGCACAATTTCCAAGTGAATAGATCTTGTTTATCTAAACTGATTGTCAATTCTCAGTCTAATGGTTGTTCTCTCCCAAACTTGTCAGCGTCATTTCATTGTTTAAGTCATCACATGCACAATAGTCTGTTCAATTGTCAAAATTATTCAGGAACATAATACCATGAATACCATATATGAATCTCTTAACATTTGATAAAATGATTACAGCAATTGACAGTCAGGTGCAACTAGAACTTAACTAATGAAGGAGGAGTTGGAGTTGATCTCAGATGACCAATCAAACAGTATGTTTAGTTACCGGACAGGTGCTGTCCATGATTGTGAATGCTGCCAAACATTATAAATAGAGCTTGACCATGCAGGACCAGTACAATTTCTGAACATGGAGGCACTCGACCAAGTAAATGAACAAGGGCAACTGCCTGCTCGAGGAGGAGGAGGAGTAAGGGTGCGTGGTGGTGGAATAGGCTGTCCATGATGAAATTCGGGCCACAATCATAGACCATACCATCAACCATGGCCTCACAATGGCGGAGGCAGGTCGCCGAGTGCAGCCTAATGTGCCTTGCTCTACAGTCTCCTCTATTATACAAACCTTTCGCAGGGAAAACAGGTATGTAGTCAGTCAATGATGGAATTATATAATGTATAGGACAAGACACTGTTTTTTAGTGTGTGTGTGTGTGAGAGAGATAGGCCTACAGTATTACAGTATCTTACCTCAGTGGGATGTTACATATGATACTAACAATGACAAGAAAAATATTGTAGAAAATAAACTATGGAATAGTATGGAATAGATTATTTTCTACAATATTGATGATAGGGTTTACAGTAGTATTCCAGTCACTGTGCAGTCACTGTGCAGTGAGGCATTAGAATTGTTTACTGTAAGTAAAACAACAATATGACTACACTGGTAATTCTGATAAGATATAAATTACGAATGGAGTTTTGTCCTTTGAATTCTAGGTCTAGGATTGGACGACAACCTGGCACGGGTGGCTGAGGAAAACTTCTCAATGAACAACAAGAACAAGAGATCTGTAACATGGTGTTTGCAAATAATGAGAAGAAAGAGGGGGCGCTTCTGGGTGCAGATTTTTTTAAAAAGTTTATTCACAATTTCTTAATAACAAAAGGATTTGCACTCACATATTCCGTAGTTAAAACGAGCATTAAAAACAAAGGGGTCATCTGATTCAATCCGTCATCTATTAGTCCAGTCCGCATGTGTCCTCTTGCATTCTCAAAGCGTTTCCACTGGTAAGGTGTTTCGAAAATGCCGGCTGTAGTGGATGCTGATTGGCCTGATAAAAGAGCACAGTCGTCCCTCTATCTCGACCTGAACACTCAGGAAATGCGTCGCCCGCCCAGACATGACGTCATAGCCCCGCGTCCTGCTTGCCTTAGCATACCAAACCTCGTTTTGAGATTACATCCTCTGCGTCCACTACAGCCGGCATTTTCGAAACACCTTACCAGTGAAAATGCTCTGAGAATGCAAGAGGACACATGCGGACCGGACTAATAGATGACGGATTGAATCAGATGACCCCTTTGTTTTTAATGCTAGTTTTAACTACGGAATATGTGAGTGCAAATCCTTTTGTCATTAAGAAATTGTGAATAAACTTTTTTTTTAAATCTGCACTCAGAGGCGCCCTTTCTTCTCTTTGTATCTTCTATCAATTTGGGAGCCTGGTTTCAGCTCCCTGATGGTGGCAGCCCTGTATGTGGAATTCCCTTCTTAATGAACTAAGACATTTCTTTTTGGACTTGACCATTTAGATACAGAGTTATTCTGTATTCATCATTGCCCTTTTATGTAGACAGCCCCCCCCCCCCCTGCTTGGGCATACTATTATATGATTTTTGCGCCTTAACTTGTCTTGTTTGCAAATAATACCATCACATTGAGACAGATCCCCACTGCAATCCTACAAGACAATGCCATATTCCAAAATCTCAACTCTATAAGCATCTCCACAATAGCCCACATATTGAAGAAGCATCAGATGGCAATGAAGCAAATTTTCAGGGTACCATTTGAGAGGAACTCTGACAGAGTGAAAGAGCTGCGGTACCAGTATGTACATGTAAGTCAGTCACTGGTTGTCCATCAAGATAACCTTTTTACAATTACCGTAAGCAGTGGCTCCCAAAATGTATTGGTTTCAGTACCCACTTTACCTGATTTCTGAATCCAGGTAATCCAGGTATGAAAGTATTTGATTTACGTATCTGATTTATAAACATTTTGCCTAAAAACTGCAGCTTACTGTATGATGCAATTATCAATATAATCCTTATTTTGAAGAATATAACATACACTACAGTAACAAAAAGGGTCAAAGAGCTGCAATTACAGTAGTACCTCCCATGTAAATCTATCTAATACTGTGGGTTTTACTGTAACATTTCAGTAAGTCTACGCGTTGATAATTTTTCCCCTCCCCTTTCTGTCAAATACCCCCTTTAGTACCTCTGCGTAGGCTACATGTACCCCCCCCCCCCCCCGGTTTTGAACCACTGGAATACTGGCCAGTAGTATATTGAGCTTGTGTAGAACATAGAACATTCCTATGTAACTGTCTGTAACTGTAGTGTATGACTCTTCTGTATGACTGATTTGATGTTTTCTTTTTTTACTCTATTGTAGAGAATAATGGCATTGGAAGGAAACGAAACCTCTCACATACTCGTGTATGTGGATGAGGCTGGCTACAATCTGGCCAAGGGCCAAAGACGTGGACGTAATTTTATTGGCCACCGGCCCATGGTGTATGTCCCAGGCCAGCGAGGGGGCAATATAACTATGTGTGCTGCCATTTCTGAGAATGGTGTGGCCACTCACATCCCCAGTCTTGGCCCATACAATACACAGAAGATCCTCATCTTCTTGGATCGCCTTCATTTGGATTTGATCCCTGAAAAGGAGAGAGGTCTCATAGGGCCTCACCTACCACAATATATAATTGTATGGGACAATGCGAATTTCCACCGTGACCCGCTTATCAGGCCCTGATTCACTGCTCATCCAAGGATGGATATGGTGTTCCTACCACCTTGCTCTCCTTTCCTCAATCATATTGAGGAGTTTTTCTCTGCTTGGAGGTGGAGCGTGTATGAGCATCGGGCTCAAGATCAGAGGTCCCTGCTCCATACAATGGACGCTAATGGAGGATATTACAGGAGATCAGTGTAGGGGATGGTTGCGACATGCACGCCATTTCTTCCCTCGCTGCTTTGCAATGCGTTGTTGACGAGAATCTGTGCCCAGACAGACAGCAGCGTGTGGATGGACAGGAGGGTGAGGACGGTGGCCAGTGAAGAGATGTTACAGTAGTTGTAAAACTCCAACTTTATTTACAGCATTGTAGGCTAAATGTAATTTTCCTTGTTTTTGTTTGTGTGTTTATATTTCCGTATATTATGCTGTATACATTTTCTTTTTACTCTGATGTATGGAAGTTACTTTGTGTGTGAATGATAATGGTTACATTACTGTAAAGTTTTTTTTCTTGGCAGTATGAGTGCAATGTGTGATGTCAAATCTTGGAGGCTACTCTTACCCTAAAATCTTTTCTTCTTTTTTTCAGGTTTATACACAATTGTATTCAGTTAGCTAGACAAAAAACTATACAGTAACTATTGTCAATCAATCACTGGACTAAGACTAAAAGGTGGACATGAGGAATATTTCAATGGTCCTCTGCCATAGAGACAATACATCTAAACATTTTGAGTTGCGATGCTTACACAATGCCAAAGGGACAAAGCATTTTGGGGTCACTGACTTTGAATGAGAAAGAAATTTATTTTTGACACATGAGTGAACTGTTTTGGGAAAGATATGAGTGAAAGTGAACCATGGTGTTGTGCCGAACCATCCAGGTTATTTTGGCAAAATCACCAAAAGAGTTGAGAACGTTTGGTCTGTTTCAAGAAATGAGCCAAAGCAATTGAGAAGAATCTTTGCCATTTTGGGGGCACTGACTCTTTATATGGGAAAGGAATATGGTTTTGAAGCATGAGTGAACAGTTTTTGGAGAGATATGAGCTTTTGCACATGATTGTGTTAAACTTTAAGACTGTTTTGCCAAATGATCTTAGCCCTTGTACACACGGTCGGAGATTCCGACGGAATGTGTCCTATCGGACCGTTTTGTCGGATATTCCGACTGTGTGTGGTCTGTATCGGACTGTTTCCATCTGAATATCCAACGGACCAAGTTTTCCAACTTGCCGGTAAGATTTTCTGACAAAATGCTCCTATCGGACATACTCCGATCATGTGTAGCCTACTCCGACGGACAATGTACGTTATGTACAATCGGATTTTCCAACAACTTAGTCCGACCGTGTATGCAACATCACTTCGAGTTTTGAGAATGTAATTTCTGTTTCAAGAAATGAGCTAAAAAAATGGAGAAGACCTGTAATTAACCACTTGCTTACTGGTCACTTAAACCCCCCTCTTATCCAGACTATTTCACCTCTGTCGCACTTTGAATGCGTGGTCATACAACACTGTACCCAAATTAAATTTTTACAATTTTTTTCCCCCAAATAGGGCTTTATTTTGGTGGTATTTGATCACCTCTGCAATTTTATTTTATTTTTTTATCAAAAAGACCCTTGTCGCTTACCACAAGTTGCAGAATGTCACTTGCCATGTCACCTGCCATCAAATGCAGATTGTCACTTGCCACTTCACCTACCACACGTTGTGGGTTGTAACTTGCCATGTCACCTGCCACACGTTGCGGACTGTTACATCATCTGCCACACGTTGCGGATTGTCGCTTGCCACGTCACTTGCCACAAAGTGCATATTGCCACTTGCCACACGTTGCGGATTGTCACTTGCCACAAGTTGCATATTGTCACTTGCCATGTCACCTACCACCAAATGCAGATTGTAACTTGCCACTTCACCTGCCACACGTTGCGGATTGTCACTTGCCACATGTTGCGGATTGTCACTTGCCTGCTGCACTTGTCAATTTCCTGCTGAAGTGGAGATTGTCACTTGCTGTGTCCCAGAGAAAAGTCAGGCAGCAGAGAGAGGATGTCATCTCCCTGCTGCCTGCACAGTGAAGGCGGAACTGCAGGGATGCAGGGCAGGCACTGGGTGTGAGAGATGTCATCTCTCTGCTCCCCCACCTACTGGCCTGCTGATTGGTCAGCCACCCCCTCACCTGCCAAATGGCTCGCCTGCTCACCCACCAAGCCTCCCGCTTACTCATCCACCCACCGAGGTGCCCACCCGCAGAGCCGGCCGCTCACACACCCACTGACTGACCTGCCACACCCGCAACTAATTTCTCCTGGGGCAATTGCCCCATTGACCCCCTGGATCCGTCCCTGGTCCATCATGCCTCTGCCTATGGGAGTCATGCTTGTAACTGTCAACCTTACAATGCCTCATGGAATTTGTAGCTCTGCAACAGCTGAAGGGCCGCCAGTTTGAGACCCCTGCTCTAGAGTGTGCTAGTTGGTAGTGTGGGTCTGCTAGTGTAGAAAAATGTAGTTTGGCTCAGGGCCAAGCCTTTGCTGTGAATCTAGGTCAGGGTTCAGTGAGTCAGGGCTGGATGACTCATCCCGACAGCTCCTCTGGTGCCTCCCCCTGTTTCTAGAAGGTTGTAGAAACTTCTTGAGCTAGTGGGCAGGAGGCAAGGAGGAGCTGCCCCAGAATATTTATGAGGGTTTCTGCCAATCTCTAGTAAAAGGGCTAGCATGCCAGCGGGGGTTTGGAGTGCTAAGGAGGCTCTTGGTGCCCCTCAAGGGCGCCCCCTACTCTGGGGGGGAGACCTTGGGCCAGTGCTCGGGTGCTGGAAGGATCCTGCAATAACATGTGGAAGAAGCCCTTCTTGGAGGCATGGGAGCAAGGAGAGAGTCAGCCAGATGGGCTGGTGAGTTTCAGTCTGGAGGACTGTGGTGGAGAAGTTAGCCCGGAGGGCTAGTGAAAGGGGCAGCTGCAGCCAGGTGGTTTGGCAGTGCCTGAAGAGGCAGGATCAGGTGCTGGGATCAGTAGCCACAGGAAGAATACAAGCCCGACACTGTAATTTTTGCTACACAACCAAGGGGTTCCTGAGAGTTCACAGCTCTAAGATAATCCCCTCTCCTAGTGTCAGCTGTGTCCACAAAGAGCTGGGTGCCAGCTCTGGTTGCAACAGGAACATGGAAACAAAAATGCTGGATAGCATCACTCCAGATGTTCACCTTTTATTTAATAAAAACAGAATCCAAATACATCCACAGATAATGTACAGACCAACACACACCGCTAATGTGTTTAACGTCAATCACGATGCTTATGGGTTCCTGCCTGTAATGGGCCATTGCTTATAATCTGAGTGCCTGTCAGATCTTCACACAGTGATCCAGCTAGGTTCTGCAAGCAAGTGAGTGATGAGGGAAGAAGTGGAGCTGTATATAGAGACTGTATATAGGAAGAGTGTCCCTGAAGTTTGTTTAAGAAGTCTGCTAAAGTCAAGTGGGCATCCCATGCCTTCCCATCCCTATCCAAGGTATAACCCTTAATAAATAACAAAAAAAAACAAAGTCACAGACTTTTCTCTGTCTCTGGAGTGCTTGTGAAAATTTGGTGTGCCTGGCTGTGCAGGGTGTGGATAAGAATTTAATTGCAGCTCCTTAGGGGGTGTGCTACAGGTAGATAGATAGATAGATAGATAGATATGATGATAGATAAATAGATTATAGTTTGAAAAAAATCCATAGAGTCAAATGATATAAAACAACAGTAAATTGCTGGTCTTGTTGACATTGCTTTCACTATGGCTCAAATGGATGTGTTTTCACCCATATAGTGAAACCACATTCACACCTCCCAACAATATTCACTTGGCTGACATAACATGCAAAAATATTCAGCTATAAATGTGGAATAGTTCTATTTTTTTGGCATTTTATGTTGAATGCATTAAATTGTATGCAGATCAAAATGTTTTATGTTTCCTCTTATCCTTCAATGACCTTAAACATATATATAACCTGTGGAATTATATGTTGTTCCAGTATCTCCAGTTAAGGCATGGACTGTCTTCTGCACTTCATCCCTACTTCGATATCGACAAGAGGCCGGTTTCTACAATCCCCCCTCCCCCACTCTAAGGCCACGTACACACAACCCGTTTTTCCATCAGAATAAACTCTGACGGTTTTTCAGACGGAGTTCCGCTGAAACGGTCTTGCCTACACACGATCACACCAAAGTCTGGTCATCTAGAATGCGGTGCTGTAAAACACGTACGATGGGACTAGAAAAAGGAAGTTCAATAGCCAGTAGCCAATACCTGCCTATGCGTCGGAACAGCATACAGACAAACATTTTTCCCAATAGAAATTGATTCTGTCAGAAAGATTTAAAACATGTTCTATTTCTAGGTCCATCAGAATTTTTGGGAAAAAAGTCAGCTGAAGCCCACACACGATCAGAATATCCGATGAAATGATTCCGTCTGACTTTATCTGCCGGAAAGTCTGACCGCGTGTACACGACATAACAGGTTGGAAAGCTGCCATTAATGCCTCCATGCCTTTTGTACAAGCTTACATATGGTAGCCGAAATTGCCCCTGCAAGTTTGATAAGATTTGGAATGGGTGGATTGATGCTCAAGGCTTAACAGTCTGATGCGGTCACTCCTTGCTGCGTTTATCTCCATGGTTTTCATGGCCAACTATGTTTTCTATTATGACCCTCCTATTACCTATACCTACCTGCCCCCCCTTCCTATTCTACCCTCTCCCGGGAAAGTCTTCCCCTTCCTTCCCATCCCCCCACTCCCTCTCTGTATGCTGTAAAAAAATGTGCCTTGGTGCTTTTATGGCTGGTTCCACACCCTTGGAAATGTGACTTATGAATTGATCTTGTCATCTTTGTCCTCTGAATTGCATTATCTCTTGTAGTGATGCTAATGTATACCAAAACATACATTTGTTCGTTGTACTGTCAAGTACTTTAACCACTTGGCACCCAAGCTACATCATATGACGTCATGGGCTTTGTGGTGTAATATCTGAATGATGCCTGAGGCCACAGACATCATTCAGATATCAGCATTTTCAGCCGGCGATTCCCTGCACCATAAGAACGATCATATCGGCTGTTCCGGCCCCCGGATGATACCATAGAGATTTCCGACGGACCAGATGGTCCCCGGAGTCTCTATGATCGTTCGGAGGCCGGGCGCGATGTTATGACGTCACACCCAGCCTCTGAATTCAAATTAACGGCGCCATTTTGGCTGGCAAGCCAGGTTCGTTTTTTTTGGGGGGGGGATTTTAGGCTTCCCAGCCTAGAGGTGAGATATGGTGTCTTACTGACCCCATATCTCACTGTAAATAGGTCCGATCGTGCCATATTCCTATTACAAGGGATGTTTACATTCCTTGTAATAGGAATAAAAGTAATCAAATTTAAAAAAAAATTCTAAAATGTCAAACTATACAAATAAAAATAAAATTAACAATAAAAAAATAATAAAAGAAATGTAAAGTGCCCCTGTCCCCGTGAGCTCGTACGCAGAAGCGAACGCATATGTAAGTCCCGCCCACATATGAAAACGGTGTTCAAACCACATATGTGAGGTATCGCCGCGAACGTTAGAGCGAGAGCAATAATTCTAGCCCCAGACCTCCTCTATAACCCAAAACATGTAACCAGTAAAAAAAATTAAAGCGTCGCCTATGGGGATTTTTAAATACCAACATTTGGCGGCATTCGACGAGCGCGTGCAATTTTGAAGCGTGACATGTTAGGTATCTATTTACTCAGTGTAACTTCCTCTTTCGCATTATGCAAAATAATTGGGCTAACTTCACTGTTTGTTTGTTTTTTAAAGCATGAAACTGTTTTTTTCTGAAAAAAACATGTTCAAAAAATTGCTTTGCAAATACCGTGCGAGATAAAAAAGTTGCAACGACCGCCATTGTATTCTCTAGGGTCTTTGATAAAAAACATATATCATGTTTGGGGGTTCTATGTAATTTTCTAGCAAAAAAATTATGAATTTTACATGTAGGCGAGAAATGTCAGAATTGGCCTGGATGCGAAGTGGTTAATAAAAACGTTATTGTTAAATAAAATGTTTTATGTTGCATGCATGCGATTGCGAAGCCACCATTTCTAAACGTACCACTGGGCATTCCTTAAAGCCAAACTTCTCTCTCAATCAACAATGACTATTTTTAGACCTCGTGCTGCTGGCATTAGTAAATTGGTTAAAAGGCATATCATATTTACAGTACTTGTTTTAAAGCTTTTTTTTTACATTTCTTCAGTTACAGCCTGGTTTTCCAGGCCTAGGCAAATGATGTCATACATCCCAGGTTTTATTAACCCTTCTGTGGACTGTCAGTGTTATTTTTTCCTGCTGTATGTTTATTATTTTATATCGGCTATAGGTTGCTGTGAAGAGAAGCTTGGTATATGTATTTTCATTTAGTTTTTTTGTTTTGTTCAATACGTTTTATTTTATAGGCAACGGTTCTATGTAGTGTCAGCTATATGTGGTTCAGATGCAGTGTAGTTCCGCTTTAAAAGAAAATTGCAGCATGCATTTTTTTACGCTAAACATCAATCCTGGGAACAGCAGACAAACAGCAACACTGTTGCAGCACAGTAAAAAATATTTTTTAAAAAGTTAAGTAGGGGAATGTTAGAACTCCTATTAGCATTTTACTGTTGTCTAGTTCCCTGTTTCCATTTCTACTTGGTAAAAGAATATCCTCAGAACAGAAAGTGGAAAAAATATCTGTAATGGTTCCCCACATAGCAGTAAAACATTAACCACTTAAGCCCCGGACCAATTTGCAGCCAAAGGACCAAGCCCCTTTTTGCGATTCGGCACTGCGTCGCTTTAACTGACAATTGCGCGGCCGTGCGATGTGGCTCCCAAAAAAAATTTGCGTCCTTTTTTTCCATAAATAGAGCTTTCTTTTGGTGGTATTTGATCACCTCTGCGGTTTTTATTTTTTGCGCTATAAACAAAAATAGAGCGACAATTTTGAAAAAAATTCAATATTTTTTACTTTTTGCTATAATAAATATACCCCAAAAATATATAATAAAAAACGTTTTTTTCCTCAGTTTAGGCTGATACGTATTCTTCTACATATTTTTGGTAAAATAAAATTGCAATTAGCGATTATTGATTGGTTTGCGCAAAAGTTATAGCGTTTACAAGAGGGATCGTTTTATAGCATTTTTATTAATATTTTTTTACTAGTAATGGCGGCGATCAGCAATTTTTATTGTGACTGCAGCATTATGGTGGACACATCGGACATTTTTGACATTTGAAATTTTTGGGACCATTGTCATTTATACAGCAATCAGTGCTATTTAAATGCACTGATTCCTGTGTAAATGGCACTGGCAGTAAAGAAGTTAACCACTAGGGGGCGAGGAGGGGTTATGTATGACGTTATGTGTTTTTTTTATTTTAGGGGCGTGGCCTGGCATGTGACGTCACTGATCATCTTTCCCTATAACAGGGAACAGACAATCAGTGACAGCCACAGTAGGAAGCACGGGGAGAGGTTTGTTTACACAGACCTCTCCTCATTCTTCAGCTCTGTGACCTGATCGCGGCACACCAGCGGTGATCGGGTCCGCTGGTCCCGCGGGCACGGTCACGGAGCTCAGGACCAGGTCGGGAGCGCGCCGCCGGCCGAGCGCTCCCGAGCCACGGCTGGGCACTTAAAGAGCCACATACAGGTACATGCTTGTGCTCAGCCCTGCCATTCTGCCGACGTATATGTGCAGGAGGCGGTCCTTAAGCAGTTAAAAGGGGTTCTTAAATTAGAAATAATGCCGTGTACACAGGACCGAACTTTCCGGTAGACTAGGTCCGATGGTCTTCCCGATGGACTTTCGGCGGAGTTCCGACGGACTTTCAGTGTGAACGGACTTGGCCACACACAATCACACCAAAGTCCGACGGATTTGAATGTGATGACGTACAACCAGACTAGAATAAGGAATGTCATAGCCAGTAGCCAATAGCTGCCCTAGCGTCAGTTTTCATCCGTCAGACTAGCATACACACGAGCGGATTTCTCTATAGGAACTGGGTATGGCGGAAAAATTTAAAACATGTTCTATTTCTAAAGTCCGTCAGATATTTGGACAGCAAAGGTCCGATGGAGCCTACACACGATCGAATTGTTTGCTGTTGAAAAGTTCGGTCATGTGTATGCAGCATTAGGCTGGCCATAGATGAGTAGTGGATTGAACAATGAAACCAGTATATTGAACAATGAAAAAATAAGACTTGATTCTCCATCCACACACTCATTGTGAATGGAGGAATCCTTCCCACTGACCTATTGTATTTTTACAGCACTGAGAACTCCCCACAGCCAGAATACATGATTAGGGCTGGTTTGAGACAAGAGGTGTGTGTGTGTGTGTTTGGGGGGGGGGGGGGGTGCTGCTCTGGGCACTGCAGTCTCATGACTGCAAAGAAATTGGGGCGGGGTGGAGTTGTGTTGGAAGGAGAAATTTGCGGAGAAAATTTTAGGAGAAATTAGTTCTGGGAGGGGTAATTGGGGGAGGGGAGAATTTGTGCTAAGAGGGAGGTGTATCTGGAGTGGGGGGTAGAAGATGTGTGCTCAAAGGGCTCAAATTTGAGGGGTAGAGAATTTGTGCTAGGAGGGGTGATTTTTTTGGGGGAGGCATTTGTGCTGGGGGGTTTGGTGGGCAATATTTGTGCTGGGGGGATTTTTGCTGACACATAATGCTCATATATCTTGGGGAGGGGGTGCAGTTTAGCTTGTATGTCCTGGGATCTAGCTGACCTTGCCCCGCAGCATAGCTGTCGGCAGTGATTGAATGGCAAAAATCTGACAGGGCAGTTGTATAATAGTCAATTGGTAGATTGACTTCTGTACAACCATAGTGCCCATACATAGATCAAAAATCTGTTGGTCCCTGCTTAACCAGCTGAATTTCGATCCATGTATGGCCAGCTTAAAGGCATTCATTTTGGGTAGATTAAGCAATTTATGTGTCCTATTGGGGAGATTGCTCTTTACCCATATCCAAAACAGGAAGTGAAAGGAAATCTCTCCAAAATGAGGGAATCCTTGGTGGCCATCAGGGTCTCCAGAACTAATGTCCCCATTGGAGGATTTCCCCTCTATTCCTGTTCTGGTGATAACCCAAAAGTTGTGATTTTCTTTCACCCTTGGTGATAAAGGTAAACAAGACAAATAGAGAGGACGAATTTCCCTAAGGGGGGCACAGACAACAATAAAATCCTGACAGGGGTTATAACCCTATGTATTAGTTATACTTTATTTTACCCCACTCTGTCCAAAACTGAAAACAAGTTTTAGCTAAAGATACACTTAGGCCGCGTACACACGCGCGGACTGTTTGCCCAACCTTGTTCGTCAAACAGTTTCGGCAAACAGTCCGCTCAAAATTTGCATGAGCGGACTTGCCCACACACGAGCGGACTGTTTCAGCGAACTGTTTGCCAAACAGTTCGCTCAACTTTTGAAATGAACGGACTCGCCCGCGTAAGGAGGAGGCAAATCCGCCCATTTCGAGAGCGTGTACAGGTAGGCGGGGCCCGCGAGGGAGACGTCGCGGGCTCCGCCGCCTGGAATGGGCTTAAAGGGGAACCCCAACGCCGAAAAAAATCGGCGTGGGGGTTCCCCCAAAGTCCACACCAGACCCTTGCCCGAGCACGCTACCCGGCCGGCCAGGAAAGGGGGGCGAGCGAGCGCGCCCCCCCTCCTGAGCCGTACCAGGCCGCGTGCCCTCAACATGGGGGGTGCCTTGGGGAAGGGGGGCCGCGCGGCCCCCCCACCCCAAAGCACCTTGTCCCCATGTTGATGAGGACAAGGGCCTCTTCCCGACAACCCTGGCCGTTGGTTGTCGGGGTCTGCGGGCGGGGGGCTTATCGGAATCCGGGAGCCCCCTTTAAGAAGGGGGCCCCCGGATACCGGCCCCCCACCCTATGTGAATGAGTATGGGGTACAATGTACCCCTACCCATTCACCTGTGAAATAAAGTACAAAAAAAAACACAACACAGGGAAAAAATATTTTATTGCACAGCTCCGGGGGTCTTCCGGCTTCGGGGGTCTTCTCGCCGGACTCCTCCGCTATCTGTGTGTAGCTCTTTTGCTAGCGGAGGAGTCCGGCTTTCTTCCTCCCCGCCGCCGGCCTCTTCTCCCGACTTCGGGGGTCTTGTCCCCCTCTTCGGTTCTTCTGCCGGGCCACCGCGCCTTCTTGTAGCTCTTTTGCAGGCGGTGGCCCGGTCTTCTGTCGCCGCTGCCTTCCATTCTTCTGTCGCCGCCTTCGGTTCTTCTGCCGGGCCACCGCGCCTTCTTGTAGCTCTTTTACAGGCGGTGGCCCGGTCTTCTGTCGCCGCTGTCGTCGCCGCCGCCGCCGCCTTCCGTTCTTGTTCTTCTTCTTGTTCTTCTTCTTCTTCTCCTGGAGATGTTGACTCGACGAGCTCTCCGGCCGGAATGCCAGGGACACGCTCCGCTGCCACTTATATAGTGACAATGGGGCGGTGTCACATGGTATATGTCACATGGGTTGGTCACATGGTGACCCCGCCCCCTTACGATGTCATAGTCCCCATGTGACATCAACCCATGTGACCAACCCATGTGACATATACCATGTGACACCGCCCCATTGTCACTATATAAGTGGCAGCGGAGCGCGGCTCTGGCATTCCGGCCGGAGAGCTCGTCGAGTCAACATCTCCAGGAGAAGAAGAAGAAGAACAAGAAGAAGAACAAGAACGGAAGGCGGCGGCGGCGACGACAGAAGACCGGGCCACCACCTGTAAAAGAGCTACAAGAAGGCGCGGTGGCCTGGCAGAAGAACCGAAGGCGGCGACAGAAGAACGGAAGGCAGCGGCGACAGAAGACCGGGCCACCGCCTGCAAAAGAGCTACAAGAAGGCGCGGTGGCCCGGCAGAAGAACCGAAGAGGGGGACAAGACCCCCGAAGTCGGGAGAAGAGGCCGGCGGCGGGGAGGAAGAAAGCCGGGCTCCTCCGCTAGTAAAAGAGCTACACGAAGATAGCGGAGGAGTCCGGCGAGAAGACCCCCGAAGACGGAAGACCCCCGGAGCTGTGCAATAAAATATTTTTTCCCTGTGTTGTGTTTTTTTTTGTACTTTATTTCACAGGTGAATGGGTAGGGGTACATTGTACCCCATACTCATTCACATAGGGTGGGGGGCCGGTATCCGGGGGCCCCCTTCTTAAAGGGGGCTCCCGGATTCCGATAAGCCCCCCGCCCGCAGACCCCGACAACCAACGGCCAGGGTTGTCGGGAAGAGGCCCTTGTCCTCATCAACATGGGGACAATGTGCTTTGGGGTGGGGGGGCCGCGCGGCCCCCCCTTCCCCAAGGCACCCCCCATGTTGAGGGCACGCGGCCTGGTACGGCTCAGGAGGGGGGGCGCGCTCGCTCGCCCCCCTTTCCTGGCCGGCCGGGTAGCGTGCTCGGGCAAGGGTCTGGTGTGGACTTTGGGGGAACCCCCACGCTGATTTTTTTCGGCGTTGGGGTTCCCCTTTAAGCCCATTCCAGGCGGCGGAGCCCGCGACGTCTCCTTCGCGGGCCCCGCCTACCTGTACACGCGCTCGAAATGGGCGGACTTTCCGAGCGGGAACAGTTTGCTCATTTCGAAAGTAGCCTACACACGGGCGGACTGTTCGCTCAAACACAGTTTCAGCGGACAGTTTTTCGGAATTTCCGAAAGACTTTGTCCGTCCAACTGTCCGCTGAAACTGTCCGCTGAAAGCCCACACACGGGGGACTGTCCGCCCAAACACTGTTCAGCGGACAAGGTTGGGCGAACAGTCCGCCCGTGTGTACGCGGCCTTACAGAAAACATAGCATACAGTGTTGTTCCTGTGATCATGCTCCTAAAGAGGAACTCCAGCCTAATTTGAAATATGGGTATCATTGAGATAAGAAACTGATGAGATCTGAAAACAAAACCATTCAACACTTTTATGTTCTAGTTTTTATTGAAGCATTTGATTACATAGTTAGTGAAAAAAGAGATTCCAACGTTGGATGTACACATAGCCTTTGCTATTCTAACAGGGTTCTCTGTGAGGCTAACCCTACATTAAATTTGGCGGCACAACCAGGTTGGCTTCTATCTTTAAAAAGAGGTGAATTATCATAAATGATTTCCCACAAAAATGGAAAGGAAATGTCCATATTACACAATTTGTACCAGCAAGCCCATCCCCAGATGACAGAAAAAGACCAGGGGATTCAGGTATCCTGCAGATGGCTTGAGATTGGAAATTTGATGTGGATGTGAAAAAAAGTGTGTGTTCCCCAAGATGTTGTGGCTACAACACCCTGGCCAAACATGGTCCTGTGATCCACAGCAACCAAACTGGCATATGTGATGGAATTGACAGTATCATGATAATACAGTACTGAACAAGATTAATAGAGAAAAAAGACAAAGTGCTTGGAACTAACAATTAAAGCTGCCCAGAATAGTTGGAAAGCAGAAGATTTTCCATGTAGAAATGGGATGCAGGGTTTTCATTGCTGTATCCACAGCCAGCCTCCCAAAGATGGCAATAAGCAATCGAGTCATTATCAAATGCAGCAGAAAAAATCAGCAATTGGATTTGGATTAAAAAGAAATACAGCAACAGTGCTGCAAGATGGGACAGTGTGGTATGGAATTGATGTCTGTGATGTCAGGTATAATCATTGAGCTTTCTGGGTACATAGTGAGCTCATTAATGAAATTTCAAAGGAGGGTTCCCACTTGTACCTACATTCCCCTTTTCTTCACACCAATCCCATAATTAAGAGTGCAGAGTAACCATAGAGTTTTGAGAGCAAGGTGAGGAGGAGGAGTATAATAAGGAAATCCATTTACAAACATTAGGGTCAAATGCTCATTTCTCTAGCATGAAGAACAGATAATACAATATCAAATGTATTTTGATGGAGAGATGCATAGAAGCAGGGCTCAAGTCCTGCGGGAACACATGGGAACGGAGTTCCTGTACTTTTTCCACAACAGGAACTCAGTTCCCGTTAGCAGCCGTGTCCTGCAAGACTTTGAAGTATGCGAGCTGTGTGGCAGGTGCTACACCAGTAACTGCCGACGCAGCTTGCAATAGTAAGTGCCTCTCACCTGACCATTCAGGCATTGCCAGTAGGGGGCCCCATCATAGCTTCCGCTTCGATCTACCTGTCAATCACAGCTAGTTGACGGGTAGATCAGGTCCCTGCTCTTAAGAGATTGTATTTAGTCAGACCTCTCGTGATGTGCTCCTCCCTGCCGGTCCCTCCTGATTTTCTGTCTCATTCCCCCCTCAGTCTCCTGCATACTTGCTCTGTGTGTCCCGCTGACTCCCCCCCTCTATCTTCAGTGCCATATGATGAGAGAACTCAGTGGATGAGCACAGCTATTCTGCTCACAGGACATGCAGGAAGAGAGGTAAGCTGAGGGAGCAACATCAGTTTGGGGTGGTAAGCTGAGCACAATACCTGGCAAAGTTTAATGCCAGGAGGGAAGTTTAACAGGAAATATATGAAGGGTTTGAATAGCAGCAAATGTGTGTTGGAGCCCTGCAGAGTTTGCAGCCGCCCAGCTAACATACATCTCCTAAGCAGGAACACATCACTATCTCCCCAAGCATTCTGTCCAGATAATGTGCAGTTCATTTATGACCTTTCCGTTTAACCCTGTGTTATCCAAACTCTGTTCAATGAAAAGTGTAAACTCACCACATAAACACAAAATAAAAATAAAAAACAAAATAAAATTCCCCAATAAAGATCAGAACATCATGTTCACATTTGCATGGAAGCACAATTGATTGAATGCTGATTATTCAGAGAATTACCGTATTTATGTTTATTGAGGATTGTTTTTTTTATGTACTAACAGTTAAGCTTCATACACACAATACGAAAATTGGATGAAAAATACCACTTTTGAAGCGTTTGTGCATATGAGCGCATCATTTTTATTTTTTTGGTGGGGGAGTGGATCTTGGGTGGGAGTTACCACACTTTTTTCCCCAGAACTTGACCCCTGCATAGAAGGAATATTATGTTTTCTATTGGTGTTGGTAAGCCAATAACATATGCTTTCAATGGCTAGTCTTGTGGGCATGAAAGCAACCTGATCCTTATGTAAGAGGAGCTGTAAGGAAAGGCTTGCCAGTGGACAAGATGACTCCTCTGAACGGACTTCTGTGCACAAGCTAAAGCATGTTCCCTTTCGTGCTTGCAAGAATTGGGCACTGGCTAATGCATATGCGCAATGCGAATATTCGTGCACATGGGGAAAAGGAGGACCAAAAATGGCCCTAGATCGGACTTTAGAGGCAAAATGGATGAGATTATATATAAAAATATATATATTTTAATGATAGCAATTTGTAATACATAAAGCAGGTATCAAAAGAATTAAAAAAAAAGAGACACTTAACACACAATTGACATAGATGTATGGCGTAACAAAAATGTTAACACCATGTAGACAGCAGTGAGCCTCTATGCGTCAACGCGTTACGCTGTTTTGCTTCGTCAGGACACATTCAGGGTTTGTTGGAAGGAACAGGTCTCACTATCTATAATAAAACATATCAATCAGACATTGTGTAACAATAAAATATGCAGATAAGAACATCAGCCGCTGTCATATCCACGTGACACTTGACACACATATAGCTACCTTGTCAGCATAAAACATCCACAAATGGAGGTTCCCACAATGAACGTCAAAGATCACTGTGTAGATAAGGGAACGTAGTTTCCCAAAACTAGTAACCATATGATGACCTAAAACAATATAATATATTACTCTCAAGACCGAGCACTGCTCAATACTTGGAAAGATAGAACCAAATAGATATAAAAGATTACACTTATTAGCCCAAAAGATGTCACTCATGTATAGTATATAACAAGATATCATTCAAGCTGATAAACAGTGAAAAGGGGGAAGGTGAATTGGGGGAGGGGGGGGTATGGACATAACTTGCAAGAACTGTATTTAATCCAGAATACTGGTAATATACATTCATTAACAACATAAGTATGTCCTTCTAGGTGTGGATAACAGCCTCTCCTGAAATTAGCAGAGGTGACTAAGGCTGCACACATTCCAAGGGCTCATTAAAATAGTCTAGAACAGAAAAGAGGCATCACATGAGATACAGGTAAAACAGCTGTCCAATCTCTGTGATCCTTACCCTTTATATGTCTTGTCCCAAAGGCAGCTGCCAGCAGTTAAGTGCTAGTCAGTGCTTCATCTGATCACCGGATCGCTTTCCCAATCCAATCCTATCTTTGTCACAGTCAGACTTTATGCAGTAATGTCACTCACTTCAACAGTATGGTTGGTATGGTTAAATCTGGTCAGCTTGAATATTAAAGTAGAACATAAGTGTGAATACTTCTTCCTCTGAGTACCAGTCTTCGGGCCTCTTCATTGGCCAGTGGGGGATGGTGTCAATCCTGCACATGGGTAGGAGCTAGCCATCTCATCACTCAGAGACTGGCCTGGCACTCTTAGCTGAGCTGCGTGTGAAATGATTAGTTGTGGAATAGAAGTCTGTACAACAGTGGTGGCTGGTGCTCCATTTTTTTGCGGGGGCGGCAAACAAACCACCTCCCCAGTCAGTCAAACCCAACAGCCCTGTTTTTTCCCCCATCTAGGTTGCGGACAGCTTCGGTTTCCCCTCGCATCTCCTCCTCCTCGGCGGCCAATATGGTCGCCTCTCCTCTAGGCCAATCGGGTCTTAACACCCCCTTCCCGATTGGCCAGAAGGAGAAGCAGGAAGACAATAGCAAATATTAATCTGCTATTGTCACACAGCTGGTTGTGCTCAGGGCACAGAAGCCAATTAGAGCCTCAGGCTCTAGTAATGTGCTTCAAAAGAAAAAAAAAACCATTGAAAATCCATGCCTCCGGCCTGTATGTAGATTAGGGACCGGGCACATGGATTAGGGGGGCGGTGCCCCTGCACCCCTAATGAAGTGTCGGCCACTGCTGTACAAACTATTAACAGCCTGATACTTTTCACATGCGGCGTGGGGACAGGGGGGACCAGAAGAGGAATGTGCACCAGATGCAGTGGCTCTTCAGGAAGAAAGGCATGCTGGGAGGACAATGTCACCTTGTCATTGATTTGTACAGACTTCATATCCAGAGCTCATAAAAAACACGTGGCTGTACCCCAATAGAAATGCGCTGATCTGGGCAGTGTACCGCTCTTATCAGCCCTGTGCACAGGCATGTACTGGCCATCGGAACTATCGGGGGTTTTCTGGTGGGCTGATGGCTCAGTGGGCCAGTTTCAGTGACAGCCTGTCAAAGTACTGCACGGCTTGTATAGCCATTAATTTGGGCACTGCCAGGTATTGGCAAGGTGTCCTTACATGGACACTGGTGTCCTTGAGCAGTGCTTGCAGTGTCCGATCCAAGTGTAGACTGCAGAATCCTCCCTGAGTTCTCTCCCTCCTCCTCTTGTGTATGACACAGACATGTTACGGAGCTTGCGTTTGAATTCTTCGTGGTGCTGTAACAGAGTCCCGCCTCCTCCTGTGATAGATGGAAGTTCCATCTATCATAGGAGGAGCCGGTGTAGGAGGCGGAACCCTGTTACAGCCCTGCCGAAGAATTCAGACGCAAGCTCTGTGACACAACGGGAGATACTCCCTGTGTGAACCAGGCACTGGTGAGTCTGCATTGGGCACAGAGTCAGTATTAATGGGCACAGACTGAAGGGCTCAGAGTCAGCATTGATGGGCACAGACTGAGGGGCTCAAGACTGATGGGCACAGACTGATGGGCTCAGAGTCAGCATTGATGAGCACAAACTGAGAGGCTCAGAGTCTGCATTGATGGGCACAGACTGAGGGGCTCAGGATTGATGGGCACAGACTGATGGGCTTAGAGTCAGCATTGATGGGCACAGACTGAGGGGCTCAGGATTGATGGGCACAGACTGAGGGGCTCAGAGTCTGCATTAATGGGCACAGACTGAGGGGCTCAGTATTGATGGGCACAGACTGAGGAGGCTGCATTGATGGGCACAGACTGAGGAGCTGTATTGATAGGCACAGAGTCTGAGGGGCTCAGCATTGATGAGCACAGACTGAGGAGCTGTATTGATGGGCACAGACTGAGGGGGCTCAGCATTGACGGCCACCGAGACTGAGGGGCTCAGCATTGATGGGCACAGACTGAGGGGCTGAATTTGATGGGCACAGTAAGGCTGCCATTGGTGGACACTGATAAGGCTGCATTTGATGGGCACTAGTGAGGCTGCATTTGATGGGCTTTGTCCAGCCAGCTGGGATGGGAGAGACCTGTCATCCGCACTGCCGATCACCACACTTCCTTGTGTGCAGCCCGGCTCAGCCTCAGTGCCACTGCATTACTGAAAGGTAGCCAATGGCTGTGCAGCAACGCCAGTTTCTGAAATTCCAGCCAATGAGTCTGTAGCAATGTTCCTGCATGATGTTAAGCCCCCCCCCCCCCCACTTTACGCAGTGATATGAGAAGGAAGGAGGAGAAAAATACAGAGGAGAATAAGTAGAATAATAATATAGGTGAGTGAGGGCGGCGTTAGAATATATTTTCAGTTAAAACATTTTCATACAGAAAAATAAATGTTGTTAAACTTGGGGGACAGATACAGTGGTGTGAAAAAGTGTTTGCCCCCTTCCTCATTTCCTGTTCCTTTGCATGTTTGTCACACTTAAGTGTTTCGGAACATCAAACCAATTTAAACAATAGTCAAGGACAACACAAGTAAACACAAAATGCAATTTGTAAATGAAAGTGTTTATTATTAAAGGTGAAAAAAAATCCAAACCATCATGGCCCTGTGTGAAAAAGTGATTGCCCCCTAAACCTAATAACTGGTTGGGCCACCCTTAGCAGCAACAACTGCAACCAAGCGTTTGCGATAACGTGCAATGAGGCTTTTACAGCGTCCTGGAGGAATTTTGGCCCACTCATCTTTGCAGAATTGTCCTAATTCAGTTACATTAGAGGGTTTTCGAGCATGAACGGCCTTTTTAAGGTCATACCACAACATCTCAATAGGATTCAGGTCAGGACTTTGGCTAGGCCACTCCAAAGTCTTCATTTTGTTTTTCTTCAGCCATTCGGTGGTGGACTTGCTGGTGTGTTTAGGATCATTGTCCTGCTGCAGAACCCAAGTTCGTTTCAGCTTGAGTACACGAACAGATGGTCGGACATTCTCCTTCAGGATCTCTTGGTAGACAGCAGAATTCATAGTTCCTTTTATCACGGCAAGTCTTCCAGGTCCTAAAGCAGCAAAACAGCCCCAGACCATCACACTACCACCACCATATTTTACTGTTGGTATAATGTTCTTTTTATGAAATGCAGTGTTCCTTCTACGCCAGATATACTTGGACACACACCTTCCAAAGAGTTCCACTTTTGTCTTATCGTTCCACAGAATGTTGTCCCAAAAGTCTTGGGGATCATCAAGATGTGTTGTGGAGAAATTGAGACAAGCTTTGATGTTCTTTTTGCTCAGCAGTGGTTTTCTCCTTGGAACTCTGCCATGCAGGCCATTTTTGCCCAGTCTTTTCCTGATGGTGGAGGCATGAACGCTGACCTTAACTGAGGCAAGTGAAGCCTGCAGTTCCTTGGACGTTGTTGTGGGGTCTTTTGTGACCTCTTGGATGAGTCGTCGCTGCGCTCTTGGGGTAATTTTGGGCGGCCGGCCACTCCTAGGAAGGTTCACCACTGTTCCATGTCTTCGCCATTTGTGGATAATGGCTCTCACTGTGGTTCGCTGGATTCCCAAAGCTTTGGAAATGGCTTTATAACCCTTTCCAGACTGATAGATCTCAATTACTTTCTTTCTCAATTGTTCCTGAATTTCTTTGGGTCTCGGCATGATGTGTAGCTTTTAAGGATCTTCTGGTGGACCTTACTGTGTCAAGCAGCTCCTATTTAAGTGATGCCTTGATTGTGAACAGGTGTGGCAATAATCAGGCCTGGGTGTGGCTAGAGAAATTGAACTCAGGTGTGGACAACCACAGTTATAGTATGTTTTAACAAGGGGGGCAATCACTTTTTCACACAGGGCCATGATGGTTTGGATTTTTTTTCACCTTTAATAATAAACACCTTCATTTACAAATTGCATTTTGTGTTTACTTGTGTTGTCCTTGACTATTGTTTAAATTGGTTTGATGTTCCGAAACACTTAAGTGTGACAAACATGCAAAGGAACAGGAAATGAGGAAGGGGGCAAACACTTTTTCACACCACTGTATATGTTCTGTCCTATGCCCAATACCTTTTATACAACTTACACGTCATTCTAAAGGCGTCTGTAATGTTGGAATGCATCTTTTTCTGTAATTAAAAGTGGAATATTTTTACTTGTGTTTTTTTGTGCAATTGCGTATAGTTTATATACTGTTTTTGTACGTGTTTGCAAAATTAAAGTGGGCCGGTCTGGATGAAGTCCAGGGCCAAATTTTTGTCCCAGTCCAGCCCCGCTTGTAAATGAGCCTTTAAACGCATGTTTTCACCACAATCCCCGCATTCAGTATGTGGTTCCTCATGCTCTCTAACAGGGCATTCTCAGCACAATTGCGTTGCGTTATTTAGTTGTTTATCATTTTCTTTGGCTGCATTTACACACATTTGTTAACGTGTGTTGAATTATGCTTATACGCACACAAAAAAGAAAAAAAAAAAAAAGCAGCTTGCTATACTTGTTTTTTAATGCACATAAAAACACCACAATGGTGTAAATTGGCTCACTGAAATATGTTAATTTTTCCTGCATATGCTTTCGTACCGTGTTCAAAAACGCATTTGACTGCATCTGGTAAATGAATTCTAAAGGGCTCATTTGCACTTGTGGCTATCATTGCAATTCCATGGTGGATCAGTGCCCCCTATCAATGTCCTTCAGTGCCACCTCATGAGTGCAGCCTCATCAGTGTACATCAATGAAGGACAACAATTACATGTTTGCAAAAATTTTTAACAAAATATAAAACGATTTTGTATCAGAGGTGATCATATACCACCAAAAGAAAGCTCTATTTGTGGGGAAAAAAAATGTCATTTGGGTACAGTGTTGTATGACTGCGCAATTGTCGTTCAAAGTGTGTCAGCGCTAAAAGCTGAAAATTGGTCTGGGCAGGAGGTGAGTGTAGGTGAGCCGTAAGCAAGTAGCTAAACAAACATAAAAACATAAACAAACATAAAATAGAAAATCAATCAGCGCAATAAATATATCACAAAGACAGCAGCTGAAGGTCAAACAAGCAGTCCCCTAAAACAGGGTAAATGTAGTATTCCACTTTAAGATCTGCAGCGCTAGGGATATACTTCTAAGCAGTGTAGATCACATGTATCCAAAAATGGGCTCCACAGGTTTCCAAACGTGCGGACATGCAATGGCAATAATGGTACAAAATAGTGCTCTCCGTATGGTAAAATAGATACAAATTTATTAAACGACTATTGCACTTACATATTCCTGCACTGTTCCCCAGTGCTAAGGATCAGCAGTAAAAACGATCGTAATAGCCACGAGTATGAATGGAGGACGCGGGTGACGTCACGTAGTCACGTGGTTCCGTACATGTTACGTCCCAGGGGGTGGGACTTCATCAGCGTTGACGGAGTGACGTCAACCACCCTCTATTTATACACTGCCATGACGCCATCTATCAGCGGCGTCCAAAGCCATAGCAACCCAGTAAACAAAACGACCGGAACTTCCGGCTTGCTACTAGACCGATCAAAACCCGGAAGAACTGGCGCTCTGCGTGACACTATAACCATGATATGCAAACAGTGACATTTCCGCAACACCAGACAGCAACATCACCGCCTACAATACCAACACTGGTGTCCGCATAAATATTACTTTTTCTAACTCATAAGTCAGCAAAATTACCAGCATATACATACAAGTGGCCATTACAATATGACTCTATATTAGAAAAATACTAGAAAAATCCATTATAAAAAGGCAACCAGGCAAGCCTAGTTAATTCAATGTCCTAAAATATAAAAAACAAAACAAAAAGAAATTATAAAAAAATTATATGTGACCACCCACGTCTCCGTTCATCCTCCTGTACATATTACTTTCAAAATAATAAAAACAGAAAAAATTATATATTAATTAAAAGAATTCAATTAATTAACACATAACCATATAATCAAAAAAATTTTTTTTAAATAAAACAGTTAACATCAAACTCGACATTCAAGCCTGTCGGTACAAGAACTTTTGTTTCATGTATCCAATGAGACTCTCTGCGACTAAGCTGGCCTATAAAAATTACCACCTCTCCAATGTTTCACAACTTTCTCAATTCCCCAGAACTTCAAACCCCTAGGGTTTTGATTATGGACAAGTTTGAAATGTCTGGAGACGTTGTGGGTTTTAAGTCCCTTCTTGATGTTGTTCACATGCTTGCCTAATCTAATATGGAGGGGCCTAGATGTCCTACCAATATACTGTAAGCCACACTCACATTCGAGCATGTAAACAACGCCGATCATAGCACATGTGATCAATTGCTGAATTTTGTACTCGTTATTTGTTGCTGAAGATACAAAGTTTTTGCGTTTTTTAACCACTTTCAGACCGGACCAATTTGCTGGTCAAAGACCAGACCACTTTTTGGGATTCGGCACTGCGTCGCTTTAACTGACAATTGTGCGGTCGTGCGACGTGGCTCCCAAACAAAATTGACGTCCTTTTTTTCCCACAAATAGAGCTTTCTTTTGGTGGTATTTGATCACCCCTGCGGTTTTTATTTTTTGCGCTATAAACAAAAATAGAGCGACAATTTTGAAAAAAACACATTATTTTTTACTTTTTGTTATAATAAATATCCCCCAAAAATATATAAAAAAACATTTTTTTCCCTCAGTTTAGGCCGATACGTATTCTTCTACATATTTTTGGTAAAAAAAAATCGCAATAAACGATTATTGATTGGTTTGCGCAAAAGTTATAGCGTTTACAAAATAGGGATAGTTTTATAGCATTTTTATTAATAATTTTTTATTATTTTATTTTTTTACTAGTAATGGCGGCGATCAGCGTTTTTTATTGTGACTGCGACATTGTGGGGGACCCATCGGACATTTTTGACACATTTTTGGGACCATTGTCATTTATACAGTAATCACTGCTATATAAATGCAGTGATTCCTGTGTAAATGACACTGGCAGTGAAGGGGTTAACCAGTGGGTGGCAGTGTAGGGGTTAAGTGTTCCTAGGGGTGTGTTACTAACTGTGGGGGGGTTGGGCTTTCATTTAGTGAACACTGATCTCTGCTCCAATCACATGGAGCAGAGATCAGCGTCACTAGTTGCTAGGCAGAATGGAGAAATGTTGTTTACAACGGCACTTCTCCATTCGGCCGCTCCGTGAGACGATCACGGGGATGCCCGCGGCGATCGAGTCAGCGGGTCCCGCGACCGGACTCACGGGGGTCTCGTCCAGCGCGGGAGCAGGGCGGCAAATTTAAAGGGACGTACATGTACGCCCATTTGCCTGCCCGTGCCATTCTGTCGACGTACATCGTCGTGCGCTGGTCGGCAAGTGGTTAATATTACACTTTGAATGCTTACACGCTGTACATTTACCGCAGGCATAGAACCCAGAAAGGAAGAAAAACAAACGATTATCTGATTGTGTAGGGGGATCAACAACACTAACTGATCCCACAGAGAGGGTGCCTTTTTGTATATAAACGATGGCCACTGTGGTAAATGGGGGCCAAGTACCTTATCTTGTTTCAAGATGGACCAATTTTTTCGAACAATATTTTCTAAATTGTTTTTGTGTTGGACATTATAATTCAATATAATTTTAAAATTCGCAACATCAACATTATCTTCCATGATTTTATCAGCAACCAGGGCCTCTCTCTGTATGTCTCTCACCCGCTCTACTTCACCATCAAGGGTAGATCTCTCATACCCCTTTTGTTGGAACCTGGTCACAAGAACCTTGGACTGGGACATAAAGTCTTCATCTAGAGAGCAATTCCACCTGAGCCTAATGAACTGACCTCTGGGGATATTGCATAACCATGACCAGTGGTGACCGCTCCCCAGAGGGATGTAGGAATTTCGGTTTATTGGCTTAAAATGATTGCAAAGGCGAAAATGATCACCATCCCTCGTTATCTCTAAATCAAGGAAGACAATCTGTTCCATACTCACATTGCAGGTGAGTTGTATATCTTTAGAATTACTGTTCATAGTGTACATGAATTTTTCCAGAGCAACCTGGTTCCCCCTGCCATATTAAAATGAGATTGTCGATAAAACGCCTATAGCAGACAAGTTCGGGGGGGGGGGGGGGGCGATTTTTAGAGACAACGTCCTCCCAGTGGGCCATAAACAAATTGGCCACACTGGGAGCAAAATGTGCCCCCAATGCCACTCCCCTTAGTCTGCAAATAGTATTGTCACCATACCAGAAATAACTTCTGGATAGGCAAAAACTAAGGTACCTCAGAAGGAAGTTTTTATGCCTTCTCGAGAGGCTGGATGATGCTAAAGCCCATTGTACAGAGGACATAGCGTCCTCATGGCCTATTATAGTATATAACGAGATAAAATCAGCAGTCGCTAGCTAGTAGATGATGTACAGTTGATTGTTTCCAAAACTTGTATGATATACAACATGGTTAAACAAACATGTCACACTTACCTACTCTGTGTAATGGTTTGCACAGAGCAGCTTGGATCCTTCTCTTCCTGGGTCCCCTGCCAAGTGCCCCTAAAAGCAAGCCTTTGCTATGAGGGCACTGGAGCAGGCATGCTACCAAGCAGTACTGTGATTTGACATTGCCTATTCACACAGAGAGCATGGCTTGGCCCCGCCCCCACTCTCTCATCATTGGCTCACTGGCTGTGATTGACAGCAGTGGGAGCCAATGGATCCCATGGCTGTGTGAGCCAATAAGGGGAAAGATCTGGGAGAGCTGCTGCTCTTATGCACATCTCTGGACTGAGATGGGGGTCAAGTAAGTATAAAGCCTCATACACACGATAGGACTTTGTACAAACTTTTCCTTGGATTTTTGTACAAAGGGCGTCGGCCCTGAACTTGTATTGCATACACACAGCAGGACTTTTTCAGCCAACTTTCACCAAATCATGTAGTTTTTCTGCTCTTTACCGCCACCTTTGGTCAACTTCTGTATTGTTGTCTGATCTTTTGCATTGGTTCTGAGCATGCCTGTTTGTACTTTGTACAAAAGTCCTATGGTTTTCTGTACACACGATCAGACTTTGCTCCATCGGACTTTTGTTGCCAGAAAGTTTGTCCGTTCGCACAGCCAACAAAAGGCTGATGAAAACCAAAAAAGTTTGTCCGATGGAGCGTACACACGTTCGGATGTTGCTCCAAAACAGCTAATTTGCATGTTTGTTGTCAAAAAGTCTGATCGTGTGTATGGGCCTTAAGGGGTCAGGGGGGGGGAGCTGCACCCAGAAGGTGTTTTACCTTAACCTCTTAACGACCGCCTCACATACATTTGCTGTGGCAGGGCGGCTGCTCTGTGTCAGTTCACGTACCTTGCACATGATCTGACACTTCCGGGTCTGGGGCACATGCACTGCTGGTGACCCACTCCCACTGTGATTATACACAGTGAGAGCCCAGCAGTATCAATGTCCACTGGTGCCGATTAACCGCTAGCCGCCCGCCGGCTGTCATATGACAGCAAGGTGGTACGGCTCTAGTTCTGGGAGGGAATCATATGACGTCCCTCTATGTAAACAGGGAATGCGCATGATCATGCACGTGCATCCCTGTTCCTTTGGTGGCGGCGTGTCACAGAGACACCGCTCGCCACCGAGGGGGGTGAGCAGCTATTGGGCATGGAAATTAGTAAAGGGAATTATTCCTGCGCCAAGTCAAGGTAAAAACAGGAGATAGTGTACTGCTGCACACACTGGGAGGGAAATGTCTGAACCCAGAGGAATAGTGAATAAAAGGGGTAGTGGTGCGCTGTACGATGGTGGAAAATGCCTATCGGTAAGGGCGGTATACTGAATCCACAGTTAGAAAGTGCAGGATAACATTTAGGATAAACTAATATAAATAAGAGCACAATCAAAATATAAACCTATGTGGCATATTAAATAATAATACTTATTGCGGCTAATATATAGTTTAGAACATCAATAAAAAAAAAAACAGTAAAAAACGGTCTACTGCGATGGGAATATTGCGATGGGGAAGGCAGTGGTCCCTGATGAAGTCACGTGACCCGTGACGAACACGCGTCGGGAAACTAAGCGACCGGAAGTGACGTAGACCGAGCCCGCAGCTCGTTTGTACACTGTCTACATACACTCTGTGTTTGTGAGTATTCTTGTATTTTTTTAAATAAATAAACCTGACTGTTGAAACATCTTACACTATGGAGTATCCTTCCTCCATGTCTGCTTAAACCCACATACACGCTATACCATTGAGGAACCCTGACTGCAATACCCCAGAGAAATCCCTTAAAGGGACCACACCATTTGTCAGGACCTGGGAACTCCACACTAAAGGGAAATTCCGCCAAAGGATCCTAAAGATCTTTACACACGCTGTTACCTTACAGCGGTAAGGTAAGGGGACACCCATCATCAGTATACACGGAACCACGAAGGATTCATCCTCTATCACCAGCACCACTGCCTTCCCCATCGCAATATTCCCACATTGTTCACAAATTACCATGTTGAAGGAATAACACCTTGTGCGATTATAGGAATAATCGCAGCACTTTGCACTTGAAACGGACATTTGTCTAATACACCTGTATTGTTTGTCACTATATTCCTGTATATACTTGAAGGTTTGCCTATGTGCATCACACCAGAGCACTTGCAATTTATGCTATTTTTGTGATCGCAACACGCTGCACTTTGGAATTGATATTGTTTATTTCTACACCGTTTTTTACTGTTTTTTATTTTATTGATGTTCTAAACTATATATTAGCCGCAATAAGTATTATTATTTAATATGCCACATAGGTTTATATTTTGATTGTGCTCTTATTTATATTAGTTTATCCTAAATGTTATCCTGCACTTTTTAACTGTGGATTCAGTATACCGCCCTTACCGATAGGCATTTTCCACCATCGTACAGCGCACCACTACCTCTTTTACTAGCTATTGGGCATGGCTGTTTACCACGTGATCGGCTGTGATGAAGTCATGGCCGATCACAGGTGGAACCACCCCATTTTGCACGGCCCATACGCGGGATCTGGAGCGCGTGCATGTCGGTGGCGGCGTGTTTCCAGGAACACTGCTGGTCACCGACGCTGGTAAACAGCCATTGACCAGCAGCTGTTTATCACGTGATCAGCTGTGATCCTTTCACAGTCGACAACGAAATGTCAACAAACCGCGGTAATGAGATGTTACTGGGTTTTCCTCCTCACACACCGATTGTGTGCCAGGAGGAGATTGCGGTGTACACCAAACACACTGATTGCACCCCTCCCCCCCAATAAAGAGGACCTGTCATCACCCAAAGTACCTGTCACAGTTCATCTGAGTACCTGTCACTGTCCATCAGAGTACCCGAGTACCTGTCACAGTCCATCAGAGTACCCGAGTACCTGTCACTGTCCATCAGAGTACCCGAGTACCTGTCACAGTCCATCAGAGTACCCAAGTAACTGTCACAGTCCATATGAGTACCTGTCACCGCCCTTCATAGTACCCGAATACCAGTCCATCAGAGTATCCGAGTACCTATCTGTAGCCTATCAGAGTAAATGTCACCAGCCCATCAGAGTACCTGTCACCAGCCCATCAGAGTACCTGTCACCAGCCCATCAGAGTACCTGTCATCAGCCCATCAGAGTAACCAAGTACCTGTCACCAGCCTATCAGAGTAATCGAGTACCTGTCACCAGTCCATCAGAGTAACCAAGAACCTGTTTGCAGCTCATCAAGTTACCCGAGTACCTGTCTCCAGCCCATCAGAGTACCCGACTACCTATCTGCGCCCATGCCTCATAGAATATACGTTGCGGTGTTTTCTTTCCAAAATGGGTTCATTTTGTGGGTAATTCCACTGGGTTGATGCTCAATGACCTTCGAAAGTGTAATTGGTAGGAATGAAATTAGATGTGTAATTTATGCTCCTAGAACGCCTGAAGGTACTGCTTCAATGCTAGGCCTCTGTATGTGGCCAGGCTGTGTAAAATTCTCACATATGTGGTATCGCCATACTTTGAGGTGTCATTTTTGCTATATAAATGCTAAGTGTTAGAAATATCTTATAAATTGACAACTTTGTGTAAAAAAAAAAAATGCGTTTTAATTTTTTTTCCACATTTTCCAAAAACTTCTGGAAAAAAATGAACCATTCAAAAGACTCATTATGCCTCATAGATTATACGTTTGGGTGTTTGCTTTCCAAAATTGGGTCATTTTGTTGGCAATTCCATTGTTCTGGTGCTTTAGGGCCTTTAAAAGTGTAATAGGTGGTTGAGAAATGAGATGTGTCATTTATGCTCGTAGAAGGTCTGAAGGTGCCACTTCAATGTTGGGCCTTTGTATGTGGCCAGGCTGTGTAAAAGTCTCACACATGTGGTATCGCCATACTCAGGAAGAGTAGCACAATGCATTTTGGGGTGTAATTTGTTGTATGCATATGCTGTGTGTGAGAAATAAACGGATAATATGAAAACAAAAAATAATTCATTCTTCAAAGGAATGTGGGAAAAAATTAAAACGTAAAAAAACTCACCATGCTACTTACTTAATACCTTGGAATGTCTACTTTCTAAAAAGGGGTCATTTGGGGGGGTGTTTGTACTTTTCTGACTTGTAAGGCCTCTTTCACACCAACGATCCGTTCCGGTCCGCCTGTCAGTTTTTTAGGTGGACCTGAACGGATGCTCCATAGACCTCTATGGAGCGTCGGATGTTACCGCTGATATACGACCTGCTCCGATCCGAAAAAGTGTGACGGAGGAAAAACCTACTTTTCCATCCCTCAGCGGATCAGGTGATGATGGACTCTGCGGTCCGTCCTCATCCGATCCCCCAGTGTGCAGAGACGGACCTGTCATCTTCCTGCTCAGCTGGGATCGACGGAGCAATCCCCGCTGAGCAAGCGGATGTTCACGGGGCAGATAAGCATGGATACGTCCCGTGTGAAAGGACCCTTAGGGTCGGTTCACACTGGGACGACTTGTCAGGTGACTTAGCTGCCTGACAAGTCGCGTCCCGCTCTGTACAATGGAACCGTTCTAATTGGAGCGACACAAGTCACTCTGACTTAGAAAAAGGTTCCTGTAGGACTTTGGGGGCGACTTGCATTGACTTCTATAGAGAAGTCGTTTTGCAAGTCGCTGCGACGGTCGTGTCCAGGTCACCTGAGGCAGTCGCGCTGCAAGTCATGCAGCCTCAGTGTCTCAAGAAATGAGATACACCTGATGTACTGAAGTAGCAAAAAGGCAAAACACTGCGCTTACTTAAACAAACCTAGCTGTGGAGTAGTCTTGGGCCGGAGTGGAGGGTGCGAGGGCCGGAGAGGAGGGTGCGCGAGCCGGAGTGGAGGGTGCGAGGGCCGGAGTGGAGGGTGCGAGGGCCGGAGTGGAGGGTGCGAGGGCCGGAGTGGAGGGTGCGCGGGCCGGAGTGGAGGGTGCGCGGGCCGGAGAGGAGGGTGCGAGGGCCGAAGTGGAGTGTCTTGGGCCGGAGTGGAGGGTGCGAGGGCCGGGGTGGAGGGTGCGAGGGCCGGAGAGGAGGGTGCGAGGGCCGGAGAGGAGGGTGCGAGGGCCGGAGAGGAGGGTGCGCGGGCCAGAGAGGAGGGTGCGCGGGCCGGAGTGGAGGGTGCGAGGGCCGGAGTGGAGGGTGCGAGGGCCGGAGTGGAGGGTGCGAGGGCCGGAGTGGAGGGTGCGAGGGCCGGAGAGGAGTGTCTTGGGCCGGAGTGGAGGGTGCGAGGGCCGGAGAGGAGGGTGCGAGGGCCGGAGAGGAGGGTGCGAGGGCCGGAGAGGAGGGTGCGAGGGCCGGAGAGGAGGGTGCGAGGGCCGGAGTGGAGGGTGCGAGGGCCGGAGTGGAGGGGGACATGAGTGCGATGTTCTCGGAGATCCCCGCACACGTGTCCCGTCCTCCATAGAACACACTCCAGCTCCCTCCGCACTCCATAGGGAAGGAGAATGGGCTGCAGCGCTCCGATCCCGTCACACACATCCAGCCCGGACACGCCCCTCTCTCTCCCCAATTCCCTCCCGACCGCATCACTTTCATTGTTTCCATGTCTGCGGTTGCCAAGGAGTCAAGGTCCCAGTCTCCCTGGGGGGCGGGGCAGACATAGGGCGAAGTGCACACGTGGAGGCGTCTCAGCCAATCAGCTCTCGGACACCCGCCCAGTCTGCTCCGACGGCCAGCCTCTCGGGGGCGTGGTTTTGAGGAGAGGGGGGGCCGGAGAGTAGTGGGGAGGGGACGCAACAGGAAGTGTGGAGCGTATGCGGAGTGACCGCGGCCGATGCTGTAAATATTGGTGAGGATGTGTATAGGTGTATATAGGGGTATGGATGGGGGAGGGGAGCCGGGGTATGGGGGGGCTCTCTATGAGGGGGATGGGGTCTGTAGCCGGGTGTACGGAGGAGGGGGAGGGATGATGCTGCATGTGCTCTCTAGGAGCGGACGGCAATGTCAGAGCGGTGCGGGGCTCACAGGTCGGTCTGTGGACACACGTCCTGAGAGCGGAGGGGGGATGTGCCGAGTGTGGTAACCCATAGCAACCAGTCACAGCTCCTCCTCTCCACACCTCTCTATTCATTGGTGGCGATGTCTGTACCATACAGGGGGGGGCTAAGACTGGAGCAGATGTGCCTGGCAGCCAATCGGATACAAGCTTTTAAAGGATGACTGGAGAAGCTAAAAGCTGATTGGTTGTAATGCACAGCTGCTCCAGCCTTCTTCACCTCCCCCAGTGTTCTTGTATGATATTGTAGAGTGTATGGAGCCGGATTGGTTGTATCGGTATTGTGTGTTGCTGGTGATTGGTTGGGACAAATGTATAACTCTTGATATTCTGCCCATCTTTAGTCTCAGATGAATCCTTTTGTGATCACAGTACGCTTTTATAAAGCGCCCAATACACGTTACAATCTGATTGTACAATCTCCTTTATGGTGCGATCACACTCTCATGCATGTGATTATGTAGTGCGTCTTTACATATTCTTGGGGGCCAAATCTCAGCAAAGTAGTCTAGGGACCTTTTCCAGTGTTGCCCGTGCAGAGCGGCGTTGATGAGATTGGCACCATTGGAGATAATGCGTTTTGTCTTGTCATGCGACTCAAGAAACCATTCCTGTGAACCAGCACTTTGTTCTACCAACATCAATGTAGTACAAGGGCCCGCCTGATTGGCTGATTGTCTGGTTTAGGCAGACCCTCCCCCAAGCCCCCCCCCCCCCCATTACGTGGCTTTGGTAACTCTAAAGTTGCCTGTACTGTCAGATTGTAAGGTGTATGGGGACCCGTATCTACCAACATGAGTGTAGTGAAAGGCTCTGCCTGATTGGATATGGACGGTCGGGTAGTTTAAGTAGATCCTCATATTACATATGTATTTGGCCTGTAATGGTGGCCACATACACATCGTTTGTCATCCAATTGACACGTGATTCAGTCAAAGCAATCTAATTGGCAGAACTTCCTTCCAATCAATTTAGACTCCATCTAGATCGCATTTAAAGCATTTGTTACCCCAACACTTTATGCTCCTTCTGTACCATGTACTTGTATGAGGAAGTCTCCTGTTCGCTTTGTATTGCTTCCATTGCGTGACATCCCTGGTGTTCCTGCCAGTCCCTCTGCTTTCCTATTAAAAACTGACCACACTAAGCAGGAGAGCACATTATGGTCAGTTCTCTAGCTATGCTGGGAACTCTGTATATTCTTCTACAATAATCAGACTTGTCCTGCCATGCCTCCTCCTGCACAGCCATTGACTGGAAGCTCAGTGTGCTGTTGCTTCTCCTCTCCCAGCTCTTGTGCTGCTGAGAACAGAGGGAATGTGATCACTTCTAAAAAGGGGAATACAGTATTTGATTTTGTTTTGTTTTCTATACAAAAATGTTTACCTTATATTTCTATTTTAACCTGAATGGGTTGTTTTGCAAGGTGATTGTTTCCATGCACTGTAACTAAACTGAGTCCATCAGCCAGGGTGGAAAATGATCGATTGTGTTGTATGAGCAACACCGACATGCTTTATCCAGGAATCTGATCATGCTTTGGTCTGTTGGGTTACGAGATTGTACGGTGAAATCGGAGATGAGATTGATAACATTTGTGTTTTCCAACTATTGATACAAATCAGCGGCATTGTGTGTCACAGCAATCGAAAAGGCTATTGATTGATTATTTATATCAAGAGTGATTGATTAGTGAAGACGCTGATCGTTTATCTAGTAAGTGTATGGCCACCTTTAGAGTATACAGTGATCTGTAGCCCCCCCCCCCCCCCTTGTTCACACTGCTGCAACTTGTCATGCAATTTTGATCTGTCAAATCGCATGACAAGCTGCACCCTATTGTCAGCAATAGAACCGTTCATATCACTGTGAATCATGTCGCAGCAATAATGAAAGGTTACTGCACTACTTTTTACCAATTTTGTTGCGACTGCCATAGACTTTTGTTAAATGAAGTCACAAGCCGCAATGAAATCGGCAGTTCAAATTCCACGGAAGTCCTCCCTGGTGTTCCTGCCAGTCCTTCTGCTTTCCTATTAAAAACTGACCACACTAAGCAGGGGATCACACTGAGGTCAGTTCTCTAGCTATGCTGGGAACTTAGCCTGGTCTCCTCCTAATGATCACACTTGTCCTGACACCCCCCCGCACAGCCATTGACTGGTAAGCTCAGTGCACTGCTTCTTCTCCTCTCCTAGCTCTTATGCAGCTGAGAACAGAGGGAATGTGATGACTTCTAAATTAAAAAAAAAAAAAAAAGGGAGAAAAGTATTTTATAATTTTTTTTATATCACTACATAAATGTTTTGTCTTTCGTTTCTATTTTAATGAATGAGTTGTTTTACAAGGGGATCGTTTACAATCACTTTAAGCCCCCGTTCACACCGGTGCTACTTCTGCTGCTTCTTATGTGATTTAACCGATGAAAGTCCCATGACAAGTCGCACCTTATTTCTGGCTATGGATCCGTTTATATGGGTGCGATTCCGACTTTTTTTTTTTTTAAGGTTCCTGCATTATTCCTGGCGATTTTCATGCACGACTTGCATTGACATATGGGCATGAAGTCGCACAGATGTTGGAAAGCCGCATGTGAAATCGCACTGATCGTTGGCTATGAAGTCACACTGAAGTAGAACGATTTCAAAGCTGCTCAATGCAATGTGACGCAATAGGTGTCAAAAAGCAATGGTGACAGAAGGGATAATAAAATCTTGTGCTCTGATATTACCTCCTAGATGTGTTCAGGATTGTGCTTGTCAGAGCCGGAGACACTTTGCTGGTGTTTAATGTAAACCTGGACTGATCATCCGGCTCCAGGAGTCACTGGCCTGGATCTGGCAGGTAGATGGGAAGTTCTGATCTTGGTTACTGCATGCTTGTTCCAGCTTAATAACTGTGAGAGAATTGCAGCCAGTGGATGAGCATCACAGCCAGGAAACTAGCATCTTCAGAAGTCATGGCATTCCTTATTTATAGGCTTCCTTTGTGATATGGACATGTCTGGATTCTTGAGAACTTGTATAGGGAGAATTACGAAGGCTGCCAATTCTGACCTGAAAATGCTGCCTGCTTGGCTGGAGTGGGTGCCCAGTGTGGAGTTCTGACTTTATATGTTGCCTGCTTATGCCTGGTCATTGACTCAGAAAGTAGTAAAGCCAGAGACAGGTGATTGGCATGTCAAAAAGCTGGCCATGGCAGCCTACAGACTTTTTATATACATGCTAATTGATCGTGTTGCTCCTTGTATGGCCAACTTAAAGCAGTTGTATGCCCGTAGAAAAAAAAAAACCTGCAAGGCAAAGGCACAGTGAGGTAGTATGCACCGCATACTACCTCATTATGAAATACTCCCCTTTGAAGGAGGCGTCGGTATCTAATCCCCGTCCACGCCAAGGGAGCTGACATTTTGCCCTCGGCGTGTCTTCCGGGTTCGCGGCTCCGGCGCTGTGAGTGATTTGAAATGGATTTCTTTCATGTTGTCATTATGGGGGGGTGGGGGGGAGTTCATAGAATTTTGAGTAATTTTGGAATAAGGCTGTAACATAACAAAATGTGGAAAAAGTGAAGCGCTGTGAATACTTTCCGGATGCACTGTATGCCAAAAAATCTTTCATGCTGGTTGTACCCAAGTCGATCGACCTGGGTACAGCCGCCCTGCCCATGGATGAATTGACACTCAGCCAGTCCCTGATAAACCATCTATGGCCGGCCTAGGCTGGATTCCCACCGCAGGTGTCCGGTGCGTCTCCATTTATAGTTCAGGTGTGATTTCAGCCTGAATTTTGGGTTGAATTCAAACCTATAACGGACCAGAAGACACACAGGAATCCTGTGAAATTCGCACCGGATCCGCTGTGGAGATGTGTGAGCCGGCTCCATAAAGAGCCAGTCACATTCTCCTGCTATGTGAAAAAACCCTCATCCAATTCGCACTGGTGTGAACCCAGTTGTATACCACTGGAATTTTTTTAATTTTGTTTTCCTGCAAGGTAAAGTCACTATGTGCTAGTATACTGTTCCAGAGCCGCTTCCATCTTCACCGCCTTGCTTCCGGGTCCAGCTCTGTGATTGGACAGAGCTGCGATAATGTCACTCCTGCGCATGCGCGTGGGAGCTTCCGCTCCCGGCACAGAGCCCTGAAGAAATGGCACAGGTTGCAGTTCCTTCAGAGCGCTTGTGCCAGTGATTCACTGGCTGCATGTCATGTGAATGTCTCCTAAATCAGGGATATGCAATTAGCGGACCTCCAGCTGTTGCAAAACTACAAGTCCCGTCATGCTCTGCCTCTGGGTGTCATGCTTGCGGCTGTCAGTCTTACAATGCCTCATGGGACTTGTAGTTCTGCAACAGCTGGAGGTCCACTAATTGCATATCCCTGTCCTAAATGGTGCATGTTTAGGAGATATTTACACTACTTATAGGTAAGCCTTATTATTGGCTTACCTATAGGTAAACGTTAGTAAAGGAATTTTACTTCTACTTTTAAGAGACACAATACTACTGTCATTGCATAGTTTTAGTTAATAAGCCTGGATAGTAGAACTGCACAATTAACCATCTCGTGCCCGAATGACGGCCGTAGAGCAGGCGCTTTCGTCCGGGAGGCCGTCCCTGGACGTCCTAATGTTTACTTCCGCAATGCGCGCCGCCGCGGGCGCGCATCGGGGAAGTACTGTGTTTGCTGTGTCCCCAGGGGACAGGCAAACACAGATCGCTGTAAACGGGCAATCACAGCAGCCGTTTACAGCGCAATCGGCGTGTCCAATGGGAGATGATCTCATATGTAAACATATGAGATCATCTCTCAGCGCCGCTCTCCCTGCTCACACAGACAGTGTGAGAGGGGAGAGATGAACGGCTGCAGCGGCCGTCAGTGAAAAAAAAAAAAAAAAAAGTAAAAAAAAAAAAAGTGCCATCTGTCCCCAGTGCCATCTGTCCCCAGTGCCATCTGTCCCCAGTGCCATTTGTCATCAGTGCCACCGGTCAGTGTCACGTGTCATCAATGCCACTTATCAGTGCCATCTGTCATCGGTGGCACGTGTCATCATTGCCACGTATCAGTGCCATCTGTCATCAGTGTCGCGTGTCATTGTCCTGGTGCTTCAAAAGTGTAATAAATAGTCAACAAGTTAGATGTGTAATTTATGTTCCTAGAACACATGATGGTGCTACCTGCATGTTGGGCCTCTCTATGTGGCCAGGCTGTGACACATGTGGTATTGTAATACTCAGGAGGAGTAGCAGAATTTTTTGGGGGGTGTCATTTGTGGTATACACATGCCAAGTGAGAGAAATAACCTATTACAATGACAATTTTGTGAAAAAAAAAAAAATGAAAAATCTTAAATTTGCAAAGAATTGTGGGAAAAAAATGACAACATCAAAAAGCTCACTATGCCTCTTACTAAATACCTTGGAATGTCTTCTTTCCAAAAAGGGGTCATTTGGGGGGTATTTGTACTTTCCTGACTTGTTCGGGTCACAAGAAGCGAGATAGGCCACCAGTACATCAGATGTGATCAATTTTGTGCGATTCGCACCACAGCTTGTAGACTCTCTAACTTTCACAAAGACCAAATAATATCCACTAATTTGGGTTATTTTTACCAAAAGATATGTAGCAGTATAAATTGTGGCCAGAATTTATGAAGAAAAATTAATAATTTGCATAATTCTGTCACAGAAACAAAGAAATATGCGTTTTTTTTTTTTTTAATTTTCGGTCTTTTTTCATTTATAGCGCAAAAAATAAAAACCTCAGAGGTGATCAAATACCACCAAAGGAAAGCTCTATTTGTGGGAAAAAAGGACAAAAAATTCATTTGGGTACAGTGTTGCATGACTGAGTAATTGTCATTCAAAATGTGAGAGCGCCAAAAGCTGAAAATTGGTCTGGGCAGGAAGGGTGTTTAAGTGGCCAGTAAGCGGTAAGTGGTTAATCGTCAATCGTTATCGTGATCTTGACTAAAGTGTTTCACAATTCTTTCTATGCAAAGAATTCTCTCTGCTCTTCTGAAGCCACAGCCATCAAAAGTAAGGAAGAGAGAAAAACTGGGCAGTCTGCCAAGAATCGAAACGTTCTTTATCAGTTGAACTTAAGTATAAACATTGTAACAATTTTTCAATGGAATAGACTTTGAGTGTAAGTGAAAAAAGTTTAACCACTTAACACTAAACCCTTTTCTGACATTTGTTGGTTTCAAATTACTTAGAACCCTCCTGTCATGCGAGGCGGTGCACATATCGCCATCAGCCTTGTTTTGAGTGGATCTTGTCACATCAGATGGCAGACGGGTGTCAGCGGACACATCTCCACTCGTGGGCATCCTCAGAACTTTTTTCAGGGGGGGGGGGCATCATTTTTAGGGTCAACCATGCACTGCCTCTTTTCGACAATGTAATTATCACATTATCATGGTCAGAGACTGCAGACGTAGTACCATCCCCAGGATAAGTAATGGATAATGGCCAACAGACCCTCTTACCAGACCCAGCGAAACGACAGCAGTGATCCCTCCAGCTGGACAATTGCTCACTCTGGGTTCCCCAGGGGGTGACTCTAGTCAATAGTGTAGCATGTCTGTACCCTGGTAGTGGTTCAGTCTTTCTCTCTGGTAGTGCTGGGCAGCGTGGCTCTCTCTGGTAGTGCTGGGCAGCGTGGCTCTCTCTGGTAGTGCTGGGCAGCGTGGCTCTCTCTGGTAGTGCTGGGCAGCGTGGCTCTCTCTGGTAGTGCTGGGCAGCGTGGCTCTCTCTGGTAGTGCTGGGCAGCGTGGCTCTCTCTGGTTTCTGCCCACCAACCTCCTTATTCTTTGCCCTGTAGCACTCTCTCCCTCAGCTTTTTTCCAAGCTGCAGTCTCTAAATCTCTCTCTTGATCGAGTTGTAGTCTCCTCCTCCCTGTGGAAAATGGAGCTGCCAATCTTTGGGACTACATGTCTCATGATGCTCTCCTCTCCTAGTCTCCTTTTGATTGGCCTTCAGTTATGGCCAATAGGAAAGGAATGGAGCAGGCAGGAAGCTGGGCAAGGAACCTGGTAAGAGCTGCCATCTCTTTTCCTTGACAGGAGAAAGGGAGGGTGAGCGGGGAAACCTCCGATAGCCCGCAGCTCGCCTTTCTCCTGTCACAGTGCCGTTAAGTTTTTTCTCTGCTGGAGTGAGCAGGGAAAAGAGCCCAAAGTCACACTACACTGATGGAGGAACTTGACAGCACACACCCCATTGGTGGGTGGCACCTGGGTGCAGGCTACCCGCACCCCGATAGCGACGCAAAGGTGCTGGATTTAAGATCCAATCCCTGATTCCGGGGGGGGGGGGGGGCACTTGACCTACCTGCGGATGCCCGTGTCTCCACTGGCATCCACCTGCCCATAGAAGTCAATGGGTGGCCCGCTCAGATACGCCTGAAAAATGGAAAGATGGATCCCAGCGGACTGATCCTATGTAAGGAGCCTAAGGAAGTGTGTTTACTGGCCAGATCATCAAGTGAAAAAAAATCCTAATTAAAAAAAAAAAAACTATGGCAGCCACCACATCTAATGATGGTAATATATATTCTTACATTCTTGTTGGGTTTATCTGCAGTCCAACCAGAAATCATCTTTCATTGCCCCGACAAACATCTGACTGCTGAAAGTTGTAATCTGGCTTCTCTGGGTCACTGATTTCTACTGTTTGCGTTGCTATTTCTATGCCTTATGAGATTAACCAATGGGGTCAGCTGATTCTTTGTGCGGCTTTAAGGATAATTCTGGTTATAAAGAGACTGATTTCTTTTTTTTTTTTGCTGATGCAGTAAATATTGACCCGCTAGTGAAGAATGCTTCACGATAAGAAAAATCTCTTGTGATAAAACTTGTCTGAATGTAATAAGCACACAAGCTGGTAATATGATTACCAATACGCCAACCTCCCCCTGTCTTTTCCATCACAGCTACATCTACAGTATGCCAACCCCCCCCCCCCCCCCCTCCCCCCATTCTCTTTCTGCTTTGCTCCTTCTCCTTGCATTGCCTTTAGTTGTCATTCCGGTTTTCCGTATCAAACTATTTTATGAGAAGAACAATTATTTATTAATGTGAGGCTGGACAGTAAAGTGATGAACTTGTATTTAGTACAGGATATTGAAGGATCTATTGCAGTGATGGTAGAAGTCCACGTTGTACGCTGTGCCAGGGGAAATGGCTGGCACTTTGAATGTTTTATCCACAGAAAAATAGAGTTCCTCTCTTTAGAAAGTTATGGTAGAAGCAAAGAAATCCAGTCACCCGTCTTATAAATATTGCCTGACGTTGCTCTTGTGCTTCCGGCGTATGGTTACTAATAAATCTCAATGTAAATCATTTTTAAATATTTTTTTTTTAAAACCTTTTTCAGAATGGTCACTTGACTTTAAAGTGATTGCAAATGCTCAACCCCCCCCCCCCCCCCCCCCAAAATAAAAAACAACAAACTGCAAGACAAAGGCATAATGAGCTTGTACAGTATCTCACAAAAATGAGTACACCCCTCACATTTTTGTAAATATTTTATTATCTTTTCATGTGACAACACTGAAGAAATTACACTTGTCTACAATGTAAAGTAGTGAGTGTATAGCTTGTATAACCGTGTTGATTTGCTGTCCTATCAAAATAGCTGAACACGCAGCCATTAATGTCTAAACAGCTGGCAACAAAAGTGAGTACACCCCTAAGTGAAAATGTCCAAATTGGGGCCCAATTAGCCATTTTCCCTCCCCGGGGTCATGTGACTCGTCAGTGTTACAAGGTCTCAGATGTGTTATAGCTCCCACTCTCATATACTGGTCACTGGAAGTTCAACATGGGACCTCATGGCAAAGAACTCTTTGAGGATCTGAAAAATAATTGTTGCTCTACATAAAGCTGGCCTAGAGTCTAGACCAGGGATAAGCAATTAGCGGACCTCCAGCTGTTGCAAAACTACAAGTCCTATCATGCCTCTGCCTCTGGGTGTCATGCTTGTGGCTGTCAGTCTTGCTATGCCTCATGGGACTTGTAGTTCTGCAACAGCTGGAGGTCCGCTAATTGCATATCCCTGGTCTAGACTATAAGAAGATTGCCAAGATCTTGAAACTGAGCTGCAGCACCGTGGCCCATATAGACCATATAGCGGTTTAACAGGACAAGTTCCACTCAGAAAAGGCCTTGCCATGGTTGACCAAAGACGTTGAGTGCATGTGCTTAGTTTCATATCCAGAAGATGTCTTTGGGAAATAGACCTATGAGTGCTACCAGCGTGGCTGCAGAAGTTGAAGGTGTAGGGGGTCTTCCTGTCAGTGCTCAGACCACACACTGCATGAAATTGGTCTCCATGGCTGTTGTCCCAGAAGGAAGCCTCTTCTAAAGATGATTCACAAGAAAGCCCGCAAACAGTTTGAAGACAAGCAGACTAAAGACATGGATTACTGGAACCACGTCCTGTGGTCTGCTGAGACCAAGATAAACGTATTTGGCTCAGATTAGAGGTCGACCGATATGGGTTTTTCTCTGGCCGATATTTAGAAAGTGGCGCGGCCGCTGGCCGATAAATGATGCCAAGTTTTTTGGGCCGATATGTTAGGCCGATTTTCTTTTTTTTTCCTTTTTTTTTTTTTTTTTTTCCCCTTCATCTCATAAAATCTAACAGTTAGACACCTTTCACACTGGGGCGTTTTTTCAGGCGCTTTTGGGCTAAAAATAGCACCTGTAAAGTGCCTGCAAAACGGCTCCCCTGCAGTCTGTATGAATGCCCGAGTGCTTTCACACCGAGGCGATGCGTTGGCAGGATGTTAAAAAAAAAAAAAGTCCTGCAAGCAGCATCTTTGGAGTGGTGTTTACCGCTCCTCCACCACTCCTGCCCATTGAAATGAATGGGCACCACTGCCGAAGCGCTTGCAATGCGATTTGGTAGCGGCACTTCATGGGCACATTTAACCCCTTCCGCCGCCGCTAGCTGGATTATAAGTGCCCTGCTAGCAGCTGAATAGCGTCGCTAAAATGATGGTAAAGTGCCGCTAAAACTGGCAGCGTTTTACCGTCAACGCCTGCCTGCTCCAGTGTGAAAGCAGCCTTAAGTAATACAGAAAATCTCTTACATTTAAACATTTATTAAACAAAGCAAACGTCCAATCAGTTCACTTTCAATTTTTTTTATATATATTATTAAATACACAAAAACAGGTAATCAAAACTTTTGGATGAAAAAAATGGGCTAACTTTTAAATCATTAGTGTATTTTTTTCCCAAAAAAAATTGCGTTTGAAAGACCACTGCCCAAATACCGTGTGACATAAAATATTGCAACAACCGCTATTTTATTCCCTAGGATCTCTGCTAAAAATATATATATAATTTTTGGGGGTTCTAAGTGATTTTCTAGCAGAAAATACAGGATTTTTATTTGTAAGCATCAAGTGTCAGAAAAGATTTAGTCTTTACATGGTTAAACTGAGAACTATACACACAGCCTTGAATTAATTCAGAAGTGTAAACATTGTATCTCTTTACTCTTTTCTGCCCAGAGAGGAAACCAGTCTTCAGGCAACTTGCATTGACTTCTATTACAGAAGTCATTTGCAAGTCGCGCTGAAGATATAATCAGCCTTTTTTAACAGCACAATCGGCCGATGCCGATTAATTAAAAAGACGCTAAATATTGGCCGATTATATCGGTCGACCTCTAGTTCAGATGGTGTCAAGCATGTGTGACGGCAACCAGGTGAGGAGTACAAAGACAAGTGTGTTTTGCCTACAGACAAGCATAGTGGTGGGAGTGTCATGGTCTGGGGCTGCATGAGTGCTGCCGGCACTGGGTAGCTACAGTTCATTGAGAGAACCATGAATGCCAACATGGACTGTGACATGCTGAAGCGGAGCATGAGCCCCTCTCTCTAGAGACTGGGCCGCAGGGCAGTATTCCAGCATAACAACCCCAAACACACCTCCAAGATGACCACTGCCTTGCTAAAGAAGCTGAGGATAAAGGTGATGGACTGGCCAAGCATGTCTCCAGACCTAAACCCTATTGAGCATCTGTGGGGCATCTTCAAATGGAAGTTGGAGGAGCGCAAGGTCTCTAACATCCACCAGCTCTGTGATGTCATCATGGAGAAGGGGAAGAGGACTCCAGTGGCAACCTGTGAAGCTCTGGTGAACTCCACGCCCAAGAGGGTTAAGGCAGTGCTGGGAAATAATGGTGGCCACACAAAATATTGCCACTTTTTTTACCAGGGTGGATTTGATTTAAATCCCTAGTAAAAAGGCTTGATTTAAATCATAATTTTTAAAGAGCAACTGTCATCTCTGTCCTGCAGTGGCTCTTCCTCTGACCCCGCTGTTGATTCACCGACAGTTTCATTCACTTTAATGGGATAGCTGGTGATGCTACAGCTACAGTGACACAAGATGAGGAACGTGGCAGCAGCAGATGAGTGGATGCCCGCTGACGGATGAATTTTTCAGATGGATCTGAAATGACAGGTGCTCTTTAAATGTAAGGACTTATTCTTGCTGGTAGTTAGAAAGAATCTTTATTTGCAAACAAAGTGAAAAATTTCCGATTTAGAATAATAAGCTGTCAGGTTAGTAAAACAGCAATATCAGAAACAATTCAATCATACCGTTTTTAGTGTACAAAGATTTTCAAAACAATGGGAAAAGAGAATATTCCTGAACTATGTTTTATCTCATGGTTACTGTGAAATTGTGTGAATGTATCAATGCAGTGCGTTATCTCAGCTTGCAGAGCTTGGATTCATTGAATGAGTACCGTATTTTTCGGACTATAAGGCGCACCGGATTATAAGGCGCACTAGCAACGACCGGCTGATAAAATGGATATTTCCATATATAAGGCGCATCGGACTATAAGGCGCACCGGATTATAAGGCGCACTAGCAACGACCGGCTGATAAAATGGATATTTCCATATATATAAGGCGCACGGTCGATTTTGTGAGAAAATTTAGGCTTTTACGTGCGCCTTATAGTCCGAAGGTTAACGTCAAGAGACCGGGTGGCTTTTTCCACGAATCTCCATCCCTATTGATCTGTGACTCCATGCGCGCCCATCTGACAGATACTGTTAACAAAGAACTCCAGCGATGTCAACAGGTCATATATAAGGCGCACCGGATTATAAGGCGCACGGTCGTTTTTGGGAGAAAATTTAGGCTTTTACGTGCGCCTTATAGTCCGAAAAATACGGTACCAAAAATTAAATATTGCAGAATATACAGGCTCATGCTACATAGCTAAGCTTTATTTCATGCTAAATAAACTAAAATTATTAATGTATCCTAAATAGAAAGCTATGTTTTAGATAGATTTTTACTCCAAAAGCATTTTAATAAAATACATTTTGATAAAAATCCCCCCTCAAAAAAAAAAAAAATGTAAAAAAAATTTTTTTCCACCCTGCTTTGGACCCAATTTAGACCTTTTCGCTTAGGGGTGTACTCACTTTTGTTGCCAGCGGTTTAGACAATAATGGCTGTGTGTTGAATTATTTTGAGGGGACAGCAAATTTACACTGTTATACAAGCTGTACACTCACTGCTTTACATTGTAGCAAAGTGTCATTTCTTCAGGGTTGTTGCATGAAAATATAAAAAAAATTACAAAAATGTGAGGGGTGTACTCATTTTTGTGAGATACTGTATGCGTCACATACTAGCTCTATATGAAATGCCTACCTTGGATCAAAGCTGTTGCAGTGGTCCCCGTACACTGCTGTGACCGGCGTCATGTCTTCCGAAGTTATTTCTGGGTTTGCAGGCTCCGGCTTGGCTTGGATTGGCTGGAGCCGCGACAACGTCACAGCACGGCTACATCACCGTGCTGTTGCACGTGATCGCGCCCGCTAGCCACGCGCATCAGGTCCCCCGCCATGCAGCACGCACCCTCTGGTGGCTTTAGGTGCAAGTTTAGGAGATATTCACAGTACCTACAGGTAAGCCTTATTATTGGCTTACCTGTAGGTAAAAGTGGTAGTACAGGGTTTACAACCACATTAACCACTTCAGCCCTGGAAGATTTTACCACGCGATCGCTCCCGCCGGCCATGCGCATCGGGTCCCCTGCTCCGCTGTGCGTGCCCTCTGATGGCCGAAAAAGGGAAGGACATAAGCATACGGGATTTCGCCCAGGGGAGCCATTCTGCCGCAGTATATCTGCATGACGTGGTTGGGAACTGGTTAAAGGGTAAAAATTGCAAAAGCAAACAAAATATATGGGGTATACAATTGCAACACAAGTCATATTGTAATTGAGTTAATTGTTAATAACATTCAATCTGCAGTGCTGTAATTTTCTGTAAAATGCAATTGAATAGTCAGATTTTGAGCATCCCCTGCAACAAAAATGTCATTTTTGGTCAGATGCTCAAAAAGGGAAATTACATCTAAGGCCCTTTTCACACGAATGTTCCGATTGGGTCTGCCTGTACATTTTTCATGTGGACTTTATTGGAACCCTCCATTCTCCTCCTATGATTTAGCAATTTACCAATTCTTAGATGTGTGTTCATTTACGCCTGCCTACATCCAAACCTATCCACTAAAAACAGATGGGGATTTGTTCCTCTTCCATCCAATGGATCAGATTGGGTGGCAGTCGGGTGTAAACAGGCTGGCGGTCCATTTATATCTGACCGCCCATTGAGGAGAGCGGCTGTGTCCGTGTCAGCTCTGCATCAGTGGAGCAGACACGGACCTGTCATCTACCTGCTCAGCAGGAAGATCTGCTGCTGAGCAAGTGAATCGCAGGCCGTCTCCACCCCGTGTAAAAGGAGCCTTAAAGTGGAACTAAACCCATCAATTTAACAGTTCCAAAAAAGTTGCATTCTTAACTGTCCCATTTGCTTATGCTGTCAACCAAGCGTTCAAACTTCAAATGGCTGGTGTCATAACTGATCACGTGCAGCATCATGGCGTTTGCTGATCAAACAGAGGCTAAGATGGCAGCTTCCGTGGCTGATAAGGATAGGAGGGTTTACTTCCACTTTAAGGCCTCATTCACACCATGGTGCAGAGACATCAGTTATTTTATGCGCGTTTTACACATCACACCCTGCGGATTTTTCCAAGTCATCTTCCAGGATAGCTTACAGAGAGAGGCTCCTCCCACCTAGCACAGGTAGTTAACCCCCTGGGAGTCTTCATGGCCTCACTGGATATAAGAGACGTACCTTCACATCCCCATTCGGATGGAGTCCAGAAAATATCTATCTGATTTGCGGTGAAGAACAAATACATAATTCTGTACTTCCAGTTCAATTCCCTGCCGTTCGGGCTAGCATCAGTACTGTGCGTTTTCATGAAAGTTCTGGCAGAAGCACCGCAAATTCTGAGATCGGAGGGGATCCAAATAATCCCTTACTTGGATGATCTGCTGATATTTGTAGATTCGGCAAAAGAGGTGGAACAGAAAATGACCAGGACAATCAAACACCTCCGATACCTGGTATGGCTGGTGAATCGGAAGAAGTCCCTACTCATCCCTACTCAAAAAAAAAATAGTATTCCTGGGTTATATAATAAATGCAACTTTAACAAAGATTTTTCTTACGGAAGAATAATCTTTTACTTTGATTTTAGAGGTGGGCGACCTCCTGTAAAAATCCTGAGCTCTCAATCCAGAACATGATGGGGATTCTCGGGTTGATAACAGCCATCCCAGGGGTGCAATGGGCCCAGTTTCATATGAGAGCACTTTTGTCTTTCATGCTCTCCATCTGGGACGGAATGAAGGATTCTCTCCCAAACCGGGCTAAAATCCCTCAGAAATCTATGCTATCAATCAGGTGGTGGTTGAACTCGGAAAACCTCTCTGCAGGGTGACTTTGGGCACAACACCATTTGGTAACAGTCACTACGGATGCACGTGGTCGGGGGTGGGGAGCCCACTCGGGGAAAACAGATGACCCAGTGAGTCTGGAACAGACAAATGGCCCGCCTCTCTTCTAATGCGAGAGAATTGAAAGCTGTTCAAATGGCTTTAGAAGCTTTTGGCCGTGTCATGATAGGAAAGCGTGTGCAAGTCCTTTTTAGACAATGTCACTTCAGTAAGTTATATCAACAAGCAGGGAGGTACAAAAGTAGCAGGCTTTTGGAGTATAGCGGAAGAGATTCCAGGGTGGGCAGAAGTAAATCTGCTATCCCTGTCTTCAGTACATTTTAAAAGGGGAATTAGGAGAATTAAACAGGAAGTAAACTCTCCCGCTCTGATGCTTCTTTTCATTTAGTCCATTATAATAAGTAATTATCAAACTATAGCCACTGTAATCCAGCCCAAATCACATATTACTTACTGTTTATAGAAACTTTAAACAGTAAACTTTAAAAAACTTGTTTCCAGGGGTTAGCCAGCGCCATCTTAAGTATTGTTGAGTCCACGGTAGACTGCATTTCCGCCCTTACATTGAGCACTTTCTGTACTGTTAACCAAGCCTTCTTCTCAATCCAACATTTCTATGGCAACCCTGCTTCCCTGTTCATAGCTGACTTGTTTTATTTCATAGTATTTATTTATTTGCCAGTTGTCTGTTTGCCTATGCCAGTCTTATCGGCTTCAGCTGATAAGACTGCCGTAATGGCCAGGTTAACACTGCATGTGATGTCACATGGGGTGTAAGAGGAAGCTGTGAGTGATTATGCAGCCTCCTGGGATTTCAGTGCTGTGTGCCGTAGGAAGTCTTGATAACAGATGGATAAGACATAGAGAGTGTGCAGTAAATCAGGGGAGATCTGGGCATGCTCAGTGACCTCAATCTAAAGAACAAAAAGGATTACAACAATACTATGCAAGTAAGGAGATGTCTACAAGCAGTGTTCATTTGGGTTTTTTATGCTGATTTACATGGGACAAAGTTGTGGGGGAGAGTTTACAACCACTTTAAACTCCTTGGCAGATGCCCTAAGCAGGGAGACTCTGTCTCAAACTGAGTGGTGTTTACGTCAAAAAGTGTTTGATCAAATAGTGGTGGAATGGGGAGTTCCCCAAATAGACCTTTTCACTACGATAGAGAACAGGAAAATGGACCAATTCTTCTCTCTCCAGAAGAAACCCCTCCAGTAAGGGTCTAGATGCCCTATCCCAACTTTGGAACGCAAACCTGGTATATGCATTTCTACCGTTTGCACTCCTATCGAAAATCATTCGGAAAATAATTCTCATTGCTCCATTCTGGCCAAAGAGAGCATGGTTCTCAGCGCTACTAAAACTCGGCACCAAGGATCCCTGGAAGCTTCCCTGCAGGCCAGATCTCGTATATCAAGGGTCGGTGAATCATCCAGAGGTGAACCATATATCTCTGATGGCCTGGCTCCTGAAAGGGAGCTTTTAGAATAAAAAGGGCTATCGACAAACATAATAAACAATATTCTTAGTAGCTGGAAACCATCCACTAATGCTATATACAATAAGATCTGGAAGAAATTCGAGGCCCAGCGTACAATTAACAGTTTTAGGGCCTATGTTTCCAGCGGTTCTAGATTTTCTCAAAGCTGGGACAGACCTGAATTTGGCAATTAGTGCCGACACCTGTACCTTGAGGGTGCTATCTAGCTTCCTAGATCATAGTCTAATAGAAGAACCCTTAATCAAGAGATTTATCACAGCCATAAGTTGTAGGAAAGCCCTCATCTCTAATAAGTTTCCCTCCTTGGGACTTATCTACGGTCGTGCAAAGTTTTTGTAAAGTACCTTCTGAACCTCTAGAAGATTTACACATGAGACTTCTAATTTAAAAAAAGGTTCTTTTAGTGGCACTGTTATCTGCTGGAAGAGTTGGCAAAATTCAGGCCCTCTCAATGGTTGAACCCTATTGTGTCATTTCTCAGGGCAAGATTACCCTTTCACTGGATCATGCCTTACTCCCCAAAGTTCCTTCTAACTTCCATCGGTCAGAAGACATCATAATCCCCGTCTTTCTGTGGACCCTATTAATGACAAGGAAGCCGGGTTCAACAAAAATAGACGTCAGACGATGCATGATTGCATATATAGAGCGCACCAAAGAATGGCGATCCGCCACAAACCTGTTTGTATTATTCGCAGGTCCAAACAAAGGTAAAAAGGTTTCTAAAAACACTATGGCAAGGTGGATGAAGTCAGCTATTTCAGAAGCATCCTTAAAGTGGTTGTAAACCCTGCAAGACAAAGGCATAATGAGCTAGTATGTATCGCATACTAGGTCATTGTGAATGACTTGCCTTGGATCGAAGTCCTCGTACACCGCTCCGGCCAGCGACATCAGTTTACTTGTAGGTAAAAGTGGTGCAACGGGGTTTACAATAGAGGTCGACTGATATATCGGCCGATATTTGCCGTTTTTTAAATAATCGGCATCGGCCGATTGTGCTGATAAAAAGCCGATTCTACAGCGGGACTTTGAAATGACTTCTGTAAGAAGTCAGTGTGAGTTGCTGAGTCGTCATAGCAACACTTTCCTCCTCTCTGGGCAGACTGCCAAGAAAAGAACTAAATGATACAATGTTTACACTGAATGAATGAAGTCATCTCAGTGTGTAGAAGTTCTCAGTTTAACCATTTAAAGACTAAATCTTTTCTGACACTTGTTGCTTACAAGTAAAAATCCTGTATTTTCTGCCAGAAAATCACTTAGACCCCCCAAAAATTATATATATTTTTTTAGCAGAGATCCTAGGGAATAAAATAGCGGTTGTTGCAATATTTTATGTCACACGGCATTTGCACAGAGGTCTTTCAAATGCATTTTTTTGGGAAAAAAATACACCATTTAAAAAATAAAATAAAAACAGTAAAGTTAGCCCATTTTTTTTTTTTTTTTTGTCCAAAAGTTTTGACTACCCGTTTTTTATTTAATATATAGGTTTTTTTTTTTTTAATCTAGATCATACATACAAGTAAACTGATTGGAGGTTTGTTTTGTTTAATAAATGTTTAAGTGTAAGAAATTTTCTATATCACTTATGAAGGCTGCTTTCACACTGGAGCGGGCAGGCGTTGATGGTAAAACGCAAGTTTTAGCGGCTCTTTACCATCATTTTAGCGGTGCTATTTGGCTGCTAGTGGGGCGCATATAACCCAGCTAGCAGCCAAGGAAGAGGTTAAATGCGCCCATGAAGCACTGCTGCCAAATCGCATTACATGCGTTTCGGCAGTGGTGCCCATTCATATCAATGGGCAGGAGTGGTGGAGGAGCGGTATACACCACTCCAAACGTGCTGCTTGCAGGACTTTTTTTTTTAAGATCCTGCCAGCGCATCGCCTCAGTGTGAAAGCACTCTGTCTTTCACACAGACTGCAAGGGAGCCATTTTGCAGGCACTTTACAGGCGCTATTTTTAGGCCAAAAGCGCCTTAAAAAACGCCCCAGTGGGAAAGGTGTGTTTAGATCAAGGGGGATTAAAAATAAATAAATAAAATAAAATCGGCCTAACATATCGGCCCAAAAAAATCGGCATCATATATCGGCTATCGGCCGCCATGATTTCTAAATATCGGCATCGGCATCGGCCAGAGAAAAACCCATATCGGTCGACCTCTAGTTTACAACCACTTTAAATCTTCTTTCTTCCCCATTCTGATGCTCTGTTTGAACTTCAGCAAGTTGTCTTCACCACATCTAGATGCCTAAATGCATTGAGTTGCTGCCACGTGATTGGTTGATTAGCAATTTGTGTTACCAAGCAGTTGAACAGGTGTACCTAATAAAGTGACCAGTGAGTGTATAATAGAAGTTTTGTCTTCAGTCTAACTAGCATCCCAAAGTTCAGGTTTAATGGATAGAAAATTGTGACAAAGGTGATGAGGGATTGTGCAATGACATTCTTTGGGTTGAGAGAAGTGGATTCTGTTATTACCACAATCAGCAGCTTTTTAGTGAAGGATAAGTTCCTGGACTCCTTATGTGAGTACTTCAGCAGCTCTTCAGTGCGATTTGTTTATTCAACGCCTTTTTTGGTCCCTTGTCACTACTTCAGTGTCTAGCCATGTCATTGTTGTGACTGTGTGTAACCAGAGGTTTCTATTTGTACAACCTGATACTGTGTGGAAAATATAAAGTATATGTCCAGCCAGGCTTTTCTTAGCTTTGGATAGAATAGGAAGGATTGAGGACCCCTGCCAGGTCTTTACTGCAACACATGGCTCTGTTAGGGCTTGTGGACAGATGTAACTAATGCTGTATTTAGATCTGGGAATCGCATAGGTTTTTTTTATTGATGATTATTATTATTTTTAATTTTTTTACTAGTCTGCAGCAGCAATCGGTAAAATTGCATTGTGTAAAAACCTGCATCTCTCAGGTGCTGCTGCCGCCATTCGTTGTAATGGAAAACATTGTAAGGGTAATCAGCTCTCAGGTGCTGCTGCCGCCATTCATCAAGGATGTGTGAATGGAAAAACTACAAATCCCATCTTCTACCCTGAGACAAACTCTTAGTAGGGATGCACCGATACCAGTTCTTTAAGAGCGGGTACTGATACTTTTACTATCAGTACTCGCTGATACCATTTACCTATTTTTAGGGTCGTGACAGTTTTTTTTAGACTAATGAAAAATTATTACAGTTTCTTGATAATTATGAAGAGCTGTAGGCCCTGGGTCACACCAGTGTGGCTTTAAAATTGTGCTACTTCAGCTCAATTTCAATACCGCAGATCAGTGTGATCTAGACCTCAAATTTTGTTGCGATGCAAGTTGCAATGAAATTGCAAAAAAACAGTGCAGGAAAAATTTTCAAAGTTGCTGTGACTTGAGAGTGCCGGTTTTAGTATCAGAGCATTTTCATGAGTACAAGCGCATAAATGTTTCATATCTGCACCGGTGCATTTCTAACTCTTATGCTGTGTACACGCGACCAGACTTTCTGGCAGACTAGGTCTGACGGGATCAGTCTGTCAGACAATCTGATCATGTGTAGGCTAGTCCAAGAGTTAAAAAAAAAAAAAAAAAAAAAAGACGGACCTAGAAGTAGAACATGTTTCAAATCTATCTGATGGACTAAAAATCGGGAAAACCATTTGTTTGTGTGCTAGTCCGATGGACCAAAGGCAAGGGCATCTATTGTCTACTGCAGGGGTTGACAAATTTGCTTGGAATCTAGGAGCCAGCTAAAAAAGTTAGGAGCCAGGTCCGTGACGGTGATCTGGACCTGTCCCTTGCCTGACATGGAGACGAGTGAGGGGAAGATAGCCCCCAGCCCCTCACCTGTCTCCAAGTCATTGCCCATAGCTCTTAGAGGGACATTTTATTTATTTATTTATTTTTCAAATGACACATTTTTTTAAGTTGCATTTTAGTGTAAATATGAGATGTGAGGTCTCCCTGACCCCAGATCTCATATACAAGAGGACCTGTCATGCTTTTTTCTATTACAAGGGATTTTTACATTCCTTGTAATAGGAATAAAAGTGACACACATTTTTTTTTATTTTTTTTTCAAAAGAACAGTGAAAAAAATAAAAGTTAAAATAAGAAAAAAAAAATATTTTAAACGCGCCCTGTCCCGCCACGCTTGCGTGCAGAAGCGAACGCATATATGAAAGCGGTGTTCAAACGACATATGTGAGGTATCGCTGCGATAGGTAGAGTGAGAGCAATAATTCTAGCCCCAGACCTCCTCTGTAACTTAAAACGTGCAACCTGTAGAATTTTTTAAACGTCGCCTATGGAGATTTTAAAGGGTAAAAGTTTGTCGCCATTCCATGAGCGGGCGCAATTTTGAAGCATGACAGGTTGGGTATCGATTTACTCGACGTAACATTATCTTTCACAATATAAAAAAAAATTGGGCTAACTTTACTGTTGTCTTTTTTTTTAATTAAATACATTTTCCACAAAAAAGTGTGCTTGTAAGTCCGCTGTGCAAATACGGTGTGACAGACAGTATTGCAACGACCACCATTTTATTCTCTAGGGTGTTAGAATAAAATATATAATGTTTAGGGGTTCTGAGTAAAGGGAAGGAGATAGGCTGGCAGGCAGGGGAAGCTCCATTAGCATTGCTGGTTGTAATTCCAACGGCCACCACAAGAGGGCGCCATATTCCAGAAGGAACCATAAGATCGTAGAAGGCCTCAAAGCCGGAGGCTCAATTACCGGCCGCCGGCAGCGCGGCCCGACGCGATCACGCCGGGGGGGTCCGCAGAGACAGGATACCCCCAGCTGTGCTGCCCCAGGCACCAGGTCGCTAATTCTAGTCGCAAATGCGACCTGGCGCCCGGGTTTTGTCGAGCCCTGGTCTACTGACTATTGAACTTTCTTGTTTAGTCCTGTTTGCGCCATCGTGTTCAAAACTAACGGACTTTCGAACGGACTTAGTCCGTTCGTGTGTGGCCAAGGCCGTTCATTCGTAAAGTCCGTCGGGAAGACTGTCAGACCTAGTCTGTCAAAGTCCGATTGTGTGTACGCGACATTAGATCTCAGTGGAGCTTAAAGAGGAAGTAAACCCTGATGAGTTTACTTCTTATTTCATTCCCTGCAAAGGTAAAGCATAATGGACTACTATGCATCAGATAGTAGTCCATTATGTGTCGCTTACCTGACACAGGAGCCAGCGAAGTCACCGTTGTCCCCTGTAGTCTGGCGCATCCATCTTCTCGGTGGGTCTCGCTGCTCCGCCGCTGTCATTCCGCAAAGCCGCGATGACGGCACTCCCGCGCATGCGCACGGGAGCCGCCACTCGCGGCATATTGCCTTTGACAGCGGCACGCTCAGTGCACCTGCGCGCCGCTGTCTATGGCGCATGCGCCGTAGACTTTGGTGCCTGTCTTTCGCCAAGTATCTCCTAAACCGTATAGGTTTAGGAGATATTTCTTGGACCTATAGGTAAGCCTTAATCTAGGCTTACCTGTAGGTCAAAGTGTGTTGTAAGGGTTTACAACCACTTTAAGTGATTTTATTACTGCACTTTTAGTCCCTTTTTACTTCTTACTTTTTTTTTACTTTTTACTTCGTTTACTTCCTCCAGCCTATAATGGTAGCTGTCATAACCTCCATACAGACCTGGGGCTGGGATGTCCACTATGCATGGGCCTCTGCACTCATGCAGCACTTATTGCAGATGCAGGCCTGAATCCCAAAAATAACGCATTTTCTTTTATCGCTGTCGGTGAATTTATTCATTTTATTCAAAATTCACCCTGTCTTTGAAGCTAATGCTATAATAATTGAAAATGCATACTCCAAAATAAAATGTAGGTTTCTTTTAAATCCCAAAGCACTAAAATATGAAATTATATTTGGGTGTTTGAAAGCTGCAAGGGACCATAGGGATCATACATTGTGCAGACTGCTTATCTTCAGACCATTGTGTGACTGTACCAGGCTCATGAAATACCTTCCCACTGTGATTGAATGGAAGCGAATTCCTTGTATTTTAATTGATCCCACTCCTCCTGCATTTCGGACCTCTACCCGTGTGCCTTGTCTATTGACAAATGATTGGCTTTCCGTGCCCCCCCGCCTGGGCTCCGAAGCGTGCCTGTGGCCACACGTGAAGTATCTGCATTAAAAAGCCCCGTTCAAGCTTTTGTGCTAACTCTCTTTTCATTGCTTGCAATGTTTCCTGTTTGTTGAGCTTTTCATTGTGTTTAATTGAATGAAATGACCCGGTTTCACCGCCCATTGTTAATATTCCTGCTTTTATCTATTTATAAAGTGACAACACATGATATGGGGCAGCACAATGGGAAGCTGAATGCGGGAAATGATATATGTCTATGTTCGTGGCCGGGGTACAGAATCCTGGAACTAGAATACCATAGTCACTAAGCAGTTAATGGGTGGATTCGGTGTTGGCAGTGCTAAAGCATGCCCACTTTTTCTACCCATTCAGTAATGAATGTTTCATGAATGCCTTTTATAAGCTAAATCAATTTCCATCCCATTGTTCCCTCCCATTTATTCAATATCGCAGCTGAGCTGCCGCTCTATATTGTTCATTACAAATCAAACCTCTACGAGTCAAGACTTGTTTCTTTGATTTACTATGATTTTTTATTCATTTTTTCCCTTGGAAAATTATAAATTCTTTTTTTTAACGGTGATTGTGTGTGAGCTATTATTTATTATGTTGTGTGTTGATGAATGACATATATTGGCTTGTAGTATGACTTCATATTTGTAGAATGGGTTGTGGGTATAACACTCAGCCTGAAAGCTTGCAGTGGTGGCCTGTCCTCTGTGTAATTACGGCTAAATTATGTTGCCCTGTGTCTGGTTTGTGATACCCATCAGTAATTGGATAATAACATCGATCCTTAATGTCCTTTGCAGAAATTGGATTATTCATAGTCGACGCGGAGTAGTGCAGAGGTCTGTCCCAACGCGGCCGTTCTTCTTCTGATAGAGAAGATTTATTCTTTTTGTTACTGGTAGAATATATATTTTTAAGCTAATTTTTCGATGGTGGTTTATATAAGACTGGCAGAGAAACATCTGGCTGTCCTTGAAGGAGTCATTTGGTGCCGGGGTGTGCTGCCGGCTTCCCAGCTTAGACAGCTGATGTCTGTATGTGCTGCAAGGTTTTAGTTTCCCTGAAAAGGAACAAGTTGGCTATTAGTTGCTATCGATTTCCAGCAGAAACTCTGATTATTGTACCTCTTGTGGCCCAAAGTCAGGTTTGTTGCTTGCTTTCATTGCCCTGTGTATGACTGCTATTTTGTGTTGTTCCTTTATTTTCCAAAAATTGCAGGTTACAGTCAAACAACGAAAATAAGTAACGACACATATTCAAGTAACATTGAAAAACTAGATTTGCATGCCGACAGGCCCAGCAGAACACGGGATGAATGGTCATGTGGAACATGGCACGTATGGGGGCAGTCCACAGTTTACCTAGCATGTATGGAAGACCAGCTAATGACACGAGAGGCTTAAAACTGTGCAAAATAATGAAAGATACCGGGAAGCGGGCCTCCCGGATGGCCAACCGGACCTAGAATGGGAACGTTGAGACTAAAATAATATATTCTAAGACATTCCAATATCTGAAAAGGGACAGAATCCAGAACTGAGCCTGGTATATGGGAGGGGAAGGGAAAGGGGGAAAGGACGAGGGGGAGTGGTGGGAAAGGGGTAGGGTCTAGAATTGAAAAACAAATACCAAGGCAGCCCATACATTATGCATTTTTTTGTTTTTCATTCAACCAGAGGGTTGAACAGAAGAAAATGCTTCCATTTTCCAATCCACATGTGGATGTGGGAGTCATGCCCACTATGGTATTGTATTGTGACAGTGAGGTGCTTTCCCCGTCATCAGATTACAATGATCGGTGTTGCTGAATAACAAGCAGCACTGATTGTTTAGGAAAAACCCAACAGGCAGGTCGATCGATGGATAGATTGATTGACTGACTGACTGACTTGTGTACAACTAGCCTGTCCATATATGGATCGAATTTTGGCTGGTCCACTCTGATCTGGCCACATTTCGATCCATGTATGGCTGGTTTAAAGAGGAAGTAAAGGCACTTAAAAAATAAAATAAAAAATGCAACCTGCAAGGCAAAGGCATAATGAGGTCCTGCTTCTTCATGTTCACCGCTGCCATGTATCCCGGAGTGACTTCCGTGTCTCGCTGCTCCGGGAGCTGCCACGAGCGGCATATCGGCGTTATCTGCAGCGTGCTCAGTGCGCCTGCGTGCCGCTGTCTAGTGGCCACTAGCAGGGCAATTTAAAAAAAAGGGTTTAAAAACGCCTGTGTTGCGGCGCTTCCTAAACAGTTGTTGTGATGCAGAAATTCAGCAAATCTTGTGCGTTTCCCACACTGCATTAATGTGAACCAGTGCTAAGTTATGCTATGCCTGGCCTGTAGGATGTTAACAGCTACACACATTCTTCTGAATTATCTGTTGCAGCAAAGTTTTGGCAGAAGAATTGCTTGATGCTTATAAACGCTTATAAACACATCTCAGGCTGCATTCACACCTGATTGTAGCAATTTTTCTTGTGTGGGAACAGAACGTTGTCGAAAGTTTTCGTATGATTTTGGTACAAGCAAAATCTGAAAAGAGAGACTGCGCATGACCAGAAACAATAAACAATAAATAAAATGCCTTTGTCGTATGAAAACTTTCATACAAATTTTCGTTGATTGGTTCTGATTTGCTGGGCGATGGTTCGCCCATTTTTCTTATAGCATGCATACCGTCATGGCGGCTCCGTCCACTCGCACAACTGGAGCTCACGAACCTGGAAGGAAGACCAGGGGAAGATGGAAGCCCTGTTAGGGTCGGTTCACACTAGGACGACTTGTCAGGCGACTTAGCCGCCTGACAAGTAGCGTCCTGTTCTGTACAATGGAACCGTTCTAATCGGAGCGACACAAGCCGCTCAGACTTAGAAAAGGGTTCCTGTACGACTTTGGGGGTGACTTGAGGCAACTTGCATTGACTTCTATACAGAAGTAGTTTTGCAAGTCGCCGCAGCGGTCGCATCTGGGTCGCCTGAGGCAGTCGCGCTGTAAGTCGTGCTGCCTCAGTGTGAACCGGACCTTAGCAGTGAGAGCGCACTGCTGGAGGGCTTTGTTCCAAGATAAGTATTTCAGAATGTGCTAGCATGCGATGCATGCTAGCACATTATACCATTGCCTTGCAAGGGATTTTTATTTTTATTTTTTTACTTGCCACGGTTTACTACAGTTCTTAATTCAGGAAATTATGTTTTGTTTTGATGCTGACATTGATTTAAACATTTTTTAGGTTAATGTTAATTCAGATCTTGCATCAGTTTCCATCAGAAATTATCTGGAAGCCACAGACATGGCAGCTAATTATACTGTTGGGTGCCTGGTCTTGTTCATTATGCATATTTTAATGTAGAACCTTGGAACTCCAATTATTTCAGTCAGTTTCAATGAAATAAGTAACACAGCAATTTGAATAATGTTTATAATCGAGTTTATCTGAGGTTAAAACATGAGCACAAAAAAAGTATCACTTCTGAAAGGACTCTGAATTTTCAGAATTACACATTGGGGGGGATTTACTAAAGCTGGAACACTCAGAATCTGGTGCAGCTGTGCATAGTAGCCAATTGGCCTTTTAACGTCTGCGTGTTCAATTAGGTTTTGCCAAAAAACGTGGAAGCTGATCCTTCAATGCAGAGCTGCACCAGATTTTGTACTCTGCAGTTTTAGTCAATTCCACCTTATGTAAGTGTAGCACTTATGCCCCGTACACACGTTCCGATTATCGGACCACAAAAGTCGCTTTCGGACAGATCGTTCGATAATCTGATCGTTAGTACGCAGCTTTCGACAGCCGATCACGACAGTCCGTCCAACTAAATCTGAAGGAACAAACAGGAAAACTTTGGTCGGATGACAGCCCATCGTACGACAGTCGTGTAGTCAGTACAGTATGCGTCCGATAAAAGTCATTAGACAAACACCACGCATGATCGGAAACCTGAAAATAAACCAGAAGGACACACAGGTCACACGTTTTTGACATCATTTAAAATACGTAGCTACGCACGACGGAAGATTTTTCCAGAATCATACGACAAAAGTCTTACACACATTTTGCACTGTTGTATTCAATTTTAGTTGTATACAACAAAATGTGAACGATCAGTCTTACGATAATCGGAACGTGTGTACGGGGCATTACCCCCGAAGGAGCTGCTGGTTTTTGTTGGGCTTACCATTACCTCACCTGTCCACTGTGTCCGTCTTGGGGGTCCTGTAAAAAGGGTTGGTCAAAGACTAGTGCTCCGACACTTAGGCTCGGTTCACACAGGGGCGACCTGTCCAGGCGATTTCGCCGCCTGACAAGTCACGCTCCGTTCTGTACTACGGAACCGTTCTAATAGGAGCGACTCAAGTCGCTCCAACTTAGAAAAAAGGTTCCTGTACTACTTTTGCGGCGACTTCAGGCGACTTGCATTGACTTCTATACAGAAGTCGTTTTGCAAGTCGCCACTGATCGTGTGCAGGTCGCGGCGCTGCAAGTCGTGCCGCCCGCTGTGTGAACCGAGCCTTAGGCCCCTTTCACACATGCGGATGGTATGTCCGTATTTCATCCATCCATTTGCGGATGAAATACGGGCATACATTCATCCCTATGGGATAGCGGGTGTCTGCGGATGAGCATCCGCAGACACCCGATATCGTCCGCCTCCGTTACTGTCCGATTCTGCAGACGGAGGAAAATCCTATTTTTCTATCCGTCTGCAGATCGGATGAACACGGACAGACGGTCCGTGCTCATCCGATCCCCATAGAGGAGAGCGGAGAGCTGACAGGGCGGTCCCTGCACAGTGTGAGCGGAGACCGCCCTGTCCGCTGCCGGCTCAGCGGGGACAACGGAGCGATCCCCGCTGAGCGAGCGGATAATCACGGGGCGGATCATTACTGATCCGCCCCGTGTGAAAGAGGCTTTTTTCTGGATGTTTATTTAACAAAAACACACACTTTTGCAATAGGGGTAGAGGATAAGGGGGATTCAGGTATCTTTTGTAATTTTGTGGATTAAAGGTATTTCCTTGATCCAGAAGATAAACGATTTCCACAGACTGGATCTAACCACCACTGGATAGGCCTCTCTCACTGACCTAGCAGCCGATGATATGTTCAGTCAAAGTCTCTGCCACAGACTTGATAAGTTTAGCGATCTTGTTATGCAATCCTCTGCCACAGGAAGGCACAATAAGCTTCTGGTTGCAAAGTTAGAGTTTTCCCACAGTACCCGATTCTTTCAGATGACCCGGCGATACTGTGTGGTAGACAACCCAGAATGCATCCTCCAACTGAGTCTCCAGGCTTTTCCATGAGGCACCAGCCTTCTGTCCTCTTCCGAAAAAGTCCTCCCTTGGATTCTCCAGTTGCATGGCTTCTCCCCTTAGGCAAGACAGCACAGGATCATCTCTGGATCAGTAAGCCCCAGAGCCTCTGGGCCTACTTTTCAGTTGCGAAGCCTCAGGCCAGCCGGCCCAAGACATTGAACAAGGCAGCACACACCTCAGGCCAGGAGGGCCACGAGATTGTGAAAAACGAACCCAAAAATATGGCGCCTGTATCTATCTATCTTTTTTTTTTTTTTTTTTAAATACACTTACCCAGAATGCACAGTGGGTAGACCACTCCCACCGGGCTGTTTCTGAGTAAAAGGGGTACCCAATGCATTCAGCCTGTTGCATTTCCAACACTTACCGGTGGTGATAGTGACACCCACGGTCAAGTGGAAATGAACACAACCCAGCCAAACTGGTACAGAAGCCAGAACTTTAGCATAATTAGTCTGAGACAAACTGCAGTTTCAGACAAACTTAAATTTACAAAAATGGTAGCATCGGTATTAAAAATACCAGCGCTACTGTCGACTGGCTCTTACTTTTTCTTACCCTTCCCTTCTCTTCCTCCCCTCTGCTCGCCGAACACCCCTTACAGCTAGGTATACTGCTCAAAACGTCATTGTTTTCAGCCCATCTGGTGTTTCTTAGCTTCCTCTGGTTTCTCTTATCTGTTCTTTCTCCTCTCTACTGTGTCTCTTCACCCCACTTTTCCCTTTTCTTTGCCCTTTTCAGCATCTTAGTGACTTAGCCTCTTGATTGATCCAGAGGATAATGGTAGTTTTTATACTGATCGGTTCGGAAGATTTCATGGCCTATCCTCGGAAGAGCTCACTTCAGTTACACAAGCTCACAGCACCCTGGGGCTTCTCTGGATTCATTTTGGGAGCGGGGGGATTTGGGGGACCTGGGGAGAGCTAGCCTAGCACAGCAAGTTCCCGTAAGGGGTGTTGGGTTGGTTCCCTGGGGCCTCTGGTCCTCCTCGCCAATTTGACGCCCGGGAATCCTGTAGCCATACAGCATCTTTTTTTTTCTGTTGTGTTCTTTTTCTCGTTTAAGATGATCTTAGGCCCCCAGAGGTCCAGGGTTTGTTCTATTTTCAAGGAGTATTTGGCTCACTGAAGGCCGATCAGTCTTTCATGTCTATCTTGAGATATTGTATGTACTTCTTATATGTTTGTATACTTTTGAAACTCAAATGTTTTTAAATTAAAAATACCAGCGCTACATAAGTAAGGAGCAAGTGGTCATTGGGAAACCATCTGACTGCCAAGAGATCTTTATTAAGTATTTTTTTAATCCTGTATAGCAGTGGATCTCAACCTGGGGGTCAAATGATGATTTGCCAGGGGTCACCAAATCCTGGGCTGTTCCAGAAGCCCCCATCACTCTCCCAGCCTTTTTGTGGCCTCCCAGTTGGTCTGTTTCTGGAGCCCCCGGCCACCCACTCAGCCTTTTCGCAGCCACCCAGAGACTAGAGATCCGCTGACTGGTGAGGAATGTGAAGTGAGAGGGGCTGGAGGAGACCCTATCAACTGTTTTTTTGCATAGGTGTCACTGCTACGAGATACCACAAAGTCGGAGACACAGTGAGTAATGCCCCGTACACACGAGCGGACTTTTCGACATCCAAACTCCGACGGACTGAGTCCGGCGGACTATCCGCTCGTGTGTGGGCTGCAACGGACTTTAGCTTCGCAAAAGTCTGACGGACTTTAGAAATGAAGCATGCTTCAAATTTTCCCGACGGAACTCCGCCGGACCCGGTCCCCTTCGAAAAATTCGCTCGTGTGTGTGCTACTCCGACGGACTAAAACCGACGCTAGGGCAGCTATTGGCTACTGTCTATGAACTTCCTACGTCGAATCCAGTCGTACGTCATCACGTTCGACTCCGTCGGAGTTTGGTGTGATGGTGTGTGGTCAAGTCCGTTCGGTCGAAAAGTCCGCCAGAACTCCGGCGGAACTCCGCTAGAACTCCGTCGGAAGTCTGTCAGACTTAATCCCTCTCGTGTGTACGGGGCATAACACATCCTATTATAGTTGCCATTAAAAGGCCCCACTACAGTTCTCAGATAAGTAGATGACCTTGTTCAAGAGCACCTAAGATGGCTGATCATAACTCCCGCCAGCAGCACCACCTCATCAGTGCTCACCAGTGCAGCCCGTCAGGGTCCACCAGTGCCACCTCATCAGTGCCCACCAGCGGAGCGCTCCCGGCTCTGTGCTGTCCCCTTGCCTGGCCAAAGACCGCTCCATTCGTCCCCTGATGTGCTGCTCGCCCTGCCTCTGCCCTCGGAATACAAACCCCAGAATGCAGCGCGGCCGGTAACAGCCAATTGGCGGCCGCCACTGCCGACTTCCTCCACTGGGAAAAAAAAATGAAAAAAAAAAATCAGCAGACAGCAGCCGTGATAGCAGCCGTTTAGAATAGACGGTGGATGGCCGAGGGATTTCCACCCAGCATACCCCTGCCTCCCTCACAATCATCCTTTTTATCCATAATAATCGGGCGTTGACAATTTCTTTAAAAAGGCAAAATATTGGTCGATATATGGGTCGTTCTCTAGTAGAGAGTACTAATATTCTCCACAGCACTTTACCTCGACTGTTAAAAATGGCCTTAGAGGACTGGAGCCATGTCATGATGTCACTTCCAGTTCAGTGTAGAAGTAAAAAAAATAATTATTTATATATATATATATATATAATACATACATACACACACTTTTTTTTTTTTTTTTTTTTTTAAAGGTAAATAAGAGATTTGGGGCCTTTTTTGCCCCCCAGATCTCTTCATAAAGAGGACCTGTCATCCTTTGTTCTATTACATTACATTCCTTGTAATAAAAAAAATGGACAGTGTAAAAATAAATACTATATATATATATATATATATATATATATATATATATATATATATATATATATATATATATATATATATATATATATATATATTTTTTTTTTTTTTTTAAAGTGCCTCCATCTCTCTGTGCTCGCGCGCAGAAGCAAAAGCATACGTAAGTCACGCACACATATGTAAACGGTGTTCGCACCACACATGTGAAGCATCACTTCCGTTTTCCATCTGAATGCCTCAAAAAGGAGAGCAGGACTGTGTCTATGTCCACTCTGCATAGCAGAGCGGACACTGACCTGTCATCTGCCTGCTCAGTGGGGATTAGTGGAGAGATCTGCCTGCTGATCAAGCAAATTCAGCTTAGTGGCGGTGCCCATGTGAAAGGAGCCCTAATCAAACATATCTGCTTAATAGCAGGCATCTCGGGCTGTGGCTTTTCAAACCTCTGTTTATGGACACCTCCAGACTCTGAGCCCTATGTGTAGTATGCAGATTCTGTTTCACCTCCAAGTAGAGCTGCACAATTAATGGTCAAGAATCGTTATGGCAAACTTGACTAAAGTGTTTCACAATTCTTTCTATGCAAAGAATTCTCTCTGCTCTTCTGAAGCCACAGCCATCAAAAGAAAGGAAGAGAAAAACTGGGCAGTCTGCCAAGAATCAAAACATTCTTTATCAGTTGAACTTTAGTATAAACATTGTAACAATTTGTCAATGTAATAGACTTTGCGTGTAAGTGAAAAAGGAAGGTTTAAACACTAAACCTTTTTCTGACATTTGTTGATTTCAAGTTAAAATCATTTTTTTTGCTAGAAAATTACTTAAAACCCCCAAATGTTATATATATATATATATATATATATATATATATATATATATATATATATATATATATATATATATATATATATATATATATATATATATAAAAATTTTAGTAGACACCCTAGAGAATAAAATGGTGGTTGTTGCAATATTTCATGTCACTCTGCATTTGCGCAGCGGCCTTTCAAATGCAATTTTTTTTTTTTTTTTTTTTATTACTTTAATATATTTAAAAAAAAACACTAACCAGTAACGTTATCCCATTTTTTTTTTTGTATAATGTGAAAGATTTGACGTCACGAGAATCGTGATCTTTTTATTCTAAGCAAAAAAAATGGTGATTCTCATTTTGGCCAGAATCGTGCAGCTCTACCTCCAAGTAAAAGCTCTGTAGCATTCCCGTTGCGCACACACTCTACACTGATAATTGTGCACCTTTTTAGAACATGCAGTATTACAGTTCCTTGATTGTTACTGAACATGAAACCCAGACATCTGCTCAATTTAAAGGTAAGCCTCACCCACTGTCAAATACCCATATTCTACTGCCTATTAAAGTACTGGCACTTTACATTTGAATGGTAGGGTTGAGTGCCCTGAGGGGGATAGGGCTTACAGAGGAGGTCCAGCGCCCCCACCCTCCCCCATGAAAAATTTAAGTCAGCAGCTACAAATACTGCAGCTGCTGACTTTTTTAATATATGGACACTTACCTGTCCAGGGATTCCGCACTGTTGGCACCGCAGCTTCTGGCTTCAGAAGAGCAGAGAGAATTCTTTGCATACCAAGATTCATGAAACACCTTTGTCAAGATTGCAACAATTGCGATAACAATTCTTGGCAATTAATAGTGCAACTCTAGAAGCTGCTATAGCCACTAGCGATAATCACTGTCTTCTTGCAGCGGGGACGGCTTCCCCCACCGGGATCAGACAATTGCTCAACAGGAGGGATTCCCTTTTCAGCACCATCTGAATGATTTTCAGTGCAACCTTTTGTGTCCGACTTTGAAGTGACTTTGGTAGGACTTTTACACTCTCTGGCATTGAAGTTGTGTCAAAGTTTGATCAAAGTAGTGCAGGAACCTTTTCTGAAGTCGCAGGGACTTCAGTAGTTTCAATTGCAATGGCTTTTATAGAGATGCATGGCATTTCACATGTCCTGCGTCTTTGGGTCTCACAAAGTCGGATCCTAAGTGGTGAAAGGAGCCTCAATTACACAAAGAATTTTACACCCCATTCACATTTGTGTGACTTCTCATACAACTTTGGACATCAAAGTCGCATGACAAGTCGTACTCTGTTTTCCAGTCATAACAATTCATATACAGTATGTGTGACTCAGTCATTCATTCGCTACTTTGGTCCAACTTTCATGCAACGTTTGGGCCTTAGGGCCTTGTTAACCCTCAAAAGTTGTATGAAAGTCCTCCTGGAATGTTTTACACGCAACAGTGCTTCCGACTTTGCAGAGGGACAACAAGTTGCACCTATCCAAAGTTGTGTCAAAGTTGCACTCCAAAGTCCTACAAATGTGACTGGAGCCTTACAGATGGCAGAACTGTATGGAGGTTTTCTTTCCCCCTTTGCAGCTTGTTTACTTTAAAGCAGTTGAGAAACTGTTGAGTCTGACTCTTGATTTGTCTCAAACTTTTCACTTTTAGGGTCCTTTCACATGGGGCGGATCAGTGCTGATCCGCCCCGTGGATATCGCCTTGCTCAGCGGGGATCGCTGGAGCGATCTCCGCTGAGCAAGAAGATGACAGGTCTGTCTCTGCACACTGCGCAGGGATGGACCTGTCACAGCGCCGCTCTCCATTATGGGAGATCAGGTGATGGACCGCAGTGTCCATTGTCCTCCGATCCGAAGATGGATAGAAAAATAGCTTTTTCCTCCGTCACACTTTTTCGGATCGGAGCGGGTCGGATGTCAGTGGACATGTCACGCTGACATCCGACGCTCCATAGACCTCTATGGAGCATCCGATCAGGTCCGCCTGAAAAACTGACAGGCGGACCTGAACGGATCGTCCGTGTGAAAGGGGCCTTAGCCTAGTTTTAATTTTTTACATAACATAATACATAATAAAATGTCTTTTTATGCCTCAGCAGCGGAAGTTCAGTACTGTTAACATATAACCGCTCATCCAAGTGGCACCATGCGATTAGGGAAAGTTTGCACCCAGGGATGGTGTTTCGGGCTGCGTGCTAACTGGCTGCAGCTAATTGGTCATTTTACATGCGCCAATAACACAGAATGGTGCTACATCCAGTGACGGTGTATAGCCCCCTCTGAACCCAGGAGCCTGTTCGCCCTCATTCGTTCTTCTGAATGAGGCTTTATAGTGTTCTTCATGAATGTGAGGAAAGGCAGATTAAAGTAGAACTATACACCCAATATTGTTTTTTTTTTTTTTTTTTTTTTTCATTTTGGATAGAGTCCCACTGGGGAGATTTCCCTTCACTCGCTATCCCATAGCCAAACAGGAAGTGAGAGGAAATCCCTTCAAATTAACCACTTGCCTACTGGATACTTTTCCCCTCTTCCTGCCCTGACCAATTTTCAGCTTTTAGAACTGTCACACTTTAAATGACAATTGTGCGGTCATGCAACACTGTACCCATGTGAGTTATTTTTTTTTATCATTTATTTTCACACAAATAGAGCTTTCTTTTGGTGGTATTTAATTTTTCTCCTTTGTTGATAGGCACTGATGGACGGCACTGGTCGGTCTGCACTGATAATCAGGACACTGCTAGTCAGTGCCCTGATTATCTGTGTAGATCTCCCTTTAACATAAACTGGTTATCAGCTCTCTTCTCCCCTCCTCAAGCTGTCAGCTGATCATGACGTAAATACAAGCAGGTATTTCCTTTCCTCACACTGTCATTGGACACAGCTGATCACGTGGTAAAGGGCCCTTTGCACTCAGTGATCACAGAGTGCCGCAGGGGGCATGCGGGCAACGCGATCATGGGAAGAGGTCATGTAACATCCTCCCTGCAAAGTAAACTATCATTTTGGCTTTAGCGCAGGGGGGAAGTGGATAAGGGAATGCCAAGGGGTCCGCAAAACTAGTGTCCCCATTGGAAGATTTCCTCTCTATTACTTATCTGGGGACAACCCAAAATTTTGTATTTTGTTTTGCTTTCAGTTTCAGTGATAATGGTAAACGGGACAAGTAGAGGGTGACTCTGCTTAACGGGGGCACAGACAGCAAAAAAACCTGACAAGCGCTTTAATTCCTCTCAGCTCCGTCTAAAACTCTAAAGTTTTTTTGCCTTTTTTAGTTATACTTTTATTTTCTCATTAAAATATTTCTATTATATATTTTGTGTGCAGTGTTAGGTGCCGTTCTTTCCTTTTTTGGCTTGTGTATTATGTCCTCCTTTGTGGTCTCTGTGGGATATAATGAGTGGTTGCTGTGTTAATTTTTAGGCTTGGCTTCTTTCTTGTATTTTTAGATTTGTCTCTGAAACTTTTTTTTTTTTCTTTTTGGCTGTCCTTGGAGCAGACAAAAGCAGAAATAAACATACAAATATAGCTGTTTTCATTTTTTTCTTCTCCTTTTGGAATAATGTAAAAACGAGGGTGTCTAGATCTTCTGAACCCGTATCTGTAATGTGCATCTGTAAACTCACTTTGATTAGCAGCTCTTGCTGAGATTATAGTTTCAGGCACAGATAAGTAAGCAAGAAATAGTTCAGCAGGGGAAAACCCGCAAAACGCTGACAGCTCCCAGGCCGACAGAAACGGAATGTTTTCTTCTGTTGCCTGCCGCTGTTCACAGGTGTCATAGGAGCAAAATTCTTTCTTTAGAGATCACGCCGAAGATGAGAGGCAAATGAAAACCTGAAATAAGATTTAATTGTCATGTTCCTTTTTCCTGCTATGGACCTGAAATATGTACTGTGGACCTGAATGGCTCAGATTTTAGTTATGAAAGCAACCAGTTACTTTTGGGCAGCTGGCCTCCATTTAAAAAAAAAAAAAAAAAATTGTCCTTACTTTGGCCACTTGCCAGAGCTCATGGGCCGGGCCCGCTTCGGGGTGGACACGGAGGAGGAGGAACGTTGCAGCAATTATAGAGTGATGTAGAGTTAATTCAGTTTAGCATGACACCACTTGATAGAATACAATGTTCATGTGATGGGGCCAAGTACAGAAGTCCTTAGAAGAACAATAGCTTGCATACTGACGGGACCAATGGTACAAAGGTAACCTGAGATTTTTTTTCCTGTAATGGTTTAGTAGAAGACAGACAGTCTAATCACATTTTACAATCCCCATTTGCTTATCTGTAGTAATTTGGTTTATTATGTTATTAGACCATAATGTAACAGATAAGATCATGTTTTTGAAGCAACAGGTGTCTGCGTTCACTTTGATCCAATTCTTTTTTTTTTTTTTTTTTTTAAGTTTATTGAGGTGGCTATTTAAAATTGATCTAAATGATGATATCTTGTAGAATCTTTAACATTAAAGCAACATTAAAGCAATGTTCTAGCCTGTGAAAAAAAAAAAAGTCAGCAGCTACAAAAAACTGTAGCTGCTAACTTTTAAAATAAGGACAGTTGCCTGACCAGGGTCCCGCGATGTCGGTACCCCAAGCCGATTCATCAATCAGCTTTGGGTGCAGGCGCTGGCATTGCATGTAACGTGGAAATGACATACTTCGCTGTGCTGTCATACGACGGAAGTCAACATTAAATGATAAAAGGGGGGAAAAAAAACTATTAAAAAACTAGGGGGTTGTCTCTTTTTCTATACCTAGTTGCATTTTTGCCTGGAACTCTGCTTTAAAGAGGAAGTAAAGGCTAAAAAAAAAAAAAACACACCCTGTAAGGCAAAGGCATAAGGAGCATACTAGCTCATTATGAATAACTTACCTGAGAACGAAGCCCCCCGAAGCGGTCCTCCGTCTTCATGTCCGCCGCTGCCATGGATCCCGGAGTGACTTCCGGGTCTCGCTGCTCTGGCGCTGTGATTTGCAGGAGCAGCGATGACGTCGCTCCTGTGCATGCGCATGGGAGCCGACACTCGTGGCATATTGCTGCGGCCTGCCCAGTGCACCTGCGCGCCGCTGTCTACCGTGCATGCACCGTAGACAGCAGTGGCTGTTTTTAGGTAAATATCTCCTAAACCGTGTATGTTTAGGAGATATTTCTTGGACCTACAGGTAAGCCTTAATCTAGGCTAACCTGCAGGTCAAAGTTGGTTGTAAGGGTTTACAACCACTTTAAGATAGTCAAAAGTCGTTTTAAAGAGTTAGATCACCTCTCTGTATTTTTTTTTTTTTTTTTTTCTGTACTTTTTAGGGCTGAAAAAACTAATCAGAACTAATCAGCTGTTGGCTCATTAGCCATTTCCCCCCCCCCCAGTGTTATGTGACTCGTTAGTGTTACAGGGTCTCGGGTGTGAATGGGGAGCAGGTGTGTTAAATTTGGTGTTATCGTACTCTCTTACTGGTCACTAAAATTTCAACATGGCACCTCATGGCAAAGAACTATCTGAGGATCTGAAAAAAGAATTATTGCTCTACATAAAGATGGCCTAGGCTATAGGAAGCTTGCCAAGACCCTGAAACTGAGCTGCAGCATGTTGGCAAAGACCATACAGCGGTTTAACAAGACAGGTTCCACTCAGAACAGGCCTCACCGTGGTCAACCAAAAGTCGAGTGCATGTGCTCAGCGTCATATCCAGAGGTTGTCTTTGGGAAATAGACATATGAGTGCTGCCAGCATTGCTGCAGAAGTTGAAGGGGTGGGGGTCAGCCTGTCAGTGATCAGACCATACACTGCACACCGCATTAAATTGGTCTGCATGGCTGTCATCTTAGAAGGAAGCCTCTTCTAAAGATGATGCACAAGAAAGCCCACAAACTGTTTTCTGAAGACAAGCAGACTAAGGACATGGGTTACTGGAACCATGTCCTGTGGTCTGATGAGACCAAGATAAACTTATGTGGTTCAGATTGTGTCAAGCGTGTGTGGCTAAACCAGGTGAGGAGTACAAAGACAAGTGTGTCTTGCCTACAGTCAAGCATGGTGGTAGGAGTGTCATGGTCTGGGGCTGCATGAGTGCTGCCGGCACTGGAGAGCTACAGTTTATTGAGGGAACCATGAATGCCAACATGTACTGTGATATACTGAATCAAAGCATGATCCCCCTCCCTTTTGGAGACAGGGCCATAGGGCAGTATTCCAACTTGATAAAGACCCCAAAAACACCTCCAAGACGACCACTGCCTTGCTAAAGAACCTGAGGGTAAAGGTGATGGACTAGCCAAGCATGTATCCAGACCTAAACCCCATTGAGAATCTGTGGGACATCCTGAAATGGAAGGTGGAGGTGCATAAGGTCCCTAACATCTGCCAGCTCCGTGATGTCATCATGGAGGTGTGGAAGAGGACTCCAGTAGCAACCTGTGAAGCTCTGGTGAACTCCATGCCCAAGAGGGTTAAGGCAGTGTTGGATAATAATGGTGGCCACACAAAATATTGAAACATTTGGCCCAATTTGGACATTTTCAATTAGGGGTGTACTCACGTTTGTTGCCAGAAGTTTAGACATTAATGGCTGTGTGTTGAGTTATTTTGAGTGAACAGCAAATCTACACTGTTATACAAGCTGTACACTCACTACTTTACATTGTAGCAAAGTGTCATTACTTCAGTGTTGTCACATGAAAAGATAGAATAAAATATTTATAAAAATGTGAGGGGTGTACTCACTTTTGTGAAATACTGTATATGTGTTTTTTTATATATAGTTTATTCCTGTTTCACAGTATAAATTAACCCCTTATAGTGATTATTTGCTGTTTTTGTACTATAGGGCTATTTTTTTTTTAACCCCATCATGACAGGTTAAAAAAAAAAATAAAAAAAAATAAAAGCATGCTACTGCTACTAGATGTCTTTCAGGCTTTGCATGTATCGCTTTCCAGGCGAGAGTATTCGTACAAACACATACACTGTCTGAAAATTCCTTTGACTGAGATGCTATTCTGCTTTTTTGAATTTTCCTGTCGCTGATCTTAGACTCGGAGCATTTCTATCAGATTCAGTTTCTAACAGTATGTGTGTGTATATATAGGTATGTGATAGATATATATATATATATATATATATATATATATATATATATCTATCTCTATATCTCCCAAATGTAGCCGATTTGGGGTGCCATTAACTTTAACTTTATATTGACATCCGCAGCGGTTCGCAGAGAGCAGTGTGAACTGCCTGTGAGTGCGATGCTGGAACCCGCACAGGAATCGCGGTAGTTCCCACATCGGATTAGTGTGAACCCAGCCTTAGCCTCAGCCACTTATGTATATATCTTTATTTAATCTAGTTTAAAGAGTAACTTTTTTTTTTGTCAAAGTTTAGTTAGTTTAAAAAAAAAAAAAAAAAAAAAACCAGTCCCCCCTGGGTGACCAGTGTACATTTAACAAACTGTGTCCATGTGGAAAGTGAATCTGTCTGCGAATGGTCATATATTGGGCGAGGCGGTTTGCAATGCCCCCATATTTATATAACTTTTTATCTGCTTATATCCTTTGAGATATACCGTGTATCGCGCAGGAAATATTATTTTTTTCATAAAATTATAACTGGTTCCTACATTTTCAAAGCTATTTCTATTGTTTCTCAGAATCCATGTTTCTTGGCTTCCTATACCCACCAGATGGCTCTTGGATGGTACTACTGTCTGAGTTCTACATTCAGTTGTCCACCCTTGCCATTTATTCTTGACCAGCACACATGTTTAATAGCCTTCTGAAAGTCTTTTCTGTAAGCATTGGCCTGGCAGACAAAACAAGATAAGAAATATTAGTGGTTGTTTACAGAGCGTAAATGGCGCTCCCTGGCAGCACCGCGGCATTAGTGTAGGCAGTCGGAGATGGAGATTAGCTTCTGAGCCAGTATTTCATTATCACATGGCTTTAAGTTAGACGCTTAGCAGCAGAGCGTCTGTAAAACATATTCTATCGTTCTGAAGCTGCAGTCTGACTGCAGATCTACTCATCGCTGCTTGTTAAACATTGAAGGCGGCACAAGGATAAAGCGCAGACTTGGTTATCTTCCTTCTCCTCTAACAGAGTTTTTACTAGCTGCATAAAGGATATATGTATACGCCTGCTAAAAATGCCAGTCTGCGTTAACCACTTGCCTACCAGGCACTTTTACCCCCCTTCCTGACCAGGTCAATTTTCAGTGCTGTCGCTCTTTGAGGCTGCATTCACACCTGAGCTTTTTTTTAGCTCGTAAAACGCCCAAAAAAAGCCTAAAAAACGTCCAACAAAATCCCATTTATTTCAAGGGCGCCTGTTCACATCTGAGTGTTTTTTCACCTAAAGCAAATCGCTTAAACGCCTTAAGTTCAAAAAAGAACATGAGCTTCTTTGGGGCAGATTACAGGAGTTTTTTTGCTTTTTACATTGGTGACCTTTTTGATCTGTAAAAAAACCCCCCAAAAAACGACAAAATCGCGGTGAAACACGGTGCTAATTGTACGGTCATTCAACACTGTACCAATACAGTTTTGAGACAGAGCTTTCTTTTGATGATCTTTTATTGGTAAACGAATGAAAAGGGGGAGTTTTTTTATTAGTTTCTGTTTAAAAAAATTGTAAATAATTTTTCTCATTCTTCAATAATGTGCCCTGATGAGGCCGCACTGATGTGCGCTGATGAGGAAGCACCGATGGGCACTGGTTGGCATCACTGATGATCACTGCCCTGATTTTCAGTGTAGATGTCCCCTGTGTGGGTTGCTGCTTATCTGCTCTCCTCACCTCACGTGTGCTCAGCGCGAGGAGAGGATTTCTGATAACCAGCAAATCCTGTTTACATTGTGGTCAGCTGTAATTGGACACAGCTGGTCACATGGTAAAGAACCGTTGTGATTGGCTCTTTACCCCACTCTGTGATCCGCGCCATGTGATGCCCTCCCGGCAATGTGCGACTGCGCTGTAGCTACCATTCGGTTATAGTGCGGTCGTGAAGAGGTTAAGCTGGCCATAGATTAATCAAAATTCACCTGGATTTTGATACACATGTGGCCGCTCTTGCTTGAAAGATGTTGACCTAATGATCGACTTCTGTAAGATGGGCTTGTGGGAAATGTTTTCTTGATCAGCTGCAGCTGTTGATCAGTGTATGCTTAAAATACAATGTCTCAGCACACAGGATTTTTCTAGCCACCTTTTATTGTGTGGATGGAGAAATCTGTTGGATATTTTTTTTCATTCAGCCCATGAATAAAAAAAAAATCGATCTATGGCCTGCCTTAGGGAGCTACCATGTTATTAATAGGGGTAATTTTGCATAGCGTAAATCACTCTTCCAGTTGCTTGGCATGAGTAGGGTGAGCACAGAGTTCACAACGTCTGGACTCCTGAACACCCTCATAAGAATCAGGCAGGTTACTCCAAAAAGATTGAGGGGTAGGGTCTGTATCAGGCTGGAATGTGTTTCACATTCCCTGTGACATTGTAAAGGGCACATTGTAGAACGAATAATTGCATCTACACTAAAACAATTATCTTAGGCTGGCCATACACTATACAATTTTCTTATTCAATTTCCTTTAGATTTACCTTCAACTATGTAGTGCAGGGCCGGCCTGATTGCATACACATTGAAAATATATTTAGGTTTGACCTCATATTCTATGGTTAATGTAAATCTAAATGCAAATTGAATAAGAAAATTGTATAATGTATGGCTAGCCTTAATCCCCCTGTCATGGCCCACAAATACCAATGGATCTGGCCAGTGAAGTCTTTCCTGTATTTGTGTGTGTGGCAATGATGCTGCACTGCTCGTAAATTCAGAGCAGTGTTGCCACTCTCATATAGGCTGTGTCTGCTTGCACTTCAGTGAGATGAGATATTGCAGGGGGCGTGGCTATTAGCATTGTCATGGCTGATTCTCAAGCCTGTAGCTTGTCATTCGGCACCTGGCCACACCCAGCCCTGCCCATTTTTTCTGCATTGTCGAAGCAGTATTACAGCAAAAACAAACCTTTATTATGGTGAAGCTAAGCAATTCTTAGATGTGATGGCTGAATTAATTTTCTTTTTTTTTTTCTTCTATTTTCATCTGGTGGTCCAGCCAGCAGGTACATTGTTTTTCAAGCTCTCCAGCAGAATGTATCGGTTTACATAGATGAGACAAACCATTTAATACTGGCAGATTTTATTTATTAATGTAAAACTTTTATTTTTATTTTATTTTATTGATTATAAAGTGTGTCCTGGAGTTTGGCTTCACTTTGTTAGTGTATTTTAATCTGCTAGTAAATTTAACACTCCCCTCCCCCCCTCGGTTGACAATGCAGCTGTTTGTTGTGCCCTCTGTGCTCCTCCATGCAGAATGGGGGCTCTCTAAGGAGGTGTGTTACTGACCACATCACCAGCTGAAAATGGAGTGGGGGGGGGGAAGACAAAAGCAAACAGATGCAGCCACCACATCTAATGGTTGGTAAGCTACATTATGTTAAATTTTGGGTTTATTGTTGCTTTAACCGCTTCCCGACCAGCGCACGGCGATGTACATCGGCAGAATGGCACGGACAGGCAAATGGGCGTACAGGTAATTTGTTACCGTGCCATCGCGTGCGCGCTGGTCGGGACCCCCGTGATTACAACCGCGGGTCCCACGAACTAGATTGCCGTGGGGATACCCGCGATCGTCTCACGGGCTGAAGAACGGGGAGATGCCGATGTAAACACCACCCCATTCTGCCTAGCAACAAGTGACACTGATCTCTGCTCCCTGTGATTGGAGCAGAGATCATTGATCTGTAAAACACAGCCACACCCCCCACTGTTAGAAACATGCCCCTAGGACACACTTAACCCCTACACTGCCACCTCCTGGTTAACCCCTTCACTGCCAGTGTCATTTACACAGGAATCGGTGCATTTTTATAGCACTGATTGCTGTATAAATGACAACGGTCCCAAAAATGTGTCAAATGTCCGATGTGTCCGCCATAATGTCGCAGTCCCAATAAAAATCGATGATCGCCACCATTACTAGTAAAAAAATAATAATAAAAATGACATAAAACTATCCCCTATTTTGTAAACGCTATAACTTTTGTGCCAACCATCAATAATGGTTATAACAAAAATATGTAAAGAATACGTATTGGCCTAAACTGAGGGAATTATTTTTTAAATATTTTTGGGGGATATTTATTATAGTAAAAAATGCGTTTTTTTTTTTTTTCAAAATTGTCGCTCTTTTTTTTTTTTTTGTTTATAGCACAAAAAATAAAAACCGGTGTTCAAATACCACTAAAAGAAAGCTATTTGTGGGGGAAAAAAAAGATGTCAATTTTGTTTGGGAGCCACGTCGCACGACTGTGCAGTTGTCAGTTAAAGCCACGCAGTGCCGAGTCACAAAAAATGCTCTGGTCTTAAGCCAGCAAAATGTTCCAGGGCTTAAGTGTTTAAAGTATTACTAAACTCGCCACAGTAAAATAAGTCTGTATATGCAATAAGGCATGTTTATTGTAGTCACTGTGGAACTTAAGTAGTTAATGCTTCACATTGTGTAAAAAGGCTGCTTGATCCTGTGTTCGCTGATTCTCCCCTTCTTTTACTGTCCCCAATCCATGTCCTGATAGTAACCTTGGGGGGCACTCTGCACATGCACAGTTTGGTGTATATTGCTAGAGGGTTTTTTGGGGATGGTGCATGTGATCAGCACAGTGCCAATTAGCACTGTCTAGACAGAGGGTCAGGGTTATGCAGTCTTATAGGACAGTCAGAGCAGAATGAAACCGCCTCCTACAAGCTTTGACCAGTGCTCGTCCGGACACTGATAGAAATCACAAGACTGCTCTAACTGCTGATCAGTAAAGGTATTTAGCAGTTTATATATACTAAAATAATTGCAGATATAGTGAATGCAGGTTCCTGGGTTTAGTAACACTAAATACTTCTAAAGGGATGCAGACACTGCTGTTTTTCATTTGCCCTCCAGTACATTGACTGATTATAATGAACCAAACCCTCCCATCAGTCTACAAAGGACATAGTGAAACAAACGAGCAACAAATCACGGCCAAAATTGTGACTGCAAACACTCCTGCTCTGTGCCAAGATTTGGTACATGGGTTTCTTTTTGAGCTTTTTCTTTTTCAGGCTAATATTCATTACCTGCTGGGTTATACTCCATCTCCAGGTGAATGGGCACTGGTAGATCAAAGGTCTTCAGACAGTAAGTGATGCCCCTATATAACCACTCCCACACAGGAAGCACTTCAGTTTTTTACCAGTGTCTGCAGGGTGGATGGCGACGGTTTGTTTGAGCTCTCTGAGCTCCAGGTCTCTAGTCCCACAAACGGGATTGACCACTTGGATCCATTTGACACAGGCTTTATATGCTTAGATAAATGGTACCCGAGCCTCGCAAAGAAGACTCAAGATCCTGTGAGGTTTTGCCTGTAATGCGGCCTCCGGGCGATGGACACTACAGCGCTAAGGCTTTCCTGCAGGGTGATGTATGGGTCAAAGGGAGTGGACCCATAACATAAAATGGGTACCCAGTCCTTGAAGGTCCTCAAGTGACAGGAACCCGCTGTGATGGGTGAAGTTTGAGCTCTTAGTTTCTGCCCATAAGCTGCCCTGCGCCAGGATGGGTAAGTGAAACCCCTTTACTTATTATTGTGGGGTATCCCAGTGATTGTAACAATCAGTCAAGCTAGCTAAAGGCTGGACACCTGTGTGCGGTGACCATTTGAGGGCTTTGGGCTAGCTGTGGGTGTTTTGCAAAGTGTACCTTTTTTGCTTGTGTCTGGCTGTTTTTTACCTGTACGGTGTGACATTTCGCCCTGGTTCACCAGGATGAATGTGCGTTAGCAAGAGTGCTGCTGTGTGCAGCAGTTGTTTGGCGACCATGGCACACGTGCATTTGCAAAAGCGCTGCTGGACTTAACAGTTTGTTTGGCCATGGTGCACGCAGCTTTGCCGCGCACGTACATGCGCATGCATGCACAAAACGTACCGGAGCACAGCCAGCTTATTTAAGCTGTATATGCCAAGCATGCGGTACTTCCAGAAGGCAGCTGTGGGATACAGAGCAGACTCTGAACAGACACTTGCAGTGGTTCATTTCTCCTTACCTGGGTCACGTGAGTCACCAAGTGTTGCTTGGCAGGCTAAGGTGCTTAGCAGGATTGTTTTATATATGGGCTTGGTGAGCCCTATTAAAGGGCCTCTCTTCTGAGGTGTTTTAAAACTACACCCAAGTACTCTCTCTTTGTGGCTAGTAAATGTCTTCAAAAAAGAGGAGTAGGACTAACACTACAGGGAAGGGCACACCTATGTGGTCAGTAGTTTCTGATGAATCTAGTCCTATCCCTGGTGTTGTATCCCCTGAAGGACCAGAGGCTTCAGGGCGATCTGAGCCACTAGTATTGTGCCTACAGTCAACGCCGGTTCCTTACCCCCCCCTCTCTGTACCGATCGCTACAGCGGAGGGGGAAGAGATCTGTGTCAGCAGCGCTGTGGGCTGCATCTGCAGTGCCCACATCGCTGCTCACATAAATTTAACCCCTTAATTCCCTGCCAATACTCTGCCATACCCGGCCAATACTCTGCAATACCCTGCCAATACTCTGCAATACATGCCAATACTCTGCAATACCCTGCCATCTTTTTTTATTTATTTTTTATTTTATTTTAGGCTTCCCAGCCTAGAGGTGAGATGTAGGGTCTTATTGACCCCATATCTCACTTTAAAGAGGACCTGTCATGCTTATTCCTATTACAAGGGATGTTTACATTCCTTATAATAGGAATAAAAGTGATAAAGTAAAATGAACAATAAAAATTAAAGCGCCCCTGTCCCCATGTGCTCGCATGCAGAAGCGAACGCATACGTAAGTCCCGCCCACATATGAAAACGGTGTTCAAACCACACATGTGAGGTATCGCTGCGAACGAGAGCAATAATTTTGGCTCTAGACCTCATTTGTAACTCAAAACATGTAACCAGTAAAAGTTTTTTTTAAAGCGTTGCCTATGGGGATTTTTAAGTAGCGACGTTTGGCGCCATTCCATTTTGAAGGGTGACATGTTGGGTATCTATTTACTCAGCGTAACTCCATCTTTCACATTATGCAAAAACATTGGGCTAACATTACTGTTTTTTTTTTTTTTTTTTTTTTTTAAAGCACAAAACTGTTTTTTTTTTCAAAAAAAAGAGCGGTCGAAAAATTGCAAATACCGTGCATGATAAAAAGTTGCAATGACCACCATTGTATTCTCTAGGGTCTTTTCTAAAAAATCATATATAATGTTTTGGGGATCTATGTAATTTTCTATCAAATGATGATTTTTACATGTAGGGGAGAAATGTCAGACTTGCCCTGGGTGCTTCAGAACGCCTGATGGAGCTCCCTGCATGTTGGGCCTCTGTATGTGGCCACGCTGTGTAAAAGTCTCACACATGTGGTATCGCCATACTCGGGAGTAATAGAAGAATGTGTTTTGGGGTGTCATTTGTGGTATGCATATGCTGTGTGTGAGAAATAAACTGATAATATGACAATTTTGTGAAAAAAAAAGTAAAAAAAAATCTTGATTTTGCAAAGAATTGTGGGAAAAAATGACAACTTCAAAAAACTCATCATGCCTCTTACTAAATACCTTGGAATGTCTTCTTTCCAAAAAGGGGTCATTTGGGGGGTATTTGTACTTTTCTGGCACGTTAGGGTCTCAAGAATTGAAATAGGCCGTCAGTACTTCAGGTGTGATCAATTTTCAGATATTGGCACCATAGCTTGTGAACTCTATAACTTTCACAAAGACCAAATAATATCCACCAATTTGTACTTATTTTTACCAAAGATATGTAGTAGTATAAATTTTGGCCAAAATTTATGAAGAAAAATTACTAATCTGCTAAATTTTATAACGGAAACGAAGAAAATTCTTTTTTTTTTTTTACAGAATTTTCGGTCTTTTTCTTCTTTTATAGCGCAAAAAAAAAACTGCGGTGATTAAATACCACCAAAAGAAAGCTCTATTTGTGTGAAAAAGGACAAATTCAAAATGTGAGAGCACCGAAAGCTGAAAATTGGTCTGGTTATTAAGGGTGTTTAAGTGCCCAGTGGTTAAATGGTTAATCCACTCGATAGCCACCCAGTACCTGTGTGAACCAATTCCATTAAAAGCCAGTCACGCTCGCCTGTAATGCGAATTCAATACGGCAAAATATGCATATATGTGAAACCAGCCTGAAGCTCATTTTGTCTAAACCTTCAGACAGAGCCATATGGGTTGGGTTTAAAAAAAAAAAAAAAAAAAAAGGAAGAGTCCACTTTACAAAGTTAATGTTTACTATCTTAGTGAATATGGTGAAGTTTGTTCATCTCAATCGCGTGCAAAGGGAGGTTTACCCAAATTGTCCTGGTGCACAGTGTTAATTTTTTATGTTAAATTCCGATTTGGTTTTAGTCATAGCCTCTGGACGATCCGATTCCTGTCCGAGTTTGCAGATCGCACTGTTTGTGGGGAAAAAAGGACGTCAATTTAGTTTGGGAGCCACATCGCACAACCGTGCAATTGTCAGTTAAAGCAACACAGTGCCGAATCGCAAAAAGTGCTCTGGTCTTTGGCCAGCTAAATGGGCCAGGTCTGAAGTGGTTAAAAAGGGTATAAAAAATAAAATAAAATTTAATTTAAAAAAAAGCTATCCTTTGCTAAACATTCTTTCCTATCACTTTGCCATATAGCCAGTCTTTTCTCAAATCGCATTCTAGAAGAACACGGTTTAGTAGAAAAAGTCAAAACCACCTCACTTTGATACATACATTAAATACCTATTTCTGGCAGTCACCTGTCCCTCTTCCATCTGGATAATCTGGGCAACCCAAGAAGAAGCAGCTCGTCCCTTGCTGGCAACCCCCTGGGATTGGTCACAATTCCCAGGAAGCTGCAGGTCCATTCACAGTGCGCAGCATGACTTGCGCATTGGGGAGTCAGTTGTGAAGCCACAGTTTGTCTCCCACATCCAAGATGGCAGCGCCGCAAACCCAAAGAATGGCCTGGGTGAGGACAGCACTGGATCCCCTGACTGGCAAGTGAGTGTTTGTTGAAAGTCAACAGCTACAGTATTTGTAGCTGTTGACTTTTATTCATTTTATTTTTTTGATTGAAGATCTCCAAGCCATAACCAGTGGATTTGTTCAAGCAGTTGATGTGCTATGTGAGTAGAACAACTTTTATATTGTTTTTAATGTTATAAAAAAGTAGAATTGTGGAGAACCAAAGGAATTATTGATTAAACCTTTCTGTGATGTGAAGGTAATAAAACGGAGCGTTTTTCCAATTTGATTTGAGAGAAAGCCATGAATGCAGTTTAATGTGAAGAGAAAAATCACAATATTATGAGACCTGCACTAAAGATATTTTTACTATTTTATGCACTTCACATATACATATATACACACACCGTGGGGAAAATAATTATTTGATCCCCTGCAGATGTTGTAAGTTTGCCCACTTACAAAGAAATGAAGGGTCTATAATTTTTTATCATAGGTATATTTTAAATGATAAAGACAGAATATTAAACCAAAAATCCAGAAAAACACATGAAACAAAATGCTATAAACTAAATACACGGGTCGATTTTCGAAAGACTTTTCTTTCGAAAATCTTATCTAAGAATTTTCATTTGTATTTCGCACCATTAGTGAGCTGCAGCAACAGCCGATTTTCGTGCTGCCATCAAATTTGAGTAATCGGATATGTTGGACATTTTTTGAAAAACAAACTATTTTCGAATCGATGATGGGAGAATCGTGCGAGAAATGGAAATCGAAAAAGAAATGTGCATAGAAAGAAAATTCCCGGAAAGAACATGAGGTGAAATTGAAGGCTTGGTTGGTCGAATTTCGAAATCAATGATGACACCATCGGATCACAAAACACACAATTTTTCTGATTTTCAAAAGAAAATTCTTTCAAAATTCGACCATGCATGGTCAGCCTAAGTTGCAGTTTAGTGAGTAAAATAAGTATTTGATCTCCAAGCAAAACATGACTTGGTACTTAACGGAGAAACCCTTGTTGGCAAGCACAGAGATGAGATGTTTCTTGTAGTTGTTTACCAGGTTTGCACACATATCAGGAGGGATTTTGGTCTACTCTTCTTTTTTTTTTTTTACAGATCTTCTCTAAATCCTTAAGGTTTCTTCTTGGCTGTCTCTTGGCAACTCGAAGTTTCAGCTCCCTCCATAAATTTTCTATAGGATTAAGGTCTGGAGACTGACTAGGCCACTCCATGACCTTCATGTGCTTCTTCTTGAGGCACTCCTTTGTTGCCTTGGCGGTATGTTTTGGGCCATTGTCTTGCTGGAATGCCCATCTTCAGTGTTCTGGCTGAGGCAAGATGATTCTCATCCAAAATTTTATAATACATGACCCTGTTCATTGGCCCCTCAATGCAGCAAATTTGGTCTGTACCTTTAGCAGAAAAACAGCCCCAAAGCATAATGTTTCCATCTTCATGCTTGAGTGTAGGGATGGTGTTCTTAGGGTAATAGTCAGCATATTTTCTACTTCCAAACACGGTGAGTCAAGTTAATGCCAAAGAGCTCAATTTTGGTCTCATCAGACCACAGCACTTCCTCCCAATCCTTCTCTCAATCATTTAGATGTTCATAGGCATTCTTGTGGAGGGAGATTCGCCGTGTTTGGAGGAAGAAAAATGCTGACCATGACCCTAATGACACCATCCCTACAGTCAGTCAAGCACGGATGTGGTGCGTTATGCTTTGGGTCCTTATCTCTGCTAAAAGGTACAGACTAACTTTGCTGCATTGAGGGACCAATGGATGGGGCCATGTATTTTAAAATCTTGGATGAGAATCTTTTTCCCTCAGCCAGAAACTGAAGACGGGTCATGGATGGGTCTTCCAGCCAGCATGACAATGACCCAAAACATACCGCCAAGGCAATAAACAAGTGGCACAAGAAGAACATTAAGGTCATGGAGTGGCCTAGCCAGTCCCCAGACCTTAATTCTATAGAAAATGTATGGGGGGGGGGATCTGAAACATCAAGTTCCCAAGCGACAGCCAAGAAACCTTAAGGATTTAGAGAAGATTTATAAAGGAGAGTGGACCAAAATTCCTCCTGAGATGTGTGCAAACCTGGTAACCAACTACAAGAAACTTCTTACCTTGCCAACAAGGGTTTCTCTATCAAGTACCAAGTCATGTTTTGCTTGGGGATCAAATACTTTTTATTTTATTTATACTTATTTTAAATAAAAATATTTAAAATATTTTATTGACTGAAATGCAACTTCATTTATAACATTTGTATCGTGTTTTTTCTGGATTTTTGGTTGATATCCTGCCTTTATCATTTAAAATGGACCCTTGATTTCTTTGTAAGTGGGCAGACTTACAAAATCTGCAGGGTATCAAATAATAATTTTCCCCACACTGCATTGTTTAGTGCACTTAGAATTTATAAACGGATGTATGCACTTGATATTTAAAGGGATTGTAAAGTGATTTTTAATTTTTTTTATTTTAAATAGCAAACATGTTATACTTACCTCCACTGTGCAGCTCGTTTTGCACAGAGTGGCCCCGAACCTTCTTCTGGGGTCCCTCGGTGGCTGTCTCGACTTCCTCCCGCAGGTACTTCTCACGTTCATGCGAGCTCCCTCGCATGGTGAGAAGCATCTGCGGGCGCGCTCCCGTGATACAGCCGGCGGCTATAGCCGCTCTCTGTATCACACGGCCCCGCCCCCCCGGCGCTCTGTGTCAGTGGATGTGATTGACAGCAGCGCGAGCCAATGGCTGCGCTGCTTTCCATCCATCCACTCCAGCCAATCAGCGGCCAGGCTGAACAGTGGAAAGGACGTCGGGGGACAAGCGCAGGATTTTCGAGGGGTGAGGTAAGTGAAATGGGGGGACTGGGGGCGCAGGCACTGTCAGATGTTTTTTCACCTTAATGCATAGAATGCATTAAGGTGAAAAAACATTTACCCTTACAACCCCTTTAAGATAAATGGGGGGGGGGGGCATGATGGTATAAGAACTTCAGATTTCATTGTTACCAAGTTGTTTTATGCACCTTGTGACTGTAGCTGCTGGATTTATAATAAAGAAGAGCAGAGCGTGTCAGATATTGTATTCTATAGGTTCTAACTATGGTCTTTAACCAAGAACAGCTTTAAAGCAGATTGAAATGATCACATTTTAGTTTGCCAAATGTTTTGGCTCAATATGTAGAAAGGACAGTGGTTAAAAAAAAAGAAAAGAAAAAAAATACGATTCAGAGAGCCAACAAAGACTGCTGATTGTAAAGCCAGGGTACAAATACAGAATATATTATTTCTGTTCCTCTGCAAGGCGTACAGAACTTCTTCAGCAGATGCTGAGATATCGCTTATACTGACAGAGGATTGGAAAAGCACAGTGGCTGCACTCCACTAAAGGTTTGTGCTGTCAGCCATCTCTGTGGGGGAGATATAATACAAAATGTGCAACGAGCAGTGAAGTGCACCAACCAGTCATGTGCAAACTGAGCTCATTTCCTTCTATGTTGCTGAATAGCGTGCAATGCTAAAATGTCCTATGAAGCCATATATAAAGTTTAATGGGGAAAAAAAATCAGTTGTAAAAGCAATGGCAGTGACCACGGATATCCATAGGACAGTTGTCTGTATTCAATATAATCTACATGACTTTTTTGTTTGTTTAAACTACATGTTCATTCTAGCGAACATACAATAAAATAGCCATACTTTTTAAACTGAGGTCAGAAGGCCGCCTCTGGGGCTAGCAACACATTACCAGTGGCAAGCCATGCAGAAGAGACTGCTATTTACCTCTGTGGACACACGCGCTGGTCAAACATTGATGAATCTTGCTTTCTAGTAACAGGATAGCAAGGTCTCATTGGCCCCATCTCATTGTCCCCACTAGCAAAGGACACAGTAGATTCTACGCAAAGGTTTTCAGCGCTTGTATATTCACTCTCAGATATACAATTGGGCAAATGAGGATTTTGACCAAATCATCATTCTTATGCATATTATCTGAACTCCGAGCTTCATAAACTTGAATGCTTATTGGATTTAAGCATATCAGGTGATGTGTAATGAGGGAGGGTGTGGCCTAAGGAACACCCTATATCAAAAGGTGTGCATAATTAGGCAGCTTCTTTCCTCAGACAAAATGGGCCAAAAAAAGATTTAATAAAAAAAATAAAATTAAAAAGTCCTTCAGAGGGATGCAGCACTCTTGAAATGTCTAAGATATTGGGGGGTGACCACAGAACAAAACGTTTTGTTTCAAATAGTCAACAGGGTCGCAAGAAACGTGTTGAGAAAAAAAAAGATGCAAATTAACGGCCAAAGATTTAAGAATCAAAACGTGAACCTGCCAGGAACCCATTATCCTTCAGTGCTGTCATATTCCAGAACTGCAACCTACCTGGAGTGCCCAGAAGTACAAGTGCTCCGTGTTCGGAGACATGGCCAGGGTAAGGAAGGCTGAAACTAGACCACCATTGAACAAGACAAGTTGAAACATCAAGACTGAGCCAAGAAATATCTGAAGACAGGTTTTATGGAATTATGAGATGAGAGTGACTCTTGATGGACCAGATGGATGGGCCTGTGGCTGGATCAGAAATGGGCACAGAGCTCACATTCAGCTCACGCGCCAGCAAGGTGGAGGTGCAGTTTTGAGAAGACACTTTCTTCTAGCAGTGGTACTGGAAAAAGTCTGCATCTTTCAAAAAGACCATTATATTTATGCAGGACAATGCTCTATGGCATGCATCGAAGCACTCCACTGCGCGGCTAGCCAGTAAAGGCCTTAAAGATTAAAGAATAATGACATGGCCCACCTTCCCCACTGGACCTAAACCCTATTGAGAACTTGTGGGCCCTTCTTACACGGAAAGTTGATTGTTAATAGATCAAAAAACTGACAAACTCCATGAATGGAAGACTTATGGCCGTTATTGAAGAAAAAAAAAAAGGTGGCTGGTCACTGTTTTAGTTATGTCAGAAACTTTTAATGTACGGCGTGATTGTACAGGTGCCGCAATGAGCACCCGTTTACCGTGTTCCGTGATGCGCCGGGTCCTGCAGACCCGACGGCCACGGATGCTCTCGAGTGCGAGCGAGAGCAGAATTCTGGAAGGCTGTTAATTAACGACCTCTCAGAGTTAGACAACCGCCCTGTAGCTGTTAATCGGCTATAGGCCAGTTGTTAAGTGGTTAAAAAGGCTCCAGTGCTTGTTTGTGTCCGGTTCAGGTGTGAATTCAGGTATAAATTCGGACCCGAATCACATCTGAACTGTTGAACAGACACACATCGGACTCCAGACACAAACTTGCGACTGCACGTATGTGAACCCGGCCTCAAAGAATGTGGCTACTGCTGTGCTACCCTTTAGATATCCCATAGTGCAGGGAACCTTGGTGTGTGTAAAACAGAGAATGTATATCACATATAGAAAATATTATGTACAGAATGCATTCAAAAATCATAATATATATATATATATATATATATATATATATATATATATATATATATATATAAAAAAGTCCTTGTCTATTCCAAATACGCAGCAGCTGAGAAAATCATGGATGTGAACGTGTCCCATAGGAAACCATGTAAATGAACTGTAGTGTGTTTCTGCAAAAAGCACCAAAAAAACCAGGTATGACCCAGGCCTGAGATGTTTAGTAACATAATGGGGTTAAAAAAAACAAAAATTAGTACAAAAAGAGCAAATAATCGCAACTGTAAGCCCTTGTACACTCGGTCGGACATTCCGACAACAAAATCCAACTGTAAGCCCTTGTACACACGGTCAGACATTCCGACAACAAAATCAGATCAAATCTAGGAATTTGATCTGAGCATGCGTGGCCCTTTGTCCGATTGGAATTCTCTACACACAATTGGACAAAGTCCGATTGGATCATGTTGTCGGAAAGTTTTATAGCCAGCTCTAAAACTTTGTCCATCGGATATTCCGACGAAAACAGTCCGATGGAGCCCACACATGGTCGGATTATCCGACAACGCGGTCCGATCGGACATTTTCCGTCGGAATGTCCGACTGTGTGTACAAGGGCTAAGGGGTTCATTTTTTACTATGGGACAGTGAAAGTAATATTTACAGTAGGGATGTGCGCTTTTTGTACTATAAAGGGTTCTTTTTTTTTTTAACCCCATTATGTTAGTGGCCGATTAATCGATTATGAAAATAGTAATCGATTATTTTCCTAATCGATTAGTTGTCGATTAATCGATTAGTTGTTTAGGCCCTAAAGTATATATGTGTGTATGTGTGTATGTATATGTATATGTATGTATGTATATATATATATATATTGTGTTGTCTCATGCTGTTGTGTACTCTTTGCTGTGATAGTTTGGGGTGGGGTTATTTTCCAGTGTTCTGTTGTGTCTGTCTGCCTTGGATATTGAGGGATGTGTATGTAGAATAGCTGGTAGATTCCTCCAACAGCTCTCCCTGCTGATCAGACTGTTTACTGATGAGAAATTTGAATACACCTGACCTGTGTGTCTATTGTGATTGGACAGTTTACCCCACCCTGAATCCAAGGGTGGGGGGTCTCTGAGTTGTATATCTGTGGTAACGTGCTTGAATAAAAGAGTTTGATGTTCACCCTACACTGAGTTTTGGCTGGTGACTGGGTGGGCTAAAGGGCCTAGGATAGTGCTGGTTCTAGACAAAGAAAGCATTTACAGCAGACATAGATCTGTTGGGGACAGGGGTTTGTCACAGCAAGAAACCCCACATAATGGTTAAGAAATTGGTTTGTGGTGTTTTTTATTGTAAGCATTGCATGTAATAAAACCACTTATAAAATTCTAAGTAAAAGCAAATTATTGTAGTTTACAGTGATTGTGTCTGATCAACCTTAATGTCTGCTTTAAGCATTTGGCTTCAAACAAACCGATGGTTATAAATGCATTTATTCCTGCTGTCTTGGGAGGCTGGTAACTGGTCATTTCCTTTACTTATCCTCCTATATTAGATTTAGGAATGTACACAGTGTACTTTCAGAAAAGCTGACCCTTGCCGGCTTGAGGTTATTTATGTTCATAATTTATAGGACTATGGAAAAATTAAAGTGGCAATCTGTCCTGGCTTAACTGGCAGTGTAATTAACAAGCGGGTACCTAGGTATGTGTACACATCTGTAGATTTCTTCACACAGGCCCTGAGAGTCTGAAACTGGGCACTGTATGTAAATATGGGAAGTGTACTCAAACTGGCAGTTTTAAATGTGTTCCTCGGTTCTTTACGTTTGTGTAGTACTTTGATCTTTGCCCAGGAATGGTGAAAGTAGAACTTCACCTAAAAGGGGTTGCCTGCCTCCTTCCCCCACACCTCCTTTCAATTTTGGCACTTTTTTTTAGGTGGGGTTGGGGGCAAGAATCTGGTTTTGACAATTATCCAGTTACAGTCAGATCATCGTGATGAATCAAATTTTCGGTTTCTTGGGTGAAGAACAGCTTTAAACATACTACGCCCAATACCAATTCGAAGAGATGGTCGGGGGAAAGTGCGCTTGTGGTTCAGTCCAGTGCACTTCAGTGCAAACCTTGTCTGAGCACAGAACTCTCCATCTCTGAGCACAGAGCAGGAATCACTGTGATCTGGTTGTTAAAGTAGTTGTAAACCCTTACAGACCATTTTACCTACAGGTAAGCCTAGATTAAGGCTTACCTGTAGGTGCAAGAAATATCTCCTAAACCTACACGGTTTAGCATATTTGCAAAAGACAGTCACCGCTGTCAACGAGAATGCGCCGTAGACAGCGACACACAGGTGTACTGAGCGTTCCGTTGCCAACGGCGATCATGCCCTTGGTGGCAGCTCCCACGCGTGGGAGTGACGTCATCATGGCTCCAGCCAATCACAGCGCTGAAACCTCTATACCCAGAAGGAAGATGGATGCTTTGTGGAAGAGGGGACAGCGGTGACATCTCAGGCTCTTGTGTCAGTTAAGTGGCACATAATGGGCTACTATGCGATGCATAGTAGCCCATTATGCTTTGCCTTTGCAGGGAAACAAAGAGGAAGTAAAACCCATCAGGGTTTACTTCCTCTTTAAAGGTGATATGTGTGCATGTGTGAAAGGGGGGAAGGTTCATGCTACAGTATATGCCCATGCGAGGACATAGAGGAAAAAAAAACTATTTTCTACTTTCTGTTCTAAAAACATATCCAATAAAATCGAATTTCTTCATAAATTTAGGTCAAAATGTATTCTGTTACATGTCTGGTAAAAAAAAAATGTTTTTTTGCGAATACTATAAGATTGGTTACACTAGTATAGTTCTGATCGTGAACAAGATACTTATCCATACACACGCTATACTAGTAATGGCGGTGATCACCCACTTATAGTGTGATGGGAAATATGGCGCTAATTGACACTAGGAGGAAAGGTCACTAGTGACTCTAATACAGTGGTCAGTGATAATACTTTACACTGTACTAATGACACTTACTGGGTGACAGGAGTGATCAGGATGGTGATCAAGGTGTTAACTGTGTGACTAACAAATGTATGCAAGTGTATGTGTGCTGCTTTTATCTACAGATCTGGCTGGAGTCTCTCCATGCTTTCACTACAGAATGGTAACTGAAATCAGAGGAAATCCAGCCAGAATCTTTGTGTTGTCTACAAACACACATATCTCTGTGCTGTGATTGGCCACAGCCAGTCAGCTGGTACACAGCCAAGACCATTGGCTGAAACCTGTTAAAAAAATGTGTGCTGTGTCCAATCATAGCACAGATCTGCAGGTGCGTGTATGTGCATCTCTAAACCAGGAAGCTCATTGTGCTGTACGGGTACGTTGCGGAGCCTGGGAGAGCCGCGGTTCGTAAGCGGTTCATTTTGTTTAATTGCAGTCCTCTCTGATTCAAAAATGGATAATTTTTATATCCGAGTTCTTTTTGGTATAACATACTTGGAGCTGTATGTCCACATTTGATCGAAAGATGAAGAAGCTGTTGAGGTTTTGTCGAGGGATTTAGCTATTGTAGATGGGCGTTCTTCGAGTACGTCAATGGTTTTGCTGCATCATTGTGCTGACAACTGGCAGGCAACACTTCTTCTGGACAGTACAATTCTGAAGTTATTTGGCAAGAACGTTTTCAACTTTTGGCAAAAACATGTTGTAAAGTTGAACTTAGTTTACTATTAATTTATTAGCCATCAAGTTTCAATTTACTCGTGAATGTAGCTGAGAGATTCCGTTATACCAGGGTGTGGTGCTGGCTATTTCTTTTGCTAAACTAGAATAGAATTTAAAAATGATTGTAAAATGTAACCGTAACTGCTCTAGTTGAGTTAAAAAAAAAAGGGTGTGCTCATATTCCAGAATATTGGGTTTTCTCTTTTTTTCTCTCTCATTCTGTCTCTCCTTATTGAAAACCGATGGCTCACCAAGATACTGTTGTATTCTCATAACCATATAATTGAGTCCATGCCAACCATAATGTGATTCAGTAAAATGTTGGGTATGATGTTATTATCTTACCTTGTGTTAGCATGTGTAAAGTCAGCCGTTGTAGGCACTGAATTGATAATCATTTTATAATTTTACCATTTTATTTGGCAGTGGGTGTCATAAAGATGGAGGCAGTAACACTTTCTAAAGACCTGTATAGCCAATGAGCACCATCTGGACTTCTCCAATAAATTGCTGCCTACCTTTACTGTGGAAGTATTCTAGTTTTCCAAGCCAAGAAAAGCTGCTGCCAGCCATAGCGTAGGCAATATTTCTGATCATATTACTGTTGCCAAGTAGCTTCATTCAACTTCCGTGCTGCCGATTCCAAGTGTTTGCTTATTATACTTGTTTATTTTATTTAGGGTCTTCAACTCCTGATATTTAGGCTTTTTTTGTATGTTTTTGACTAAAGTATGCTTGCTTTTTTCTTTTGCAGACTCGTTCACTGTAAAGAAGCAAGATGGATGCCACTGTGATTTTACCAATACTAAAAAAGAAATTGGCTTTCCTTTCAGGTATGTTTCTCTTTGGCTGTGTTTCTGGCTTTGTTTGAAAGCAAGCGGAGTATGAGCTGCCAGTCACTCTTTTTTTGTGGTATTTTCAGAAGCACTTGGATTTGTTTAAACATTTCAGTACATCTGTTAGTGGTTTTGGCAGAGTAATTTCTTGATGGACCCTTAAATTGATCATGGTGCTCTTTCCAGAGCAGGTGTTAAAAATATATCCAAGCTTGATGTCTGCTTTCCAGCTGAATCTTAGCGTTTGCTATTCACGTAACTGTTCTCCAACGCAAACCTGTGGCAAAAAAAGAACATATATATTTTCTTTTGACATTTGCATTAAAGTACGACGATAGAAATGCATAAAACTGAGTTTTAGGCAGATCAGGGCCCAGTGGAGCTCTGTATTCTTTAGACCCCTTTCATACTGGAGGCATTTTTCAGGTGCTTTAGCGCTAAAAATAGCGCCTAAAAAAAGCCCCATCTGTAATCCCAGTGTGAAAGCCAGAGTGCTCTCACACTGGGGCGCTGCGCTGGCAGGATGTCAAAAAAGTCCTGCAAGCAGCTTCTTTGAGGCACTTTAGGAGAGGTGTATACACCACTCCTAAAGTGCCCCTGCCTATTGAAATCAATGGGCATCTCCTGCAAAGTGCCTCGGCAGCGGCACTTTGCGAAGCACTTTTAATTTTTTTTTATTTATTTAAAGATATGCGACATACAGTAATGCGGTAACTTCACAGAATATTCGGTAAAAACAGTTTAGAATGTATAGGAACATTAACTGAAAATATCTGTATTAGGAGTAAGTACTCCAAAGGTTGTTCTACTGAAGCAAATTTTGTATGAGTGTGGGGTTCCCAGTTATCTAGGAAGCACAAGGCTAAGACTTTGCGTTGACAAGTAAAATAATCCCATGTAATTTGATAGGGGTCATCTCTGTCAACTTTGGCGAGTTCCGGTATCAAAATATAGGGGAAGAATAATTTGGAGTGTCCATCTGGGGTCAGAACATACCAATTTTTAACTAGAAAGGAGCAAGTGAACTTGGGGGGGAAAAGGAGAATTTAAAAGGAAAGAGGAAAAAGGGAGAGAAGAAAGTGAGAACGAGGAATTAAGGAGAAGGGAGGGGAAGTAGTTGTCATAGTGGGAGAGGTAGACGGAGGGCAGGGGTTTATGGGTAAGGAGGGGCGGGGGTCCCACCTAGGGGATGAGGGCCAACTGCTGCTCATTAAGCCGTCCAACGGTCAAGGCTCGTTTCTAGAATTTTAGACAAGCCCTAGTGCCGGACTATGAATCACGGAGGTATTCCTCTGAAAAGCAATAGAGGGTCAAGTAAAACCATCTGATCTTATGTGCCTCTGATTTATCCCGGATTGTGGCAGTTAGGTCTTCCATACATTCAATATCATTGCAAACCATTGGGCCACTGTGGGGGGGTGACTGCTGCCTCCATTGGCTAGGTATACAAGCTCTAGCAGCGTTAAGAAGGTGTTTGAGTAGGGATTTGTTGTAGAGCTTTCTTGAAATGGGAGTGAGCTTTAGGAGCACCTACCTTCAGGGTTTGAAGTTTGGGACATTCCCAGAAAATTTGAAGAATGGTACCAGGGTGTTGCTCGCAACGCCAACAGCGGTCCGATCGATTGGGGAATGTTTTGGCCAATACAGACGGAGTTTGGTACCAATGTGTGGTCAATTTGTAGGAAATCTGGTATTTGCTACATAGTGATGATTTATGTGCGAAGAAGAGTATATGCTCTTTTTTTGTGGCGCAGTGAAAGTGGTCCGTAAGTCTCTTTCCTACTTTGCTAGGAAAGGAGGGTCTGAGTTAGATTGTGTGTCCAGCAGAGTTTTGTATGAACTGGAGAGGGATCCGCGGATAGGGTCGTCACTTAGACAGAGTTCTCCAAAAGTATGGAGTTGCCGAGAGAAGAGCATATGTTTGAGCAAGAAGCCAAGGAAGTGTGATAGCTGCCCGGCTCCCCATTTTTCTAGTGTAAGAAGTGCCTGTCCTGACATTATGGCCCCCTTTGGGATCCATCCTGTAGGCTGTAGAAAGTGGGAGGCACGTAAAAGCCCTCTCTGGGTTTGTCCGGTAAAGGCTGGGTTCGATAGCCCCGGGGGAAATCCCGGACGTCTTACAATTGGGGTCATGGGGGACGGGAAATTAGTTGAGGAAGAAGTCTGATAGAATCTGTCCATCGCTGTAAGTCTGGGGCCGATCAATGGATGGGTACTTAAATGAGAGGTTGCTTGCTTTCCCGCCCATGGCAACCAAGCCAGCGTTGCCCGATCCATCTCTTGGTGGAGCGCTTTTAACCCTTTATTTGGCTGCTAGCGAGGGTTAAAAGCATGCAAAAACAACGGTAAAGCTCAGCTAAATCTAGCAGCGCTTTACTGCTGACGCCCCAGTGCTGGCATTGTGAAAGGGCTCTTACTACATCCTAAAATGTATCCTTTTTTTTTTTTTTTTTTTCAAAGTTGTGTTAGTAACTGAATTTGACCTGGTATCTGCCTCCTGCAGTTCTTATACAGTAAAGCTCAGACTGGGGAAGGGAGAAGCAGCACAAGGAGTCATTAATTTTTACTCGAGCACAAGCAGCATGCTGATAGGATGAGAGTAGACAGATGAGCTCATTAGTCTGCTGCTCCAATTTTTACTTTTCAGTCACCGGATATGGTTTGAGAGGAGTACAAATATACATTGAATGCAAAGCAAAGGATTCACAGAGCTCTCTGGTTTATCAAAACTGAGCAAAACAGCAGCTATCTATTTTAAAAACAAATTATACTTGGGTGGATGCAGCATTGATCCAAGATGGTTGCACTCAGCAGCAGTCTCAGAGCTTTTGGATGTCTACACAAGAGAGGCTATTGCAGCAAGAATAAAATACATTAAAATTAATTAAAATGCACATCTTGTAGAAATGAATGGCCAGGCAGCAGGGTCTCTAGGGTTTTAGATGCAAGAGTCCTCCATACTGTAGCCACCACCCTTCGCAGTGGTAATGGTGCTGACACAGTAAAATGCACAGTCTGCTTATACTGTTAAGGCAACCCCCCCCCCCCCCCCCCGCCTTTAAAAATTACCCTAATGTTAGTAGTTCCAAAATATATCTGTGAAGAAAAACTGGATTATTTTCATACAGAATTTATCCACACCTCAACCCTGTATTCCGCCCACGGCACCTAAGAGTGACGTCACATTGCCTTTGGTCAGATCTTGGAGAACAAAGAACACACAAGAAAACCTTCTAGCTATCAACAGGAGTGCCGCCTTATGAGATTTTGCCTGCTCTGTGTTTCCCAGGAATATTGCAACAAGGGCAGGTCTGGTGCTGGAAGACAGGAGTAAGGAAAGTATAAACATACATTTTTTCTTTACAATTTGGAACCGCTAACCTTGGATGATCTTTAAGGGTACGGGTCCAGATGTTATATGCAGACCTTACATTGTACTGTAAGGTCAGCTTAAAAAAGGCATAGAAAGGAATGACCACTAAACCTGCGATTCCTTGTTATGAAACCCCCCCAGCTGCTTGTTGACTAATCAGGAAGGGATCAGCAGAAGGCAAATTAGGTCATCAATGTACTCCTCTTCCTCTGCTGCGGGAAAGCTTCCAGAGTATGACAGACTTCACTGATTGGCTAACCCCCCAATGTTACAACTAGCGTGTGAGAGATTATTGGAATCAAATAGAAAGATAGACTTTAGGCACTTACAGCTACATTTTTTATTTTTTAATTGAAAGTATGTTTTGAAAACATACTTTCAATTAAAAAATAAAAAATGTAGCTGTGTTTTGCATATCTGCTTGGAAGTCATCTTTATGGATGACATATTTTAAAATGTATCTCCAGTCAAATTTATTCTGGTTTTGGAGTAAGGAACAGGCAGAATCCTGGTCAGGATTTTATTCCAGCCTACAAACAGCTGTTAAGGCTATTAGGCCAAGTTCGCACTTGCAAACAATTTTTAACAGTGACATTCAGACAAACCAATGTGCCTATAAGTAGAGCTGCACCATTAATCGTTAAATAAAATTAAAAAAAATTGATTCAACCCCCTCACGATCTTAATCCAGCATTTCAACGATTCGGCGCACAGCCGTTCTCTGCTCACATCTGACAGCTGTCAAAAAAAGAAAAAAAAAAAAGGCAGTCTGCCGAGTTTATCGCAACATAGCTCAGTGCTGAGAGATAAAAAGAAACATTGTATCATTTGGTTCTTTTTGATCAAAGGGATGACCTTTAGTCTGTAAATGAGGGCAGTTTAACCACTTAGAGGAACTGCAGTCTGCTCACATAATTTGTAATAAAAACATCTGTACCATTCTGAAGCTTCCCTCCAACCACTTAGTATATTATTTTATATATACTGTGATTCTGTACTTGCCAAACATGCTGCAGAAATCTCCCTCCACTGAGTCTGGCTGCAACCATTTTAACTGTGGGAAGCTGAAGCTACTGCCTGTTCACTTTCTGCTGCATAGGTACTTTTTTTTTTTTTTTGATTTGTGATTTGCAGGCTGTAGCAATTAAAGGAAAAAGAAAAGCTTTCCCCAGTCAAGAGGACTCTTTCTCCACTTTCGGGTGCCAGTGATCTCCTGTGCAACAAATACATGACAGTCCTGCTCTCTTCTATATCAATCTGCCAGGTAGATCGGGACTGTAATGTAGTTGTCGCACAGGAGATTATAGTGCGGTGGCACCTGAAGGTATGGATCGGAAGTACACTATGTATTTCATAAAAAGGTATGTTAGAAGAAGAATTTTTTTTTTATATATATATCCAAAAAGGAGGGGTGGCCTTTTTAGTTTTAAGACCAACTCTCAAAAGTGGGTGGAACTCCGCTTTAATTACATTGATTTTTTTTTTTTTCTGGTGTATGGGCTAACTGGTTACTTGAATTTGTTGTGTTCTGATTGAACTCCTTTACTAGATTTGACTCATTATTTGCATTTTTAATATTTAGAGTTCTTCTACTTTTCCGCTTCAGTAGATAATATCAGTTGATCACACGCATTCAGTGCAAAGCTGGTATTTTGCCACTGGTGTCTGCAGTAATCCGCAGCCAAATGCAGACTTCTGTAGACTGTCTCAGGTGGCTCAGCTAATGAATCACGGAGACTTCTGCGCTAGCAAACTAGCAGATTGCTGATGAAGTGGCAGTTTTTTTTTTTACGTTTTAACAGACGCAGCATTATTAACAATCCAGCCAAGTACTTTTACAAAAGCATCCAACAGATTGCCTCTGCTAAATTGCTTTATGTAGAGTTGATTTCGGCAAAGATTGACAAATGTGTTTTGAGTATCACCTATATCACTTTACAAAACATCCATCAGTGTACGAGGGCATGCCAAAGCTAAAATCCTCAGTGGAAACATCTTGTGCATAGCATTAGAAATGTCACTTATGGTGATGTGTATTTGTTTCCATTTATTGCTGTTCTGTTTTAAAAAAATGTACATTGCTTGATAAAAAATAAATAAAGAGGTGCTCTTTTTATCGAAACTATTGGTTATCAGTTTACAAGCTGACAGATAAGGCAGTCTGACCTGTGGGGTGCCTCGTGGTTCAAAATGACAGCGACTGTTGCTATACAAACACTTTTAAACCCTCAAGCCTTACCTGTAAAAGAAAAGTGTACATACGCAACTCTCTGCTCCTGAGACTCGATCGCGTTCCAGCAGAACCTGGCTTCAGGGTTCCCCGGAGCTCTCACCGGTTCTCCTGATGACCTTCACTACTGTGACCTGTATTGGGTGAAGGTCAGCAGGAGGGAACCACTGATCGCAGCCGGTGGACCCAGGAGATGAACACTTCCAATAGTATCAGTTTTTCATTAGACTTCATATGAAGTTTCTTCAGGATTGGAGCAATGTTTAACTTGGGTAAGTTTTTCTTTTATACATGTAAGATACAGTTTGAAAAGACTTGTGTACAGAGTCACTTTAGGTTGGACAACTTCACTGATCAATATTGAGGCTCATGAAATGTTACAGGGCTCTCTCCTAAACCGCTCCTGCTCATTGAAATCAATGGGGCAGCGCGGCTATACCGCCGGCATAGCGCTGCTTTTAACCATTTCTCTGCCGCTAGCTGGGGGTAAAAGTGCCCCGCTAGTGGCCAAATAGCATGGAAATTGACGGTAAAGCGACGCTAAAAATAGCAGCGCTTTACCGCCGACGCACCCACTGCCCAAGTGTGAAAGGGGCCTTATTGGGCTTAATCATAATTCCTGTGACTGTACAATGCTGCCATTATAGCATTACACTTTCAGGAACACGGAATATAACTATTCAGGTACATTTATCCTGCCATTGTACAAATGTTATTAAAACTTCTATCCATCTGTTGCATGGGGAAAGTCAGAAAAGAACAGTCTGTCTACACTAAGCTTTCACTAAGACCCCCTTCACACTGGGGCGCTTTGCAGGCACTACAGCGCTAAAAATAGGGCATGCAAAGTGCCCTGAAAGAGCTGCTCCAGTGTAAAAGCCCGAGGGCTTTCACACTGGAGCGGTGCACTGGCAGGACAGTAAAAAAGTCCTGCTAGCATCTTTGGAGCGGTGTGTATACTGCTCCTTCACTACTCCTGCCATTTGAAATCAATGGGGCAGTGCAGCTATACCACCGGCAAAGCAGCGCTTTTCGGGTGGTTTTAACCCTTTTTTGGCCACTAGCAGGGGGTTAAAAGCTCCCCGCTAGAGGCCAAATACCTCTGCAAATACGACGGTAAAGCACCACCAACGGACCCACCGCCCCAGTGTGAAAGGGGCCTTAAAGAAGGCCACTTCTTTGCTGCCAGTATATTCACATGATGTCATTTATACATAAATAAGATTTGTGTACAGGTCATTTTAAAGTATGAGATCTTTTTATCCAAAAAACACAGAAATTACAGATTTTAAATTCAAACTGCACCTTAAACACTTTTTATCTATGTAGTTCTCCACCTAAATGTTTTTTGTAAAGATTTGTGTAAGAGTCTTGCTTTTCATACAGTGCCTTAAAGTATTCATACCCCTTGAAATTTTCCAAATTTTGTCATATTACAACCAAAAACACAAATGTATTTTATGTGATAGACCAACACAAACTGGCAATAATTGTGAAGTGGAAAGAAAATGATAAATGGTTTTCAATTTTTTTACAAATATCTGGTGTGCATTCGTATTCAGCCCCCCTGAGTCAATACTTTGTAGAACCGCCTTGTGCTGCAATTGCAAGTCTTTTTTGGGGCTGTCTCTACCAGCATTGCACATCTGAAAAATGAAATTTTTGCCCATTCTTCCTTACGAAATAGCTCAAGCTCTGGCAGATTGTATAGCGAGGGCCTGTGAACAGCGATTTTTCAAGTCTTGCCACAGATTATCATTTGGATTTAGGTCTGGACTTTAACTGGGCCATTTTAACACATAAATATGCTTTGATCTAAACCATTCCACTGTAGCTCTGGATGTATGTTTAGGGTCATTGTCCTGCTGAAAGGTGAACCTCCGCCCCAGTCTCAAGTCTTTCGCAGACTCTAACAGTTTTTGTTCTAAGATTGCTCTGTATTTGGCTCCATCCATCTTCCCATCAACTCTGACCAGCTTCCCTGTCACTGCTGAAGAAAAACATCCCCACAGCATGATGCTGCCACCACCATGTTTCAAGGTTTGACGGTATGTTCAGGGTGATGTGCAGTGTTCGTTTTCTGCCACATATAACGTTTTTCTTTTAGGCCAAAAAGTTAAATGTTGGTCTCGTGACCAGAGCACGTGTTCCACGTGTGCCCCCCAAATGGCTTCTCGCAAACGGAATTTCTTATGACTTTCTTTCAACAATGGCTTTCTTCTTGCCACTGTTCCATAAAGGCCAGATTTGTGGAGTGCACGACTAATAGTTGTTCTGTGGACAGATTCTCCCACCTGAGCTGTGAATCTCTGCAGCTCCTCCAGTCACCATGAGCCTTTTGGCTGCTTCTCTGGTTAATGCTATCCTTGCCCGGCCTGTCGTTTTAGGTGGTCGGCCATGTCTTGGTAGGTTTGCAGTTGTGCCATACTCTTTCCATTTTTGGATGATGGATTGAACAGTGCTCCGTTAGATGTTCAAAAGCTTGGGATATTTTTTATAACCTAACCCTGCTTTAAATTTCTCCACAACTTTATGCTTGACCTGTCTGGTGTGTTCCTTGGCCTTCATGATTCTGTTTGTTCACTAAGGTTCTTTAACAAACCTCTGAGGGCTTCACAGAACAGCTTATCCTGAGATGCAGCACCATGCAACTGGGAATGGTGAAATTTTTCAAAAAGAAGCATGTACTTTTTTACCAATATTTCTTACGGGCACAAAAGCTCATTCAAATGACTGAGCTGCTGTACTCCCTATGTCTGCATTCCAATGCGCCACACATATGTAAAGCTAGGATTACAACCTGCTTTTTAGGCTTTCTGAAAATGTAAACCAGATTGGTCTTTGAATTAAATACAGAAAGCTCATGTTCATTGCTGTACGTATATGCTCCATGGCTTTCAGTTAGACCTCTATGTTCAAAACAAAACCAAAGAAATTCCCAGCTCAACTTGCCAACCAATGTATCCTGTCTAACAGTATGTATACTGTTAGTTCGGATAATTCAGTTGGTTGCAGGCTGGTTGGTAAATTGAGCTGGGAATTTTTTTTCCATGTGCTCCTTGCTGCAAAAGCGAGGACAGTGGCCATTTGTGTAGACCTCCTTCAACTAGACATTTCCTTCTGCAATTTTGAAGTGTTGGCGAAAACGGGACACTGGGTGAAATGGCCATCACCATCACCATCGCCATTGCACCTTTATGCTGGCTTTATATTGATAGAACAGCTTTTTACTTATGCAGTTTAAATAAAAAAGTATGTAGTGCACAGCATAAAGGTGTCAAGTACATTTTAATCTGATCTTCCTCAGATGGCAAGGAACATGTGCTCTGTAATGTACTGCAAGTAGTCTTGGTAAATTAATTCAGATAATGAATACGATCAAACACACTCGGCATTCTATGAAATAATTGCAGTTCATCTTCGTGTGTAGTCAGGAGCCCCAAACCTCTAAGGACCTTGAATCAACGGCTTGTGTTTTCTGCTTCCTGCGTGCACTTGACATTGCTGGTTAAATTGAGAACGTGTTATGCGGAAGCTGGACACCCTTTGTTCTAATTAATTCCAGATTTTAACGGTAAAAGGTAGGGCTAATTTTAGGCTTTGCATCAAAAGGCTGGCTTTATTCCCTATGTGAGCTGATTGCATAAGAGATCTTAAATTAAATCCTGTGTCCCAATGAGTCAAATTAATTAACTTAGATGTGGTATAATTGGAGAAACACGCCAAAAGCCTTGATTTTCTGCAGTAACTCTTATGGCAACAGGGATGTCAGAACTGGAGTGCAGCTCTATTTAGGATACGTGAAATCGGCCACTGCGACCTTCTCATTAGCAGGTGATTATAAAGTTTCCACAATATGATAGACAGGCCACAATAGATCTCCAAATACGGAAAGGTTTCTTCACAGTAAAGCCCCATACACACTATCAGATTATCTGCTGAGTTTTTCCTTCAGATTTACCAAAACCATGTAGTAGAAGGGCCTGCCTGATTGCATACACATTGAAACTCCTAAGGTTTGTCCTCATATTATATGGTTTTGGTAAATCTGAAGGAAAAACTCAGCAGATAATCTGATAGTGTGTATGGGGCTTTAGAGATGTGGAATAGCCTCCCTCAAGAGTTGGTTCTGTCCAGTTTAGTAGATTGCTTTAACCACTTGTGGACCATCCACTGGTCCCCAAAAAGTGTCAAAAGTGTCAGTTAGGTGTCCGATTTGTCTGCTGCAATACCGCAGTCCCTCTATAAATTGATAAACGCTGCCATTACTAGTAAAAAAAAAAAAATTCCCATAGTTTGTAGACGCAACTATCCATGCATCACCCAGAGTGGCTCTCCTGACCATGATTCCTGGACCTTTAAAGATGGCGAAGGAGGATGTGTTTAGACACTTCCTCACTGTAGCCAAAGCAGTCGTTCCTCACCATTGGAAATCAATGTCTCTACCCTCCCTTGGGGAATGGGCAATTGAATTTGACTCCTTTTAGAGATCTAGAATGCATATTGGCGCAGGAATCTGGAAGAGAAGAACAGTTTTCTTACACTTGGAATGCTTGGTCCAAGTTTCGACATTCATCTGAGTTTCTGAATTGGGCTAATAGAGAGTCCTACCACTGTTTCTAGTTAGCCATGCTGGAGTGAGCTCAATAGTTCCCGTTTCCCTAACCTAGTTTTATTTTTCCTTTTACATGTAGATGTGTTCCCCACTATATGAATGAAAAATGAAATAATAGACTATTTAAAGTCTAATTATAACATCTGAATTGTATTAAAAGTAAATATAGAACATTATTTTTTTTAATCCTAGATAGGGAATTTTGTGATTTAAGGAAGGTACATATTGTACCTTGCAAATATATGTAGATGTTCTTATATATTGTACATTTTTGTTTTCCTATGCTTGAAAACCTTATTAAAATAATATTGAAAACAAATACCACTGAAAGAAAGCTCTATTTGTGGGGAAAAAAGGCCAAAAATTTTATTTGGGTACAGTGTCGCACGACCATGTAATTGTCAAGTAATTCAGTGCCGTATCGCAAAAAAAATAATAATGGTTTAGTCAGGAAGGGGGTGAAACCTTCCGGAGCTCAAGTGGTTAGAAAAGACCTGGGTTCTTTCCTATATATATTTAATATAACTGGATAATAACATTTAATAGGTAAACTTGATCCAGGGAATACCCGATTGCCTCATGGGGAATCGCAAAGGAATTTTTTTCCCCTGCTGGAGCAAATTGGATCATGCTTTGCTTGTGTTTTTTTTTTTTTTTGCCTTCCTCTGGATCAATTGTGTATATAGGATTGTTAGATTTTTATTTTATTGTTTTCCCTTTTTTGTTGGTTGAACTAGTTGGTTGTCTTTTTTTTTCAACCAGACTAACTATGTAACTGTGATGGGGCTTAAAAGAAATGAGCAACAGCCCTAGACCTGGGCTCTTTCATGAACTAGATTTAATAACCTTTTGTATGCAGTGCGATCTGCCAGATCAAGAAGTATTATGAGAGGTGGTCTCAGTATCCTCATCCTATGAGGTTGATTTAGAGCAGACTGTTGCCCCAGGGGTGATCCCGCTGTAAGTACTTTGGTATAATCAACTGTTTAAGAATATTTCCTACAGGGCCGTTATTGCCAGGTCTGCTGCCCAGAGTCCTGGCATGTTGTAGATCAACAGTCCGGAACGAGAGGCCCTGGGACCAGTTGTGACTCTTTACTGTAAACTTGTCATCTTTTAATAGCCATGATTAAAAAGTAATTTTTGCAAGCCTCTAGGGTTGGTGAACATACTTGGGGTTGGTGGTTTTGGCATTGAGATGGCTTTCACACCGAGCCGCCCCGTGCATCGGTGGTAAAGCGGAACTATTTTTAGTGCCCCTTTACCGTCATTTTGGTGGCGCTATTTGCTAGCGGGGCAGTTTTCAACCACCTGCTAGAGGCCGAAAAGGGGTTAAATCCTCCCTCAAAACGCCACTGGTACTGTATTGCAGCGCTGCCTCATTGATTTCAATGGGGAGCATCGGTGGAGGAGCGGTGAGTTCACCGCTCCTTCACCACTCCAAAGAAGCTGCTGGCAGGACTTTTTGTGATGCCCTGCTTTCACACTGGAGTGAATGGAGCTGCTTTTTTCAGGCGCTATACAGGCGCAATTTTTAGCGCCTGAAAAACACTGGCAGTGTGAAAGGGACCCCTTTCACACTGCCAGCGTTTTTCAGGCGCTACAGCGCTAAAAATAGCGCGTGAAAAAAGCGGCTCCATTCACTCCAGTGTGAAAGCCCTCAGGCTTTAACGCTGGAGTGGTGCGTTGGCAGGGCGTCACAAAAATTTCCTGCCAGCAGCTTCTTTGAAGCGGTGATCTCACCGCTCCTCCACCACTGCTCCCCATTGAAATCAATGGGACAATGCTGCGATACCGCCGGCAAAACGTCAATCCGGCCGCATTTTGTGAACAGATTTAACCCCTTTTCGGCCACTAGCAGGTGGTTATAACTGCCCCGCTAGCGACTGAATAGCGCCGCTAAAACAACGGTAAAGCAGTGCTGAAAATGGCACCGCTTTACCGCCGACGCCCGGGGAGGCTTGGTGTGAAAGTCTCCTTAGGCTGCGTACACACGGGCGGATTGTCTGCCCAACTTAGTCCGCTGAACCGTGTTTCAGCGGACAATCCGCTCGTGTGTGGGCTTCAGCTGACTTTTTCAGCGGACAGTCTGACGGACTTAGTCTTTCGGAATTTCCGTAATTTTGTCCGTCCAAACTTGGTTTTGTCCGTCCAAACTTGGTTTCAGCGGACAGTCCGCTCGTGTGTAGGCAAGTTGGATGGACTAAGCAGGGGAGGGCTGGCAGCCTTAGGCCTGGGGGGCAAGTCCAGTCAAGAGGCCCATTGAACCACCGAATCAGCTCACCATCCATGCCCACCTGGTTTTAAACTACGGCTCTCCAGCTGTTGCAGAATGCACCCATGAGGCATTGTAAAACTCTGACATTCAAAGACTTGACTAGGCATGATGGGAATTGTAGTTCCTGAACTGTATGGCCAAAGTTTGGAGACCCCTGAAACCACAAAATTCCCACAAACACTTAACAATAAAGCTGTACAGTACGGGCTGGTTCAAACTGCTGTGATGTCAGACATCGCATGTGATTCACATCGCACTGCTGTGCAGATCACATGCGATGTCTGTGTGATGTGAATTCAGCCATACAGATTGTATGGCTGAATTTGCATCGCATTGAGACCAAACACGTAGAGAACCTTTTTTGGGCCGCACCAGAATTGGATTGCATGGGTGAATTGACAGTTTGCACTGCGATACGCAAACGGATTTAGGCGTGTCATTAACTTTATATTGACACTACCAGCAGTTCACATAGGGCAGTATGAACTATCTGCGAGTCGGGTGCAATGCGGGAAGCCACAGTGGATTTGCAGGGTTCCCACATCGCACCAATGAGCACCGAGCCTATAGGTGGAAATTATTCTGCAACAACATGCCTACTTCCCAGATACATCACTGGTATACAAGTCTAGCTTCAAAACATACAACAGCATGCACAGCTCTCAAAACACACAGATCAGTGCCCATCAATGCAGCTTCACGGTCACCAATATAGACAGTGCCCATGAATGCAGCTTCACGGTCACCAATATAGACAGTGCCCATCGATGCAGCTTCACAGTCACCAATATAGACAGTGCCCATCAGTGCAGACAGTACCACCCATGAGTGCAGCTTGATCAATGGTCATCAATGCAGCCTAATCAGTGCCAATCAGTGCAGACTCACCAGTGCAGCCTGTTTAGTGCCCATAAACACAGCCTCACCAGTGCAAAAAGTACCCATTAGTGCAGCCTGATCAGTGCCCATGGGATGTGGGGGTCAGCTGGGGCCCAGGGTGTCAAGGCCTGGGTCTGTCTCACAGCCCTCTATACAGTACTGGGAGCTCAAAATCTCTCCAGGCAATTGCAGGAATATATTCTTGTGGGATAGCGAACTCACAGGTCTATGTAGCATAGCAAATCTCTGCATGCCTGTCCTAGCCCTCAGTGCCCACTGCCCAGAGTTTGAATTTCCAAATACACTTCAATGTGTGACTGGGTTAAATTCACAGAAAGCACGGAGGGCTCCGTTCAAAACAGGAGAACCAAAATGCAGTTGTGCCCCTTCTCTCCTCTCCACTCCCTATATGCATCTCGCTGCAATTCACCCGCTGCCTGACCCACCACTAAGATGGGGTAAGTGGCAGGCATGCAGCAGGCGGGTGTCCTCCTGAATCAGTCCGCTCCACTGACTGGGGGGGGTCTAGGGGGTGGCTGTGTGCGTCTGTGCTTCCTGCCGTGTGTGCGGGAGGAGGGGGATTGCTTGGACTAGTCCACTGGTGGGGGGGTGTTAGATAAGTCTGCTGGTGGGGAGGAGGGCGTTATCTAAGTCTGCTGGTGGGGAGGAGGGGGAGGGTGTTAAGTCCGCTGGTGGGGGGGAGGGGGAGGGTGTTAAGTCCGCTGGTGGGGGGGAGGGTGTTAAGTCCGCTGGTGGGGGGGAGGGTGTTAAGTCCGCTGGTGGGGGGGAGGGTGTTAAGTCCGCTGCTGGGGGGAGAGGGAGGGTGTTAAGTCCGCTGCTGCGGGGGAGGGTGTTAAGTCCGCTGCTGGGGGGGAGAGGGAGGGTGTTAAGTCCGCTGCTGCGGGGGAGGGTGTTAAGTCCGCTGCTGGGGGGGAGGGTGTTAAGTCCGCTGCTGGGGGGGAGGGTGTTAAGTCCGCTGCTGGGGGGAGGGTGTTAAGTCCGCTGCTGGGGGGAGGGTGTTAAGTCCGCTGCTGGGGGGAGGGTGTTAAGTCCGCTGCTGGGGGGAGGGTGTTAAGTCCGCTGCTGGGGGGGAGGGTGTTAAGTCCGCTGCTGGGGGGAGGGGGAGGGTGTTAAGTCCGCTGCTGGGGGGAGGGTGTTAAGTCCGCTGCTGGGTGGGGAGGGTGTTAAGTCCGCTGCTGGGGGAGGGGGGGGTGTTAAGTCCGCTGGTTGTTAAGTCCGCTGGTGGGGGGAGAAGGGGTGTTAAGTCCGCTGCTGGGGGGGAGGGTGTTAAGTCCGCTGCTGGGGGGAGGGTGTTAAGTCCGCTGCTGGGGGGAGGGTGTTAAGTCCGCTGGTGGGGGGGAGGGGGAGGGTGTTAAGTCTGCTGGTGGGGGGGAGGGGGAGGGTGTTAAGTCCGCTGGTGGGGGGGAGGGTGTTAAGTCTGCTGGTGGGGGGGGAGGGGGAGGGTGTTAAGTCCGCTGGTGGGAGGGTGTTAATTCCGCTGGTGGGGGGAGGGGGGAGGATGTTAAGTCCGCTGGTGGGGGGTGTTAAGTCCGCTGGTGGGGGGAGGGGGGGGTGTTAAGTCCGCTGGTTGTTAAGTCCGCTGGTGGGGGGAGAGGGGGTGTTAAGTCCGCTGGTGGGGGGGAGGGGGGGGTGTTAAGTCCGCTGGTGGAGGGGAGGGGGGGGGGTGTTAAGTCCGCTGGTGGAGGGGAGGGGGGGTGTTAAATCTGCTGGTGGAGGGGAGGGGGGGGTGTTAAGTCCGCTGGTGGGGGGGAGGGGGGTGTTAAGTTCACTGGTGGGGGGGAGGGGGGGTATTAAGTCCGCTGGTGGGGGGGAGGGGGGGTTTTAAGTCCGCTGGTGGGGGGTGTTAGAAAAAAAAACACACTGCCAAAATGTTTAATTGTAATGATGCCTAACTTCTCCCCTTAGAAATACCTTACTTCAGGCTGGGGAGCGTTGATGGGGAGCACTGCGCCAGGCCCAGGTCCTTGCCAAGTTGCCACTCTTCGGGGGTGGGGGTGATGAAGCAGCCGGTCTTGTTCCTAAGCCGACTGCAGCTAGCCACGCCTCCCAGCAGGTCACGTGCGACGTGACGTTCTTGACGCCGGGGTCCCCTCCCCCGACGTGCCACACACACCTAGCCTGCCTCTGGGTCTCCTGGGAGGTGGGAGTTGTAGTCCTGCTGCGCTCACACCTCCAGGAGCTTTAGCGCAGCTGGACTACAACTCCCACAATGCAGCGCAGGCTGGGCAGCAGCTTCCAGCCAGCCAATCGGCGGCGGCTGCGGGGAGGCTATTTAAAGGAAGCTGTGACCCGGGCGGCCGCTCCAGTCACAGCAAGAAAAAAAAAAGAAAAGAAAAAAAAAAAAAAAGAACAGCCAGCAGCCGTTAAACATAATTTAGACGCAGGCCTGGGGGGAAATTTCCACCCTGCCCCCCGGCCCAGCCCGCCCCTGGGACTAAGTATGGCGCATGCTCAGAAAGGATTTACACGGCCGAAGGTTGCATTGCTGTGTATTGGACGTCGTTTTTCTAGTCCCGTCGTACGTGCTGTACACGTCATCGCGCAAGTTTTCAGCGGACTGTCTGTTCATCGTGTGTGGTCAAGTCCGTTCATTCAAAAGTTGAACGGACTGTCTGTCAGATTGTCTGACGGACTTAGGCCGCGTACACACGCGCGGACTGTTGGCCCAACTTTGTCCGTCCAACAGTTTGAGCGAACAGTCCGCTCAAACTTAGCATGGACGGACATGGCCACACACGACGAACGAACAGTTTGCTGAAACCGTGCGCGATGACGTGAACGGCACGTACGACGGGACGCAAAATACGACGTCCTATACACTGCATTATAACTTTCGGCTTGAAAATCCTTTCTGAGCATGCGCGGAACTTAGTTTGACGAACAAGCCTACACACGGGCGGACTGTTCGTTGAAACAAGGTTTCAGCGGACAGTTTTTCGGAATTTCCGTAAAACCTTGTCCGTCCAACTGTCCGCTGAAACTGTCCGCTGAAAGCCCACACACGAGCGGACTGTCCGCCCAAACACTGTTCAGCGGACAAGGTTGGGCCAACAGTCCGCGCGTGTGTACGCGGCCTTAGTTGGGCAGACAATCCACCCGTGTGTACGCGGCCTTAGATTGTGACTGAACAATACTGTTAATTTCCCTATAGTTGGTTTAGAACTATTTAAAAATGAAGCTGTATAAAAATATAGTGTTATTTTTCACCCGATTCTCTTCTGAGTTCTGAGTTAGGATCCATGCACACTTGGCATAAAAAATTCTGCTTTTACAGGCGCTTGCATTTTTTTGCTTCAGCCTATAGAAGCAGCTCTGTGTTGGCCTATGTATCCATGCACATTAGGGAGCTTACAGGCATATTTTCAAAGGAGCGTTTAAAAGCAGAGAATAAAAAAAAAAAACATCCGAATCACGTATTTAAGAGGAGTTTTTGGGCAGAAAAAAAATGCTTAACGCTCATAAACGTACCTTAATGTTGCATTTTGGAGCATTTGGCATTTTCACGTTTACATTGATTATAATAAAAAAAAAAATAGCAGATGGGGAATATTTGTATACCGTACTTAAAGTGGTTGTAAAGGCTGAAGGCTTATTTTACCTTAATGCATTCTATGCATGATGGTAAAAGACCTTCAGGTAGACCCCCCTTAATACTTACCCGATCTCAATCCAGTGATGTGCACGACTGCTGAGGCTGTCAGAGGACTCTTTGTCCTGATTGGCTGAGACACAGCAGCGAGAGCTGTTTGCTCCCACTGCTGTCAACCACAACCAGTAAGGAGGGAGTTGGGGGCGGAATTGAGCCATGCTCTGTGTCCCATAGATACACAGAGGCAGCTTGGGTGTGAGAATGCACGAGTGCCCCCAGAGCAAGCAGCCTCTCGGGGGCACTTGGCAAGGGGGAGGGGCCAGAAGTGCCAGCAGGGATTTGAAAAGAGGGGGAATCGGGGCTGCTGTGTACAAAACCATTGCAAAGAGCAGGTAAGTATGATGTATTTATTATTTTAAAGGGAAAAAAATAAGGCTTTAGAACCACTTTAAAGGTACATTTATATATATATATATATATATATATATATATATATATATATATATATATATATATATATATATATATATATATATAATGGATCCATTCCCCTTCCATCCAGCGGATTGGATGGCAGTTGGGTGTAAATGGACAAATAGTTTTTATACATTTTTCGTTATATAAACAAAGAGACTCGCAAACAAATACATCTCCCACAAGTTCCCCCACCCTAATACAGCTCCAAAAAAAAAAAAAAAATATATATATATAATTTTATAATATATATTTTGGAGCTGTATTAGGGTGGGCGAACTTGTGGGAGATGTATTTGTTTGAGTCTTTCTTTGTTGTTTATATAATGGAAAATGTATAAAAACTTGATTAAAAAAAATCTAAATATTAATCTTGATAAATTTAAAATTTTGCATTATACAGAGTGGACATGAACACAGTCTGCACTCCTCTATGGGTCGCTGAATGTAAACAGACCGCTTGTGCATTTACACCCGACTGCCATCTGATCCGCTGGATGGAAGGGGAATGGATCCCTACCCCTTTCTTTTTTTGGCAGATCGGATTGGATGTAGATGTGTGTAAACCAATGTGTCCGTTTACACCCACCGTTCCATAAAGACTAATGGAGATTCCGATCGGGTCCGCCTGAAAAATGGCCAATCAGAGTGTCTGTGTGAAAGGAGCATAAATGATTATTAGTAAAATAAAGAATTCATACAGCTTTACAATAATAACTTCATCGCATATATTTTAAAGTTGGAACGTTACACAGTTATAGTTCGCAAATGATGAGGACAGAGGCCAAGAAAACGCTTGTTATAAAGCCTGAACCTCGTGCAGTCACAAAGAAATGACAGCTGGCAATATTCATGCCTGAAGTGCAGGCAGGCCAAGGCCGGATGCCATATTTCTCTCCATGTCGTGTTCTCTAGCACCTGCAGTTTATTTTATGTGGCTTTTTACTCTATTCATAAAGTTAGGGTGTAAACCGCAGACATTATTCATATGCCCTTCAGGAAGAAATCAAATTTAGTTTCCAGCCCCTGGAAGCACCTGTTGAGCAGATCCGTCTTTTACTTGTCTGAGCCCTGTGCAGTAAATCTGCTCGCAGGCTGATCTTTATGCCAGAGCCCCGTGTCACATGTCGCTTTGGCAGCAACAGCCTCATTATAGTTGCAGGATAATGGCACAATAACTGGCTTGTGCCATCAATAGACTTCAAGTATTGTGTTTTTCTATGGCTGCCAGCCTACCCTCTTTTTTTTCTTTTGTGTATTAGATCTCTGGTTCATTAGAGGTGCCCATGCTGTTTGGCAGTACTTGGGTATAATGGACTGTGTTCCAGTTCTTGCTTAAAAAAAATCAACCTTTTTATTTTATTGATAGAAATTCTAAATATTTTGGAGAAAAATTTTAGACTTTCTATGATTTTTTTTTATTAGTTGTATCTGGCCAAAAGTATGTAAGCAACTCTCAAAATGAATTACTTTTTTTTTCCAGTGTAGGATACTGTTAAAAGAGAAGTTTGGGGTTTTTGCAGATTTATACTTGCTTAGGGGGATGCAGCATTGGTCCCCTGCTGGTTCTATTACTGAGAACTGACCAATCTAACACTGCAGATCGCTTGGTTCTCAGAACTCCATGAGCAGAGAGCTGCAGACTGTCAGGCACAGCTCTTTGCTCTGCCCCCTCCTCCTGCTCACTGGAGCGCTGGGCTGTGGAGGGGGCAGAATGTGGCTTGCTCAGGCTCTCAAGGCCTAACCTGGTGCCGGTCCAGGCGCACATACCCGGTGTCTTGATCTTGCCTGAATTTGAACCAGCTCCTTAATGTCAGAAGACAGCGGACTTGAGCCCGCTGTCTGCTAAAAAAAAAACGGGTCACAGGAGTGCATAACGAACTGCCCTCCTGTGATTCACAGGAGAAGTACAGCCAAACGAGCTTTAGCTGAACTTCTCCTTTTAAGGCTACAGCATATAAAGACATTTTATATAAAATCTGTTTTAATTTCTTTTCAGGAGGAAGGAAAGTATACTAGGAACCTTAGAAATTTATTGATATACACATCCAGCATTAGGCATGTATGTATCATATTGGCTTGATACATAGAAATTTATAGTGGTTGTAAACCCTTACATGTACCCAGTAATGCGACTGGCCTCAGGTGATGCACAGAGATGAAACCAGTTCTCCCATATCAATTGTACTTATTTATTTACAGCCATCTTTTCCGTACATTAATTCAAATTGCAGAATTTACTCAGGATCTCTCGGCTCCAAAAAGCAGGTGGCCAAGAGCTGAAGTTACATCAGTTTGGAGAGCTCTGACAGCTGATTGGAAGGGACACCCCCCCCCCCCCCCTCCACAGCACGCAGGAACAGAGTTGAGGCTGTTAATCTGCTGGGGATCCCTCCCTGTTACCATTTTTCTCTTGGTGTCAGGAAAACTTGTCAGAAGGGACACTTGCTTACAGCGGAGGAACGAAACAATGGACAAAAATGGCACTTCGTGCTCTGGATTAAGACAAGTACACACTAAAGAGGGGTATGCTTTGTTCATATATCATGTCTGAGGTTTATAACCACTTTAATCAATGAAACATTAAATGCTATAAAGTACAGTGACTTTAGTGCTGCTAAATGTATTTATTTTTTAAGTCAGCAGCTACAAATACTGCACCTGCTGACTTTTAAAATATGGACACTTACCTGTCAAGGGCGCCAGCGATGTCCTCACCCAAAGCCAATCTGTCCCTCGGCTTTCGGGTGGAGGCACCGCCATCTTCAATAAGGGAATCAGGAAGTGAAGCCTTGCGGCTTCACAGCCTGGTTCCCTACTGCGCATGCGTGAGTCATGCTGTGCATCCTGGTCCCTGCTGGATTCTGGGACCTGTGGAGCCTGCGGTGATCTATGCCCAGAAGTGGGAGCAGATACCTGAATTCGAACGGTATCTACTCCCCTCCCCCCTCCCCTGAAAGGTGCCAAATGTGACACCGGAGTGAGGGAGGAATCTGAAAAGCAGAAGTTCCATTTTTGGGTGGAACTCCGCTTTAACATATTATTTATCTAAGAACTGAATCTAATAAAGACATACAAATAAATGATTTGAATGTTTACTTTTGTGTTATGATATTGTAATATCTGTGATACAGACACCATCATATAGCAATATTGATTAATATCAGGAATTGGGAGAGAGACAGCAAGGAAGAGAGATGAGGAGGTAAATGCAAGATGAGGCAAAGCCAGGTTTTTAAATGTTAGATTATACAGGAAGAAAAATTGAATTTCGGAAGAGGAGCACAAAGGAAAAAAGGTTAGAAAAGTAGATTTGGTGCCCCTTCATTTCATGGTATCTTAGAGTAGTCATGTGCTTGAGTAACGTTTTCTCTATAGTGTTGGCTATAGAAAGAGAACCCTGTGAAGGACTTGTGATCTTATTGGGTATTTGATACAGCTCCGGTGCCAAGAGATCATCTTTTTGCCTCACTATAATGGTGCATGCTGCCAAAGATTGCTCTTAAAGCAGACCTCCACCCAAAAGGGTAAACTCTGCTTATTTTCTCTCTCTCCCCCCCAACCCCCCCCCCCCCCCCCCCGTCCGCTGACATATTTTGCACCTTTTGGTGGGCGTGGGTACCTGGTTTTGACAGGTACCAGCTCCCACTTCCAGCTGACTTTGCCGCAGCAAACTCATCCGGAAGTTCGGCCTCCTTCCCCTGCCCAGAGCCATTCACAGCTGGTTGCTTAGTGTGCTGCACTTTGTGAAGCCGCAAGGCTAGTTTCCCTTACCCAAGATGGCGGCGACACCCAAGAGCCATTTGAAAAACAGCTCAGGTGAAGACTCCTCTGGATACATGGACAAATAAAAGCTACAGTGTTTGTAGCTGCTGAGTTTTAATTTTTTCTGAAGGAGACTGGATCTTTGCTTTTAAGTGATTTAAAAAAAAAACAAGGATTCCCCTCACTCCCCTCCCAAATTGGAACTGAAACATTTTTTACTTTAATGCAGGGAATGCATGAAGGTAACATATGTTTAGGCTTTAACCCTTCCTGGGCGCTCAACCTGTGGCCCTCCAGCTGTTGTGCAACTACAAGTCCCATGAGCATTGCAAGGCTGACAGTTACATGCATGACTCTGAAAGGCAGAGGCATAATGGGCCACAGGTTGAGCACCCATGCTAGCTGGTCACTAGATAAATTGGTAGATATGACGTGGGACAGTTTGTTCCTGAAGTAAGAGTAGTTAAAAGTGAAAATCTGCTTGGTAAAATGAGGACAACATGCAAACAATGTCTGGTAATATTTGTGCATGTCTGAATAAACGAGTGAACCAGCAGTGAAACTCATCAGGATGTATTGAATTGTGAAGCTGCAAGGAAGGCTTTAAGACTAGCAGGTAGGCTACTGTGATAGATCAATCTAGAGGCAGATTCAGCTTGTCAACGAAAGAGGGCAGATTGTCAATAAAGATCGCGGTCTAACAGTTGTGACAGAGCTGTAGTTGAAATGAGAGGCTCAAGCATAAGGAATATTCCTTGTTTTGGGAGCTACAAGTAATGGTTTCACTGCTCTGTGTAATGCCAATGTCTGTCTAGACAAATGTGGTAGTTGGCGTATTTGTTCCCCGTCAAAGTCTATGCAAGTTTTAAGGTGGGCTACTACCATAATGTCTTCCGTGAAATGATAGAAATGTATCAGACATATAATGTCCCTACGTTCCTTTTTGGCTCCCCAGGCAGGGTATTAAATAGGCATTGCTGAATGGGAATCAAGTCTTGTTGCCCCTTATCCTCAGGTAGGCAATACACTTGGATTTTATTTCTTTAATTCCTGTTTTCCAGGTCATCAATTTAATTAATGGCATATTTTATGCTATGAGTGTGTTCAGTATAGACCAGTCTAGCCAATAAACCAGGGTATTGCATCTGTAGGTTAGAATTCCTGGTTTGGTACCCCAGGAAATTTCATCCACATATTCTGGTCTTGTCCAAAGATAGTGATATTCTGGAGGGAGGTTTTGAGAGTAATTACTATAGTAACATCAGTCTCTTTAAATCAAGAGGCAGAGATCTGCCTATTAGGATTAGTAGGGAATAATCTCACCCCTATAGGAAGGAGAATACAGGTGGGTCTGTTGTTTTTTTATGCTAGAAAGACAATAGTGCTTAATTGGAAGAAGGTGGAAGCCTCAATGTTAACACAGTGGAAAAATTTAGTAAATAGTAATCTACCACTATATAGGGAAACATTGGAGTAGAGGACATGGAGAGAAATATGAGGGAGTATGGACAAGGTGGATAGAAAATTCCATAACGACATCAGGATAAAATAGCATGGAGATGGGGCAAGCCACACCAAAAGGGGAAAAAAATGGGGTAAGAGGGATATGAATGTATATGTATAATTTTGTAGTATTTGAGGACATGACTATGAATGGATTTTATGGAAGGTCATAAGAGAGCGATGAATGTAAATGGTGAAATGTATAATGGTTATGCAAAAAAAAAAAATTAGAGATATTTAAAAAATAAAAATAAAGAATTCCTGGTTTGCATTTGGTCCAGGATAGTATTAATGGTATTCAATTCTGTATATACTCTGTAGGCCTTCCCTTCCCAGGAGAGATTGAATATAGTCACGCATATCCCATGCTTTTATCTGTGTAGTGCACATTGGTCAAACACAAGGCCCGCAGGCTGAATCCATTTGTAACATGTCACACCCTGAATATGGGTGTACCATTACTAAAGGTACACTTATCCTAAAGTGATACTAAATGGAGAAGTGTTAAATGCCAAACTTCATTCATGTATAGGAAGCCACTGTATCTTTTTTTTTGTTGTTTTATTTTTATTTTATTTAAATCCGGTAAGTATCTTATTTCTGCAGCACTATTATGTGGTCAAATGATCTTTCCCTGTTTGACATCTACAGGGAAAGATCCTTCTATTACTGCAGTATGAGTCTGTTTCTGTACAGCCCTGATTGGTGCTGTGCCAGTTACATGGACAAAAAAAAGTAGGTAAAAAGGGGTTTACAGGTATTAGCAATTATGTGAGTTATTTCATACTGATTTATAATTAAACTAAGTGTATTTGTGAGTTTCTTAGTGAATGTAATCAATCGGCATGACTCTTTACCACCCTCGTACTGTTTAGCAATAGAAGGGCATGGAAGAGGAGGGAGGGGAGTTTCAGTTACCACTCTGTACATCCACGTGTGTGGCTCTATACAGTACTATACTCTATGTGGTATGCACAGATAAGAAAAAGAAAATGAAGAGCTTAGAAGGGGACTGAAATTGGAGAATGTTCAGTTAATGACAACAGCTGGTCTACACAATCCATAGTCTGTAGTGGGGACACAGAGAAGGTGGGAGGGACCACTGGAGGCAGGATCAACCAGGTATATTTCACTCTATACAAAATGAATGCTTTAGTATCTGTAAGTATGTAGCATGTGATAGTTTTTCGTAGTCTGAGTTGAATGACCCTTTTAGTGTAGGCACCTGTCATGGCTAAATACTGGGTCGTTCTGACAAGCAAAGCTGCTGTATTTCCTAATAGTGCTCAAACCAGGTACCCGCTCCCCTCACAAAAAAATGAAGTGCCCAAACTTGGAGGAGAAGGGGAGGAGGCAGACAAATGGAACTTCCCTTTTGGGGTGAGGTTCTGAAAAAAAATGTCACATGTGCTCGCTTCGGCAGCACATATACTAAAATTGGAGCGATACAGAGAAGTTTAGCATGGCCCCTGCACAAGGATGACGCGCAAATTTGTGAAGCGATCCATATTTTTAATAGTTTCTCCTATTATCCTAAAGTTTCACTTTAGCATTTTTTAAGGTTCACGTCTCAGTGCGATGTAGTACTACCAGTCATTGAGTTTTATAGAGCTGTCTGTTTCAGAGGCTCAAATGTATAGAAGCATGGTGCGAGGGGGTGGGGTCCCCGACCCGGGCGCAGCTAGTTCTCAGTTGGGGTGCCGGGGAGGGGGGGGGGGGGTCTTGCCTTTCCCTCAAGCCATTACTACGAGACATGACAGAATGCCTCCCCCTTACCTGGAATATGCAGTCTACGGACTAAGATGTATGTTATAGTGCAAAGATACTTAAGGAACTTGATGTACAATATAATATTTGAATGTAAGTAAACTTTGTTTTTATTTTGAAACTCCAATAAAAACAATATAAAAAGCAAAAATACAAAAAGTCACATTTTAATGCCATACAAAAATCAAAATTTTTATAATATAAATTATTAATTTTGTAGTCCACAGTAAAGATTCTGGCACATTGGGAACCTAAAACATGTGCCTTCCGGTCAGCTGCTCCCCCCTAGGTCATCACACAAGTATATTTTACTCTGCTGTTTAAAACCTATTACTTTTATATGACAGGCGGGTTTGAGAAAAGAAAGTAGTCCACAAACATGGTTGCTAAAGTTCAGAACGGTCATTGTACTGTACGCCTTTCTTTTATTGAATTTTAAAGGACTTCAATAAATAGACTGTTTCATCAAATAGAACATAGTGCTGTCCATTCATATGCTATAAATGTTTAAAAATGTCATAAACCAAATTGGGATTGATTTATTTATTGCAATGTTATTTACATGATGTGATTTTTCACTTTTAGTTTAAAATAACATCAATATTGACTTTTTTTTTTTTTTTTGATTTTTTTTTTTTTGTTTTATATTGGCCCTGGAGGATTTCTCTTCCTTGAAATAACTTTATTTTTCTAGTAACATTGTTTGTCTTTCTCCAGGAGGAAAGGATAGAAGAAGCGGCCTCATTCTGACAATCCCACTGTGTTCAGACCAGACAAATATGGATGAGCTGAGCGTTACCCTGGACTACCTACTAAGCATCCCAAGGTGACTTCTTCCCTCTAGCATGAATAAATTATAGTGAACTTTAAAAGCTGAACCCCAATGGCTTTGCAAGACCATTTCATTTGTGATGGTTACTGCGGAGCACTGTTTGAATATTATTATTATTTTTATTTTTTTACCTTTTATTTAATACTGTGGAGTGCAATACTGATGTGCAAAGAACCGTTTAGCTTAAAGTGGAAGCCCTGCTAGATCACTTCAGGCTGCCCCCTTTTGCAGGTATAGCTGTGTAAAACATTAAAAATAAGCACCTATAATGTTTAAAATCCAGTAATACTCTGTCTCCTTCTGCTCTGCACATGCTCTGTTGCTCTTCATTTTAAGGCATTTTTAGGCACGGACGAATTTGTAGAAGCTGATCTGCTGACAGCCTTATGCCTTGTACACACGGTTGGACATTCCGACAACAAAATGCATTGGATTTTTTTCAGACGGATTTTGTGGCAAACTTGTCTTGCATACACATGGTCGGACAAAGTTGCCGGAAAATCCGATCATTCGGAACGAGGTGACATTCATTGCATGCGACAGGACTACATAGAGTCTAGTAGCCAATAGCTTAGGTCTCGTAATTTAATCTGAGCATGCGTGGCACTTTGTCCATCGGAATTCTCTACAAACGATCGGAAAAAGTCAGATCGGATTTTGTTGTCGGAAAATTTTAGATTCAGCGCACAAACCTTTTCCGTCGGGATTTCCAACAGAAAAAGTCCGATAGAGCCCATACAGGATCGGGTTTTTCCGACAACATAATCCAATCGGACCCTTTCCATCGGAAACCCGACCGTGTGTACAGGGCATTAAAGTTGTTATAAAGGCAGAAGGTGTTTTATCTTAATGCATTTTATGTATTAAGATAAAAACCTTCTGTGTGCTGCAGCCCCCCTAATACTTACATGGGCTCCCTCTAAATCCAGCGATGTTGCATGAGAGCCACGATGTCTGGGGACTCTTCCTCCTGCTTGGCTGGGACACAGCAGCGGGCGCCAATGGCTCCCACTGCTGTCGCTCAAATCAAAGTCACTGAGCCAATGAAAGGGGAGAGGGTGCGGGACCGAGCCACAGCTGTGGCTTGGGTCGGGTGTCTTTATAGCAAGCTGCCTGCAGTGGGGGCAGGAGGGAGGGGTCAAGAGTGCCTACGAGGGATCCAAGAAGAGGAGGATCTGGGCTGCTCTGTGCAAAACCACTTCACAGAGCAAGTGAGTATAACATGTTTGTTTTTTTTGTTTTGTTTTTTACAAAAAAAAAAAAAAGACTTTAGTGTCGCTGTAAAGTGGAATTCAACCTTCCTATCCTTTTACAGCCAAGGAATTTGCAACGGCCATGGTGCTGCACATGTGGTCAGCTATGACACCAGCCTTTTGACAGTTTGGTTGAATGTAACAGCATTCCAGGCATGTAACAGTTTTTTTTTAAATTGTTAAATTGATGGATTTAATTCTGCTTGGGCTTACTGCTGTTTAGGGGCTCTGAGCTTCAGCAAAATAGCAGCCTCCAGCAAGAAGAAACAGGAGCTTTGCTGGAGGACATTTACAGCGCAAACTAATTTTTGTAATAGTACTAATGTGGAATGTACTTTTCTTGCTAAAGAACATTATTTTTTATGAAGAAGTTATGGATAAAGTTCCACCTTGCCAACCAGTCACTGTCCCTATATTGCACGATCCCACGAATCGCCGTAGCTATACGTCTGCTCTGGATCTCGCTCCCATTGGCCAGCGATGGAGCTGATCAGTGGGTTCGGTGGACTCCATGTCTGCTGGCCACCCCCGATCGTTCCCCGCAGTGACAGAACGGGGATCTGCCTGTGTGAACATGTCAAATCTCCGTTCTGACAGGGGAGATTACACAGATGAGCAGGAAGATGGATCTGTGTATTTCCCCAGTCACACTGTCCCCCATACAATTAGAAAACACATTTAACCCCTTGATCGCCCCTGATGTTAACCCCTTCCCTGCCAGTGTCATTAGTACAATGTCAGTGGATATTTTTAGCACTGATCACTGTAATAATGTCACTGGTTCCCCAAAAAAATTGAAAAATGTCAGTTAGGTGTCCGATCTGTCCGCCACAATATTGCAGTCCCGCTAAAAATCACCAATCACCACCATTACTAGTAAAAAATAAAATAAAATAAAAATAATAAAAATGCCATAAATCTATTCCCTATTTTGTAGACGCAATAACTTTTGCGCAAACCAATCAATATATGCTTATTGCAATTTTTTTTTTACCAAAAATATGCAGCAGAATACAAATCGGCCTAAACTAATGAATACATTTTATTATTTTTTTTGGAAATGTTTTATGACAGAAAGTAAAAATGTTGGGCTTTTTATAAAATTATCGCTTGTTTTGTAGCTAGGGTTGCACCAATACTAGTATCAGTGCCAATACCAAGTATTTGTACAAGTATCAGTACTCGTGCAAATGCACCGATACCTGAAACCGATACTTTCAGGCTCGGTTCTTTGAGCCAGTGTCATCAACCCTGTCCTCAGGTACCTTGGGGAGATGCTGACTAGAATACTGCAATCACAGAGCAGCTAATGATATCATCTGTGATGTATTTCAGTTATCTTGCAAACCTGGCCTGTTAGTGGGCCCTGAGGACAGGGTTGATGACCACTGCTTTGAGCTGTCAGTAGGTCTCCCTGTCTAAAAAAAAAACAAAAAAAAAAACAGCCTGCAATGTTTATTAACAACATTGCTCAGCCCTGAAACACTAATGTTTCTTTTTGTATGTTTCTGTTTCTTCATCTGCAGATCAAAGGGATGAACAAATGTTCCTCTGTTTAACCCCCTAATAACCCTTAATTTACTCTAATAATCCTTAATTAACTCCCTCCAGTGACTTTCCCTTTGCCAGATAAGTAATCAAGAATTGTGATTGGCTGATAAATTGCACCATTAGCTAGATATGTGTGTGTGTGGTAGCATTAGTACCCAAATGTTTCTTGCCATCAGTCTTCTGTGATTCCCTATATGGCAGTACTCAGACCGGGAGAGATGGTAAGCATTCTGAGCCTATCAGGGTTAAGTCTAACACTGTGAACATGTTTAGAGGAAGAATAAAAAAGGGGACATTTCTTCACTGATGACTGCTCCACCATTGTCTGTCTGTTTTCAGGCTGGGGTTGCCAATGCTGCCAGGATCACAAGACTGGTTAAAAAAAAAATGCTATATGTGTGTGTGTATTCTCATGTTAAGTGCATGCATGGTAATCAATCTATATGTTTAACATGGGTATTTATCCCCTCTAAGGCTGGCCATAGACAGTTCGAATCTCGTCCAGTTCAGCAAGAGCCGTCTGAGATTTGAACCTTGTATGGGTAGACTGAATGTATCAAGTTTATTGATCGATCAACTTTGGTACAACCAGCCTGTTGGATTTACTTGTGATTTTGTTAGCAGCTGCAATAGCCGTGGTTGCAGGAAAGAAATTTGCACCCTCTAAGGCCTACCTAATAGTTCACAATACTTCTCCAGACAATAGCTTCACCTAGCTGTCCTCCTAGTATCCCAGTACCATTTTTGTTCAGGCAGTCTTCTGGGTCAGCATCTGTTTCCTGGACTGAGATGGCTCAGAGAACACAATCATGTAAATTCTGATGTCTGTGCAGTTCTTGAACTGGGAAAATGGAGTCTCACTGGGGAAGAGAAGACTGAGAATATGCTTCATTCTGCCTGCAGCAGACTGATGACATCAGATCAGTCTAGGAACTTTACTTTTTTAAAGCTCAAGCATTACCTTGAGCGTGTATAGCCACTTCAGCCCCGGATCATTTTGCTGATCAAAGACCAGACCCCTTTTTGCGATTCGGCACTGCATCGCTTTAACTGACAATTGCGCGGTCGTGCGACGTGGCTCCCAAAAAAAGACGTCCTTTTTTTCCCACAAATAGAGCTTTCTTTTGGTGGTATTTGATCACCCCTGCGATTTTTATTTTTTGAGCTATAAACAAAAATAGAGCGACAATTTTGAAAAAACGCATTATTTTTTACTTTTTGTTATGATAAATATCCCCCAAAAATATATAAAACATTTTTTTCCCTCAGTTTAGGCCGATATGTATTCTTCTACATATTTTTGGTAAAAAAAAATCGCAATAAGCGATTATTGGTTTGCGCAAAAGTTGTAACGTTTACAAAATAGGGGATAGTTTTATGGCATTTTTTTTAATCATTTTTTTTATTACGACGACATGGTGGACACATCGGACATTTTTGACACATTTTTGGGACCATTGGCATTTATACAGCAATCGCTTCTATATAAATGCAGTGATTCTTGTGTAAATGACACTGGCAGTGAAGGGGTTAACCAGTGGGTGGCAGTGTAGGGGTTAAGTGTTCCTAGGGGTGTGTTACTAACTGTTGGGGGCTGGGTTTTAATTTAGTGAACAATGATCTCTGCTCCAATCACATGGAGCAGAGATCAGCGTCACTAGTTGCTAGGCAGAACGGGGAGATGCTGTTTACAACGGCATTTCCTCGTTCAGCCACCCCGTGAGATGATCGCGGGACCCGTGACCGGACTCGCGGGGGTCCCGACCAGCGCGCGAGCGCACAGATGGGTACGCCCATTTGCCTGCCCGTGCCATTCTGCCGACGTACATCAGCGTGCACTGGTCGGGAACCGGTTAATGTAGAGTTTTTGTTTATTGTTTAAAATTAGTTTAAAATTATACAATTATGCATTATGACATCAATAATTTACCTTGTCAACATGGCAAGTTACAGAAAGGCCTACTTTAACCACTTCAGCCCTGGAAGGATTTATCCACTTCCCTACCAGGCCATGTTTTGCGCTACGGCACTGCGTTGCTTTAACTGACAATTGCACAGTCATACGACACTGTACCCAAACAAAATTGATGTCCTTTTTTTCCCCCACAAATAGAGCTTTCTTTTAGTGGCAATTTGATCACCTCTGCGTTTTTTTTTTTTTCCGCTATAAATAGGGATGCACCAATACCATTTTTTTTTTTTTTTTTTTTTACAATGAGTACAAGTACCAATACCTTTTTTATTTTTATTTTTTATTTTTTTTTATTACTCGCAGATGCCAATTACCGATGCCTACCGCAACTGTTTTGTTTTAACTTCAGCTGTCAGCAATGGTATAAAGCATTGAAAAGTTATTTACAAATGAAATAAATATGATTTTGTTTTTAAAGTGGAGGGCCACCCTGAAAAAAAAAATACATTAAAAATTAGAAAAAAATCAGAAAAAAAAATGAATTTTTTTTTTCTTTTTTAACTTACCAGAAATGCCTGTTGCTAGGCACATCATCCTAATCTGCCTCTTCCTCCTCCGCGGAGATCTTCTATCTTCTCTCCTCCATGCGGCATCTTCAGCGCGTCCCATTCACAAAGCGCCGCGTGACTCGCGCAGTAGGAAACGGGCAGTGAAGCCACAAGGCTCCACTGCCTGTTTCCCTTAGCCAAAATGGCGGCGCCGGGACCCGAGACGAAAGGGACGGGTCAGCCTCGGGCGGCCGACATCGCGGGCGCCCTGGACAGGTAAGTGTGCTTATTAAAAGTCAGCAGCTACAGTGTTTGCAGCTCCTGACTTTTAAAAATTTTTTTTTTTTAAACGGGCCCTCCTCTTTAACCACTTCCCACCCGGCCAATGCACATATACGGCCGGGTGGGAGCTGTCTACTTCTGATAGGACGTTCAGGAACGTCCATCAGAAGGAGCGCGATCGCGCGTGCGTGCCCGCGCAGCAGCGCGATCCCGATGCGCCCGTGTCACCCGGACACGGCGCATCTCAGATCGGCAGGAGGGCTCTCTGATTGGCCCTCCTGATCACATGACGGCCGTGTCCAATCACGGCCGTCGTGATGTAAACAAACAGCCGGTTGCTAGGCAATTGGCTCCTCCTCTCCTCACACAGAAGTCATCGCTGAGGAGAGGAGAGCAGATCGCTGCAGGCGGCTGATGATCAGTGAGTATGAGCTGTTTTTTACAGCTTTTTACTCACTGATCACCAGTCTAGTGTCAACACACAACACGGTGTAAACACACCACACAGTATAAACACATGTCCCCACATATGTCCCCAAAACATACATGTCCCCAAATAATAAAAACACATGTCCCTAATAATAAAAACATGTCCCCCACATATGTCCCACTAAAATCACATGTTCCAATGATTATCTGCACACACATATACGTGATCACCTGCACACATATGTACATGATCATTTGCGTACATATGTCCGTGATCACACAAACCAATTATTATACACTTAACGGAATTTTTTTTACCAAAAACATGTAGCAGAATACATTTTGGCTTAAATTTATGACAAAATTTGATTTTATTGGATTTCTTTTAAAATAGAAAAAAGAAAATATTGTTTTTTTTCCAAATTTCCGCTTTTTTGCGCTTATATCGCAAAAAATAAAAAACGGACACGTGAATAATACCGCCAAAATAAAGCTCTATTTGTGCGAACAAAATGATAAAAATGTAATTTGGGTACAGTGTAGCATGACCTGACCGCGCAATTGTCACTGAAAGCGCTAGAGCGATGAAAGCTGAAAATTGGGCTGGGAAGGAAGGGGGCGAAAGTGCCCTGTATTGAAGTGGTTAATTTAACGCTTTTTCAATGTGAAATGTGTAAATGTATGTTAGCGAATATTTTTACACATATATTAACAAAAAAAAGTTTTAATTGTTTATAAAATAGAACTTAACAAAAGAAAAAAAGCAGGAAAATAATAATGCTATTTACTAATGCTATTTTGTTTACGTTTACCCTGCCATTAAGTATGAAACCTCTAAATATCCATGCATGGAAAATAATCATTTCCCTTTTCAGCTGCTGGCATTGCTGGAACATCACTCGAAGGCTCCCTGCAAATAGGAGCAATAGGAGCATCTGACTGTTTTTTAGTGCCCCCCTGGTGCAGCTTTACATTGAAACCAATCAGCTTCCAGGTTTTTTTGTCAAAGCTTAATTGAACAAGCTGGTTAGTTAGAAGCTGAAAGAAAACCAGTACAAATTCTGGATGGACCCCCTGCACACTGCTATACACCCTTTTCCAGCAAACTATGCAATGGAAACAGGGATTTTAAGTGCCGGTTCACACAGGGGCGACATGACTTGCAGCACGACTCACAGATGCGACCTGCACACGACTTCAGCAGCGACTTGCAAAACTACTTCTGTATAGAAGTCAATGCAAGTCGCCCGAAGTCGCCCCAAAAATAGTACAAGAACCTTTTTCTAAGTCTGAGTGACTTGAGTCGCTCCTATTAGAACGGTTCCATAGTACAGAACGGAGCGCGACTTGTCAGGCGGCTAAGTCGCCTGACAAGTCGCGGTAGTTTAAATGGGCACTTAGTTCATACATACTGCCATACATGCTTAAAGTGTAAGGCTTCATGTGCACGGGATGTTTTAAAACCTCTCCTGAACGATTTAACTTGACAGATAGTAACCGACGTATAAAAGCGTTCGTTGTGCCGCATTTCAATGCCGCGTTGACGCATGGAATTTTTTTTTTACATTGAACCGCATTTACACGCTCTTACAGGCATTTGATGTTTCAAATGCCTCTGGACCATTTTGTCCTGAATGCATTTTTTTGCTTTCCAAAAAATGCTTCTAAACTCAACTGCCTAGAAACGACTATAAAGGACCCTGTGTACATGTACTGATAATATAACACAGAGGAGAGTTCAGGGGCAGCTGAATAAAGACACCCAACTGCTCCTAAACGCCCATTTACCAGCAGCAGTGTACATGAAGCCTAAGTTCACCTTAAAAATCTGAAGGTGAACTTCCAATGGACCCCTCCCCACCCCCTCCATGCGATGGCATTAGCAGTTAGAATGGCTCTTATTTGTACCTCTATGAGGTACTTTTAGGAGATCAAGCCGCAGGGATTTCAAATCCCTGGACTGGTGAAGCGCGACCGAATGTGTCTCAGCTGGCGATCGAGGGACTTATGTAGTAGCGGGAGCTGCTAGCTTCAAGTCTGGTCACTGACCTACGTTACAACAGAGAAAAGCTATACCCGTGCTGAGATCCCATGTACAAGCTATTGGGCTTTGACCACAGGTATATCCTTTCTCTGAAATATATATATATATATATATATATATATATATATATATATATATATATTATAAAAAATTCCAAAAGTGCCATTCGACATGATCACTGCAAGCCTTAGTACATTCAAGGGGGAAAAAAGACAATATACAGTGTGTGAATGTGTGTATGTGTATATATATATATATATATATATATATATATATTTTTTTTTTTTTTATATATAAAATATGAAAAGCTACTTTATTTTGACATAAAATACACTTTATTGATGCAGGTGGCATTAACACCGCTCCAGACTGCTCACTGTGACATACTTTGGGTTAGGGGAGGAGTTTGGCAGGGTTTAAATGTCACTTGCATCAATTGTGTTTATTTTATGTTGGCATTTGAATTTTGCAGCTTTTCTTGTATAATGGCTTGAGGACAAAAAAATTCCCATGCAACTTGGAACTATAAAGTTTATTGAACATTGCCAATGTGATCATATTTTAGAATGGGAGATGGTTTGGATATACATAGTACTGTATTCTTTTTTTAATGTAAAATGAATTCTATGAGCAGTGCAGAGGCTCTGGTGGAAGCAGACACTGATTCATCTTCTGTATACTAGTTTTGGGACAGTGACTCAGTTAACAGGGTTACTGTCACTTTGTAAGTGTATGAGTCAGGGGCATGTCTGCTTCCACCAGAGCCTAATCATTTAGGTATTTTGCTTTGTGATAGATTTATTTTAAATAGAAGCAACCAAGCTGGGTGGACTGGGTTTGTACACTTCCAGTGATGGAAATCATTTTTTTATAGATAGATGCTATTACAAGCTGCCTCCCTTCCTTTCTATAAAATATTACTTCCTCCTATTTACCAGAATTGTGCCCACCTGTTTCCACTAAAGTTGTTTTTTTGGTTTTTTTTTTCTCCCCAAACCTCACATTTGCTATTTTAATGATTGTTGTGTATCTCTATATGTAGACATTACTATTCATACAATATTTATTTTTAATGAATACTTTGAAGTTTTTTGGGGGAGAATTACTAATGTATTACCTTCCATTGGTTATATGAAATGACACATTACAGCAATGTAATGAATATCTCCAAAACATAGCCAGAAGACTTGGGTACTAAAGCAGACCAGTGTTAGGGTCCATGTACACTAGGCAGCAGAAAAAAATGCCAGAATTGCGGGCAGAAAAAACACTCCTATGGAGCATGTACACATGTTTAGGCGCGTTTGCGTTTTAGAAGTGTTTTCCCCCAAAACACTTAAAAAAATGTGCACTTTAAAATGCTTGATGCACCTAAACCTTGGCATTTTGGCATGTTTAGGTGCGTCAAATGTTTTTTTACTGTCGGAAGCTCTTCTCAAAAACACAATTGTGGAGGGTTTTTGGTTTCAGTCTGTAAACGCTCAAATGTGCATGCCTGGACACATAGGCTGAAATAGAGAAAAATTACCAAACGCCTGCTTAAGCAGCATTTTTATGCCCAGTGTGCATGAGGCCTTAAACTTAAAAGAAAGTGTCCTGCCAAAGAGTAGATGCCACAAAATACATAGTTTACTAGTCAGGCAAGCCTATTTTGTGACCACCTCTTATTTTGTTCCACTCTGTTACTGGTGCCTGAAAAACGTCTTACTTTTATGCACCTAGTAATTATTTTTTTCTAAGTTTTATGTGTACAGGGTACATGTGCAGTGTACACATTGGGCTCATTCCTGGCATCTGAAGGATAGTGAGAATGGAGCTGGGTGTCGAGACGATGTAACTCTAGTGCTCATGCTCAGGAATTACATAATCTGCTGCTGCCCAGTTGTGGACCCGAAAGAAGACCGCCAGAAAATGTCAGCCGTCTTGGACGGAACAATGAGATGTACAGATATCATAACGCTGGAGGAGGGTATATTAGCAGTTACAGTATATCACAAAAGTGAGAACATGCCTCACATTTTGTGACAACACTGAAGAAATTACACTTTAATGTAAAGTAGTGAGTGTACAGCTTGTATAACAGTGTAAATTTTGCTATCTCCTCAAAATAACTCAACACACAGCCATTAAAGTGGTTGTATAGGTTTTTATTTTTTTCTAAATAACAAACATGTTATACTTGCCTCCACCGTTCGTTTTGATCCTGCTGTTCTGGGGTCCCACAGCCGCTATCTCTGGTCCTCTTTGCAATAGATAACCTCACCCCCCCGGCAGCCGCATCATTTAGATTTGATTGACAGCAGATTGAGCCAATGGCTGCGCTGCTATCAGTCTATCCAATGAAGAGCCGAGAAGACCGAGCCAAGAAGCCAGCACGCTCTCGGCACGGGACTTTTGAGGGCTCAGGTAATTAAACTGGGGTGGGGGGCTGAGGGGCCTGTAACCAGGTTAGAGGTCAGATTTTTTTCACCTTAATGCATAGGATGCATTAAGGTAAAAAAAAACGGAAGGTTTACCACCCCTTTAATGTCTAAACCGTTGGAAACAAAAGTAAGTACACCCCTAAGTGAAAATTTCCAAATTGGGCCCAATTAGCAGTTTTCCCTCCCCGGTGTTATGTGACTCGTTAGTGTTACAAGGTCTCAGGTGTGTTAAAGTTGGTGTTATCGCTCTCACTTCACTTTCTCATACTGGTCAGTGGTCACTGGAAGTTCAACATGGCACCTCATGGCAAAGAACTCTCTGAGGATCTGGAAAAAAGAATTGTTGCTGTACCCAAAGATGCCCTAGCCTATAAGAAGATTGCCAAGACCCTGAAACTGAGCTGCAGCACAGTGGCCAAGACCATACAGCGGCTTAATAGGACAGGTTCTGCTCAGAACAGGCCTAGCTATGGTCAACCAAAGAAGTTTAGTACACGCGCTCAGCGTCCTATGCAGAGGTGGTCTTTGGGAAATAGACGTATGAGTGCTGCCAGCATTGCTGCAGAGGTTGAAGGGGTGGGGGGTCAGTGTCACTGTCTGTCAGTGCTCAGACCACACACTGCATCAAATTGGTCTGCATGGCTGTTGTCCCAGAAGGAAGGCTCTTCTAAAGAGGATGCACAAGAAAGCCCGCAAACAGTTTGCTAAAGAAAGCAGACTAAGGACATAGATTACTGGTACCCTGTCCTGTGGTCTGATGAGACCAAGATAAACTTACTTGGTTCAGATGGTGTGTGTGGGGGCAACCAGGTGAGAAGTACAAAGACAAGTGTGTTTTGCCTACAGCTCAGCATGTTGGCGGGAGTGTCATGGTCTGGGGCTGCATGAGTGCTCCTGGCACCGGGGTGCTACAGTTCATTGAGAGAACCATGAATGCCAACATGTACTGTGACATAATGAAGCAGAGCATGATCCACTCCCTTTCGGAGCAGTGCAGTGGTCGAACATAACGACCTCAAACACACCTCCAAGTTGACCACTGCCTTGCTAAAGCAGCTGGGGGTAAAGGTGATGGACTGGCCAAGCACGCCTCCAGACCTAAACCCTATTAAGCATCTGTAGGGTATCCTCAAATGTGAGGTGGAGGAGCGCAAGGTCTCTAACATCCACCAGCTTTGCAATGTTGTCATGGAGGAGTGGAAGAGGACTCCGGTGGCTACCTGTGAAGCTCTGGTGAACTCCATGCCCAAGAGGGTTAAGGCAGTGCTGGAAAATAAAGGTGGCCACACAAAATCTCTTTGAACCCAATTTGGACATTTTCACTTATGGGTGTACTCACTTTTGTTGCCAGCAGTTTAAACATTAATGACTGTGCGTTGTTATTTTGAAAGGACAGCAAATTTACACTGTTATACAAGCTGTACACTCACTACTTTACATTGTAGCAAAGTGTAATTTCTTCAGTGTTGTCACATGAAAAGATATAATAAAATATTTCCAAAAATGTGAGGGGTGTACTCACTTTTGTGAGATACTGTATATGTGTCATAATGTGCAAATATGCCATATTCAGGGACCACATAAAGCTATGCGCTAATGGCTAAGCTCCTCCAGTGCCAACAAGTTTGGGTGCCTTTACTGGTGCCTTATACATTCTCGTTGGAAACGAGATCAGCAGTTAGCAAGGTTTAGAGGTGATGTTAGTGAAACATATCTAAGTGGGGTACAGGAGAAATTCTTAATGTAGATAACAGCAGGCACCTTGTACTGTCTGCTCTCCATTTTAGTTTATGGTGACCTTTAAATATATCAAGTTCTTATAAGCGCAGTAGATTTTATGCATTCCTTAATGCTTCCTGGAAGCTGAAAGTCCCTGTAGTAGACACCGCTTCTTCACTGATCTACACTTGCTTTCATGTCCCGTTCTGTGCTTTATGGAGGGCTGGCAGCTTGGCACTGGTGCCATTCATAGAATTTCCATCAATGCAAAGCATTTTGAGGTGACATCACACTCTCCACCTTGTCCAATCGGCGACCACATAGGCATTCATTCAGAAAATGCAAAGCATCCTCTGAATGGTTCCCGTACACAGCGGCCACCTTCCTGTGTTCACAATGCAAAAGAGCAGTTGCTTGGCCTGAGACCTGGAAGCAAGTGGAGATCACTGCAGTAGCAATGCCTGCTTAAATGATTTCCAGGTTCCAGGGGCATTGGCCAAGTATGATATGTCCATAGGAGGTAAGAACAGAGGAAAGGCGCCTTTTAAGTGTAGTAAGACCAGTATATTAATAGTCCAAGTATGGGCCACTCACACTTACCGAATTAAAAACAAGCTCATCATGGAGGTTTGGGGCATCAAGCTGGATGTGTGCAGTGGAAGCACGCTGGGTATTCTGCTGACCATGCACCAGGAGGTGGGAGGGAAAAGGTCCGTGACTTCTTTATAGCCCGAGGAACGCAGCCTAAACCGAGTGACATCAACGTGGACTAAGATGCAATGTGACGCGTTTCGGTGCATGTGCCGTGTCACAGTGGGGAATGCACGCTCCTTTTTCAAGCATAGTGAAGTCTGTTGAAGCTCTGGATTCACGCCTGCTGGCTGAGAGCAGACTACAAGGCAAAAAAAAACCTTATGATATATCGATAGTTAAATTGGTTCAAGCTGGATCAATGTAACTATATATAAAATATCCATACCTGGAGTTATTCTTTACACCATGTAATAAATGTGGAAAAATACATAAATAAAAGCAAGAAAAATTCTTACTGATCTTGAAACACTGATTACACGTGGAACACCGATTACTGATATTGAAACACTGATCCATAATCTAGAATTTTGTTTGCTGTGTTCCAATAGAAATGAAAATTTTAAATTTCCTGCCATCATTTAAAGAGCACTGGTTTGCCAAATGATATACTTTAGACCAGGTCTTCATGGGTTTCAACAAAAATATCACAATTGTTTTATATAGTCAGATATATCTCATCTCCTAAAATGATACAAAGCTATGCAGGTGACTGTTGGAACATTGCTGAACAAATTGTTCTGTTCTTAGCTCTGTTCAGAATACGAACACTCCATGCTGGAATGCACAGTATGATTCCGTGTAATACATCAGTGTGGCAAGTAATGTAAATTCCTCAGACACTTTATTTTTTCTCACTCTTGAATTAAACATTGTTTTCTTTTTGCACTACTAGAAATAAGATTAAAGAGACGTGTGGATTTAAAAAAATAAAGCAATCATACCTAGGTGAATGCAGGATCAGTCCAATATTGCATCTGTCCCCCACTTCTTTAAGAACGAGAACTGAGCGATTAAAGGCTACTGATTGCTCATCTCTCGGGTCTTCACTGAGCTCAGAACCAGTGACTGTCAGTCATCATCTCTCTGATCTTCCCCTCAGGGCCGTCTTTAAGGAAGGGCAAAAGGGGCAGCTGCCCTGGGCCCTGTCATTGTTGTGGGGCCCAAAACAGCTGCTTCATACTTGTCAAATATCCAGGTTTAAATTCCCTTGTCCCTTGAAGTTTTATTCCTGTGCTGTGTCCCGATATCTCAGTGTGAAGTGCTGGTACTCATGCTGCCCAGCTCTGCCCTATTGTTGTGTGCAGATGACTCACCTGCAGACCCTGTATTTACATGTAAATAACCGGAATTTGTATGTAAATAGCGGTGACAATACTGAGTAAATAGCTGCGGCTGGCAGCATTGATATGTAAATAAAGGTGGCATTCCTATGTATATCATGCTCCCCTGCTGTGAGGAGGTGATGTGCTGTAACCTCTAGCAACTAATCAGTGAGCCGTAATGTGTGCTGTAACCTCTAGCAACCAGTCAGTAAGGCTGCTTTCACACTGGGGCGGTATTCAGGCGTTACAGCGCTAAAAATAGCGCCTGTGTAGCGCCTGAAAAAAACCGGCCCCTTTCACTCCAGTGTGAAAGCCGGAGGGCTTTCACACTGGAGCGGTGCGCTGGCAGGACAGTGAAAAAAGTCCTGCTAGCCGCATCTTTGGAGCGGTGAAGGAGCGGTGTATTCACCGCTCCTAAACCGCTCCTACCCATTGAAATCTATGGGACAGCGCGGCAATACCGCCGGCAAAGCTAGCGCCCGCAGACCGCCGCTAAAACGACGGTAAAGCGCCGCTAAAAATAGCGGCGCTTTACCGCCGACGCTCGCACCGCCCCAGTGTGAAAGGGGCCTTAGCAGTAATGATATGCTGTAACTGCTGGCAACCAATCGCAATTGCTGCCTGATCTGATACAGAAAACTGATTTTAAGTCAAGCTGCTATTTATTGTATGTCTCAGAGTAGGTGGAGAGGGAAATTGCATGGGGGGGGGGGGGGGGTCAAGAAAAATTTTGCCCAGGGTCCAATCTATATTAAAGACGGCCCTGCTTCCCCTCCATTGGAAGACCTGGCTGCAGATGGCGGGAGCAGCTGGTTTAGGCTGAGACAGCTGCCATTCAGACATCTGGATGGATCCCAACAATAAAGTTGGGATTCCTTCAGAGTCTGGACTGGCTAAGTGACTAAGTGCACTCCTGTGACCTACAGAAGCTCTTTTGGGCCTACTTCTCCTTTTAGTATGCCTCATACCGGTAAGTCCTTTTTGGGTAACTTAGGAAATATTGTTCTAAGTAAATAAGTAAACTAGAAGGGAAAAAATTCAGTGAATCACAAGGAGGAGAGAATAAAAAAAAACTGTGCGTGTATGTGTGTGTATATGTATGTGTATATATAGTGCCTTGCGAAAGTATTCAGCCCCCTTGAACTTTTCAACCTTTTGCCACATTTCAGGCTTCAAACATAAAGATATAAAATTTAAATTTTTTGTGAAGAATCACCAACAAGTGGGACACAATTGTGAAGTGGAACGAAATCCATTGGATAATTTAAAGCGGTAGTAAACCCGCACATTTATTTTTATTTTTTACCTGCAAAGCAAAAGGCATAATGAGCTAGTATGCACCGCATACTAGCTCATTATGAAATACTTACCTTCGAACGAGGCCCCGACATCTGGCCCGATCCACGCCGAGGGAGCTGACATGCTCCCTCGGCGTTTCTTCCGGGTATCGCGGCTCCGGCGCTGTGAGTGGCCGGAGCCGCGATATCGTCACTCCCGCGCATGCGCGCGGGAGATTTCATTCCGGCCGGCCGGCCACTGCCGGATTTTCAGGCCGAGAATCCCCTTGTGCGCTTGCGCCGCTGCAGTCAGCGGCGCATACCGAGGGGAATATCTCCTAAACCGTACAGGTTTAGGAGGTATTTTTTTTACCTACAGGTAAGCCTTATTATAGGCTTTCCTGTAGGTAAAAGTTAAAAAATGGAGTATACAACCACTTTAAACTTTTTTAGCAAATAAAAAACTGAAAAGTGGTGCGTGCAAAATTATTCGGCCCCTTTACTTTCAGTGCAGCAAACTCACTCCAGAAGTTCAGCGAGGATCTCTGAATGATCCAATGTTGTCCTAAATGACTGATGGTGATAAATAGAATCCACCTGTGTGTAATCAAGTCTCTGTATAAATGCACCTGCTCTGTGATAGTCTCAGGGTTCTGTTGAAAGCGCAGAGAGCATCGTGAAGACCAAGGAACACACCAGGCAGGTCCGTAATACTGTTGTGGAGAAGATTAAAGCCGGATTTGGATACAAAAAGATTTCCCAAGCTTTAAACATCCCAAGGAGTACTGTGCAAGCGATCATTTTGAAATGGAAGGAGTATCAGACCACTGCAAATCTACCAAGACCTGGCGGTCCCTCTAAACTTTCAGCTCAGACAAGAAGACTGATCAGAGATGCAGCCAAGAGGCCCATGATCCCTCTGGATGAACTGCAGAGAACTACAGCATCCCGTGAACACGTCCGTTCGTGACGAAACGCGCGTAGGGAGATAGGCGTTCTGACGTCTCCGCGTTCTACGCCCAACCAGGAAGTGCGGGCGGCACACGAGTCCGGCCGGCTCGCTTTTTATGTGATCGTTTTTTCTATACATATGTGAGTGTAAATTTTTTTTATTCTATTTCATTAAACCAAGTGGTTTTACGCTATGCGAGTGCCTTTGATTTTTTATACATGATCCACGATACCCTCGTTTCCTGACTGGAGGCTTCGTATTGGAGATAGAAGCAGCGTGGTGTCAGCAATTTACGATACCTTCGTTTCCCGATTGGAGCCTTCGTATTGGAGATGCAAATGGTGTGGTGCCTGTGACGGTTTATCCAGAAACCTCTGTGCTGTTGCCTTACTGATCTCACTAACACTGGGATCTAAAACTCTGGTAAGCGGCCCCTCTTCTCACTGGTGGAGGATTGTTTTGATTATTTTCTATATACACGCATTTGTGGATATTTTTGCACCTTAATATCATTTTTGAGGAATCAACAATACTTTTTGGACAATTTTTTCTTCATTATATATGAACTCTTTATTGCCTTTGAATACTATTTTTGCTAATTTTATTGGTTTAGATTTAGCACACACAATTTTTGTTTTAATATACATTAATTTTTGTGGGGGGGTTTTTTTCTTTAGGATTTATGTTGACTTCATTTTAGATCTAGTATACACTATATTCACTTATATGATGATATGATAACATTTATGTATACTGTTTACTAATTATAATTTCGTCACTTAATATTGTTCTTTTCTATATCTATCGGTATAGTTCTGGATTAGGTTTTAGGTATATAATTTTTTGTTTTTAGTGCAGCTCATTTTGTTCACCTATTTAGTTTGATATCGGAGTATTACGATTAGGGTTGCTGCTTATAGGTTACTTTCTTTTGCTGTTTGAGTAGCGCGGTTTACCCTTTGTACCGTCTTTATGGAAGAGTGGCAAGAAGAAAGCCATTTCTCAAAGATATCCATAAAAAGTCCCGTCTAAAGTTTGCCACAAGCCACCTGGGAGACACACCAAACATGTGGAAGAAGGTGCTCTGGTCAGATGAAACCAAAATCGAACTTTTTGCCCACAATGCAAAACGATATGTTTGGCGTAAAAGCAACACAGCTCATCACCCTCAACACACCATCCCCACTGTCAAACATGGTGGTGGCAGCATCATGGTTTGGGTCTGCTTTTCTTCAGCAGGGACAGGGAAGATGGTTAAAATTGAGGGGAAGATGGATGCAGCCAAATACAGGACCATTCTGGATGAAAACCTGTTGGAGTCTGCAAAAGACCTGAAACTGGGACGGAGATTTATCTTCCAACAAGACAATGATCCCAAACATACAGCAAAATCTACAAAGGAATGGTTCACAAATAAACGTATCCAGGTGTTAGAATGGCCATGTCAAAGTCCAGACCTGAATCCAATCGAGAATCTGTGGAAAGAGCTGAAAACTGCTGTTCACAAACGCTCTCCATCCAACCTCACTGAGCTCGAGCTGTTTTGCAAGGAAGAATGGGCAAGAATTTCAGTCTCTCTCGATGTGCAAAACTGATAGAGACATACCCCAAGCCACTTGCAGCTGTAATCGCAGCAAAAGGTGGCTCTACAAAGTATTCACGCAAGAGGGCCGAATAATTTTGCACGCCCCACTTTTCATTTTTTTTATTAGTTAAAAAAGTTTCAAAAATCCAATAGATTTCGTTCCACTTCACAATTGTGTCCCACTTGTTGGTGATTCTTCACAAAAAAAAAATTTTTTATATCTTTGTTTGAAGCCTGAAATGTGGCAAAAGGTTGAAAAGTTCAAGGGGGCCGAATACTTTCGCAAGGCACTGTATAATAAAAGAATGTGTGTGTGTGTGTGTTACATGTCACCCTCAGTATGGCAAAGAGTTCTTTACAATTAGTTATTGAGCCGCATGCTGTAATAATAGGCAAATCAATAAGAGCACTTTCAGACTGAGCCACAGGCCACAGGTTAGCGGTAAAGCGCCGCTACTTTTAGTGCCGTTTTAACTGCGCTATTTGATTGCTAGTGGGGTGCTTTTAACCCCCTGCTAACAGCCAAAGAATGGGTTAAATGTGACCTAAATGTACCGATGCCGAATCGATTTGCTGGCACCTCAGCAGCAGTGCCCATTCATTTCAATGGGCAGGGGAGGTTTAGGAACGATGTATACACCGCTCCTCCACAGCCCCAAAGATGCTGCTTGCAGGGCATTTTTTAAAGTCCTGTAAGCACAGCACCCCAATGTGATAGCACTCCGGCTTTCACACTGGAGCTGCAGGGGAAGCATTTTTTCAGGTGCTTTACAGACGCTATTTTTAGAGCTATATCGCCTGAAAAACGCCTCCAGTGTGAAATGGAAAATAAAATAGTCTGGATGTTTGTTACCACTAATGGCATCCAAAGTTATTAATAAAGGATCATATGGCAGTGTTTAGGCCTCGGAAATTCACCAGAATACTTGAGCCAAGAGGATTTTTTATATTTTTTGCTTTGTTACAATAAACCACAGTTATTCAGTAGGTTGCTGACCTCTGCTAGAATAAGTTTTAAGTAGGTTATACATATTGAGTGTTTTTTTTTTTTTTTTTTTTTTTCCATCAGCGGATTGAACAAAAAAAAAAAACTCACAGATCACGGCAAGAGATGTGGATGCAAGGATCTCTCCTGCTGTGCTATTGTATTCTGACAACAGGAACTCTGTTTTCTGGAAAAAAAGTACATGCACGTATTTTTGCAGAACAAGAATGTACAGTGGATCACTGTTTGAAAGCGAGAGGAAGTGTCAATGGACTTTTGGGGTGTTCATCAGCGCCATAGAAGTCCATTGAGAACTACAAGCTGACTGCCATGGTGGCAGATGTGACTCTTAATTTCTTCATTAACAAATTGCTTTGAAAGAATGACATAACTGTAGGGGCGAAGGTCCTCACTGCCCTGATGATTCTCTGAATGTGACAGCGGGTGCGGGGATAGAAACCCCCACCCTCTTTCACGGGGGTGAGCAGGGGTAGGTATTGGAATGTTTTACATGTCACAACCTAAATACAGGTGTAACGTTCCAAAGGTGAAGCCTTTTACTCATTGTTTTCTAACCTGTAACCTTTTATTTGTTTGTTTCCTGCAGTGATAAGTGTAAAGCCCGGGGGTTTACTGTAATTGTGGATGGAAGGAAATCGCAGTGGAATGTAGTAAAGACTGTTGTTGTTATGCTCCAGGTAAGTGAAAACCAGCTTCCTGCTTCAATTCTATATTGCAGTATTTGTTGAAAGTACTTCTAACACCTTGTACACATGGTCGGACATTCTGACAACAAAATCCGTGGGATTTTGTCCGAAACTGGTGTTGCATACAGACGGTTGGACAAAGTTGTCGGAATATCCGATCGTTCGTAACGTGATGACGTAATTTTGTTACGACGGGACTACGTTCATGCTAGTAGCCAATAGATTTGGTCTCGTAATTTGATCTGAGCATGCGTGGAACTTTGTCCGATCAGAATTCTCTACAAACGATCGGACAAAGTCCGATCGGATCATGTTGTCGGAAAATTTTATAGCCCAGCTCTAAAACATTGTCGGTCGGATATTCCAATGGAAACAGTCTGATGGAGCCCACACATGGTCGTATTATCCGACAACACTGTCCGATCGGACATTTTCCGTCGGAATGTCTGTGTTGTACAAGGGCTAAGAGACGTTGGATCATTTTGCTAAAGCTCTCACTGACCCTGGGTCTGACCATTAATATGGACTCTTGATTTGCATGGATCAAAAACCCTATTCAAAAGTGATGAACAGAGTTGTGGCTTTGACTTACTCTTGCAAAATTATGGCTTGTTAGAAACTTTGCTTCTATTATCAACTTGGGAATCTAATTTATATGCATCACTTGTCTGGATCTTAAGGGCTCATGCACACAGAGTTGATCAAATTTTGCTTTTACAGGCATTGTGTTTTTTTTTTTTTTTTTCAGCACACACAGGCGTTTACAGGCAGCAGAGTGGCCCTGAACCCTCCTGTTCTGGGGTCCCCTGCTGGCGCTCTCGGCTCCTCTTCTTTTGTGTCTGCCACCTTAGCAAACCTCTTGCTATAGGTGCAAGATGTGATTGATTCCAAGCTGTGCTTTATGCATCTATTGAAACACACCATGCTGCCAGGGCCCGCCCCCCTCCCTTCTTACTGAATTGGCCTGATAGTCTCTGTGCCAATGGCTCCCGCTGCTGCCTTTCAGTCTCTGTGTGAAGATTAACAGAGGAGAGAAGACTGCAGTTGGGTACAGCGCTGGATCAATCCAGGAGTGAGCTAAGTGTTTAGAGGGGGAGGGGGGCACAGCAAGTCCTAAAATGTTTTTTACACTAATGCAGAGAATGTATTTGAAGTAAAAACTTTAGGACCACTTTACTTTCAAAGTATTTTATTTTCATAGTACACAATACAGAGTAACTGAAACAGCATACTAACAAGTTGAAGTTGAAAGACAATTTTATGGTGTAGAGAGATATGCCGGCCTCCTTGTTTGCCGAAATTTGAAGGGCACTCGCCAATGTATCACGAACTAAAACGGCTCTAAAGGTAATGAGCTACCAGCCCTTCTTCTGCTGGGAGAGAGTATGACCAAGAGGAACCGCCGAGCTCAAGACTGTATTCCTCTGTCGTGGCTGTAGAATATCAATCCGCCAGGCCGAGCCCATCAAGAGCCGGGCATGGAAGGAGCCCTTACCCAAGCGCCCCCTCGTGGGATCAAACTGCGCAAGGATAAGGCCCCTCCCACATAATGCGGACGCTCCCGGCCACACCCCCCAAACATCCAAGACCGACTATGATTTATCACTTTAGAAATCGATCAGTAACCCTGAGAGAGTGAGGGGATAGACCCCCAGAGAATAAGGAAGGAGAAAGAGAGGGGGGAAGAGATAGAGAGCAGGGGGGGTTGTTAGGTTCCCAGTGATCAATATTGGTTTTGATTTTGGACCGGGGGATCCCAGGAGTAATGGAGATACCCATAAACTGGGCCCAAGGTTCCCAGGTCATCTCAAATTTTTGTGTTGAATCGTTGAGGGTACTTGCCAGTTTTTCCTGGGTCATGATCCAGGAGATTTTCCTTGTAGCTAATCTAGCTGAGGCCGAAGGCTGCTTCCATGCTTTAGCCAGAGTCATTTTCGCCCCTAAAAAAAATGAAGTGGATCAATTTACGCTTATGTTTGGAGATGTTTGGGAGGTGGGCATTCAATAAGGCCATTTCTGGGGTCCTAGAGAGCTCGCATCCTGTCACTTTTTTGATAATGTTGAATATTTTCTTCCAAAAATGTCTAACTCTAGGACACTCCCACCAAACGTGCGATTGTGCCTATAAGTTGGCAGCCCCTGAAACAAAGAGGATCCGCCGTCGGGAACATCTTCGCTAGTCTTGCGGGGGTCAAGTACCACCTGGTTATTATTTTTATATTCGCTTCCATTAGGGAGGTGTTTAAGATTCCTTTAAATGCAGCAGATGGGGCAGACTGCCAGGACTCCAGACTCCACGTGATCTGGAGGTCTTCCTCCCAAGCCAGCATGTAAGAGGACTTCCCCTGAGGTTGTGAGAGTGAAGCGTAGATGATTGAGATCCCTCCCCTTTGCTCCATGGCTTGACCACACCAGAGTTCGTAGTTGGAGAATTGCGGGGGATTTGGTTTGCCTAGCCATATACTGTGGAGGAAATGGCTAATTTGGCTAAACTGAACCTTTCCGATTGTGGTAGGTCTAGCTTACTAATGCATTGTGCAAGAGAGAGGGGACCCTTGGTTGAGAAAAAGTGTCCTATTCGGTACAGCCCCTTGTCCAGCCACCATTGAAAGGCCTTTATATCTAGCCCTGGAGGGAATTTTGGATTCCGGAAAATGTGGGACAGGGGTATTAGCTCCGAGGTGATGTTCGGGTTAGATTTTAGCTTGTCCCACAACGAAAAGGCATGGGATAGTGTGGGAGCCAAGATTGGGGGTCTGTTTTTTGGGGGAGTCCAGAGTAAGAAGTCTAGGGTGTTTTGCGGGGCAGCTTGTCGTTCTATCTGTATCCAGTCAGGTTTCTCCCCTTTAGAGTAGATCACTGAGAACTGCGCTAATCTGGCAGCCTGGTAGTATCTGTGTAGATGCGGGAGGCTGAGCCCTCCTTGTTATCCGGAGCCTCCCCAGACAAATTTCAAAACTTTGCTTTGGAAAGATCTAAGGTGATCTAACCTTATCGGAATGGGGAGAGCTCTGAAGAGGTATAGTAGTATTGGCATCAAGGTCATCTTTACTGCGTTAATTTTACCAAGCCAGGAAATATTTTGTGTGGACCATAATTTAAGATCTTGTTCTAACTTATGATACATGGGAGGATAGTTTTTTGCATAGAGGGATTCAAATTTGGGAGGGAGGTTTATGCCCAGGTATTTGATAGCAAAATCGTTCCAGTCAAAACAAAAGTTTGACTTAAGTAATTCTACCAAAGCGGGGGAAAGAGAGATATTAAGGGCTTGGGATTTGGAGAAGTTTACTTCCAGGCCAGATACACTTGCGAAAGAGGTCAGGGTCTTGTATAAATTCAGGAGGGAGATAAGTGGGGAGGTGATGAAGAGTATCAAATCATCTGCGAACAGGCCGCATTTGTGTTCCTGAGGCCCACAGGTTACCTCCTTAATGTTGGGATTAGTCCCGATTGCTATCGCCAGTGTCTCAATTGCTATAGCGAAGAGTAATGGGGATAAAGGGCAACCCTGCCTCGTGCCTCTAGCAATCTTGATGGGGGTGGAAAAATATCCCTGTGATCTGATGATGGCTGTGGGTGTAGAGTATAGAGCGTTTATGATTCCCGTAAAGCGTTCCCCGAACCCCCACTGCTCTAAGAGCATGAAAATGTACTGCCACGAGACTGAGTCGAACGCCTTATGTATATCTAATGATAGCAACATGCCCTGTTGCTTGGGACCCCCCGGCCAATTAGATTGGAGTATTGAGACAACGTCTATGGTTCGTCTGGTTTGGTCAGGTCCCTGTCTACCTGGAATGAAGCCAACCTGGTCTTTGTGGATATAAGAACAGATAAATTAATTTAGCCTATTTTAGTGAGGATTTTTAAATCATTTATCAACGAGATTGGTCTGTAATTACCTACCTCTTCAGGATTTTTGTCAGGTTTCGGGAGTACAGTTATGAAAGCTGAATTTAAGTCAGGGTTCAGGGGGGAGCCGTTCACCTTTTCGTTAAAGAAATTAGTCCGGTAGGGGGCTAGGGTCTTGGAAAAGGATTTATAGTAGGGCACAGATAATCCATCCAGTCCCGGCGCAGAGCCCTTCTTCAGGTTTTCAATGACCTCTAGGGTCTCTTCTATTGAGATCTGCTCTTCCATAATAGCTTTGTGTTTATCTGAAAGGGAGGGGATGTGGAGGGTGTCCAGGAATTGCGATATAAGAATATTAGGTCCCTGTCAGTTGTCTTTGTACAGTTTGGTATAGAATTCCAGAAAAGCGGAGATGATTTTAGTGGGGTCTGAGGTCGTTATTTGATTATGCGTCCAGATTTTAGGGATAGTCCTAAGTCTTGTCCTGGGGGAAAGTTTGTTAGCCAGCATCGTTCCTAGTTTGTCTTTATGAGAATAAAATTTGGCTCCGCTCCATCTCAATTGTTTCTCAGCTCTTGCTGTTAGAGCTGGGTTTAATTCAAGCCTGGCGGAATCCAGTTGAGAAGTTGGGATTCTGTGTGGGTCTTTTTTTGTGTTGAGCCCTGAGGGAAGCATATGCTTTTTTAAGCTTGCGAATGTTAGCCTCTCTTTTTCTCTTTTGATCTCTGATGCTATTTGGATGAATTTCCCCCTAATGGAAACTTTATGGGCTGCTCATAGGACTTCTGCCGAAACGTCCTCGGTTCTGTTGTCAAAGTATTCAAGAAGTGCTCTATTAATGTCGATCACCCTAGCGGGATCTGCTAAAATACTCGTTGCGTCTCCAGCGGAAATGCTTAGGTCTATGGAGCAAGTTATGCAGGGTGATAGTTACTATGGAATGGTCTGAGAGGGCTGTGTCTATGATCTTGGAGTTGTCAACATTGGGTAGGTAGTGTGTGGGCAGGAGTACGTGATCTATCCTGGCATAGGATTGGTGAGGGCTAGAATAATGGGTGAAATCCCTTTTCGTCGGGTTGGCTTCACGCCATACATCTGCCAGACCGTGAGCATGGACCAATCTTACAAATTTTAGGCTGGCTTTGGTGGGGCGGGTGAGCTTGCTTTTGGATGGGTTGGATTTATCTAGGCCTTGGTCCAGTGCAACGTTGGAATCACCCCCTAGGACTGGGGTCCCTTCCAGGAGAGGGTTGAGGGTGGCCATCATAGACTGGAAGCATTTGTGTTGTCCCTTATTAGGGGCATAGTATGACACAAAGCAGTATACTTGGCCGTCTATTGACCCTTTAATCAGGATGAATCTCCCTTTTAGGTCTTTGTAGTCCGCCTGCCAGACGAAATTGCACGTTTTAGAGAATAAAATTGCTACTCCTTTTGTTCTCCGTTTTTGCAAGGTAAAACAGAGGGAAGTGGTGATGCAAGAAATTGGGGCTGTACCGACTAGGAAAGTGAGTTTCTTGAATCAGAATCACATCTAATTTGAGGGATTTATAACTGTCAAAAAGCGTTCTCCTTTTAATAGGGGAGTTCAGGCCCTGGGCGTTACAAGTGGCTATTCTAAGTGCAGTGCCGGGGTGGTCAGCCATGAGAACGAAGAGAGGGGATGCTATCTAACCCCGCGTCACATACCTTTAGGGAAGCCCGACAGTTGATCCTCCTATGAGTGAAGCTTTTGAGCGGGCGCCCCGCGCCGGAAGCATTAACCTTGTGAACTGGGAAGAGAATGAATAATAAGTGATCACTGAGAACCCAAGAACTAGAACAAGGGGAAGAGAGGAAAGATCAGAAGTGGGGGAAAGGAAGAGCGAAGAGAGAGAGAGAGAGAGAGAAGAAGCCCTAGGTGGCCTCCTCGGAAGGTTTGAGGCAGCTTCCTGAAGACCAGGTAGTCCTCCTGAAGTTACCCCTACTGGAAGCGTCTGCTCTTCTAAGGGCAGACAACCTAGCCCACAGATCATTGGTAGTCTGCGGGATAGGTGGAGGCGCATGCACCGAGCCCAGCACCCCGGCGCCTATGCATAACATTTTTTTTTTTTTTAACAGGTCATAAAGCACAGTAAGAAAACGGATAATGCAAATTGAAGAGTATAACACTCTCGATGCAAACAACAAGATAAAAAAATTTGGGAAAACTTTAAAGAACTTTGAAGAAACCCCACATTGGACCTCCTGACAGTTCATGGAGTGTTGCAGATCTTCTTAGGAAAATCTTTGTTTCCTTCCCCAAAAAAAAAAGGGGGTAAGGAAGGAAGGGAGGGGAGGAAGGAAGGGAGGGGAGGAAGGATCGACAATCAGGGTTCAGGCTGGGGATCAGAAAGCTGTTGTCAAAGGAAGTCCATCATGGTTGGGAGTATGACATATGGGAAGTTCGTGTAAGACCAAGTGGGAGTAATAAGTTTGTAGGGTCATGTCCGTGCCCCCTGCGGCTAACCAATCAGTGGCCAGAGGGGGAGCAGGTCAGCCTAAGGAAGGACCAGAAATGGACCATGAAGTCCAAGGGGAAAACCTTCAGGGAAGGTTAGTGGAGCCAGAGCTCCTAACGGAGGGGGAGGTATTCCCCCGGAAACACTCCATCCTGGAGTAGAAACTTGGCTAGAGTTGGAAGTAATCGGCGGAGAGACTGCGCCTCAGGTCTGAGTGTGGTCTTTTGTTCTCTTTGACTGTTGCTTGTTCCACAGGGGTGTAATCTGGCTAGTTGGGGGCGGACGCTTAGCTGAGTTGTAAGTAGGGTTTGATGTGTCCATGTCCGCTTCTGTTGTAATAAGCATCAGGGAGAGAAGGGTCTTTTCTCCATCTTGGAAACTGGAAAAAGACTGGAATTTGCCCTTATGTTGGAATTTGACGGCGAAAGGAAATGTCCACCGGTATTTTATTTCTTTTTGAGCAAGCACCGACAGCAGGGGTTTCAGGGCTCTTCTTCTTTGAATTGTAGAGGGGGACAGGTCGGCATAAATTTGTATAGGATGACCTTGATAAGAGAGTTGTTTCATCGCTCTGGACTGTTTCATGATCTCCTCCTTGACCAGGTAAAAGTGCGGCTTGGCTATGATGTCTCTGGGGGATCCATCCTTTCTGGGGGGGTCCCAGGGCTCTGTGGACCCTATCCAGTTCCAAGCGATGTTGTGGTATGTTTGGGATCAAGGATTTGATGATGTCTTGGGTAGCTTGTGAAGCATCAGCAATGGATTCCGGGAGTCCTCTGACCCGGAAATTATAGCGTCTGGATTTGTTTTCAAGTTCATCAATTCTTAGTAAGGCCGTGTCCAGCCTATCTTGCAAAGTCTGGATGTGTTCCGAATTTTGGTTGGTAGCGGAGACTGTCATGTCAAATTTGTGTTCTATAGCTTCCATCCTGGCTCCTAGGTTTTGGAAGTCTGTTTTTATGTCCCCTGTTATTTTCGCTGCAGTGGATGCGAGGCCTCTTTCTAGGAGAGCTGACATCTTCATGAGGAGTTCATCTGCATGGGTGCCAGTCTCAGGGAGTGAGAACGTTGGAGAGGATCCCCCTGGTGGTGGGAGATGGTTCGGTCCTGCTGAGGAGAATATAGGGTCACCGAAATTTCTGCTGAGCAGGGATTCAGTGGAAGCTGGAGAGGGCGTTAGGTGTTGCCCAGTCCCGCTCTGATGTGTGGTCTGATGTACAGCTAGAATAACCTTCATATTTTAGAATCGCCTTAATTATTTCCCCAAATTTTTATAACTGCATCATGGTAGGTTTTAAATTCTGACTGGGAACTGCATTCCAACAGGGATACCACCTATTTGGGACTCGCAATGCATTCCATAAAGACATGAGCAGGATCGACAACTCTCTCGTCCAGAAGGCCGTAAGAAGGTGAACCTAGACAGCCAAGCAATACAAACATATATTGGGGAGTGCAAGGCCTCCCATATCCAAGGGCCTTTCTAATATATCTAGTTAAAGTCTGGAGGGACCTCATTTCAACACCAGCTCATGGATCAAAGGTGTTTATAATAGAAAATTAGGACCCAGGTATCCATAAAGGGGCAGTCTGCAAAATATGAAATAGCTGAGGAAGCCAGGTTATTTGCACTAGATTAACTTGGCCTACTACTGACAATGGGAGTCTGCATCAGCTTTTGCATTTAAGATGTAACTTACTTATCAAGAGTAATAAATTAATAAAGCAATAGTCTGAGAAATTGACTGAGATGGTAACACCTAGATATCTGAACCTACTACCTTCAGTGATGTTGCTTTTGCTAGAAGAGGTGCTCAGTTCCTCTTTAAGGTGTTTCCTAAAAAGACAAAAATCATGACGTGGTGGGACAGGACGATAAAGAGATGGGTGTGAGATGTCAGTTGAGCTTTAACCATAGTACGCTGATCGTATTGCATGGTATTCGAGTGACAAATTGAGGGAACATATCTGCATTTGAACTACAGTAATAGAAATGCTGAACTGCAAGCACATACAAATGCCATGTCTAGAATAATGGTCAGATAAATGGAACAATAACTCGTAATGTGTACTTGCGGAAAATATCCCCATAAAACAATGAAACGGAGTTAATATTGCAATACGCACCTAGTAAGATCACATTCACTTCATGGTTGTTCTAAGGCTACAGGGGCTATTCAATACACACGTAACTCTAATCCATTTTAAGTTTACTTTCATACACTCTTGTACAGGTATCACTACATTTACCCATCACTTTGAAAAGAGACAAAGCAATATTAGCTGCCTTGGTTATAATGATTATGGGGGACTTTGAAGGATATTAGAGGTGGATAGATGAAGGAGTTGTACGGCTCCTGCTGCTGTTCCCATCATGGCTGTCAGTCATACCACACGACCTCTAGCAGCAATTAAGATAAAATGCGTTTGCTTTGCCCTGAGGCTTGTGTCCTAGTGTTGGATCGCTATGACCTGCTCACAGACTGAAAGCATTGCTACCTAAAAGAACTGACAGAAGTCAATTATCTCTATAGATTATCTAATATCGAGGCTGAAAAATAAAAATGCAGAATTGGTTTTGAGATAAATGTATAAGAAATGACCTTTTTGGTGTCCTTGACTGAAACTTCTGCAGTAAAATGAAGTAATGGCGTGTGGTTGTGTGTTTGTTTTTTTTTGTATTTTGTGATGATAATTTGTATCCATCGTTCGTCCAATATTTACATATCTCACTACATCTGTACTCTGATTGGCAAGGAAAGTAGAATTGGTCTGGTTGTAATTGGTCATGTTAAAGTGTTACTAAAACCACAACAGTAAAATCATTCTGTATATGCAGTAAGGGGTAGGGAACCTCGGCTCTCCAGCTGTTTTGAAACTACAAATCCCATCATGCCTCTGCCTCTAGGAGTCATGCCTGTGATTGTTAGGGTCTTGCAATGTCTCATGGGACTTGTAGTTTCAAAACAGCTGGAGAGCCGAGGTTCCCAGTAAAGCATGCTTGTTATACTCACTGTGAGACCTAAGGCAGTGGTCATCAACCCTGTTCTCAGGGCCCACTAACAGGACAGGTTTTATTTATTACCTTGGGGAGATGCAGACTAGAATACTGCAAACACTGAGCAGCAAATCATATCACCTGTGATGTATTTCAGTTATCTTGCAAACCTGGCCTTGGGGTGGAAAGTGCCGGTTTTAAAGTGGTAGTAAAATCCAAGCAAAAAAGAAATTGGTCCCTTGTGTGGTTTAAGTCATAATGTACTAGTATGCACCGCATATTACGAAGGACATACCTTAAAACGTTGCCCTCCAGCGGCGAGCTGTCACCATTGATGGGCCTTCCTTGTTCCCCTGGTCTTTCTTCTGGGTTTGGGAGTTCTGGCCATCACAGCACAGTGCTCATGTGCCAGTGACATTATCGACTGCTACAAATATGACTCTTTTAAGCAATACACGTGTAGCACTAACCCCCGAAGGAGCTGCTGGTTTGAATTGGGCTTACTGTTATGTTCTCCTCGATCTGTGTCTAGGGGTTCTCTCTCTTAAATTGGGATCAGAGGTTAGGAAGAAAGTTCAGGTACTCTTAGTGTCAGTCAATAATGAAGGACTTGCTTACTTTGACTGCATCCAGAGAATAGCCATTTACAACTGGATGTTCACTCAGGTTGGATAGTCCCTCTCTCACAAGGTCTAGCAGCCAACAAGGTGCTTAATTCAGGAACAAGTCTCTGCCACAGACGTTGTTGTAGAACATACAAGAATAAGTCTCTGCCACAGACGTTGTTGTAGAACATGTAGGAAAACTAAACTTGTAGAACACTCGTGTGATGCCTGGATCTTTCAGCCAGCTTGGCGATATCCATGAGACCGGATTCCCTTAGGTACTTCAGCTCTTCCAGGCTCTTGCTAAGAAACCAACCCATACGTGGCATTCTTCTGAAGAGTCCTCCCCTGGATAGCTATGAAATCACTGGATCTCTCCCAAACCGGGGACGACACCCAGACACCTAAGAATCCTCCTTTAGTTTCCTTGCCTCGGGCTAGCCAGCCCTGAGACAACAAGTCGAGTGGATCCGCACCCCAGGCCATAGCCTTCCTTGGGGGCTGGTCAGGAGGACCAGGACCATGAAGTCAACACATCCTTCTGGACCGGAACCCCGAACCACATAACATCTGCATCTTAAGTACCCTCACCCAGAAAGCACAACAAGAGCGCCACTCCCACTGGGTGGGCTCCGAGAGAGCGTAATCTTAAAGCACCCAACCAGACTGTAGTTCCATGCCTGCCAGAGGAAACAGTGCCCCCTGTGGCCAGGTTGAACATCCCATAGTCCAGTCAGTCTGATGCTGAGGTCCAAATTTAAACAATTTTACCCAAACCAAACTGCAGTTCACGCGTAACCTTAAATTGAAAAAAACAGCGCGCGTGCTCTTCAGGAGCCGGCGCTACACACATTAAGGAGATCTGCACTGTACCTACTGGTAAGCCTTATTAGGCTACAAGTCATAACATGTACTTTACTACAGCTTTAATATATATTGCATGTGTGGATTCAATTGTGGGATGGCCCGTGATACACAAGGAGGCTGCCATGTGACAATTTTTTGGATCACCAGGTTTTTGTTAATTATGCCTGTAACACTCATTTGCTTGAATTATTCAGTCTCCTGGTAAACAGCTTTTATTACCGTTGGGGCCTTTTTATGTCTGTGTTTCAACATCTTTCATCTTTTATTCTCCGTCCTGCTCCTGCTACCCAAGGAGAATTTTCTGAAATGCAGTTTCTTTCTTCCATTCTATTCTTTCTTTCTTCAGCAGATAAAATGAAAATGAATAAACTAATTAATTACAGCTTTTAATGCACTAAGTGTCGTCTTATTAGCAGTGCTGAAATATTTATAACCAATTTGTAATATATTGTGGGAGGATTATGTGGCCTCAGCCTCAGTCTTTTATGTGTGACAGTTTTATGACTTGCTCTCATCCGGCATGCTCGTTAACTTAATGATCACAGAAACACTTTGGTTACAGTGAGACTACTAGAGAGTTGTGCATGAAAACATATGGGGCTACTTAATACAAAGCCATGTAAATGTATGGCAAGGTATCCAGATTTGAAGAGATTGGGCATTCCCAAGAGCCACGCCATGTACAATTTTAATTTAACCCACCTGAGAAGCCTTGGGAATAGAGTATAATGCTGTGCAGTGCAGCATGGGCATTTATAACAAGAATATCTTCCTCCGCTCAGCTGATGTATGAATGCATATGTGTTGGATGGACATTTAATTGCTACAAAGATTTTTTCTGTGCTTCAGAGAGACTCTAGTACTTTTGTCACATGGATGAGTTGCTAGCGGTGACAGTATGAAAATAAGCATCTTTGGTATGCTTTTCATGCCACCTAGACTAGCTTACTGCTGGCATGCAGGTATGGGACAAGTAGCATGTATTTTTTAAAGGATATATTCTTTTCATAGGAACACCTGTCCTGTGCGTCTCCTGTCCTCTAGCCTCACTACATGACTTATATACACTCATCAGCCATAACATTGTGCCAACCCACCATAACCCATTAAGGCATAAACTCCATTAGACCTCTGAAGGCATGCTGTGGCATCTAGCACCAAGCTATCAGTAAGTGCAAAAGGATAGGGAACCATCAGCTCACTAATGTATATGCGCTGCACCATCAAGTTTAAGTGCGTAACAGATGCATCATCCCTTAACCACTTCAGCCCCGGAAGGATATACCCCCTTCCTGGCAAGAATACTTTGTCCTTTTTCTTCCCCCACAAATAGAGCTTTCTTTTAGTAGTATTTGATCACCTCTGCGGTTTTTATTTTTTGCGCTATAAACAAAAAAAGAGCGACCATTTTGAAAAAAAACAAAACAATATTTTTTTACTTTTTGCTATAATATCCCCCAAAAATATATCAAAAAAACAAATTTCTTCATTTTAGGCCAATATGTATTCCTCTACATATTTTTGGTAAAAAAAATCGCAATAACTTTTATATTGATTTGCTTATGGAAGTCTTATGTAAATAATTTGTATGATGTTTGTTGAAATGTAAAAATAAAAGAATAAATAATAAAAAAAAAACTTATATTGATTGGTTTGCGCAAAATTTATAGCGTCTACAAAACTACAAAATAGGGGATAGATTTATGGCATTTTTATTATTTATTTTTTATTAGTAATGGCAGTGATCTGTGATTTTTATCATGACTGCGACATTGCAGCGGACACATTTGACACTATTTTGGGACCATTGACGTTTATACAGCGATCAGTCCTAGAAAAATGCACTGATTACTGTGCAATTGACAATGACCAGGAAGGGATTAAGGGGCGATCAAGGTGTTAACTGTGTTCTAACTGTAGGGGGGATGGGCTCACTAGTTGATAGGCAGAACAGGGTAATGCCTTATTTACATATGCATCTCCCTGTTTTGCCACTGTGTCATGCTAGTGGGGGCCACCGGGGGGGGGGGGGGGCATCGAGTCCATGGGACCTGCAGGCGTACGGCGGGCATGAGCGCACCCACTAGCCCGTGATTTAAAGGGGACGCACAGGTACGCTCATTTGTGCAGCAGTCTGTTGTGCCAACGTACATGGTCGTGCGCTGGTCAGTAAGTGGTTAAATTGCAGGCTCACCAGCTATGGTGCGTTCTCTGGGGCTTAAAATTTTAACAAAAATAAAGCAGGGGGAGAGAAGACCCCCCCTGAGAAAGGAAGTCACAGGCGGATCAAGCTGCTTATCAAGGGAACTTTATTATTGCACAATTAATGAAAACAAGAACACAAAAACTAGGTACCCAACACCTAGACTGATATTAAAATAAGACAACATTGTCTATATAAAAGCAGCTGCGTCACATATACATCATGCACACACACACACACACACACACACACCATACACACCCAAGTGAATAGGTGGTTAGATAGGCACGCAAGTCCTGGTGACTAGCGCCATCAGTAAACATGCATATACAGTCACTATTAACCATCAAGCCCTCAGCTGGGGGATAAGGGGGTAATTTATTGGGAATTCACACACTTGAAAAGTAGACCCTATAAAGAGCGATGCCACTGGGTTAACTTAGTTGACTCTTATTCCACTGGTGATAAACATTGTATAGAGGGTGACATATAGCCACAAGTAGCCAGTAATTTGTTCAGGTTTGTATTTTTACATTTTGCAGATTTCAGTATTAAGGGGATTTATACCCGGAATTTGCCATCACATAGATTGCTTTTGATACCATCCTGCTGTAAAAAGAAAAAATGTGGATTTTCAGACTTAAAACGCTTGCACCACTGGGCCTGAATACAGAATGCAGTTTCTAGCCCTTTCTTTAATGCGAATTAGGGCCATAACTTACTAACTGTGTAAGAGTTATAAATTCCGGTTTGGTGCACACATTTGTCCTCTCTGATCATAGATAGGAAATACCCATAGAGCAGCCAGTCATTAGACAGGTATATTATGTCACCTTATCGCCTCTACAGTATTTCCAACTGTCTCATTACCCTGGGAGCCCTGGTACTCTGGCTCTGTTTTTCCTTCTGTGCCCTGATCCCCTTAGCACTGTCAAAGCTACTTGCTTGCAATGATATGTCCTGCTTGAGCCCTTCTGTCGAGCAGCAGAATTAATATGTGGTGTGTAATTGGGAGGTGATAAAACCCACTTAATTGGGTGAAACATGTTGGCAAAGACACCACGGCAGTGAAGCAATATATGTCACGGATGACGCACCAAGTCACATCAGGGCAAGCGCACCACACACTATTAATTTGAGAGAGGCTGCCCCAGGATATATGTTTCTACCACAGAGCTTGCGCTTATCAGCTTTTCCACAGCTTTGCAGCCAGCCATCCTACAGCGGCCATGTCACTGCTTGGAATCAGAAAGCCGAGAATAATTGTAAATGCAGTCTAATATTATTATGTTTCTAGATTTCTACATTCTACCTTAAGCATTTGCTAAAAGGCGAAGTAAACCCTGACCTTTCTTTTTTTTTTTTTTCCCCTACAAAGTAAAAGTCTAATGTGCTAGTATGTACTTACCTGCAAAGGAAACCCACAATGTCCCCACTGGTGGCCACATTCATCTTCCTTCTGGTCACAGTATGAGCCCCTTAGAAGCGGCACGTTCGTGCCCTTTCTTCAGTGTGCATGCGCTGATGATGTCGGCACTTGCATATATGTTAACTATCTCCTAAACCGTGCAGGTTTAGGAGATATTTCCAGTACCTACAGGTAAGCCTTATTATAGGCTTACCTGTAGGTACAAGTGGCGTGACTAGATTTACAACAACTTTAATGATTAGATAGATGTGATTATTTTATTTTTTTTTCATTTATATGGACGTTTCCTTTAGGTCTTGTCCTCTTTCTGCAGTTGGTAGTCCCCCATCACGGAGTGAACCTTTTCTTCAGCTGATCTTTGTTCCCAGAATGTCTGTGATTTGTATATAGGAGACTGTTAGTGCAAGTCTTTAGCTCTTAATGCTTCCGCTGTTTGGCAACACTCAGTTAAGAGCTCTAAAACTTCAGTGATTGATATTGGTTGGTGTAAAGTTCAGCTCTGTGTTTTGTTACCAGCTGTAGGACCTGAATTATGGATTGAAATGTGAACTGCTGGAAACAGTGAAAGCTTTGTCTGTCCTTTTCATCTGATAGTCTAAGAACTTTCCGTTTTTTTTTTTTTTTTTTGCTCTTGGACTTCGATAATAGGCACATAAAAATGATTCAATGTACTTTTATCTCCTGCTTTTTAATTTGGATGAGAAGACAAAATCATTTTGTTTATTGAACTTATAATATTTTAGATTTTTTTTTTTCATCACCTTTTTAGTTTGATCTTTATGGAAACAGCTGGGCACTGGTTGAGTGTTTAATAGTTTGATAGTTTTATCTGGCAGTTCTCAGGAGCAGACAAGATGGATAATCTCTTATCAGCTTTGCGAAATGCTATCAGGAGCTTCTTGAAGTTTATTTAGGAAGATACAAGTCACTGGGAGGAAAAATAATTCATCTGTAGTCTGAGATTTAAAAATTAATTTGGGGTTTTACATTTTTCTTTCTGTGAAACAAGTGTAATATACTTTTATCAGTTTTGCAGTAAGTACACCCCTGGGAAGGGTCATATTTATCAAACTTCTTACAGAAAAATGTACTGGTTCGTGTAGATTGCATGAATTAAAGCCCTTATTTAATTGAATACAATTGTTTCTAGTCGTTTTATTTACTGTATAAATAATTATTTTACAATTTTAAAGCGAATGTGCAGCTTTTGGTATATTTATTAGTTCAGAATTTTTTTTTTTTTTTTTAAATGTATATACCCCTGTGCCAGGACATGGAGGGAGACATGATTCACATGTTTTGGAGATGCCCGAAGTTGATCCGCTACTGGACGGAGGTGACGGGAACCATTGATCGGGTGTTTGGAACCTCCACCAGGATGGAGGCGAAGTATTGTCTCCTGGGATTAGTTGAAGGAGTTGGAAACCCGGGAAGCAGCCAGACGGCGGTTTTGAGATGCCTATTTCAGGCAAGGAAACTGATTGCCCTAAGATGGTTGTCGGGGTCACCTCCGTCCAGTAGAGAATGGATAAATAGCATGAATGTGGTAATTCTTAAAGAGAAAGCGTTATATATAAAACAAGGGACTTTAAAGAAATATGACAAGATGTGGAAACCTTGGTGGGAAGCCAGAGGGATTGATATGTGAATAATAGTGTGGAAAAATATTTTAACGATGAAAAGTGACCCAATAGGAATTAAAGTAAGAGGGCAAATGAAGAGGGTGGAAGTTTGCGAGAATGGGGATGAGGGGGAAGTGTGATAGAGTGGGAATCTAGATTACGTGGAACATCAGCTAGGATGGCCCTCATGATACCAATCCCCTCTTAGGTCACCCACGATTCTTTTTTTTGTTATATTCTTATCTGATAAGGTAATGGGGGGGGGGGGGGGGCTGAGGGGATGTTTAATTTTGATGTATTTTGTAAACAAAATATCTTAATAAAGAAATAACGTTTAAAAAAAATTATGTATATACAGGACTATGCAAAAATCTTGGGTAGGTGCGAAAAAATGCTGTAAATTAAGAATGCTTTCAGAAATAGAAATTTTAAGAAAATGAACAGAAGAGAAAAACTAAATCAAACCAATATTTGCTGTGACCGCCATTTGCCTTCAAAACAGCATCAATTATCTAGGTACACTTGCACACAGTTTTTGAAGGAACTCGGGTAGCAGGTAGGTTGATTCAAACATCTTGGGCTTAATGTACAGGGTACATTTTTACAACCTCTCCTGAATGGTTTAACTTGACAGATAGTAACCCACATTTAAAACGTCCGTTTTGCCCCGCTTACATGGCGCGTTTGCGTTTTAGAAGTGTTTTTTTTTTTTTTTTCAAAATAGCCAACAATGAAAAATGGCTGTAAACAAAACGCTGCTAAATGCAAGTTTAGCTGTGTTTAGAAGCGTTTCGTGTTTGAATTGATTTGAACTCTAAACTCAGCGTCTGAACTCCTATTTTTTTTGCTTTCCAAAAAAGCCTTTAAATTCAACTGCCTAAGAACTACATTAAACGAACCTGTGTACATGTACACATAAGATAACATTGAATGAGTTCAGGGGCAGCTGAAAAAAAGCAGCCAACTGCCTCTGAACATCTGTTTACCAGCAGCAGTGTATATGAGGCCTTAAAGAACTAACCACAGATCTTCCATGGATGTAGACTGCCTCAAATCCCTCTTTCTCTTCATGTAATCCCAGACAGACTCTGATATTGAGATCAGGGCTCTGTGGGAGCCAAACCGCCCCTTCCAGGACTCCTTGTTCTTTAAATTGAAGATAGTTCTTAACAACATTGGTGGTATGTTTGGGGTCATTGTCCTGCTGCAGAATAAACTCTGGGCCAATCGCACACCTCCCTGATGGTATGGCATGATTGATGAGTATCTGCCTGTATTTCCCAGCATTGAGGACATGATCCTGACCAAATCTCTAAATCCTTTTTCGGAAGTGCAGACCCGAACTTGCAAGGAATCTCCTCCATGCTTCACGGTTGTCTGCAGACATTTGTTATTGTACCACTCTCCAGCTCTTCGAAAATAAACTGCCTCCTGCTACAGCCAAATATTAAACATTTTGACTCCTAAGTCGAGAGCACCTGCTGCCATTTTTCTGCACCCCAGTTCCTATGTTTTCATTCGTAGTTGAGTCACTTAGCCCTGTTTCCACATACAATGCGCTAAAACATAGGAACTGGGGTGCAGAAAAATGGCAGCAGGTCGGCGGGGCGAAATGCATCAGCGTGTGTGGTTGGAGACATGTAGGCTGAGGCCGCTCCTTATTGTTCACTTGGGCTGGTCCGGAGTAGCTAAGATCCTTTCCTTTCTACAATTCCTTGCAGTTGTTACTATTTTTTTTTTCTCCCTGTGTGTATGGGTCCATTCACACGAGCTCCATCGGTTCAGTCATGTTTTGTGCTACAAAAAAAACAAACCGATGAATACAAATTCAAGTTGAATCAGTTTACATCTCCGTCTTCAGTTCAGTTCAGTTCAATTCACATTAGTTTCCATCTGTTTTTTTGCATTTTTATTATTTAAAAAAAAAAGTTTCTTGCCTAAAAACAGACAGACATAAACGGAACAGATGGTAATGAATCATGTCCTTTATTTAACCAGTTTAGATCCATCTAAGAGGAAAAGGACACAGCCTTGTTCTGCTTACAGAAACACAGAATACACACATATCCATCACTTTACATCTGCAAGCCCAAAGGAATAAATTGTTGTGTGTTTCACATTTGGAAACAGATTAAACATGTACAAATGAAACGCCTATTTGAAAGGGCTTTACAGCCTAGTTTACACTTGAAATGGGAAGGGGTGGTAAAAACGTGAGTGAGCCACATTTTTTGCCACTTTCCCTCAGTCTGTAAAGACAGCGGAGGGGGGTATAAAAGACAACTGCCTGACGAACCTAATCTATTTAATGAAATGGGAGCACCTGCAACTGTGTGCAGTGCACAGAGATGTGGCGTACTGGTGTGTGGTTAAAACAGGAGGTGAAGAGGCGATATAATGCCTCCTCACTGCCTGTCGAATGAACTCGGAAAAGACTGAACCCATGCAGATCACTCTTCAGAGGTCAATACAAGTGTAAAGGATGCCTTAAAGTGGTTGTAAACCTGCACGGTTTAGGAGATATTCCCTGTATCAGCATGTGTTGATGTCATCGGCACATGCGTACTCAACCAATGGCTCGTTTGTGCCTTTGCTTCAGCTGACATGTCTTTACCAGGGGCTCCCTCGTGCATGTGACGTCATCGCGGCTCCGGCCACTCACATCGCCGGAGCCCACGATACTCGGAAAGAACTCCAGGAGACGTTGCTGGGCAGAGCAGTGTGTTGAGATCGCTGCGAGGGCTTTGATCTAAGGTATTTCATGATGAGCTAGTATGCTATGCGTACTAGCTTATTATGTCTTTATCTTGCAGGTTTTTTGTTTTTATTTTTTTGTGGTTTTACAACCACTTTAACCACTTGACAACTGGGCACTTAAACCCCCCTCGTGACCAGACCAATTTTCAGCTTTCGGTGCTCTCACACTTTGAATGCCAATTACTCAGTCATGTAACACTGTACCCAAATACATTTTTTGTACTTTTTTTTCCCACAAATAGAGCTTTCTTTTGGTGGTATTTGATCACCTCTGGATTTTTACAGAGTCCACAAACTGTGGTGCAAATCATATAAAATTGATCACATCTGATGTACTGGTGGCCTCATCTCATTTTTTGCGACCCGAACAAGCCAGGAAAGTACAAATACCCCCCAAATGACCCCTTTTTTTAAAGTAGACATTCCAAGGTATTTAGTAAGATGCATGGTGTCATTTTTTCCCACAATTCTTTGCAAAATGAAGATTTTTTTTTTAACAAAATTGGCATTGTAATAGGTTATTTCTCTCACTTGGCATGTGTATACCACAGATGACACCCCAAAATAAATTCTGCTACTCCTGAGTATTACGATACCACATTTGGACTTTTCCACAGCCTAGCCACTCAGAGAGGCCCAACATGCAGGGAGTCATCTAACTTGTTGACTACCTATTACACTTTTGAAGGCCCTGGAGCACCAGGACAGTGACACTGACGTGGCACTGATGACAGATGGCACTGATGACACGTGACTCTGATGTGGCACTGATGACAGATGCAACTAATACGTGGCATTGATGACACATGACACTGATAACAGATGGCAAGTGACACTGACAGGTGGCACTGATGACAGATGGCACTGATACGTGGCACTGATGACAGATGGCACTAATATGTGGCACTGGTGACGTGACACTGATATGGCACTGATGACAGATGGCACTATGTGGCACTGATGACACGTGGCACTGATGACAAATGGCACTTATACGTGGCAATGGGGACAGGTGGCACTGACATTGTGGGCACTTTATTTTTATTTATTTTTTACCTAACGTCCACTGCAGCCATTCATCTCTCCCTCCTCACACGCTGTCTGCGTGAGGAGAGAAAGCTAGCGATGAGAGATGATCTCATATGTTTACATATGAGATCATTTCTCATTGGGCACTCCGATCGTGCTATGAACGGCCGCTGTGATTGGCCGTTTACAGCGATCTGTGACTAGCTGTGTCCAGGGGACACGGCCCGCACAGAACTTCCCCGATGCGGCAGCGTGCAACGCGCTAGTAAACAGGAGGACGTCCAGGGTCGGCTTCCCAGCAATGGGCGTCTGCGCTGCAGCCATCTTTCGGCTATAGCGCGGACGCCTAGTGGTTAAGTTGTGTCCCTGTATCTAGGTCTGCAGGCCCTCTAAAGCTTGCCATACACTGGTTGATTTTCAAACAAACATTCGTATGAAAAATATCATCTGTACATTTGCTAATGCCAAAAGAGACTTGAATGTTTGCTTTAAACATTTGATTTTTGATATGAATGGAATTACTGAAACAAAAATCACACAAATAGAAATTTGTTTGAAAAAAAAAGAAGTTCAAATCGTTGATTTTTTTTTTTTTTTGCAAATATCAATTTTATTAGTTTTTGAAAGAATAAGTACACACATACGGGGAAGACCCCCAAACAGACAACAGGAAATAAACAAAAAGAAGAGAAAAGAGGTCGCAGCCTCACCAACTCTCTATACATATACAGGTATGGCAACATATAATCCATCAACCTAACATGCCCTGTCCACTGTCTTCGCAGGTAAAAACCCAACTGGTCCGTACCGGTACTGACATCTGTGCCATGTTCCATAAGGCAGATACGCCAAAGTCTCTTTTCGAGCCCTGACATAAAAATCTCATGAGCAGGTGTGAGACCGCTGCCCAGAAAAAAAAAGTGAGAGCAGAGATAAAGGCAAGAGAGTAATAGGAAAAAAAAAAAAAAAAAAAAAAGGGGGGGAGGGACGGGGAAGAGGGGGGGGGGGTGGGGCGGGGAAGCAAAGGAAGACGGTAGCGGGCGCTTAGAGAGGGGGGGGGGGGAAGGAAGGGGTGGGATCAGCGTCGCCCCTACGGCATGCCTCAGAGAAACAGCAAAACAATTAGTTGCCAAGCAGAAGTTTGCCCTCATCCGAGTATATAAACGCATTCCAAAGAGACCAAGTCTTACGATACGCCTCCTGACGATCTTGGGCTGTAAGCACCAGGTCCTCCAACTTGTTTATATCTTCCACCTTCCGTATCCACATCGCCGCGGAAGGCGGTGTCTGTTGTTTCCATAGCAAGGGGATGCAGGACTTAGCTGCATTTGTTAGGTGACGTAGAATCGAACGTGTGTATTTCCTAGGGGGAATGTCTGAAACGTGCAGTAAAAAGAAGGCTGGGTCATTAGGGATTTGCCACTCGGTAAATTTTTGAGAGATGGTCCGGACCGCCGCCCAAAACTCCGAGAGCCTAGTGCAAGACCAGAAAATATGAAAAATAGTGCCCCTTTCCTCGCCACAGCGCCAGCAGCACTCAGAGGCGTCAGGGTAGATACGGTGTAGGCGACTAGGCGTCAAGTACCATCTGACAAGAATTTTATAGTTCGTCTCTTGAGTTTTAGTGCATATCGAGGACCGCAGAGCGAATCGCAATATATTATCAATTTGTGGTTGTGTAAAGGTGCGGCCCAGGTCCGCCTCCCATTTTGTAAGACCAGCGACCCGCGGTGGCTGTGTAGGCGTATTAAGCAGGACATACATTTTAGACAGAGTTCGAGAGACCGGTTCAGTGTCAGAGCAGTAGTCCTCGAATGTCGTGAGTGGCCTGGCGTGGTCTGGAGGATTCGGGATAGAGTGAAGAAAATGGTGTAGACGTGCAGCACTCCAGAAAGCCAGGCGATACGGCCCAGTAGGGTCCATAAGGTCCGGGATAGAGGGCCATTTACCCCGTATGACGAACTGCGCGGCCGAAGTGAGATTAGAGTTCCATAGCGGTTGAAATTGTGTAGTGGACAGACCTGGTGCAAAGCTAGGGTTACCCAGGATCGGTGTCAACGGCGATGTCGCGGTCGTCAGGGACTTTCGCAGCGCCGCCTTTGCGCCTTGGGAGATCGTATTACCTATTATGGGGTGGCATGACACTGCTCGTGGCAGTGCCTCTCGGCACCAGAGAGCAGTCTTCAACGGAATAGGACATTGTTGTTGCTCGATTTGTGCCCATAACTTAGTATCGAGATTGCGGCCCCAATCTAGTATCCTACCTAGGTGTACAGCAGAATAATACTGCTGAACATCTGGAAGAGCCAGTCCCCCATAGGATTTCGGGAGGGAGAGTTGGGATCGTGATATTCGAGGCCGCCCCTGAGCCCATACAAAACGGGTAAATACCGCCTGCACTTGTTTAAAGTATACAGTCGGGATTTTAATCGGTAGGGCCTGAAAAAGGTACAAAAATTTGGGCAGGATGCACATTTTCAGCAGATTGCATCTACCGAACCAAGAGTGAAACCCTGTCTGCCACGAGTCCAGGAGCAGCCTCACCCTAGAAAGAAGAGGGGGAAAATTCTTTTCATATAGGTCCGACAGGTCGGGTGGAATGTGAGTCCCAAGATAGTTCAGGGCAGTGGATGTCCATTTAAATTGGAAATTGGATTGCAGGGTAGACAGCAATCGTGGGGGCATCAAAAGTCCCATAGCCTCTGATTTAGTGAAGTTTATCTTCATATTAGACAACCTCCCATACTTCTCGAATTCCCGGAGCAGGTTCGGCAATGATATCCCCGGATTGGTCAACGTAAAAAGCATGTCATCAGCATAAGCTGAGGTTTTATGCTGCGACTGCCCGATTTGCACCCCTTGAATATCTGGATTCAGTCTGACCGTGGCCAAAAAAGGTTCCAGAGATAGGGCAAACAACAGGGGGGATAAGGGGCAGCCCTGTCGTGTCCCATTCGTTATCGGAAAGGGGCTCGAGAGGTTCCCATTAATTTTGACTTGGGCCGTGGGCTCAGAATAAACCCCAGCTATCCTATTAAGCATGGTCTCCCCCAACCCCACATGCCGAAGTACCGCGAACATAAATGGCCAGCTCACACGGTCAAAGGCCTTTTCGGCGTCCGTGTTCAATAAGACACACGGGGTCCCTGTGGATCTCACCACATGAAGTAGATTCAGAACTTTTGTGGTACTATCACGTGCTTCTCTAGTGGGGATGAAACCAACCTGGTCTAGGTGTATTAAATGGTGGAGGTGAGCAGCTATCCTCGCGGCTAGGATCTTAGTATAGACTTTCAAGTCTATGTTCAGGAGGGATATCGGCCGATAACTCCCACAGGACGAAGGGTCCTTGCCCTCTTTAGGGATCACCGAGATATGGGCATTCAGGGAGTCCCTAGTAAACCGCCCACCCGAGCCTAGAGCATTAAATAATTTGAGCAGGTGCGGACCTAGAAGATCTAAGAACTTTTTATAATATTGTAGGGTAAAGCCGTCCGGTCCCGGGGCTTTCCCCATCTTCATGGCTCCTATGGCTTTACTCACCTCCAGAAGAGTTATAGGGGATTCCAGTGCTTCTGCGGCCTCCGGCGAAATGGAAGGCATTTGGGACGACACAATATAATCGGTCAGGGCCGACTGTGGTAAGGGGTCAGTCCGGATATTATAGAGACCGGAATAGAAATCACAGAATTCCTGGGTAATACCCTGAGGCAAAGTGACTTTCCGTCCCCCAGCTGCAACAACGTGGGGGATATACGTCAAGAGTTTGCGTTCTCTCACGAGCCGCGCCAGCAGTTTCCCACACTTGTCACCAGCTTCATAGGTCAGCTTACGACAGGATTGCAGGGCTGCCTTGGCTCTATAGTGAAGAATGTCCGTGATTTGTTTCCGTGTAATTTGTAAATCAGTATCGGAGGATTGTGTAGGGGCATGTTTGTGTCTGGCCTCCAAAGTATGCAATTTCCCTAGTAATTGATCAAGGAGTTTAGCGCGTTCACGTTTAATCCTCGCCCCATGTTTAATTAGGACACCTCTGGCCACTGCTTTGTGGGCCTCCCAGAGTATACCTGGATCACAGTCAGGGAGATCATTTTCCCGGAAATAATAACGCAGGGTCGTGGTCACGTCTTCCATCACCTCTGGTGTCTGCAGTAAGCTTTCATTGAGGCGCCAAAATCTGGTAGTCAGAGAAGGGGCGTCAGACAGTTTGTAGGTCAGAAATATCGGTGCGTGGTCCGACCAGGTCCTGTTGCCGATAGAGGATTGTTCCACTGCGTGGAGTTGGGAGTGCGGGATCATAAAATAGTCAATGCGCGTGTAAACCGTATGAACGGGGGAATAGAACGTGTAGTCCCGTTCCCCGGAGTGCTGGAGCCTCCAGACATCAATCAGTTGGGAGTTGTGTAACGCTTTCGCCACTCGCTTAAGCTGACTCACCGGCATGGAAGTACGACCAACCGAGGTGTCCACCGAGGGCATCAGGGGGACATTAAAATCCCCGCCCAGTATCAGTTGTCCTGCTTTGAAGTCCTGCAACTTGTCCATAATACCCTCCACAAAAGAGGCCTGGAGATCATTAGGCGCATAAATAGTTGCCAGAGTCACTTGGACCGAGCCAATGAGCCCCTTTAAAAAAATATAGCGGCCAGACTCGTCTATCAAGGAGTCCTGGCATCTCCATGGGAGTTTGTGGGAGAGAAGTATGGACACCCCCTTTGATTTAGCCACCGGATTTACAGAGTGGTATGCTAACGGATAGTGTCTATTACGCAGGTACGGCAGGGCATTATGTCTAAAATGTGTCTCCTGGATAAAAGCGATATCCGTATGTGCCCGATGCAGGTCCGCTAACAAAATGCGTCGTTTTTCCGGAGTATTAAGGCCCTTTGCGTTAAGCGATAAAAGGTGTAGGCGGGATGAGGCCATGGCTAGGCTAGAGAGAGAGAGGGGGACGCGGATCCCAGTAATAGGGAAAGGGGATTGGCAGGAAGGGGAGGGAAGGCGGGTGCGGGAAAATCAGAAGGAAAGGTAGAGAAGGAGAGAGGGTAATAGAAAGAAGGGGAGGGAAGAGGTGTAGAGCAGAGAGCGGAAGAAAAGAAACCAAAAGAAGGTAGGAAGAAAGTAGAACAGTGGTCGGAGGCCGGGCCTAGTGCCCTACCCCTCCAGAAAATAAATCAATACGATTACTTGCATACAGTGCATCAAGGGCAAAACCTGCCCTCTAGCACAACATGCCAGCCTATTGGGGGAAGTGAACCGGACAGGGAGTGAAGCAAGCAGCTCCCAATATCCGGCCCCCACCCCACAGTGCAATTGTCACAAGATGCACGACTCCTGTGAAGAACCAAAACATGTCGAGGACTGAACAAGGAAGAACATAAAGGCAACCATAAGGATCATAACAGAAAACAACCCAGAAACAAGTGTAATAAGTTACATTCCCAACCCCCCTCCCCTCCACCCCCACATACAGCATAAAGGCACCTGGAGGTCGGGATAGTACAGCCCACCCAGACGGTACACGGCCCCCAACCACATAAATCTACTGATAGGTCCGGACGCCGTGCACCGCCTGTGCGGTGTCAACAGAGAGACATAGTACCCAACGCAAAACCCAAAACCCCCCCTCCCCACCAACATCCAGCAATCCCTACCCTCACCGCCCCCGCCCCCCAGGCTTCAAATAAGGGCCCACCCCTGCCCACAGTCAAGGAGACCTCCAGGTCAGTTCCAAAAGGGGGGTTGTCAGCTCCGCACTCATTCCCCTGAAGGGCCACAATCTCCCCTTCTTCTAGGCCAGGGTCTTCCGGGAGGCGGTAGTTCCAAATGACCTCCCAGTGTCCACGTCTCGTACTCAGGACCCCAGGACCCCCAGCTAGACATAAAGGAGCCCCACACGGATACGTGAGTCAGCAGGTGTAAGTAAGTAGCATGGAGCGCCGCAGCCGGGTGCTGACCCCATCGTCTGAGCACAGGTAAACCCTACCGCCAGTTTCGCTTCAGGAGAATCCAATAGCTCAGGGATCCAGGGTGGATGTGCAGAAGGTCCATGCAGAACCAACAATCTCACCCGCACAGCAGGACGGGCAGTGGGCAGGAAAGGTCCAGATGCACAAGGGCAGCCACATGGGGGGGGGGATCAGGCAGTCCATAACAGCAACAGTAATAAATGCGGCAGAGGAGGGGAGGGGGGAAAACTCACGGTCCAAAAAAAAAAGAAAACAAGTACCTCACATTTCCCTGGAGACCTCCGGCGAGTGCATCCTGGGTCTACGACGGTTCCTCTGCTGTCGTGGAGGAGGGTCTCCGCGGCGGCCAGGTCTCGGGTCTGTTCCCGGAGCGTGGGGCAGGGGTGCCAGCCAGTTCGGAAGTGTGATAGGTTCCGCTTCTAAAAAAACAAACAATGCCGGAAGAGATTCTGGATGGCGGAGAGTGAAAAAACGCTGATCCCTCCGGAACGCAACCGACAAGGGGTAGCCCCACCGGTATGTCGCTCCTCTGCTGCGGGCCAGCTCCAACAGAGGCTTCAGTAATGCTCTCCTCTGCAGAGTAGCTCGGGAAACATCCGGGAGAACCTTCAACTCTACTCCGTCAAACTCCAGGGTAGGGGCATCCCAGGACTTCCGAAGGATCTCTTCCTTGTGTAGGTAATGATGTAGCCGACAGACTACATCGCGGGGTCTATCCGGGTCCACTGACCGGGGGCCCAGGGCTCTGTGGACCCTATCGAATTCCAGTCGCGTTGGCAGCTCAACTCCCGGTATAGAGCGAAAGATCGCCGCCACTGTGTCTGCTAGGTCCTCCGGGCCCGTCGCTTCCGGGAGGCCTCGCAGCCGCAAGTTATGTCTGCGGCTGCGGTCCTCCATCTCTTCCAGTCTCAGCTGCTGCATCATTAGAGCATCCGCCTGTGCATCGCGAGCTTCCTCCATCTCCGCCACTCGGCGCTCCAGAGCCGCCAGGGAGGTTTCGCCACCCGTCACCCTGGTAGCCAGTCCCTTCACCTCTTCTCGCACAAGGGCAATCTCCTTACGGTGGGCCGCTTCTACTGTGCCAATAAGAGCGGTAATGTCCGATTTCGTAGGTAAGGAGTGCAGCAGCGAGCGAAGCTCTGCGTCAAGCTGTAGTGTGTGCACGGCAGCCCTCGGGGTATCAACGACCCCATCGTGTAAGTCCAGGGGTGTGCCCAGGAAGGGGTCCGACACCGAGGCCTCCGGGCTAAGATCCGGTGAGGCGCAGGCCGCGCGTCCTTCACTATCCTCTGCACGTGCGGCCGCCATGACAGGTCCCGGAGACCGGAGCTGGGAAAGGTGAAAAAGCCGCTCAATATCCCCCGGTTGCGGAGTTTGAAGAGACGGCCGTGGATGTAAGCTCTTCCTCTGTGTAGCACGCTTCCTCGAGGAGGGCATAGTGTGATCTTCCAGGCAATATCTGCAGGTAGGGTGGGAGACGGCCGGGAGCTCAAGCCTCGCACGTCTTTACTCCTCCATGTCCAAGCCACGCCCCCCCCAAATCGTTGATTTAACCCACTAATGATTTGAAAATACAACAAATGTTACAAAATTATTTCTAAAATTCTACTAATGTATGGCCAGCTCTACTGTGTTGCACCTAGAGATTATTTGCTAATAAGTTCAAAGTCACTTCTGCATTTATTCGATTTTGCAGGCTGCAAATAGAGCACATGTCCATGGACTGAATAGCCCTTCAGACCCAAACGGTTCGAATCATGGCTGGTTCAGCAGAAACTGGCCAAGATACCAACCATGTATGGGCAGGCTAAATGTGCCAATCGTTAAACTTGAGTACAGCCAGCCTGCCAGATTTTACATGTGATTATCACTAGCAGCTGTTATAGCTGCTAGCAATAACTACTGTGTTCTCCTGGCTGAGATGGCTTCCCCCGACAGGAGAACACAATGGCTTAACAGAAGGGATTCACCTGTCAACCTGTGGTTACGGGAAAGAAATTTGCTCCGTCTATGGGCAGCCTATCTTGACCCCCCATTCCTTCTGAGCTTTACTCTGACTTGCACATAAATAATTCATATTGTACCTTCTTTTTCTATGAAGATAGCTAAAGGGGGTGTACATAGCAGACAATGTATTTACTGCTGCCGGACCAGCTTAAAAAAAGGCATCCATTGACCACTCCATCTGGTAGCAAAATAATTTGTCCTGCTCCTTTCTGTTTTTACCGGCAATGGTACACAATTAATGCAGATTAATGCGTTTTTTTAGGCAAATAACAAGAAACATTAACATGAACTGGGTAGTGTTTTGATATCCATGTGTGTTTTAATGAATTTGCAGCAGCTAAATGATATAGAAATATATGGAATGGGATGTGAATTATCAAATATTAGATCTTCTACAGCCTTTAAAATATCACAAGTTTGTCATTAGCTGATTCTTGTCCTAAAAATTACCTGTTTACCGCTAAATCAGATGCTCTCAAATCTCTCCTAAACCATTCCCAATGTCATGGTGCATCTTGTATTTGGTTGTATGCAATTCAACTTCTTCTGTAATGTTGAAAATGTTTCACCAGCAATCCAAGTAGCCTCCCCAGCTTTAATGATTGTCCGGAACATTTATAGCCACATGTGTAACTCTGTGAACATGTCAGGCGATGTGAATGTTTCTAAATCCACCTTGTTTTAATTGCTTAAGCCCCCATAAACACGGGCCGAATATCGTGAAGCATTGGCCAGTTCAGTAGAAACTGGCCGACATTCGGCCCTTGGGTCCTGCAGCCAGACTGACGAAAGCTGGCTTTTGTCAAAGGGCGTGACCGAAAAAGGTCTGCCGACTGGCTCCTCTTCAGTGCTCTCAGCCAATGGTGTTTTTAAGAATATTTAAAGTTGGGCTTTTCCTCCACTTTAAGATTTTTAAAATTTTAAAGGGGAGGTCCACCCTTAAAAAAAAAAAAAAATGCATAAAAAGGCTGAAAAAAAAAGTAGAAAAAAAAAATTTCACTTACCAGAAATGGCTGTTGCTAGGCAGATCGTTCTAATCTGCCTCTTCCTATTCCGCGGTTATCTTCTGTCTTCTCCTCATGTTGTCTTCTGGGAAATGGGACACAGTGTGTTGTGGGAACTGTGTGTCCCACAAAGCGCCGCGCGACTCGCGCATGTGCAGTAGGAAACGGGCAGTGAAGCCACAAGGCTCCACTCCCTGTTTCCCTTACTTTGAATTGTGGCGCCGGGACCCGAGGGACAGATCGACCTCGGGCGGCCGACATCACGAGCACCCTAGAAAGGGTCAGCAGCTACAGTGTTTGTAGCTGCTGACTTTTATTTATTTTTGTTTTTTTTTCCCTGGCCCACCCCTTTAAGTGCATAGTCTCCTTTTAGTAGTAGTCTCTTTTCACACCTCTTGTAAATACTGGTAATTTGTCCCCCCCCCCTTTTTTTTTTTTCATGTTTTAGTTTTTTATTAAATCATTTTAGTAAATAATTTGTAAAAATGTGTATTTTCTTTTTTTCGTATTTGCCAGTTTAGTATTATGGGGTATTTTGTGTAAGTCGGTGCCATTTAATCTCAAATTTCTAATACCAGATTGTAACGGCAAAATATGGAAATAACTATGGGTTTAATTGTTATGCAAAGACCTGTAATACAAAAATTGAGAAGAAAGGAATATAACGTGTTATCTCCGGTAGCCAAGTGGTGCCTTAAGACTAGTAAATTAGCTGGAGCTTTGTTGGTTGCTGTGGGCATCATATGTTTAACTTCCAAAGTTTCTATAAAACACCTCCGTCTGTGAAATGTAGCCTGGTGCCTGAAAGCACTAATTCCCTTTTTGTTCCCTTTCAGAATGTTGTACCAGCTGAAGTGTCTCTAGTCTGTGTTGTTAAGCCGGACGAGTTCTGGGATAAGAAAGTGACACACTTCTGTTTCTGGAAAGAGAAGGACCGACTAGGCTTTGAGGTATGTCCTTTTTTTATTATTGAATATGTTAAATTAAGACAAAGTTCTAACAGAAGCTCTGAGCAATACATAAACATGACAATTTTGAAAGTTTTTAAGATGTAAGTGTTTTGAAGCATCTGTTTAGAATTGATGTATAGTTCATCTGAAGAAAACTATTTGAATGGCTCATGATTCTTACCATAATGAATTATATGCTTTAAGGTACAACTTTCTGCGTGTAGCAGCCCCTCTTATACTTACCTGAGCCTGATCTCGATCCAGCGATGTGCATGAGAGCAGAGGCTCTCTCAGCTCTCTTTCCTCATTGGCTCAGACACAGCAGCAGGATCCATTGGCTCAGACTGCTGTCAATTACAGCCAGGGGGAGGGAGCAGGGGGCTTGGCCAAAATGTGCTTTGTGTTTCTTATGAACACACAGTCGGCTCAGAAGCATGCATGCACTAGTGCCCCCCGTAGTAAGTAACTTGCTTTGGGGCACTCGACAAGGGGGGAGGAGACGTGAGCACTATTGAGGAACCCCAGAAGAGGATCAGGGCTGCTTGAGGAAAACCATTGTACAGAGCAAAGAAGTATGACATGTTGTTTAAAAAAACAAAGCTTTACAATCACTTTACCCACCTCCCGCCATAATGGAAAATGATGGGCACATAGTTGGTCTCTCGTTTGGGGACAGTGTCATATGTCTTCATCCCACTCCTGCCATGCTTGCATACCTGCGGGGGCACGCAGCGTGGCGATTGACAGTGTGCTGTGTCCCTGGGACACCAGGCATCCTCGATCTCGGTAAAGAGCCAATGATGAGGCTCTTTACCCATGTGATCAGCTGTGTCCAATCACAGCTGATCACATGTTAACAAGGATATGCTGGTTATTGGCTGTACTCTCCTCGCACAGACAGTGTGTGAGGAGAGGAGATCTGCACAGATAATCAGGGCACTGATAATCAGTGCAGCCCCAACAGTACCCATACGTGCTGCCTTTCAGTGCCTCTGCTCATGAGTCCAGTCACAGCTGATCACAACGTAAACAGGATTTGCTGATTATCTGCAATCCTCTCCTTACGCTTACAGCTGAAATCCACACGCGTGACAACTACACTGATAATCAGGGCAGTGCCCACTAGTGCTGCCAGTCAGTGCCCATCAGTAGCGCCTATCAGTGTCTGTCTGTGCAGCCTCATCAGTGCACATCAGTGAAGGAGAAAAATAATTTACAAAATTTTATGACACAAACAAAGAACTTTTTTTCAAAATTTTTGGTATTTTCCATTTGTTGAGCAAAAAAAAAAACCCCCCTAGTGGTGCTAAGTTCAGTGGGTGATGCGGTCCAGGAGTCTTCATGCTATTGGATGTAACTTAGTCAGTGAAACTTCCATACAGGTTTTCAAATGGACAGCTTTGCATTCAGATCTATGAGGAACCATGGACCCTTGGAACTCTGCACCCTGACATTGCATTTCCCTGCCACCCAGCACCCATAACACTGCGCCCCTTGCTCTGAACCTCCTTGAGTCCAAGCACTCCTACCACTGCACCCATGACTCTGGATCTCCCTACCTTCCAGTACCCCTGACACTGTATGCCAACACCACAAAAACTGCATCCTTCTGACACCCAGCAACTCTGCCACTACATACTCCACCACTGCTCCCCTTGTCTTGCTCCCCTGTCATTTTCCATGTGACATGCAGAAAGGAGGAGAGGCTTAGCCTGGGGGGGGGAGGGGGTTATTGGCTCTCTGACATACCCTTCTCCCCAGTGCAGCCTGAAGTGGACAGTCAGTCCTTCAGCCTCTGGTATGCTACGCACATTTTGTGTGTTTTTGGGGGAAGAGGGAGAAAGTGAACATTTCTGGGCCCACTACTGAACCCACCCATCGCCACTATTACTGCTGTAGATGAGCTTGGGATTAGTCAGAACTTGGGTAAAAGCTGTCACCCCCCACCCACTGCCACCCAGTCAATTGTGGCCAGGGCATTTGCTGCCCTATGTGGTCATATTATGTCACAAGAATCTCCGCCCCCTTATGCGCATACAGGTGGAGAGTGAGGTATGCCCTGGCAGTTAATTTGGCGGAAGTGATGCCTTCCTTCTGGGTTAAGTCCAAACCAAAGTATGGATCGAACCCAAGATCATTTATAATTACTACTTATTTAGTAATGTGGCAGACATTTATTGGAAGTTCAACATACAAATGTATTCTAATTTTCTATTTTTATTTTCACTTTCAAGGTAAATATTTTTTTTTTAAATACAATGGCCCCATTTATCCCTCCTCCCTTCTGTGAAACTGTTGAACTTGCTTCATTTTATTTCAAACATAAAATTTCTATATCGGACTGAAACTAAGGTTGGAAACTAAAACTCCTCCATTTT